>NC_049169.1:77745324-78491157 GCF_009769625.2 Cygnus olor | reverse complement strand
TTATCTCAACTCACAGACTTCACTTTCCCGTTTCTCTCCCCCATCCCGGAGAGGGAGGGGGGAGGGTGAGCGAACGGCTGTGTGGTGTTTGACTGCCAGCCGGGCTAAACCACAACAGTGGGTTACAGAGCACTGGAACAGGCTACCCGGGGAGGCTGTGGAGTCTCCCTCCCTGGAGATCTTCAGAAGCTGCCCAGAGATGGTCTTGAGCAGCCTGCTCTGGGTGTCCCTACTTGAGTGGGGGCAGCATGGATCAGATGACCTTCTTAGGTCCCTTCCAACCCTAAGCCATTCTCTGTGAAGGTTATGCAATGGCATGGGAACCATGGTGGGTGCACAGTGACTATTTGGAACATTGAGCTCTCAATTAATAAAGAAAAAAAAATGTTTAATGACAGCCATCTACTTGCATAGTCTCACATCCTCTGCTACACTTTTCCTATGTATGCGTACTAGGAAGTTTGGCAAGAAGTCTCAGGAATTAATTTTTGATGGGTTACTGATATTAAAGCCAAGATCATTGTATTTCCTACATAAACTAAACATTATTAGTCTGGAAAAGTTTTTACAGATCTGCATTTATCATCCATGTGCTGTCAGTTAGAAATTAAGGAGGTTGCATAATTGTGAGCAACTGTTTTCAGTCTTAATTTGACCCACTGTTTGAAATATTTTTTTACATTTTTTGTGAATGGAAACAGTCATAACTTTTCTTAGTTTGCACAAGCAAATGCTCCAAGTAAAATGAGTTCTCTTGCCATTTATTTTATACTGCAGAATAAAATCCTTGGAAGGTATTCTTGTACTTGGTGACGCAAGTCTATCCAATTTTTTTTTTGCACTGTTTGGGTCAGGTCATTTACTCAAGTAACTCACAGTGGAATGGGATGTGTTCAGAGAACAAAATTTAGTTTATGACCAAAATGGTCAGCAATTCTCTGGACTGTGAAATTACCTCCAATGCTAGGGAAAAAGTATTTGTAACTAACTGCCATTAGGAAGTTGCTGTTTTGAAGACTGATTGATGTCTTGGTAGCAATGTCTAAAAAGGTATCAGCTGTGAAATTGTGTCATCTTCCGTGGTGCACACAATTAGTAGTCTCATCTTCTCTTCCAAAAGGGAAAAATAGTATTAAAGAATACTGTTCAAATTAAAAATATATGTTAAAAAGTCTCAAGTAAATGGACTGTATAAGCTTGAATTCATTTTAAGCGTGTCGTACTGAACAACTAGCATTGCTGGGCAGTTCATCACGTCGCTTTGTTATTTTTATACACTTCTCACATTAATCATAGTCTCTTAAATTACAAAAGTTATTTACTCCAATCACCAGAGAAAACTGCAGGTTTACCACCACCAAAGCCTGACAGGCCACCTCCAGTGGCGTTGTTTCTGAACAGCAGCAGGCGCCCATAGGGGAAGGACCATGTACCGCAGTGCAGCCACATGCTTCAACAAAGGATTGCACGTCTTCGTTTGGGAGTTGTGTGGGGGGACACAAGTGTCTCAGAAACATCAGCTCATTCTCTAGTTGACTTTATTATTTTATTAATTTTTATTTTTTATCACTTCTTAGAAGTACATGATGATCCAAGCTACACCTACAACACTGCATTCAAAACTCTGGGCGGGGGGGAGGCCTGTGAAAAACGAACGCAGTCTCGTGTTTTCATGTTTTTTTTCCAGATTTCTGGTTAAGGAATGAAGAAAGGCTTGAGTTTTTTATTTCACTTTTGTGATATATGGAGTAATAATTCGTGTCAAGAAGATGGTTTATGTTAATAAAGAAGGGGAGATGTGGGAGTGTGGCCATGGGGGTCGACAAGCCCCATGGTTGGTGATAACATCGGACTCTTAACGATGAGGCCATCAGGAATGTAAAGAGTTTAGAGGGAACAAAGAAGGATGATTCAGGAGACGCCATGCCGTCTCGGGTTGCTTGTTCTCCAGCCGTTAAGGCATGGAAGTTGCTGGGGGTTTGCTGGTTGCCGGGCGAAGTTGTTCGACTAGTGAAGAGTTAGTGGAAAAGGACTGCTGTGGGGCGAATAGTGTAAGAAGGGAGCCTGTCCTCAGTATGGGATGCAACACATATATAATGAAGTTATGTCATCAATAAAGAAGTAGCAGTTACTGATATTGAACAATGAAAAACACTGAGTAAACTGTTAAAATTTGTTGTTTAATGTTATATGATAACCATATTATTAGTGTGGCTTCAAGGGTTAACGAAACGCGGGAAATGACGGCCTCGCATAAGTTAGTGTCAATCACATTTTGTTACTTTCGGGAACCTTGTGGAGGGCAGAGCATGCGCAGAAGAAGAGGGAGCCGGTCGAAGCTGCCCCTGCGGTCTGGACGAGATAATTATATACGAAGCGGGGACAGGTCATACATATGTATAGGCGTACTAGGGTTTCTTATGAATATGTAAAAGCAATATTCTATATATTTAGAAAGTTCAACGGTTGTGCGTGTTGGTAGAGCATAGGCTTTCCGCGCACCCAGCGCTGTTTACTTGCCTCTTATAAATATTACTAAATTCAGATTGAGTTGTATCTTCATTTATAACACTTTTCACTCCTCGTAATTATTTGCGTGTTCTCAGCGGTCCCTCGACAAAGCCCACGAAAACGCTGACGAGCAAAGCCAACGCCAAGCCCAGAACAAGTTAAGTCCACAAACAGAGCGGACGGGGACGCGCCCCGCCCTGCCGCCAAGCGAGGAAGTTTGGGCGTAACCGCTCGCCGTAGGCGAAGTGCCGCCACCGCCTGGCGCTTCCCAGCAAGGAAGCAGCGGCAAGCGGCGGCCCTCTCCTTGCTCGCTGCGGCGCCCGGGGAAAGCGGAGGAATGGCGGCTGCCTCCGGCACGGCGCGGAGCCGCTTCGTGGTGGTGGGCGGAGGCATCGCGGGAGTCACCTGCGCCGAGAAGGTGCGGGCTGCGGCCCCGCCGCCACAGCGCGCATGCGCGGGACCCCAACCGGGGGGGGCGAGGGCAGCTACTCGGGGCGCGGCGCCATTTTGGCCGCGGCGGTCGGGGTGGCTGGTGGGGGATTGGTGGTATTCGGCCGGGGGACGAAATGCCCATAGGGGCAGCTGGCGGCGGGTCTTCAGCTTCATACAGTGACTACGTAAGCGTTCTGTGTCTCCCCCAGTGTTTTACAAAATTTTATTCCTTTTAAAGGAAACAGTATTTTATAAATAGTATAATTTATAGAGTAGTGAGCACCTCCAAGATCATTTGGTCCTACCACCAATGTCACCCACTAAACCATGTCCCTAAGCACCAGGTCCAACATTTCCTTGAACACCCCCAGGGACGGTGACTCCACCACCTACCTGGGCAACCTGTTCCAGTGCCTAACTAATCTTTCTGAAGAGGAATGTCTCCTCATTTCCAACCTGAACCTTCTCTGGCACAACTTGAGGCCATTCTCTCTAGTCGTATCACTAGTTGACTTGGGAGAAGAGGCCAACCCCCAGCTCCCTACAGCCTCCTTTCAGTTAGTTACAGAGAGCAATAAGGTCTCCCCTGAGCCTCCTCAAAGCAGGATTGTACTACAGCATACTCAGCTGTCTGCCAACACTTGCCAAGAGGGTAAAATTGCCTTGCACGTATTCTGATAACAGTTTATGAAGGCTTCATAAAGAAGGGGTTAAACCTTTGTATCATGAGAAACTTGGCATTCTGTATGCCAGTCGAGAGGTCAGCAGATCAAAAGATAGCCGTGTTTATAGCCATCCAGGACTGTACCATGACTAGGAGGAAGTTTGCTGTGCTGTGCTCCTTGTCATGAAAGCAGTGCATCAGTTTTTACGGAATCCATGCTTAGGGCTGCACACCTGTGGAGATTGGCCAATCCCTTCAGCTTTCCCTGAGCTCAAAAACTCTAAAAATCGCTTTGTTCACTTCTTGGTTTCAAGGTTTTTGGTGTTTTCAAAGTAGCAGTAACTGGAGGGAGTTTTGAACCCATAACATGGAATAAAATGATGTAGATATTAGTTCAGTGAAAAATATTCTAGTTGTCAGACAATAAAGCAGTATAAAGACTGTTTCAGATACATCGGTTCTCTGGTGATGAAGTGATATTATTTTATTTCTGACAATCTTGGGCATTTTATGTAAAACAAATGCAGAATAAATTACAGGGGAAAAATGATTGTTCTCCACCTGTATGGAATCGGTTTGGGTTTCTACCACTTACTAGTTGTTCTTCCTTTGATTTTTTTCACAGTTGATGCAATATGTGGGCTCTAATACTACAGGCACTTAAATACTGTATTAATATGAGTTATTACTTAAAAATTGTTTAAACTGTTCACAGAATTAAGGGTACTGTGTATCCTTGAGTGCTTGCAAGAATAAGATTTGGGTCAATATTTAATATTCCAGGAGACTGTGTTTGTCTGGAGGTAATATAGAATCATATGTAATTGGTGTGACCCTATTTCACAATACAGGTTTTTCAAATATATATTTGATGTATATAATCTTTAAGATTGCTTTAAAAGCGACTCAAGTTTGTTGTTTTCTTGATAGTGTTTCAGCAGCATTAATGCCAGAGTTAGGGGTTCATTTCCTTCCAAAGCTTGTAGTGAGTACCCCATACAGAGTCACTGCTCTGTGAGCTCACCTCTTTTCTTATGCTCTTTCCTTTACCTCACCCTTAATTTTTTTTTTCACTGATAGTTTTTTTCTTTTTTTTTTCCTGGAAAACCCAAATCAGATTCTTACATGATGACAGAGACTTGCTTCTTTATTTTTTTCATCTCCATTAAAAATGGCCTGGTGTGTTCTGGAAGGAATTCAGTGCTGTACATCTATAGCTGCCAGCAAGCATGAAATAAAAGGGGAAGATTGAATGCAATCTTTCTCAGTCCTGATTTTGAACAAGTAAGATTCCCTGGAACACAGTAGTGGCAATAAACAACTTCTCCATCATACTACATTTCGGGTATGTACTTACATGATGCCTTGTAGTTCAGGCTTCTCATGGTGCTAACTGAGAACAGTCATTGTTTCAGGTCTGTCTTAAAAAGTTCACTTAGAATTAGGTACTTTTAAAGTACATTTCAAAACAGCCTGACAGAATGTCTTAAAAGTTTTTGAGCTGTTGTTGTAAGTTTGGGGAAGTGGTGCTTAGGGACATGGTTTAGTGGGTGACATTGGTAGTAGGGTGATGGTTGGACCAGATGATCTTGGAGGTCTTTTCCAACCTTAATGATTCTATGATTCTATGTCTTACATAATTTCTACTTTCCATGTTTATGTTGCAACAGTTCTTTCCGATTTGTGATGATTTGCATGTGTACACATGTATGGTTAAACTTAATATTCTGTCTGGCAGATTTCTAATTTCAGTATTTTCACAGAATCACAGAATCATCTAGGTTGGAAGAGACCTTCAAGATCATGTAGTCCAACCTCTGCCCTAACACTAACAAGTCCTCCACTAAACCATGTCACTAAGCTCTACATCTAAACGTCTTTTAAAGACCTCCAGGGATGGTGACTCAACCACTTCCCTGTGCAGCCCATTCCAATGCCTAACAACCTTTTCAGTAAAGAAGTTCTTCCTAATATCCAACCTAAACCTCCCCTGGTGCAACTTTAGCCCATTCCCCCTCGTCCTGTCACCAGGCACGTGGGAGAATAGACCAACCCCCACCTCAGATAAAGAATGCACCAACCTCAATGACACTGAATGAAAATTTCTCACAACCACTCAATCGTAGTAAGAGGGGGGTGTAAGCATTAGAGCATGTGTAAGTGATGCAGAGGACATGATGTCAGTCTAAAAAAGTCTGAAAAACATCTGATGATGATTACCTAATCACATGCTGTCCGTGGCATTCTGAAGTTTTTCTGAAGCTTGTTTATTACGTACAAACGGGAGCAGCTGCAGAAGCACATCGTGCTATTCTATTGAATGAACTTGTCAACCTTTCTTTTTTCTGTCTATATGCAATAGTTAGGAAATACGTGTTAGGGATTCATGCTATAAGGTGTGGATTACATAAAGTGTTCACATAGCCTCACTAAATCCATTTGTGGTTTTATGCCCAGAGTATGGCCATGTTAATTTCCCTTAAATCAACAACAAGATTTAAAAACTTTGGCCTTCAGATTACTATGTTAGACTCCTTGTATCGGAAGTACAAGGATATATGCTATTCCCTTTATAGCTCAGTTGCACATGTATGACACGAAACACGCTTCCTGACAGCTTATACAGCCATTCTGTTAACATGTAGAATACAGGTGACAAGGAACTGTGGGTTTTGTCAGTGCCTCAGTGATGAGTGGTTTGTACTTGAAGGAGGTTTTTTATATGCTGTGGAAGAGCAATGCAGCATTTAAGATGGAAATTCTTCACTTTGGCTTGGGGCCTGTAAGAGTTGTGTGTTGCCTATAACACTCTGAAGGTGATAATCCTCTTAGCAGTTCAGTAAATTACATTTAAAATAACCAATAGGAATCAATATTTTCTCTGTCAAAATGAAGTCTGTGAACAATTAGTCACTGGTACTTAATAAAAAAAGTACTTCAGCAGTTGGGAGTCTCCACAAATCATGTGATCATAGTCGTCCTCCAGTTGGTCTTCAGAATATTGTGAGAATTGTCTTTTGAATAGTCATTTTTACAGTGACTGCAGTTCTTGAAGATGTATTTGTATGTGAATGAATTAAAATCTTGGGTCTCCAAATTCAATTTGTTTCAGTCATTCTGTCTTATTCTTCCCTAATCTTGAAATAGCAGTTATGGTTCGATGAGACTAATGTAAGGTAGCAATGCATATTACTGTTCCCCAATAATTTTATTGTCTTCAAGTCAAATTCTATGGATAATTATTTGCTCATCATGATTTTTGTTTCTTTATAAGCTGGCCGTGGAATTCCCATCAGAAGACATTTTTTTAGTGACAGCTTCTCCAGTTATAAAAGCTATAACAAATTTCAAACAGGTAAGAGAGCTTTAATTTTTGTTATGGTAATACCTCTTCAGAAGTTTGTACATGTACAGAAAATTTAGAGTCTAATCCTGAAAATGTCTATGATTATAAGAAAATGCTTGTGATTGTGTGTTATTTTATAGTGGTTCATAATTATATTCACAGTATTGGTGAATAAGCAAAGATTGAACTGGTTACTTACATGATTGAAATTCTTACTGCATTTCTACTGAAGCTTTATTACACTACTTTGTTAATGGGAATTTTTTCCCCAGAATACCCATGAGAGGAAGGTGCTTGCATGGGGGAACATAGAATCATAGAATCCTTGAGGTTGGAAAAGACCTCCAAGATCATCTGGTCCAACCATCACCCTACTACCAATGTCACCCACTAAACCATGTCCCTAAGCTCCATGTCCAACCTTTCCTTAAACACCCCCAGGGACGGTGACTCCACCACCTATCTGGGCAACCCGTTCCAATGCCTGACTGCTCTTCCTGAGAAGAAATGTCTCCTCATTTCCAATCTAAACCTCCCCTGGCGCAACTTGAGGCCATTCCCTCTAGTCCTATCGCTAGTTATCTGTGAGAAGAGGCCAACCCCAGACTCTCCACAGCTTCCTTTCAGGTAGTTGTAGAGAGCAATAAGGTCTCCCCTGCGCCTCCTCTTCTCCAGACTAAACAACCCCAGTTCCCTCAGGCGCTCCTCATAGGACTTGTGTTCCAGACCATTTATAATATAATGTGTAACATTGAGTTATTCTATCAAACTTTAACAAGCAGAACAAGTAGGCCATAGAAATGCACCAGGTAAATTAAAAAGCAATGCTGCCAATTCTAATAATACAAACCACTATAGCAGTTATTGCATCCGTCAGGGTAAGTAGCTTTAGAATGAAATTCTGTATATTACTTTGACTCTACCAGGGATGTGCATGATTCTGTACATAAAAAAGTACTTTTAGCAGTGTCACAAGAACATGTTTGAACACAATTATGTTGTGACTTCTTTACCGGAAATGAACTTAAAACATTTTGTTGCAAATTTCAGAAGTAAACATGGATAAATTATTCATATTTTCAATCTGTCTCTGATTCCTACAGGTCTCCAAAACACTTGAGGAATTTGATGTAGAAGAGCAACCAAGTTCCTTATTAGAAAGACGATATACCAATATTAAAGTTATACAGTCTGGAGTAAAACAATTGAAAAGTGATGAGCATGTAAGCTACTGTTTTCTCTGTTTTACTTACGTGTGCTTTTTCAAGTTATTAAAAAATCAGATCTAAGAAACACTTGAATGTTTTTGGCGTGAAATTCTGTTCAAGAACATTCTGGTTATTAAAACATAAGTTACTAAAATTAGAGAGAATACCTGCTGACTTTAATTTCACATATCACTTATGCTGTTTTTCAACTAGAAATATCTACAGAGGATGTAAATATAGATCAAAAATTGCTTGTTAATTAAGAAACCATATCTTCTAGATTTAATTCTTTGACACTTTAGATCTGTGGCATTGCATACTTGATTGGAATAGGAGGGAAAACTGTCAATGAAACCAATATTGTATACCAGTATAGGTGTCAGAAAATTTCTAACCCTTAACTGGAGGTCTCTGTGATTCCTAAATTACTGCTTGTTGCTACAGAGACAAAATGGTAACAACTTAATGGTGCACAGAAAATGTATTCTCAGAAGAACCAGTATTTCCAGCATTTCTTCTTTTTAACAAGAAAAATGTTGCAAGTATGAGCAATGTGCAGGTCCTATTTAGAGTCCAAGTCAGCTTGACATATTTTTTTTTCATTTCAGTGTTTATCAGAAATTCACATTCAGATTCTGAACTGTTCTTGCTCCTTTTAAGTTGCAGAGCTATGATTTCAGTCAGATTGTAACGCTATTAATGTTCTGAATCCAATTTTATTATTGTAGCCTCATTATTACATTGTTTTATTTTAGTCTCTATGGACTCCAGTATTTCATGTATGTGGATTTGAAGGATCTTTTGCCTGTTATCCCCAAATCTTTAAAAAAAGTCCCGTTGTGCAAAAACCACTGCAAACTAGTTAGCTTCTAATCTGGAAAAAAAAAATCATGTTAAGCTTTAAATATTGCTTGCTGCAGAATGATGTAGCTTGTTTATTGCCTACCCTTTGTCTTTAGCAAAGAACAGAATTTGCAGTATTTCTAAACTGTATTCTAGCCAGTCCCTAATTAACCCAACTCTACAGTTGTTTAAGTGTTTTGAATGAGATTCTTAATTGCTGTTTTATAGTAGTGCATAGGTCTACATCTATTACTGGGGTGGGGGGGACATGAAATCACAGAAACTGATTATGTCAGCACAGATAGTGAGTAGAGAGTGCCACCAAGAGGTAGTCTTAATATTTCATCTGTCTTTAAGCATACATGTTCCACCTTATTGGTCATAATATATTCTATACTTAGACTTGTAAGTTTGTAGTGAGTGTAATGCAAATAAAGTAACACATAATGAGAGAATGAAAGCTTGCTTTTTTTTTTTTAAGGAACTACTTACAGCTTTTAATATCTGCAAAATAGCTTAACATTAAGAAAAAAATAAAAGATAATGTTCTCTTAGATGTCTCCGTTAGTTTCTTGTTTCCTCTTAATTTTTAACAGAAAATTTTCACTGAAGATGGGAAAGAGTATACGTATGAAAAACTTTGCCTGTGTGCTGGAGCAATACCAAAATTAATTTTTGAAGGAAACCCATATGTATTAGGAATCCGGGATACTGACAGTGCACAGGTAAATGCTCTTTGGACTTACACTTATAGAATATATTCGTGCTTCTGATGCAAAATAGTAAAAATGGTTGCGGAGTGAAATGTAGAAACATAAGGTACTGGTTTTTATTATATGTCCTTAAATAAGAACATTTTCAGTAACAGAGAAATAGCTTTAAAATAGCATTCAATAATTAGTCACTAAATTTATTATGTTTATAGATGGCTCATAGTGTTTGTAACATGAAAATCTGGAACAAGTGGTGTTTGTTCTTTTGCCTTCCAGGCAGAAGCCAATTTGAAATGTAAACAGGAGGTAGGCACCAGTAGAAACTTCCTTGAAAAGGTGCATCTAGTGAACAATATGAAGGGCTGCTTCTCACAGTGAAAAGCTACTGAAGGACTGATTTCTTAGGGTTCTAGTGTAGCCTCTCCTTACTGTGCAGAATGGAGCTACAATTGTAGACAAAGATGTGTAAAAAGTTTTCACATGACTGAATAGGCTAATACTTCAGTGTGGAAATAGAAAATGAGGTTTGACTGCTATAGATCTTCAGATTGAGAGGAGGAACAGGGAAAGTAAGCACTGATTCTCCATAACATGAGCACTGTAGTTCATCAAATGACAATAAAAAAGGAGATACCTTTTCAAGCAAACTGAGGTGAAACTATGAAATTACTGTTGTGGTTTGTTTTGGGTATTAAAACTTTACCTGAGGTTTGGTTTGGTTTTGTTTTAAAAAGGATAATCAAAAAAAGAAGTTGTATTGGGTTGTATTTCTTTTATTTCTCTGGACGCTAAAATTTGATTTGGAGACTTGTTTCTTTTTTAAAAGTTTTTTGGGGAAATAAAACTGGTTCTCAGATTTGCTACAAATTATTTTTTAAATTCCTGAATTATGATCAGGGATTTTTAAATTGCTAAATGTCTCTATCTTTGCTCTCTTAGTGTTGTACAAATTATTGGGGATGTTTTACAAATTATGATAAAATTGGATTAATAGATAGATATAATAATGCTAATGGTCTTTAGAATAGAGAAATGTTTTCTGGATTCTGTTACAGGCTCTCTTGATTTTGCTTAAATGTAATTACTTCTGGCTCAGTTTGAGACTTACAAGGCTGTGGAAATAACTTTAGCCTTTAATGTGGTAAAACTTCACAGGCTTGTGAAGTTTCTGCAACATATTCTTAGTATAAGTGAATGTATATGAGTAACCTGAGAAAATCAAAATAAAAAGACTGAGGGCAAGAAGATACTAGAAAGGATATATTTGATTAGTTGGGGTTTAATTTTTTTCTTTTCTAACGCAGGCTTTTCAGAAGCATTTGGCCCAAGCTGAGAGAATAGTAGTGGTAGGAAATGGTGGAATTGCACTTGAATTAGTGTAAGTAAACTACTAAGTTGAAAATATACATATGCAAATAAAATCTTTACCAATTTGATGTTAAATCTTGTGTGCGTGAGTTTAGGAGAAGGTTGACGTACAATAAAGTTATAGTTCTTAAGGTACTTAGTAATAGAATTTGATTAAGAACCATTTTTCACCATATGGTGGAGCTTACTGTCACATAAAATTCAGAAAGCTTCAAAAGAAGCTTTAACGTTCAAGATGTCAAGAATATACAGCGTTTTTCTAACTTGGCACCAACAGAAATTTCTGTTTAGGATATAAAGAGCAATATTTAAATTATAAAACTTGCCTGATTTGTGGAGGCAGAAGAGGTAACAGGAATAGAGAGGCAGCTTATCTTGCATCCAGCCAAATTTAATTTGATAGAATTCTGAAGTGTCTTATGTGACCTTTGTCACAGGCAGGATATCAAGCCATAGGGTCCTACAGTCTGATAGATTGCAGAAACATCTGTATTATACAATTACATAGTCTTGTTTTGCTTTGCGGGGAATCAGTTCTTGACTTGGATTGCTACTAAATTGATGATGACTTAATGATCTTGAAGGTCTTTTCCAACCTAGATGATTCTATGATTCTATAAATCATTCTCTGCAGTCTAGTTCATGTTCCAGGTAATACATCTTTGCAGTTTTTCTGATGGATATGAACAAGATCTGAATGCCTGTTGCCAGCAGTGGGCAGTCTGGACAAAAAGACACATTTGTTTTTTCATTGTGGGGAACAGGAAATACTAAGTATTATTATTACAAACTTAGCCTGCCTTTCCCTCCTGCCCTGTGTTCAGTTGAGACGTGCTGGTGAGAAGGTATAAGCTGCTAATTTGAAGATTTTTTTTTATGGTTTCCTTACGTGAATAGTTAGAACCTGTAGTAGATTTTATAGGTTTGAAAGTCTTGGATCCCTTATTTGTAGCTTCTGGAATTAACCTTGCACAATTCTAATGGTCTTGCTGAGAGTCACAGACCCTTTTCTGAGTAGTCTGTCATTTTATCCATTGTTTAAACGTACGCAGGTATGAAATTGAAGGCTGTGAAGTAATCTGGGCTATCAAAGACGAAGCCATTGGGAACACCTTTTTTGATGCAGGAGCAGCTCAATTTCTTATTCCAAAGCTAACTGCTGAAAAACGAGAGACTCCAATTGAATGTAAAAGAACCAAGTATACAATGGAAGGTATGGTGTTTTAGTCTCCTAGCACTGCAGCAGCTGCATTTAATATTAAATATAGCCCTGAAATGAGTTAATTTAGCAGACCATAAATAGCTTACTATTGTTACCAGTGGAATTTCCTTCTTTAAAAAAAAAAGGCAATACAAAAACTCAATTAATGTAGACACCTGACAGCATGTAACAGTTAGCACATTTTGCAGTATTAGTTATCTTTATGTCTATGCCAAGTTTAAATTTGATTTTCGGTATTCAATCTGCTGAAGTACCTTCTCTATTATTTGACATATTTTAATGTTTTTCTGAATTATGTCAGCATTATGGAGGACGGTGCTGTCCCATACTAAGGTATCGGAGGACCAGATGAAACCTCACAGAACTTTTACAAATGCAATGAAGCTGTGTTCTTAATAGCAACAGTTAACTAGAACTGCATGAACAAATATTACACAAACATATATATGACCTATAAATTATAATAAAAAGAAGAGCATGAGTCTAGACTTCAGGTTGGAAGAATAAGTTTTAAAAGAGTCAGCCTAAACGTCACAAAGTGACACCCAATATTCTTCACTCGTATCATCATGTTAGAATTTGCAGCCTCATGGAGTGGAAGCCACTTAGTGCGCATTTGCTAGCGGATGGACATCAGTTTCACTATTAGCACTGACAATAAGCAACTGAGTTCACAGCTGGACTCTAGAACTCCAGTGCCTCAGAAGCTGTTGGGAATCTCTGTAGCTCTTACAGGTCCATGCAGGTACCTAACGGTGCGTGGTTGGTTCAGAGATGAGTAAGTAGTGAAAGGCATAAAACCAAAAGGTGGCAAAAATACTAGTTTGGAGTCTGATTTGTCTGCCAATTAACCATGTTTGGGACTTCACCTTACCTTGTTTGTTAGATGTTTTTGTCTTCCCTTTTGGCAGTTGGATTGTATTTCTCTTAATTGGGAATCCTTCTTCTGAATTCTGTAGGCAGTGAAGTGGGTATGCTAAATCTGATATTCTCAATCTCTCTGTCTTCAGGAAGTGAGAAAAAAGAAAGACCTGTAGCAGCATCTGACAAAATGGGCAGTGCCTTAGGCCCCGACTGGCATGAGGGCTTACATCTTAAAGGGACTAAAAAGGTATGGTCATAACCTTGCTTACATTTGTTTAACTGTTGCTTTAAATTGGTAAGGATTACAGAATTTATGATTATGAAATATAACATTTAGGGTTATTAGAACAAGAAAAATAAGATGTGCTCGAACGGATTCGTCAGAATCACATAGGAAAAAATGTTAACACAAATAGAATTGTTTTCTGTTTCAGGAGGGAGGTGATAAATCAGATCCACTGCCATGGTTTCATCAATTTCCTATTCATGCTGAAATAAATGTTGGCTTGCACATTTCTTCAGGACTGGTGTCAATCCTAGCTTTAAAAAGAAGCAATGATACCTCCGCTCTCTTAATTGTATCCGCCTTATGTGTATTTTAATATGTGAAAAAATAGGATGGTAGAATCTGTACAGAGGTACAGTTTCCTTTTACAGTATGTAATGAAATGCTAAATCACCAGTGCATACAAGCATTATCCTCAGATAGTGATCAGTTATAGATTCTACAGAGATGTCCTTACAGTATTAACTAAAGTATGTTCAGGATATTCACAGATTAATGGCCGTTAAAGGCTGTGGAAATGTGGAAATGATATCTTCTTTTTCTCTTTTTACAACATTTAAAACCTAAAGTGATTATTGTTATCAGAAATTAATTCATGATAGAAAATTGAAGGATTTGAAATCTTGAAAGACAAATTGACTTTTATTTGTCTGTTCTGATAAGTTCTGTATTCCCTTTTTATAAACTCAGGGGAACTGGAATATGCTTTCTGGCATGCTAGAAAAATCTATAAATTGTCATGATATTTAAAGGAGCGTCAGATAGCTGCTGAAAAAGCATATAAGTTACTGCTTACTGTGATTAGATCTATGCCAGATATGAAAGAGTGTGGGAACTTGGCTAATGTGCAATGCTGTAAGATGCGATATATGGTAGTTCTTTTTCACAGGTTAGTAATGCCTCAATTTAGGCGAAGGTGCATTTGCTATTAAAAATATTGTTAATCATTATGTTTATATTTTTGACAAACTTTCTTTAGTTTTCTCATAAAGTACATATTGAAAAACTATGTGAAGTAAAGAGAATACACCTACAGCAAGAATTTTTACAACTGCAACAGATGTCTTTGGCTTTTCCTAAGGAAGAGAAAAACGTAGAACCAGATGAGGGTAGGTGTGACGAAAAAAAGTGTGCTAGTGCCGATTAGAAAAGCATGTTGGAGATGAAGCAATGCTAGAGCACGTTTGATCTTGATTGCTTGTGCTAAAGGAAATGCAGATTTGGAAAACCAGTCCTTTATTTTTGTAAATTAAATGGAGTTTTAGCAATTTATAGCACTTGAACATTTATGGGCTACAAATAAATTACAAAATGCTATGAATCAGACCCTTCTTCCACAAAGTCATCTAACTACTTTGTGCAGAATATTTGTTCTTGTGGCAGCCCAATAAATGAGGGATTTGATTCAAGAAAATTCCAGAGAAAGCTAATAGTAGGGAACTAAGCTCCAAGTCTCATTTTCTGGTCCTGAATGAAAGTAAGAAGTGCTATAGGTAATCTCTGTGGGTATTATTATTATTTTCATAGCTAATAAACTTGAAATCTCAAATCATTTTTCTTCTTTATTTCATGTCTTACGGTAAGACATAAATAATACAGTAACTTCTGTTGGTTACATTCTCAGGGCAAAATTTTCCACTTTTTCAGTGCTATGGCCTGTATATGTGGAATTAACTAATGCAAAAATTTATGGATGTGATTTCATTGTCAGTGCAACTGGTGTTGTGCCAAATGTCAAACCATTTCTTGATGGCAATAATGTAAGTATGCTGATTTACTTTGAAGTTTAAACTGTTGGATTTTTTTAAGTAAGGGAAGATGAGTTCTTCCAACTGGTTTACATTTCTTTTGACATGAAACAGTGATTTGAAAGGTTTTGAATGCACAGCATCTCAAAATAAGGTAGGTATGTTGATACTGGAAATATCTACTAGGATAAAAATGAATTTCATTAGTGTTCTTGGCTTATTATATTGCTACTCATGATATATACACAGTGTATCAGTAGATACAATATACACTGTTAAGATGAAGTCTGTACAAAGAGGAAAACATTTCTGTAATTGGTGGTTAATGCGGCAAAAATGTAGAAACATTTTTGTGTTAATTGTGCACCATACACTTGTCTTTAAAATCTTTAAATTTTCTGCTGGGAAGAAAGAAGGCATTGCCAGTAGTCTTCATCTAGGAAAGTGAAGTTTAAAGGTGCTATTATTCATCAAGGGAAGTCACATGTTGAACCAAAACATGGTTGGTGATTATGGAGTTTGTAGCTGCCATGTGAATTTTCAGGCTTTGAAATCATTCTGTCTCCATGGTAGGGTATTTGGTGTTTTGCAGTTTCTTTCTATTAGGAAGTAAAACACTATCCTCTGAATAAAGCAGAAGAAAATTATGAAAACATACACTAATGTTGAGCCATGAAATGTTTCAAGGCCTGCATTATAAAATTAGGAATTAGATGTTTGCAATAGTATTTCTGGCCTATATGTAAAAAAATAAAAAATGAACTTTAAGACTAGATGTCCCTGCAACGTATTTGAATTTTGGCATGCTCTGTTACTTCGCTGCCAGGTATCAGTAATAATAATGTTGAAAAACTGTGCTGTGTTCTAAAAATAATACTTAATGTTTTGTGTCTTACCATGGAGCTCTTGCCACTCTATGTCATCTCATGTTAAATAATTTTATTCGGTATGCGATGCTACTGTAAGGTATTTTTTAATAGATGGAGCTTTGAATTATTTTAAAGGGTATGTGAAGGTCACTTGTGAAATGCAACGCTGATCTGTTCTTAAACTTGGTGAGAAAAAAATGTGTGGATTGGGAGGAAATTCTACTTTTGTAGGCTAATTTTGGTTTTGCTTATTTGAAGATTTGACAAGACTAGGGATAAATTCTGCGGGGGATTGGGTTGCGTTATAATATGGAGAATATTTTTATAGGGATGATTGCAAAAAAATACTTTGTTGTGGCATTCTTCAGGGAAATCAGTTTCATTCCCTTAAAAATGAAGAAGCCTGAAGACTGATGTTTGAATGTGTTTCTCTTAGGGTTATCAGTCTTTTCTAATTGAGTCAAATTAGATGGGAGAATGAACAGCCATAGATCGTTTACACCAAATTCCTTTTTCTCTGTTGTTAAATGAAAAGCAGAAGAGCATCTTGCTGTGTTCCCTTAGTATTAATTCATACTTTATATCTTCAAATGTTTCAATTAAGCAGTAGTGGATTTACTGAAATTTTGTAGGGAAGTCTGCCATTAAAAAGCAAATGAGACAACCACTTAACATGTATAAAGTTAAATCACTCAGTTAAAATTACTATTTTTCTTCAGTACTGATCTGTGCAAATACTTAGTTTGCTATAGGTGAAGATGGAGGTCTTAAAGTAGATAAATACATGCACACATCCCTGCCAGACATCTATGCAGCTGGGGATATCTGCACAGCGTCGTGGGAACCTAGTCCAGTGTGGCATCAGGTAAATTAAACAATTGTGTGCTCAGGAGCAATGCAATCTACAAAGTAAATTACACACTGTTACAAAGATGGGAGAAAATGATTAATTGAACTGGAAACCAGTAAGTAGACAATCCTGGGTGTGTTGATGGTAGATAATTTTATCTCTGTGGCTGAAAACCAAGTTGTTCAGCCTTTCTGACCGCAACAAAAATACGTAGTGGGCACTGATGAGAACAGTGAGCTTCATTCATTGCACAGTGACACATATCTGTGTTGGTTTTTTTTTTCAGATGAGACTGTGGACTCAAGCTAGGCAGATGGGATGGTATGCAGCAAAATGCATGGCAGCAGATGCTTTAGGGGAATCTATTGATCTGGATTTCAGCTTTGAACTGTTCGCTCATGTAACAAAATTTTTCAATTACAAGGTAAATACACTCTATCAGTTTTAAACCACTGAGTAACACACGTATTGCTTGTTTATATTCACGTGCTAACACTGAGCAGATGCTTTAAAGGGGGAATGGTTTTAAACTAGAAGAGGGGACATTTAGATTAGATGTTAGGAGGAAATGCTTCACTCAGAGGGTGGTAAGGCACTGGAACAGGTTGTCCAGAAAAGTTGCAGATGCATCATCCCTGGAGGGGTTCAAAGCCAGGTTGGATGGGGCTTTGGGCAACCTGATCTAGTGGGAGGTGTCCCTGCTCATGGCAGGGGGGTTGGAACTGGATGGTCTTTGAAGTCCTTTCCAACCCAAGCCATTCTTTGATTCTATGATACAATTCTATGATATCGATGAAACAGCATTCTCTATATAATAATTAATCTTTGTTTTTCTCCATTCACACTGACTTTGAATATTGAAACCAAAGAGGACAAGGTATATACAGACATATTATAAATTTTAATTGGTGAATACCAGCTGATCTACTTCACAACTCTGCATATATTCTTATTTCATTATCTCTTCATGTATCTTACTTCATTAAGATTCTGCACATAAAGAAATTCAATACAATTCAGCATGGTAATTGGATCATTATTGTTTTTAGTGATAACATTTCCAGGTGAAGGATTTTTAATTATACTGTAGCTCTGAAAGCCAGTGAAAGGGGGATTTTTTATTTATATTTTATTCTAGGGACAAGTATTTCCATGTTTATATCATTAGAACTGTTACCAGTGAAAATACTAAAAGCCACTGCACTGTTCTTATGAGTGACTTTTCTTTTTCCTTCTGTTAGGTGGTGGTTTTGGGAAAATACAATGCTCAAGGCTTGGGTTTAGACCATGAACTAATGCTGAGATGTACTAAAGGACAAGAGTATGTTAAAGTGGTGATGCAGAATGGACGAATGATGGGCGCTGTGCTGATTGGTGAAACAGACTTGGAAGAAACGTTTGAAAACTTGATTTTAAATCAAATGGATCTTTCAGCCTATGGTGAAGATCTCCTGAATCCAGATATTGATATAGAAGATTATTTTGATTGAATGAAAACCCATTTCCATTTTGTATAAAGTTTTGACATTGATTAATGGCTGATAAAACTGCTTCCTTGGGATTACCAGAAATCAGGGATAAGTGCAATTCCTTATTAAGATTTTGTGTTAATATTGTCAACTTACTGAAAAGCAAATTAGGTTAATCTGTGTACAAGCATAGGAACAAAGGCACGTGAATTAGTATTGGCAGTGAATTTTGATGTATGTTAGACGAAAACATGAGAACAGGGCTCCAACACCCCTAAAAAGCAAGCTTTGCTATGCTGTTAAGATAGCACTGCATTTACCTGAATGCAGGGTAGCTTTCACTGTTGAAAAGAACTTAAAGCTCTATGTAATACATGTTACATCCAGTGCATTCTTGCTTGGGGAAGAACTATCTATAATGTGCTACCATCCATTCCACTAGCATCCCTCCACTGCTCAAACCTGTGAGTACTTGCTGAAGGTTTCAAGTCTCTTACAGCTGATTACACTGTCTCTTGCAAGCTGGCAAATCTTTATGGCACCGGGCACTCAGCTCTTGCCACCTGGAATATGGCTTACAAATATACAGCAAGCTGTATAACTTTTTTTCCTTTTTTCCGTAACTTAATTTCTAAAAGAAAAGTATTTTCTACTCAGCTAAATGCAGAAGACAATCTTTGAACTATGAAAGCTAGGATGAAGTGTCCTTGAGATGTTAATTGAGAGCAGTATTTATTTTTTTAAACTGTTTGTCGCTTCAGCTCTCTAAGTATTGTGGTAAAGCTGCACCAGTGCATCTTGCGTGATTTTCAGCTGGACCACTGCAGGGGTCTACTCCAAGGAAAGGCTAACACTGTACCACTGGTGGCTGTCACTTGCCTCCAGTGAGTGAACTTCCTCCACCTTGCCAGAATCCTGTGGAGCAGGTTGCTGCATCCAGCTTATTTGGCAGAGGGTACTGGCAGACTTCTAAATGCTGGAAAGCTACAGGAAAAAAAGCTAGAAAGCTACAGGAGCATGACCCTAAGTGCAAAGTTGATAGGGATGTTTTGCAGTCTCAAGGCTAATTGGTTTGCAGGGTTTTTGTCTGTTTGGTTTTTGTTTTTTAGATTTTGTATGGTTCCCATATCCTGATGGAATTCTTCACAAACAACTATTACCATCACAAAAAAATTATGCAGGAGGATTTCTTGGCCACTTTCTGCCCTCTTCTTTTTTATACCATCTTGCGTATTGGTTCCAGGAAGGAATTTATGGAGGTACTAAATTCAAATTTTACTTGTGGCAACTAGTGACAAAATATATTACTAAGTTGCCAACTAGGGTTTAAGATTTAAATTTTATTTGAAATAAAAATCATAACAGGCTACCTGGATGGATGTTTAGTTATACAAGATGCACGCTGGTAATCATGATATGTATGTACAGACTTGCTTAAATCAAGTTCATTCTTTTTTGTTACTAGTAATAATTCAGTGTCTCATTTCCTAGGTTATAAAGCCCAACATTTCAAGCTATTCCTTAAAGTACTCCTTGTATTCCGTAGTGCTGTTCATAGATGTAAATTGTTTCATACTTGATTTTGGTTTTGATCTGCAGTTGTTACTTGGGAGTTAAGATTTAGGTTTAAACTGGGAGCATTTCATTGTATGAAGTTGGCGGTACATGTTGGGATTTTTCCCAGAAAATAACTAGAATTATTCTGAAGAGAATGACTGTTTAATTAAATTAATTAATTCAATTTTTGGCAAAGGATTCAGTTAAATGATAGGTGAAACTCTAATCTTTTGACTGAAGCTTATACCAGAAAAATAAAGATGAAGAGTTTATTTTAATTATCTGAGATTTTTTTTTGTTTTAAAATATTTAAGTTGATACACATCTGAATGCCTGAACGTGTCCAAAATGAAACCAACTAGACAACCAGAACCTAAGTTTATAATGAGTTTGACATCAGCTTACTGATCATTGGCTGCTAAAATCTTAAAAAATAAATAAATAAAAATCTAGCAAATAGATTATTCAGCCTCTTGTGTGCCTAACTAGCTCTTGCAGTCAGTAGCAGCTGTTGGGTCTTTACCACTATGGTAGCATAGTTACCTTTTTCTGAAAATACCAATGTACACATGCATTTAAGGAAGTCAACTACTTCTTTACTTAGCTGTATGTGTAGTAGAAATACATTCTCCTGCTGTCTGCAGCCCCTCTGAAATGAGATGCAAAAAAACGCTGTAACTGAAGATTTTCCCAGGTCCACAGAGATTGTCAAGGAGAGACTGTGACTCACAATGCCACCGTTGAGTCAGGAGGGCAGTACAGGTAGCTGAATTCCTCCATTACAGGTAAGGTTAGGCTTGAAAAGAAAAAGGCTTCCTGGCACATCCTTACATAACACAAAGTAGGATTAAACCAATAAGACACTGATAACATTTTAAATAATTTAGAAGATACTAATTGCATAAACGTACGTCTTTCTGAAAAGAAAGCACGTACTGAGCCCTCCATTGCAAAAGAAATGAAGCTCTTAACATACACTGACACTTGGCTGTATTAAAAAGAATCAGCTTTTCTGGACTGTAAGCACTGCTTCAGGTTGCCCGAATTTGAAACAAGGCTAAGTCATGGGGTTTGCTTATTGCTTAGAAAAGGGTATCACTTTCTTCCAGTCTACTTAGTGTATGAAAATGAACCTTTAACTATATAAAAAGGTTGGTATTTATATTTGACTAATTATTATAAAAATTTACAGAAATGTTCTGTGTTCCACAGCTACCTCTGAATAAGGCTTTGGTGGAGTAGATTTAAATCACTAGCAATCTTTATTTTCAGGTAATTTCATTAAGTAGGTGGCAAAGCTTCATCTGCTAATAATTCAAGGCTAGGGTTTGTTTAGTAAGAGAAGTTGAAAATGTTGCAACTAATACTGAGCAGCATGACCAGCCTTTTAAGGAAACAGCTCTAAACTACTTCTAGTTCAGCTAGAATTGATGCATATTCAAACCAGCTATTTTAATGGCGGTAACAAGATACCCATACAGCTACCACTGCATTTAAGACTAGCAGAAAAAGTAGAAGATACTGATCCAAGCTGCAAGTGCAGTTCAGCGTAAGAAACAAGATCTTGTCAAAGATCATCTGCTGTAGGGTTTGGTGCCTTTAAATACATGTAAGATAATGGTGCCCACAAGGCTCTAAGTTGAGATCAGTTTCAAAGGAGTTGATGAGGGTCATTTCCTGGTTAATGAATTTACCCAACAACATTTTGTAGTCCTGGTATTAGTGTGTCAATATACCTCATTTTCTAGTTGAGGAGAAAGGGGAAATACGGAACCCTGGGGCAAAGAAAGGGCTAAATTTTCACTTGAAGAAAGCTGAAGTCACCAGAACTACAAGCTCGTGGGAGCTTAGCATTTACTTGTGATTGTCAGAGCAAATGAATCTGTAAATGAATGTTCTAGCCTTAGGCATTTGAATGCAACAACAAGAAAAGTGTTAAGATTTACTCAAGTTCTTAAAATTTTTTAACAAAGTAGTAAGCACATACAGTGTCTACTTCATTAATGGTAGCCAAAGAGTACAAAGAATCAGTACAGTAATTTGTATTAAGTATTTAAAAGCACATAAAGGACATTATCTGTTGGCTCTTATTTTCAACTTTCAAGGTGTTCAAAGGTACTTTTAATACACAACCATGACATTCGTATCTTTGAGCTTAAGCACTGCTTAAATGTTAAGCATAAACAGAACAGAAGCCCAGCAGTTGTTACCAGAATTGAAAGTGTAGACAAGGCTGCTCCTTCAGCCTTATTGTCTCAACCAGGCTGTTCTTGCTGCCAACCCTGACAAATGCAAGTGGAACAGAAAGCACTAGTGCTTGGTAGCTGCAAAAGACTTTACCAGTTACCAAATACTCATGTTTTTTTTCCAAATTCATCAAGGTAAGAATAACTCAACAATTCTTTTTATCTTCTGTCCCTTTGCACGTACTATATCAAGGTCTTCCGATGTTCAACTTTAGGCCCAGAAAACATTCAATGTGGAATTCAGTTTTCCTGCCTCCCTCCTTGCAAACATCCCTCCTGTCTTCAAAAAGGAGGATCTCCAGAATGTGCCAGTCAGCATCACCTTAGCAAAGCATGCTGATCAACCCAACTGACTGAGCTAACTGCCCATGCAAATACAGGGATAGCAATTGATGATGGATACCTTGACTTCAGCAAGTCTCTTGACATGCTTTCTCATAATTTTCTCATTGCTAGAAACATCAGAGATACAGACTGGATAAACATACAACAAGGTAGGAAGAAAGTTGCCTAGACCACTTGATTCACAGAACTGAGACTGGTGGTACAAAGTCCAACTGGTCGCTGTTTACTAGTTAAAATTTAGGGTCATTAACAATCTGGATACTGGGATGGGTGTACTCCAGCCAGGCTGCAGATGATGCCAAAGCTGGGGGACCTGCTGCTGCACTGGAAGGCAGGGCTGCTGCTGTACAGAGAGACCTAGGCAGGCTGGACACATGGGCTGACAGGGAACCTTAAAGACAAAAGCGAAATCCTGCACCTGTGATGGAGTAGCACCAAGCAATGGTACAGGCCAGAGCCTGACTGGTTAGAAAGCCGCTTTGTGGTAAAGGACCAAAGCTCTCAGTAGGTAACAAACTGAACGTGAAGCATCTGTGCTGCAAAGGCACATTGCTAACAACTGCACAGTAGACTACATTTACCAAGAATGTAAGCAGCAGTTTGATGGATGCGACTCTTACTTGTGAGATGATAGCTACAGTGCTGGGTTCATTTTTGGACTTCCCCCTAAAAGAAACTGATACACACTATTGAGTCCAGCAGAGGGCTGCAAAGCTTTCCAGGGACTTGGGGAGAGAAGCTGAGATAACTGGATTTGTTCCAGATTAAGAAGAGAAAAAAAGCTGAAGTGGAAGGGGATCGTTGTCTTGAACTACCTAATGGAAGAGCATAGCAGCAATGGGGCCAGACTCTTCTCAGAAGAGCACAGTGATAGGACATGAGGCAAAAGGCAAGCTGCAATACAGGAAGTAACCATTAGCTCTAAGAAATTTCCTTTATTCTTTTTTTGGCATGAAGCTGCTCAAACACCAGAGCAGGTTCTGAGAGAGGCTGCAAAGTCTCCATTCATGGGGATAATCAAAACTCAACTGGACGCAGCCCTGAGCACACTGTTCTGACTGGACCCACTTTGAGCAGGAGGCTGGATTAGATTTCTGGAAGTCCCTTCCAACATGTGACTCTGCAATATTTACTATAGTAGTTTCTATACACTAGACTTCCAAAAGAGTTAATAAAGGCAACACAATAATTACTTACAGTTTGTAGTCATTGCTGTATCGTAAGATGCACACAATTATTTTGATATCAAGCAATTTTCCCTTAACCACAAGACTTTCGCTAGACTTGAGGATTTTAAAGATCCTTGTTTAAATTAAATTTTAAATTTAATTTTAAAAGCACACAAAATACCATTACTAAAACACAAATTGAGCTTACACACTGGATTGTCTATGGAGAGGCAAACATGAGATCCTAAATGTCAACTGTACGACTCAGTCAAGAACTACTGGCTGGTCACGTCCACCTGCTTGAAGCTTAAACTTCTTTGCTTTTAAGTTAGATCCACAGTTATGCCGCTTACGTTCTTGTGGCTTCTTCACTGCTGAATCTTGGACAGTCTCTGAAATAGTCTGAGCATTTTCACTACTTCCTTTTGAAGCTGAAGACTCAGATGGTTTATTCTGTAAGTTATAAACAATTCTATTAAAATTCTAACATTGGTTTTCTTTCTTAGTGTTCCCATGCAAAAGAGAAGATGATGTCTATTTCAAATTCCATTGATTGTATTATTATACAAAATAAATTGAACAGGTGCCAACCTCTTAAAATAAACTCTAATGGAAAGGTATACATATAGCAAGTTGGTACAGATATAATTACCCTGTGAACACTCTTCTTGTTTGTTGTCCCTTGTATTGTGATGTGGTGAGCCTCATTTTTCAGCAGTCCCGCTTTTGGTCCTATCTTCAGGTAGGATATTGTAGCAAATGCCGTGAAGCTGAAGTCTTCCCTGTATAAATTAAATCAGTTTTATACAGAACATTGAGAACAAAGTCAGGATAGAGCATGCAAGTAAAAAACGGGACACGTATGGTAACCCTTCTGATTGATGTTCCAAACAGCAGCTTGATTCTGCCTTACCTAGCCAAGCGGATAGTCACTTGATTTAGAGTGAATCTGGTCAATGCTTAGCATAGTTTAATTTGTGGACTTTTATACATATGCACACACACGCACATCTCAGTCTTCTGGAATACATGCAGGAAAATGAGGAAAAATGTAATCGGTCATCTGCTCACTCTCTCTAGAGTATAAAAAGTCAGCTGCATAAAAGGATGCAAAAAAATCTAGTCAAAGAATAAAGGGATTAAATGTTTGATTTGTGCATATTCTTGGAATTTTCTGAAACTATATGAAAAAAAAACGTATGACAGAAAACTAGATTACACAAGAAGCACTGCTGTTATTTTCGCTATGTTTTCTTAAAATTTCTGAATACCACTCTCCACATTAGCCAGCCTGTCCTGACTTAAACTCTATATGGGCAATCCCATTTGCTTTGCTTATCCATGGCATGTAAATAATATTCAGTATAAATAGCAGACTTCTCTGGAATGAAGCTTCCTGCAGACTTCTAACTGCAGAAGACCCCAACTTTTTAAAACTGTGAGAGATGCAGTGTTTCGAGTATTCCTACAATTCTATTTTAACATTTTCATGTAGAAATACAGTAGTTTTTATTTTTTAAAAATACATTAAACACTTCTGAATACAAGACTACGGAATATATCCATTAATATTGTAGCGAAACAACATGGCAATAAAGAAAAATGACTACTAGTTGTTCAAGAAGAAAGGAGTACTGCTATACATACCTCAGATACTGCTGCAGCAGTAAATGGGCAACGATTCTCTCCAGTTCCTCTCGAGGGAGCTTTGGTGGAGTAACTTCAGCCACCCTTAATTTTGATACACCTTTCCCAGACCATGCATCAACTAACTTCAGTGGAGTGAGTTTCTCACTCATGTTTTCAGCTTGCTCAAGTATCTTGATTAGATCCCTGCAGTACCCTGTGATATCCATTTTCTCAAGTGCTACAAGTAAAAATGACATAATATTACATTGTAAGTCATCACATATAGTTATTTAGATAGGATCCATATGTACATTAGGTGTGTATGTATATATAAGCACTTTTACATGTATAGATAAATCTTTCTGTATATGTATATATGTGCCATGTAATACCAATGCTTTCAGTGTTTTTTTTGTTTGTTTTTTAAACTGTAACTTAACAAATGGAGCTGTAACTTTTCATCTGTCCAAGTAGGATATACTTGCAGTGAAATTTACATTTATCTTTCTACTTTGTTATTAAAACACTTGCAAGCATGTTTACAGGTTTATATTACAAATGTTTACATTACAAACTGCCAATTATTTCAAAGAAACACTTCCAAAACATAATATTTGTACAGTAGCTACTATATTATTCTGCAACTGGATTCATTTTTCTCACCCATAATACTTATTATGGAAAGATCAGAGGTCAAAGAAAAACTGAGGAACATACGCAAGGCATTTCTTCTCTCAAAAACACTAACTGACAAAATAAGAGAGAAAAAATGTCACTACACAGATTATCTTCATAATGAATAATTATTACACAGCAGTAACACACGTATCCAAGCAGAACATAATGATCATGCTTCTACTGCATGATCAGATCATGGCACAGAATTACCCCAAATACCTTCCTCCAATAATAAGAATTAACTACTGAAAAGCCAGTACTACTCCTAGGTTTCCTCAGACCTCACTTATCTGTCAAGAGACCCTGATGGTAAACCAGCAGAACAGGCCATATTTCAACTATACTTCGCTACATTGCACCTTTAAGTCTTGGGTACAAGCCAGATCCATACTTTCTTCAACCTCTGAGCCAGGTATAAATTTCACCTATGCCTTGATTTTGCCAAACAACTTTATTATATAGATAGAACTTTATAATGCAAAAAAAAGTTAAACATCTTTGTTTTGTCCACTTTACCTCCAAAAAGCATACAAGAAAAAAGAAAATGTAATTCCCCAGGATGCCTGTGGGCAAAACGGAAGAACTTGTGTTCGATAATTGCATTCTACTGAAATCATCCTCTTCTACCATGCAGACTAGTTTGTTTCAGCTCCTCTCCCAAATTCCATGCATATCTGGCCCATATGCCTTCCCTCTTATAATCCTAACTTTCTTCTAAAGGAAGAGCACATGCTAGACAGATGTTGTGCCGTTAGAGCTAGCACACAGAAAAACCCTGAATTAGTGTGCTCAGTGCACACAAGCATCACATGCACACTCCTGACAAATGCAGGACTCATGAGCACGCAGCACTGAAATCCTTTGATATTTTACTGCTAAGTCTGAAAGATATCAAGTGTTTGGCATCATGCAAAAAGCCAATCTAGGAGGTATCCTGCTAAACACCCTGTATTGAGCAACACTAAATCACTGTAAACTGATGTTCATGACAGAAGTTGCACCTTGGAAACAGGCAGTATCTTAAACACACTTTACAGAAGTTGCTTACAGTTGGTTTAAACTAGATTATTTTTAAGCTAACCTTTTCCATGTTCTCTCTCCTCGTTTGTAAATACGATTTACTTACAGTTTTCTCTGCAGCAGTTATCACACATTCTGTTGCAGTGTGCAGAATCCCATACTTCATCAAAATGATGGGCTATGAGGACCCGGCGACACCTGAAAGAACAGAATAGCAAGAAGGGGCTATGGAAGATAAATTTACACACCTATGTTACGAATCATGAAAATGGCAAAAGTTCCTCTGGTTCAGCTTGTATCTCAAAACAAGCATAAAGAATTGTCTCAGGAAAATCAGAAGACAAATAGTGCAACATAGTATCCCTGTCAGTCATGCTAACAGGAGTAATCAATAGCTTTCAGTAATAGTAAATACTGCACTGGGGACAGTTCTGTTAAAGCAGAAAAGTAAGTATGATCTGCAATTCCAGTAGAATGAAAAAAATCTTCATAACAAACTGATTCTTAGAATGAGACCAACAAAGGCTGCGTTGAATGCATGAATCGTCTATAACACAGAAGTGTTTTCCATGACGTATTCAATACAGCTCAGTATAGCAGATAAAGCATTAAACACATCTGGATTCCTCTGCAGCCATCAAACACTGTTACCTTAGAGTAAAAAACACAGTGTTCCAGTACTTGCTCTGAATGGGATTTGAAATCCAAACACTGTTTGTTGACAGATATTTTATGTCAATGTAACAGCTTCCAGAACATTATCCTGAAGCTGACAAGCAACACATCAACATTGAGTTGTGTGTAAGAGTACACATAGTAGGCAGCCAAACTACAAACCCCAAAACTCAAGACTCTGTTACAAAGGCAGTGTTTCTACACCGTGCTGTCTGTTTGTTGTTAAATAGCCTTAAAAACAAACTACAAAATTAGCCTATTTAAAACCTAAGCAACCTAGCCACTATAGTAACTTACTTGCTTGCATTCTGGCAGTAAGACACCATATCGTACAGCTTCTCTTGCCCTACATTTTCCATCACTACCATTGAGCTGATTCTGAATATATCTCCAAAACCATAATACAAAATGCAGTCAGCTTTTTGGTCATCCCTACCTGAAATGCATTAAAACAAACACAAAATGTAGAGTTTAAGCATCTTCTGGTACAAATTCCACTCTTATCTGCATTGGCTTCTGCAGCCCCCATAGAGTACACCACTGTAACAGACTATCAAGCATAATATATCAGCCAACAGAACATAGCATGATACAGACTAGAAATAAAATATATTTAGAACAGTCTTCTACAACTACAGACTCAAGCAAACTAAAAATAGTACACAAAGATTCAGATTCTTAAACGACTGAAATATAGTATTACTGTAACACTGAAAATCAATGCAATCACCATTTCCTCACCCTACATCTCTTGGAAAATTCTATCCAAATATATATTGAAGCCTAATTCATACTTGATTAAAAGACACTGTGACCTTCAAATATCTCATTATGTATTCATGATAACAAATGAAGAGAGACTTATTTATGATTTGACAAAATACTCAATTTAAAACTAACTGTGCCTTCTATAGCTGAACTTAGATCATCTCTTCCTTCCTGTTGGCCACCCCTCCTGATGATGTGATGGGTGCCCTCCTAATGTTTGCAAGATCCAGAGAGCTGAGAAGGCCTGAAGAACAAACACTTTCTAGAAGTTTAACATAAAACAGAAAGGAACTACTTCACTTGGATAGGTAGTTGGAGGAAAAAGGCAAGTTTCATAAGCTAAGTGATACTTAGTGCTTAATGACCCTCCACTCCCTGCAGAAGAATCCCATTTAAATAAAATTATGTAAAAAGGAAGCAGATAAAAGCTTGTTGAAATCACCCTAAGTTGATAAACACTGTGAAATAACTATTTAGCACCTGTAAGACCACTGCCTCACCTATA
Source organism: Cygnus olor (assembly GCF_009769625.2). Classification (NCBI taxonomy): domain Eukaryota; kingdom Metazoa; phylum Chordata; class Aves; order Anseriformes; family Anatidae; genus Cygnus; species Cygnus olor. The sequence goes on along the minus strand of NC_049169.1, from coordinate 78,462,172 downwards.
TCTACACTTCCTGTTACGTCCAGCACTATCTAAAAGTAACCAGATTCTAGTGCAAGCATATACAAACTCCCATAAACTTTGACGGCTTTTATATTTCTTTATCCAACATTGAAGCCAAGTTCTATCATAGAAGCAGAGTTAACATCTCAACCAATTGCCCTTCTTGGTCCTTACAAGGCTTTCTTTCACATATCTGTCTTTGAAAAAATAAGAGTGAGCACAAGCTAAAAAAAAAAAAATAAATAAAAATCGAACATCCAACAACAACAAAAAACACATTTTTTTTTTTTAAAGCTACACCAGCTGTTTAGTGCTGATATACACTGGTCAACCCTTAAAATTCTAACCCCCAGGCTCCCCATCCCACCTGTATTTCTGTGGCCAGTAAAATTCAGAGAGATCATATACCATCTAGAGAAAATCTGAGCAGATTATGCATCCCGGTTGCTATGCAAAGAAAACAATATCCTTTCTGTGACAAATCTAATCAATGTCACATCAGGGAATTATTCTGGTATGCCACAGATGCCACAAAAATCAAGTAATCCCAAAAATGCTGAGTAAAGGGCTAGATATTCAGTTATTTTTGCTACACTACAGTGCAGAGGCCTCAGACCATGAATGGTTTTTGTATCTGCTTTAAAGACTCTAAGTAGAGGCACAGTGGCATTATACACTTTGTAGCCCAACTCACAGACATGCACATGTATCTGAAATGAAAGAACAATTTTACTGGTTAAATAGATGTCAGCTGATGCTTTGCAAATGCTGTTTACTACAATACCTGCACGTCCGCTCTCTTGGTAGTAGTTCTCCATTGACTTGCTCATGGAATGATGAATTACAAACCTCACATCGGGTTTATCAATTCCCATGCCAAAAGCAACAGTTGCCACTACAACCTGAAATAAGATTAAGAAACCATCAAGGTACTAAAACACAATTTGTTTAAATGAGACAGAAGTCTGTGAAAAGTATCTACTTAACCTGGATTTGATTTGCTGCCCATCCTTTATGAACTTTGGTCTTATATTTAGCATCCATATTTGCATGGTAAGTCCCTGCCTTGATTCCCAGTTTCTGCAAACTCATAGTAACTTGCTCAGAGTCCTTCTGAGAAAAGCAGTACACTATTCCTGCACAAAAGCGAAAGATGCCTTATTGTAATGTCTTCAAAAATATTAAAAAACAACGACAACAAAACAATCCCCAATACTTAAGGAGAAAAAAATTTAAAAAAAAAATTAAATAAAAATCAGTAAGTGGTCCTCATGCCTATTCACATGTGGTATTGGTAGCCATGAATGGAATTTAAATAATCAATTTGAAAAAGACAAAATAGGCAAAAGGTAATATTCAAGTCCTCCTAACAGGCTTCCTACACTATGCAAAAAGTGGCTTTCTTATCTTTTAGGGTTTTCTCCTACTGCAGAGAAAAAGAGTTCAGTCTCCAGCTTTGGCTTGTAGACTGAAGAGAAAATATGGATGCCAATCTGCATAATCATGGCAGTATTCTATCAATGTTCAAGGTAGACAATGCTTGTTAGTGCATGTAAAGTGGTCCCTTTATTAAAGGGGTCCATCATGTCCCTCATGACATCTGAGATCTCACGTGAGATGTTTCAGATGAACTTCAGGTGTTCTCAGTTAAATCAACTTTTGTCATTAGTCAGTTTGGGCTAAGTCTACAATTACACACAAAGCCATGCAGTTTGTAATAATTTCAGTGCAGTTCTGTACACAGGGAGTTGCCCATTACAGCCACAGAGTTCTACAGCAGAGACAGGGACTGACTGCTGCTCCAGAAAACTGGGTCCTGTTGCCTTTGTAATATGACTGTCCTCTTGATTTGCAGTACATAATTCTACTGGATGCATAAAGTCCAGCTTTTACAGTTCTACCTTCATCACAGAAGCACAATTCACCCCATCATCCATCCATCCCGGGCACTGAGTAATACATTAATTTTATGATCAAATATGAAAAAGAACTGTTAAAGGTATTAAGTACACTAACACAGATACTATATGGGAATGAAGTAAGAACATACAGAACTTTTTTGAGACTTGTTTTTACTGTCTTAAAAATTGCTATTATTCTTACCCATGTAAACATTGTCCTACATAAGTCAACATTATATTTAATACTTCAGAAGATACAAGTAAACAGTAAAGAATGAAAATATTAATTACTCAAGGTAGGGATCTTATTAAGTTTCATCTCTTTTAACGTTGACTGTTCAATGTAAGGGGAAAGTGGAATTTCTCTATATGTTTCTCCATATGTTTCTATATGATCATTTGAAGTCATTCCTATAATGCTGAAGATTATAAATAATAACATGCTTTTACACTGTTTACCTGAGAGCCCTTTGTATCTTCCGTTAATGACCTTAACAATGTCCTCAATGAAATCTTCATTACTTGAAGGTTTATGCCGAACCTCAAAGGAAAATACACACGTGTCAGAGAGTTCTTCAAGGTGGTAAACAATCTGTCAAACAATTCTATCACCCTACTTCTCCCAGTACAATAAATACAACTGCTCTGTCATTTAACCAAAATTACCATACTTTGATTATGAAGAGAAAGATTACATCTCAAAAGCCCATAGAAAAAAAGCCCACAAATTTTCCCACAAAGAACAGTGAAAGAAGATACAGCCAGACAGAAAATACAGTACAACACAATAATTCACACCTTTTGCAATGATATGACATACTTTCCAGTAGGTTGCAGCAGTCTGAGCCTGCTGCCCACCTCTCCCTGTACACAGCCCTATCTGTGAAGCCTTGCTCACAGAGAACTGGGCAGCCCACATTCCTATGCAGATGATTGCAAGTTCAGATCAAGTCATTAAACAACACCGTCATTAAGTTGCAAGCTATATATTATGAAAATGGGTAATTGGCAATCTATCCTGAAATTCATCAGCTGCAACTTACAGAAGATAACATGACTGTGATACAGTTCAACAAACAGGTAATAAGAACATACCTCATAGTAAGATTGGGCCGGTTGAAAGATGCAGTAAAAGTAATGCATTTCTGAACATGCAAAATTGTCTGAGCATCCTTTAAAACATGATTTGTAGCAGTTGCAGTTAACCCAATCAAGGGAGCATTGGGAAACTGTCTTTTCAAGATACCAAGGGACTGTAGTCTAAGCAAGAATACAAAAAGGGGAAAGAAAATGTCTTATCCCACAGATCCAAAGTTTAAAAAAAGATATTCATCTTGATAGTATTATATGGGATAATAATGCAATAAATGTTGCTGATATTACTATTACTGCTAGTTACCACAGAGCTAATTTATATATCCAACTGAAGTAATAAGAAGGTTGTACTTAACAAAATGATTACTTTCTCTTCTAATTGAATTTTATAGAAGTCACAATTCAAAAGGCAAAACTTTGAAATAGAACTTCTTAAAAATTATAAAAATTTAAGTCGCATTGCATTAACCAACATTCAGATTATTTTGCAGGTCTGTTTTTAAGAAGAGGGTTGTTTGTGTTTTTTTGTAAATACAGCTTTGATAAGAAACAAGCAATGTGGAATTTGAAAAAAATACTGAATAAAGACTATACTAAGGAAATATTTTAAAAGGCTCAGTGCTGACAATGTCTTGTTGCCTCCAAACAGAAATGCAGCCAGAGATACATATCTAAATTCCACATTGCCTGTTTCACTTGCACCAGCTCTTTGCTCAGACACATTTTTTTTTTTTTAAATCAAAACTGCAAAGGTTGACTTCACAGTTATTTTTGCACCAAATCAAAGTTTTTCTTTTAAAGGCAAAGAGACAGTAAGTTGGTTTTCTACAACTGACAAGTTAAGAAACAATCTGAAGCACCTTTTCTTTCCCCGAAAATCAAGGGCATTATTTCAAACTGCTTTAGAAGCAATTAAAATATATCACATGAATTTCCAAAGCATTATCATCACCTCTAATGCAGATATCTTATCAGATTATGAGCCTTGGCATCCTAGAATTAAATTCATTACCTCATCCAGAGTGCCAAAAGAGTGGTATAAAAAATTACCCATTTTTTTCCTGTAGCAGATTAAAGATGACTGTACTGGCTATATTACAGGAGGCAGCCAAAAACAGTTTCATTAGCAGCTTTTCAGGATACTGACAGCAAAATGTATAATGAAATTGCTGCAACTTGCATGAACTTAGCTCCTGGACAAGGACAGAGCCATTTGCAAATTAAAAGTCCATGAGCTAACACAGATTCTTGCCATACCTAAGTATGGAAGTACTTATTTAACACGTGAAGAAAGAACTTGGCTTTATTCCAGGCCTAACTTAGTATTTATTGATGCCTGAATAACACTGCAAACTGGATTACTAATGAGCATACCAGGCCTGAAGTCATGGCCCCACTGACTACAACAGTGGACCTCATCTACAGCAATGTGAGCAAGACACCCCGCTTGGTAAGCTTTCTCTAGCTTTGACATGAACATTTTGCTTTTTGCAATCTTCTCCGGGGTCACATAAATGAGCTTCAGTTGTGAATTTCTGTTTAGCATTTCAGTATGAACCCACTTCACATGTTCCTGTTCAAAACAAAAGGAGAAATCAGAGGCGAACAAACTAGCGCAACACACTGAAGTTGCTTACTGCTAAGATTCTTAAGAGGTTATTAACAATCCAAAGGGGGGGTGACTAACACAGACTGATAAACTGTTACATAGTATTTACTGCTACTGTAAGTCTTTGCAGCTGATCACTACATATAAAACATTCATTTTTATACTTGGAAAATTTGTTACAGAACTTTGAAAAAGCAAACTATTGAAAGTTTGTCTTTGTTTAGGCGTGTACTATCTGCATTTTCCCATTAAGCTATAACAAACCAAACAAACCTGTGGTACTACAAGTACCAACCGTAACTTCTATTACTGAATTTTCAAAGTGCTCTACCTCAAAGCTCACTCTAAGTTTGGCAAGTTGCATCAGGCCACTTCCCTACCAAACACGCTCTCATGTGCAATTTAATGACTACGGCCTCCTGTCAATCAAGAAAAAAAATATTTCACTATGAAAAGTAATTGACTAATAACAGACCGGGAAATACATTGCTTGCTGGTCTCAGGATCGGTTTACCATCCCAAAGTAAAATAAGTAAAAGCCCACATTCCTCACCATGTCACTACTAGATAATAATAATCACCTCCTCCAACCTTCTTTCAAATCTAGAAACTGAGTAAAAACATAGAATAAACACCAAACAAAGGTAGCTCACATCCTTTAAATAGCCCCACGAAATCTATTTATTCCCTGAAAGATGTTGGCTTAAATGTGTTCTTGTTATTAAAACAAGAAAACAAGAAATTTCCATGAGCCAGCAGTGTGCCCTGGTGGCCAAGAAGGCCAACGGGATCCTGGCATGCATTAAAAGGAGCGTGGCCAAGGGAGATGATCCTCCCCCTCTACTCTGCCCTGGTCAAGCCTCACCCGGAGTACTGTGCCCAGTTATGGGCTCCCCGGTACAAAAAAGACATGGATCTTCTGGAAAGAGTCCAGCAGAGGGCAACAAAGATGATACGGGGCCTGGAGCCATCTTCCCTATGAGGAAAGACTGAGAGACCTGGGTCTGTTCAGTCTTGAGAAGAGAAGACTGAGAGGGGATCTTATTAATGTTTACAAATATCTTAACTGTGGGAGACAGAGGGATATGGCCAACCTCTTTCCAGTGGTTTGTGGGGGCAGACAAGGGGCAATGGCCACAAAATGGATCACAGGAAGTTCCACACCAACATGCGAAAGAACTTCTTCACGGTGAGGGTGACAGAGCATTGGAACAGGCTGCCCAGGGAGGTTGTGCAGTCTCCTTCTCTGGAGATATTCAAGGCCCTTCTGGACGCCTACCTGGGCAGCCTGCTCTAGGGAACCTGCTTTGGCAGGGGGGTTGGACCCGATGGTCTCTCGAGGTCCCTTCCAACCCCTACAATTTTGCGATTCTGTAATGCTAAACTCGATCATGTTATCCATACCACAGCATATATCTGGCAAGATACTGTTGACAGAATGGCATTAGCTGCTAAAACCGTGCCATTCATTCAGCATTCATAAATAACATGAACAGAGGACCAGACACCAGCATGTATTTCATAAAAAGGCATCAAATTGGGCAGTTAATCATACCTTACTGCTTGAAGCATTTAATAAAGTGCAGAAATGCCAAGCTGTTCCAGAACCATGAGCTGATCTTCCATAAGTGATATCAAAGGACATATCACGAGTGTGAAACCTGTAACAATAAATTATTTGGGCATCTGAAGCATTGTTTGAATGTTGTCATCTCGAATACATTTTAAAAACAAGCAAATGAGAAAACTATTACATCAATCCTGTTCTGTAAGAACTGCGCAACAGGAGCTTAAACTTCACGCTTAGTAGCGGATTCCTCTCCTAGACAGATAAGAGAGCGACAGGTCACATAGGGATATATTTGATCAACTGCCTTTGACATGAACGTTCTCTTAGAATCCAGACCACAAAAAAAATTGTGCTGCAACAAAGTATAAGAACTAATATACAAAGCAAAGCAAGTTAGATTCACAGCTGTGTCATGAGATAACATAACTAAGCAATGCTACGTATTGGTAGGTTAGATCTTTCCAAGCAATTGATGGCTTATTTAAAAAAAAAAAAAAAAAAAAAAAAGGTTTGAAAACTACAACTGAATACTTGTTTTTACAAATGAATACACAGAGTGTCTCCCAAATAAAAAACTGGATCTAAAACTTCAGAATGGAACAGAAAATAACAGGTAACCATACTTCAATAATTTACAAGCTGTATATAGAATTAAGAGACAAGAAAAAACTAATGACAAAGTGTTACGTTTTTAAACACTAGGGAAACTTTTTAAAGTAATGACAGGAACCTAAATAAATTATTTAAATTTAAATCACATCTAAATGGCACATCTGTTTTAAAGGTGCTACTGCTCCTTAAATAAATTTAAAAAAACAAACAAAACAAGTATTGCCAGTAAATCTCTCCCTCAAATCTTCATTCTTCCCTCACCCCCCTATATTGTGATATCAGATTCCAATGTAACACGCATTCTTCAAATAGCTACAGAAGAGAGTAACTATATCAAATTGTTTATATATTGTTTCCTCCCTTTACATACATCAGAACAGACAGCTGGTACTGATAACAAAGGCTCTTCCACCACCTGTAGGCATGACCAGAATACATCCTTTCCTGCCATTACAGCATTTACTGTTTCAAGTTGCAAGGACCTGAACTTCTGGAGTTTAAACTTGCTCTGCAGTGCAGTTTTTATCTTCTCATACCATGGAAAATCTGTTAAGAAAAAAAAAAGTATTTTATAACTACTTTCTTAAAACATATGGAACAGTAATTTACATATACAATAACGAGATCTGAAAGTGATATAATTTCAAATATGTGAAAGTTTTCAAAGATTCAATAAGGGCACACACAAACTGAGTCTGTATAAACTGATTTCTAGAAGATATACCTTGGAAACCCTATGAAAATGTAAACACAATCCACCTCCAGACTAAAAGCTTTCATGCACATAAATGTGAACTAATATTAAGAACTCATAAGTAGATGAAGGACTTTAAAGTGCTAACGATCTAGTCAATTGATTAGTCGAAATTAAATGGAAATGAGAAACACACTCTGAAAATAATAATTAAAAAAAAAAAAAACAGACAAAAACTCCTACAGCAGCCTTACTATTAAATTGCCCAAATGCTTCCTTCATACAAATGCAGCAATTACAAGTAGAATAATGAAGGCAGGGTTATCACTTGTTCCATATTCCAGAGATAATAAACATTTTAAAAAAAGGGGGGTGGTGGCAATCACCCAAAATAATAATGCGTTTATAACAGTTTTATTCTTTTTCCCTAAAAAGAGTTACAGACATGCACCATTTTAAGAGATAATACTTTCAAAACTTGAATTTCAGATGCACCAGGACGCATATTAACCATTTTCTTATTAATAAAATAAAGCTACAGAAAAACTGTGGGAATTCCAGTCCCCACTTCAAGCATGCAAGAATTAACTCTGGGACATGAGGTGGCATAGCTTCCTAATTTACAGAGATCACAGCTAAGTTCCAAAGTTCTCTGAAAACAAGAAAAGCTTCCCAATGATTTCAGCAAGCTTTATACTGAGACCAAATTTAGCTGTACTTCTATTCTATATGTAAATATGCAGCATCTGATTAAAATAGGTGTTAGGTTTTTAAGCTTAGGAGGAGAGAACAAGGCACAAAGACACCCAAACATATCAATTTCTTCAATAGCAGTGATTTGCAATTATGAAGTATCAATATGCGCATAATGTTTTACCAAACCTGGACAAATATAGGTTAGGCTACAAAATCAATTTCATTTAAAAACAAAACAAACCACAAAACAAAAAAAAAAAAAACACAAGCTACATACAATAGATACAGGCAGGCACACTAACCAATGCACTTCCAATTACACGTAAGTAAAAGAGGAGGAAAATAATAATAAAAGATCTAAATTGAATTTGCCAGGAATAACACAGTCAAGACCCACCAGCTATCTAGGACTTTCAGTTAATGTTTAATTTTAAAGATGGCACTTCCAAAAGAAGAGCAGTCCTCACACCACCATGGGACACTTGTAAGTTGGACCAACTCTACTGTAATAACGTATGCTACATGACTCTCAGCAGTCAGCATCCATCTGATTTGCATCATTAGGTAAAATGGTGGGGCTAAAATAACCCACAGGAGAAACCACGCATTGAAGCAAGAAAAAACAGAGAGACAGTGCAAAGTATCTTCAGGAGTGCAAGACTTATTAACAAATCCTGAAAATATCCAGACTAATTATTCCGTGATTATTTTTGATCTAAAAATAAGTATTGCAATACATGCAGATTTACTCTTGGATTCTTTTAGCAACTCCAATCAAGCTGTGACTTTGCAGCAAGAAAAGAATAAAAGTAGTTATAACAGGCCATTCTTGTCATAATTCTGTCCATAAGAACTCAGATTAGTATTAAGAAATGTCCAGGGAGGTAAGTACAAATATTAACCCATGTAATTAAGATGGCAGGCCACCCAGCTGAACAAAATGAAATGGAACAATATCATTATCCAAACAAAACTCTGTATGAACACATTTTTCCCATACATAATTAGATTAACTCTGTGCTAGAATATTTGAATTTGACTATTCAAACCTTTTTTGTTCCACGCTTCAGCTGAGGTTTCAGTTTCTTTACTTCCCCCTGCCTCCAAGTCTTCTGAGGACTTCTTTATCAGCCCTTTTAACATTGTCTTCTTCTGAACGAGTTCTTGCTGTTTATCCAGAAGCTCCTGAATCTGCATCTCCACTGCCTGCAGCTCATTTTCAATTGAAAGTAATTCCTCCTCTAGCACTGAAGAGAAAACAGGGTGAAGGCAAAACAGTGACTACTAATCACAGTTCTGAAGGGCATTGTGTTTCACGTGTTGATCAAGAATAACTGAAATTAAAAATAAACAGCATCTAGAGAAAAGACAGCATGATAGGCCTACCAGTTAAGTTTACACCATCTTAATCTTTGTACGTACCATGTAAAAATACTTAGCAAGGCTTAACAACATACGTGATTTTATATGACCTATTAATTTAAGAAATATACTCTATGTTGTCATTTCCAATACAGTGTATGAGAGATATGCAACATAACTAATAGAGAAAAAAATCACCTCAACCTAGTTTCTCAGAAACTCTGAGAAACTCTCTGGTGTCTCACAAGAGAAATGCTTGCCATTATCTTCTTTTCTGCAGATTTATATTGAGCAATGAAAAGCAAATTGCATCTGCCTGATATTAAAGCTGAAAGAGCTTCAATGAGCACAAAAGCAGTACTCCAGCCATCCAGCCATTTGCAATGTGAGCACAATGTTAGCACATGTTTATCAGAAAGCATTTACATGTAAGAATCAACATTAAACTCAGCAAGCAAAGGTTTTCTGAAGATGGAAATAGGGTAATAGCAGAAAGCTCTATTTCTTGCATCCAGATCTCCCTTCTTATGCAGTACCAGAGCATTTGCTAAATGTCAAGGTTTGAACATGGAGGACAAAAGCTTTTACAAACACACACTGTTCAAATCGGAAAAAGCTGAAGCAAACACTCCCCAAAAGGCTGACTTACATAAGTGAATCCTTGGCATGGATTTGCCTTTTTACATCCTTATGTGCATCTGTGTGAATTATGGATTGTTTCTAGAACTCAGGCCCCCAGGTTCACAAAAGTAATTAACATTTAACGCATACCACCACTTCCGAGACAGGTTAGCAAAGCATAAGAAATGTCTTTTCTTTTTTTTCCCTCCAAAATAACTGGGTTTGGCCAAAACATAGCAGATACGATAATTTGCTTATGGGAGTAAAATGATTCATATGGAAAAAGATATCCTCATTATAAATGGCACAAAATGGGGATACTTGTCTTCCAAAATGCCCACTTTTATTCAGCAGGAATGAGTTGAAAATGTCTTAAAATATGAAACATACTGTCAAAGCACTGAAAGCCAAGTCATTTGGCCAGATAACCTACTTACATTTTAGTTTTTAATCCAAGAAACAAAAAGTGATTCAGTTCAAAAAAAAAAAAAGAAAATGCAGGAGGATTGAACCAGGTGATCTTTAAAGGTCCCTTCCAACCCAAACCATTCTACTGTCTTATGAAAAGACCTTTTTCTTCACATCTGAAGCATAGAATCACAGAATGGCTCAGGTTGGAATGGATCTTAAAGATCACCCAGTTGCAACCCCCCTGCCATGGGCAGGGATGCCACCCACTAGATCAGGTTGCCCAGGGCCTCATCCAGCCTGGCCTTGAACACCTCCAGGGATGGGGCATCCACAGCTTCTCTGGGCAACCTGTGCCAGTGCCTCACCACCCTCTGAGAGAAGAATTTCCTTCTAACCTCTAACCTAAATCTCCCCTCTTTCAGTTTAAAACCATTCCCCCTTGTCCTATCATTATCTACCCAAGTAAAGAGTCCCTATCCATCCTTTTTATAAGACCCCTTTAAGTACTGAAAGGCTGCGATGAAGTCACCCTTCTCTTCTGTAGGCTGAACATCCCCAGCTCTCCCAGCCTATCTTTGTAGGAGAGGTGCTCCAGCCCCTTGATCATCTTTGTGTCCCTCCTCTGGACCCATTCTAAAAGCTCCGCATCCTTCTTGTGCTGGGGGCTCCAGACCTGGATGCAGCACTCCATGGGGCCTCACAAGGGCAGAGCAGAAGGGGACAATCACCTCCCTTGACCTGCTGGCCACTCCTCTTTTGATGCAGCCCAGAATGCAGTCGGCCTTCTGGGCAATGTGTAACAACATAGAGCTGACACACTCCTTTCTGCATACATTAAATTCATATAAAGAACAATGAAGAACATCACGTGATCGAGTCTGTTAGTCAAAAGACAGCAAAATGATCATACTGAATACTAATTTTGGATTACCTGCAACAGCTGCCATCTCTGGAGATTACAGAAGGCTATCCTCAGGAGAATTTGCTTAACCAAACTGTCACTAATAATAAAGAAAAAAAAATCATTACTAATCTTTCTAAACTTAGAACAAATTTACTGCAAGAAATTTTTCATTAATATATAAGGTGTTAGTATAACAGGTTAAGTATAGGTTCATTTAATCTGCCAATAATATTACCCAACTACGTGACAACACACTTTTTTCCCTTCTGCAAAAGAGACAGATATGAAGTCATAAACAGATCCTAAGGCTACACAGAGCTTACCAGCCTTCCAATGAAACCATGTGAATTTTGACCAAGACTTAAATTTTACAAAACACTCTCTCTTCCTTCGTAATAGATGAATGGTGTAATATAGACCAGTCATTGACCTACCTTAGGCCTACCTTTTTTTGGTCTCTTCAACAACTACTTTACAGAGAAATCAGAACAATTACATTCTGTCCATTAGAAAAGTATCCACCATAATACCTGGAGGATACTCACGCAGAAAAAGTGAAAGGGAGCAAATTCAATGGACCTGCACTAGAAGCTGATCCTACTGTATCCTACCTATTTTACTGTGTTCCTACAAATGGTGGAAAAATACATACATAAACAAAGACTATGCAAATAAAGGACCAAATTTGTCAGAAGAATTTGTATGCAAAACTAAGTCCCACACTTCAGACAGAAGTTGATAGGATAATTCAGCAGTTTCCATGTCACCCATGAAATCTGAGTTACGGTCCTGTCTTTCCACCACCTGCCACTTACACAAAAGCATCTGGAAATGTTCGCCTTTCCAAAATACAGAGCAGGGAGGGACACAAAGAAAATCAGTAGCTACAGAACTGACAAACTGCAAATGCAATACACTACTTCTGTTCCCCCCAAATAAACGCAATAGTCACAAATACCACCAGGCTGATAGCTCATAAGCCATTTTCTTATCCAAAGAGTGGGAAGCAAATTAAACTTACCTATAGAGGTTCTCCTCTATGGTGCTGAGGCTCTGTAAGCCTTTAGTTTAGATTCTGCCTCTAAAGAGGTAGCTCAACATACCTTCCAATTGATTATATAACAGCACTGCCAGCAAAGTCCTCATCTACCCTTTGACTCCTCAAAAATGCAGCTCCTAAGAAGCCGAATAAAGATGAACTCGTACCTTATGAGCCACAGGTGGACAAAAGCAAGTGAAAGCATTGTGCCCCTTAGGTAGTTTTACCCCACTGTACAAACAGCTGGTTACTACCACATCATCCCATTAGAGCTTTTCCTAAGTCACCCTGCGGCTCAGCATCCTGGGGCTGGGAGCTCCCTCACCCCCTTCCCTCCAGCCCCCGACTTGGAGCTCTGGGGTACCCCTGTGCAAGGGGCACGGTGCTCAGGGAACCCAGCCCATCATAGAATCAGTAGGGTTGGAAAAGACCTCCAGTACCATCTGGTCCAACCATCACCCTACCACCAATGTCACCCACTAAACCATGTCCCTAAGCACCAGGTCCAACCTTTCCTTAAACAACCCCAGGGACGTGACTCCACCACTTCACTGGGCAACCCGTTCCAATACCTGACTACTCCTTCTGAGAAGAAATGTCTTTTAATTTCCAACCTGAACCTCCCCGGTGCAACTTGAGGCCATTCCCTCTAGTCCATCGCCTTTACAACCGCGGAAGCGCCACTCACGCGACGGAGCAACAGGGCACAACCTGCAGGCAGCCCCAAAACCCCGGCGCGCACCCCATAAACCCCTGACTAAAGGATCAGATTTATTTCTTTTTAAAACCGAACCCACGTCACAGACCAGCACGCCGAGCGACCGTTCCCGGGTCCACCCTCACCTCCAGCCGCCCCCGACGGGGCTGCCTCGGTGCTTACGGCCGCAGCCCCGAAACAGCCCCAAAACGGCCCCAAAAGAGCCCAATACAGCCCCAAAACGTCCCCACCGGCTCCCGGGCCCCGCCTCTTCCGCTGCCGGCCTCCTTTCAGCCGGCGGCGAGGCGCAGGGGCTGCGTGTTTCCGGAGGACGTGGCTGCTGCAGCCGTCGCCGCTGCTGTACTCCCGCCGCCGTTTGCTTCTCCTGCCGCCGCCGCCATGATCTCGCTGTCGGACACGCAGAGTGAGCGCCGCGCCCGGCCCGGGGGCGCTGAAGGGGGGCCCGGCGCTGGGGCGCCGCAGCCGAGGCTGGGCGGGCCGGGCCGGGCCGGGGGAGCGGAGCGGAGCGGTGCCGGCCCGGTACTGGTGCCGGTGCCCTTCGCCTTGTGGTGCTGTGTTGGGCTTTGAGAGCCTCCCCGTGGGGCTCTGAGAGTGGTTAGAATAGAGCAGAATGAATGGGAGTTCAGTGCTGAACGAGCAGTAGCTGGCAGGTCGACCCCTTCTAATGCACTTCCTGGGTGAGCGTCAGAGGTTTTCTGTAGGTCCCCCTTCGGTGACTGCACGGTGCCGCTTACAGCTTGCTCCCGTTGAAGTAGAAGTTCACAGGTGGCGTTGAAGGGGTTATAGGGAGAGGGCCAGCCACGTAATCTAAAGTAAATAAAAACTTGTATGGTAGTGTGGTCTTGTCTCTACTGGGAGTTAGAGATGCTGAAAGGGAAAACACAAAGAAATCAAAGAGGGTCCACAGGTATGTAAACTGCCAGGTAAAGGAGAACGTTAGGCTTCTGGTTTAAACTAATAGCACGCACATGGTCCTTTTCTAGTATGGCTGCTGTGAAAGGAAATAAGGCTGTGCAATAACCACTGTAGTGTCACTTGAAGGAGGATGTGTAAAAGCTGTAAAAAAAATAAAGTTTATATCTGAGTTTATTTTGATAGCTGGGTACTGAGAAAAGATACTGAAAACCCAGCTAAGGCAAAGGATGAAGGTGGGCAGCAAAGCAGGCTAGCAAGATTCCAGGTAGAGGATTTTTTGAGCTGATTTCATGCTTCGTTACTGAATAGGTACTAGCTGTTTAATGTTAATTTCAGTTTTGTGACCCATTAAATCATTTTGGGCTTTGCTTTTGTCCATTCACCTATCATCGTGTCCAGACTGTTAATTGGAGGAAACAAAAATCTCTTCATGATGAAGAGATCTGTTCTCTGTTTTTACTTTTCTTGTTTAGGACCTTCACCTAACTCCTTGTGCTGGCTCTACTGCCTTTAACTCTCTGCGCCAAGAGTAGTAGGTAAATATGGTATAGTTTGGGGTTTTCGAATTATTTCTCTGAAGTTCCAGAGATCTCTTCAGATATTTTGAAACTCGCTCCTGCTTGGAAGAAAATAGTTAGCTGTAGAGTCATTAGTGAAGTCATGTGATAAGTACCTGGAGAGGCACACTGCATTAGTTGACATTTGAAAAAAAAAAATCTAAAGCTTCTGAAGGACTATAGTGCATGATTCTATTCTTGTTTTCATACCAAAGGACGTGCTATTGTTTTCCCTGAACTTTCACAACCAGTGTATCTTAAGTTTTAGTACTTGCTAAGTGATTTTGATGTAGTGCTGCAATATTCTCACAGCTCATGGAATTTTCACAGAAGCATTGAGAAAGCATTGCTCCCACCTCTCAGGAAATCAGTTGCTTAAAAAAAATAAAAATCAGAACATCAAGTGGTTAGTGTGTGTTTCTGTGTTCTAGACACTGAAGCTGTATTTGAGTAATATAGTAATATTCTGGTGTGGGAGGGAGAAGGCATTCAAAACCAGCTCACACCCTCTATAATACTTCCTTCTTTATTGTTTGCAAAGATGATGTACACAGTAGCAATGCTAGTCATACTTAACTTTATATTCTTGGGGGGGCTGGATCTGAATTCTAATATGAATCTGATTAGTAACATTTCTTTGAGATGAGTTCAGAAGTACTTCCCTCTGCCAATATCTCATCTGCTTTCAGCAGTAATTTTTAGCATGATAATGGTGGGCTCTTTTCGTTCTTTTTTTTCCCCCTCTGCTAACCAGAGAATATGGTTGGCTTCTGAAGAGAATCTGAATCTGTTGTAGCAGTAGGTGATTACAAATGTGTTTCAGGTGAATACAGGAGAGTGTAGAGTAATAAGTGCAGCAGCTGTTGGGAGTCAGCCTCTGCTTCTTGCTAGATCCCTACTTTGTGCTGTTTCTGAAGGAGGAATGAATAGTCGCTTCCAAGGGTTGCAAATCTGTCTTACTGGCAGCTGGTAACTCTTTTGGAGCCCTGCCTCCAAGTATTTTCCTCCCAGATTGTTTCTTGCTGCTTCTGAAGTAAAGAGCACTAGAGAAAAGGGCAGACAGCAATTGTTGTATTAGTTTCAGTCAGCAGTTTCATTGAAAATACAACTTGCAATTCATCTATGTTTCATCATAAATATTGTAAATGTCTGCTTAATTGTAATGGGTTATGTAGTAGTTTTAATCCTGAGTGGTTAAAATGTTCATAGCATAGGTTTAATGTGGTAGACAATATTGTACAATTACAGATTTAACACTGTGGTCTGCAGCCTTGCTGAAAGACAAGCCCTTGAGGAAGTTGGGGAATTTTAATGTTTCTGTACTCTGAGCTGTTCTGAATTTATTTGCTACAAATAAACTTTTTTGTTGTATACAAGTCTGAAATAGGCACTATGATACTACTTTTCTGCTAAGCTCTTCAAGCAACAATAAATAATCAAGTAACTCAACATTGCAGTCAAAAGGGCAAAAAAAAAAATACCTGCAGATAACTGTTCTGGCTTTAATTTGGCTAAGAGTAGTGGTGAAGGTTTTGGGTTGTTTGTTTTTGAGGCTAGGCCATACAAAAGTACTGGTATCTCCAATGTATGCTGGATTGCCAACCCATCTCTAATAATGCTGTTGTTTATTTATCCTGTAGGTTTCTAAATTCTCTAGTCATAAGGACAGTGGTAATGTAACGGTGAGCGCATGGATAAATGCAAAGGCTTTTGCAGCCAGGTTGCTGCTGTTCCTTTTCCTCTGCATTCAGTCTGTGTGAGAGTCAGAGGAAGGCCTTAAAAATTTAAGTTTAATAGTAGGATGTATTTGTATGTATGTTCTTCAAAATGCCTTGGAGGCTATTGCTAAATGGTATCTTTAATCATAGCTTGACACTTCTAGCCTGGTTTCCCAGACAAGCAAAGCTTCTGTCCTACTCTTGCCTACCTAGTGTTTCTTGACCAACCTTTTCAGACAGGCAGAACTCAGAGTATCTGCAAGTTTTGTGACAACTGGCAGGGAACCCAAGCTAATATTCAACAGCAGTCAGCACATGCAATTTGGAAGGGGCCTACAGCATTTGTCTGGAATGGTGTTTAATCCAGAAGTTGGGTGGAAGTGCCATGTGAGGCCTCAGGGATGGGAAGGATGGGTTACTTGTGTTACTGCAACAAACAAATGGGATAAGAGTTGCAAATGGAAATCAAGGTTTCATTTGTTCATAAAATTCTTTTCTCTATGCTAGCAGTAAATCAAAAGGGATCTTTGCCATATGTGTATATGCATACATGCTTTTGTTGCGCTCAGTTTCAGTATATAGTTTCAAATATATCCTTTTTATGATAAGCAGCTTCCACCGGCTAGTCTTTCTCTAGCTGGTATTGAAATAACATATCTACAAGACTGCTTTGTTTGTACACTCAGAAAAGTTTAAGTAGTCATGAAATAGTCTGTGAGCTTGTCTGTGAATTTAAAATGTCTTTATTAGATGTTGCAGGTTTCTCACGATTTTTATGCATGAGTTCTTCTGGTGCCATGTTCTGTTACATACTTGATCTTGTTTCTTTTTGCAGAGATTGGAATGGGTTTAACAGGCTTTGGAGTGTTTTTCCTTTTCTTTGGAATGATACTCTTCTTTGACAAAGCCCTTCTGGCTATTGGAAATGTAAGTGTGTACTCTTCAGTCTTAGATTCTGCACTGCTCATAGTTAAGTATATGATATATTGTTCTCTTTTTAGTTTAATACGTTAAATTGAAACTAGGTCACAAAAATACTGTGGTAACTTGGTGTAAAGGAGTTATGCTCATGATTTGAGTGAATCACTTTTCCCAATTAAAGTTAGAGCAGCTCATATCAATCTAACATCATACCTCCAGGTCAGGCCTTTGGTATGTTGTTCAGACAAGCAACACCTTGTTTTACAGTTGTTATGCTGATGCAAATAAGATTTTTAGGTTGGCTGTCATTACTAAGATGTTTCTTTTTTTGTGATCTTGTAACTGTCAAAGCTAAGTATCTATTTGGATAACAATACTAACATGTTCTGTGTGTTCTGTTAAACGTTGTTTTGCTGTGCTTTATCAGGGAAGAGAGAAGTGTGAATTCTTGATCTGGGCTTAGAAGAGCCAATTGCCTTTCATAGTAGTGAGCTGTAGTAGAGAGCTGTAATATCTTCAGTCTTTACCAAATGGAAGTTTTTGCTTAAGCAGGATTAAAAAAAAAATCCTAGTGCTGATGCATAAAATTCCCAATGCAAAACAAATGAAAAATAACATGGTGTTTCCTAAATCAGATATTGCTGTGCCTCTGCTGTTCCTAGCTTTGCCAGCCAGTCAAAGCACACAGCCTGAAAGACACTTGTGTCCTCTTTTGCTGATACCTAAAAGTCTGTGGTCAAAACTGATCAGTTTCTTTCTGTGGCAGCAGCATCGAACACTCAGATTTCCTGGAGGAAAATTCAAAAGTATGCATTTGAATTTGGGTGCATGGTGAAAGAGTAAGAAATAAAATAACACGTATTTTTTCTTAATGGAAGGTGGAAATATGAGATCCAGTTTAGGGAAAATGATGAATAGGTAGGAAGAGACAATGAAAGGCTCTGTGGTAGCCAAAGATAATGCAAGAAAAGGTACTGTATCCTTAGAGTTTTTTTAAAAAAGAAGTGGTAAGAAAGTTTCTTAAATAACATTAATGGATGAAGTTCAGGTTTATGTTAATCTTGAGTAAAATCTGAGATACTATCCCTCTTCAGCAAAAATGTTGGCCAGGTTTATGCTTACAGGATGAAATAACTTCCTGGTTGCTGAAAGATGCTTAAAGTGGCTTTAAATAGTCTGGAGTAGCATGATAGTGTTCAGCCTGTATTGGGTCTAGTAAATAGTTAAAGCTAAGGAAGGTAACTGATAATATCCTACAGCTTTTTTCCTGTTTTGCCTTTCCACTGATCAGCATGAGCTTTTGCAGGTGGCCATGCTGCAGAACAGAGGTGCTTTTGTGGCATGTCTGTTCCCAGTACCATTGACAGCTAAGATTCCTAAAACTAAGCTTCAGCACCAATTGTGGATAACGAGGGTACTTATCTTACAGGAAAGACAACTGTTGTCACCAGGTTTTCTGACTTCTATGTGTTTGTCAGAGACCACAAAGGTACACTTCTTGCTATTTTTTTAAGCAGATAGGTGAAAAATTTAGAATGCCAGGTACAGTGCTTTAAGATGGAGTTTACAAAAGAAAACACTGCCAAATTCTCTCTTGTTATCAATCTTGGTATTAAAATAAGTTGTGCAAAAATGCAATCTAATGTTTTAGAACATATATGCATTCTAAACTTAGGAATATAATTAGCTGTTTTCTTTATTTGGTTGGTTTTTCTCTTCTAGGTTTTATTTGTGGCTGGCTTGGCTTTTGTTATTGGTTTAGAAAGAACATTTAGATTCTTCTTCCAAAACACAAAATGAAAGCAACAGGCTTTTTCCTGGGTGGTGTGCTCATAGTTCTCATTGGTTGGCCTTTGATAGGAATGATCCTTGAAATTTATGGGTTCTTCCTATTATTCAGGTAAGACTTCTTTCCAAATTGCTTTCTGTATTGGTATGTGAAAAAATAAATGTATTTGTTTAGTGGTGCTGTATTGCAACTGGCAAAATAACATTATTTGAATGCTAACTTTTGAAGGATCTTCATTTGAAGTTGTTGGCTTACATTTGCAAGAGGTGAAAATTTGGTGTTATTCAGGACTCAAATCTGCTGATGTTTGTGAGGCAGATACCAAAATGATTTTGGTAATGTTGCTTATATCTAATCAAATAATTGTACAGCTTCAAACTATTTGGGAGCCCAAATTGTTAGCAGTGCTAAGTTTAAGTATTTTCTTCTTATAGGCAACTTAAATACCTAGGGTGTTTTTTTTTTTGGTGGAGAGTTTGCTCTTCTCTTTGATAAATGAGGCAAAATAGTTGGTTACAGACATCCTGGTTTTGTAAACTTACTTTTAATTACTGTGGTAGCCCTGTGGAAAGATGGTGTGTGTAATGTTTCATCACACTTGTGCCCTAGGATAGTTAGAATGTATGAGGTGCTGGTTTTAGTTACTGTTGTCCAAAATGCATTAATTATGAATTTTCTTGTTCTTGAACAGCAATCTTTGTATGTGTTACATCTTTATACATGTTAGAAGAAATATGGTGCATCTGGCACAACATGTCATTGCACTTCTTAAATGTAATTGTAAGGGTGAATCCCTTACAATGTGTATATATTTTTATTTACACTTCCATGGTTGAAGCTCCATACTCTGGAAAACAAAGTAGAAAGTGTGCTAATAAGAAAGAACGGGGGCTTTTATTGGTTCTTGGACTTCTAGTCAGAAGAAGACTGTTCAGTTAATACTTATTAATCTAATACAAGGCCCACTGAATCTTTTTCAGTGTTCAGCTGCTGGCTAAATAAGTCGCTTGTACCTGAAATCAAAACATTGCATTCATACTACTCTTTCTTCTACTTAGTAAAATGGTATGTTAATCTGACATTTAAACTCTTGAGATATCTCGAGTATTTACCTTGTTTCCTATTGAACATACAGATTTCTGAAAATTTGTCTTGCAGTTTTAACACATTTCTTATTGTTTTACACTGCATTATTCTGAACTCAACATTACTGCAAATGTTCTGGAAATCACTATTTCACTGAATACGTTGTCACTTCTTGCACATGTCACTTGGGTTTAATCAGCCAGTACCAAGTGGAGTAGAGTATCTTTCCAAACAGAATTATAAATTGCTATGTCTAAGCAAATATGATTATTCATGGATTATCTGTTTGTGCTAGCTAGGGGCTATCAGGGTAAAATAATGTTGAAGGGATTAAAGAAGGTCAGTAGTTTTCCTTAAGTCAATAGGACTATCTCTTATCCAGAAGAGTATCAACAGTGGATAAATAATTCTAGGTGAATGCTTCTCACATGTTTTAACTTAAAATGTATCTAGACAATCTCTTCTAGTGCTTAATAGTTGTCAGAATCTTAATCTCTTGCTACAATGTTGGCTAGCTACTACTTCAAACAAAGGTGTTTTGTTTTGCTTGATTCATTCATTTCAACCAAGGTCACCTTTTTGGCAACTTTTTCCTTTCTGAAAAAGGAAAAAACGGTTCCTTTCCTCATGCACCATTTTACACAATTCCTCAGGATCACCCAGCTTGTTTGCATACCAGGAAATCTTCATGGTTATCACTGGTCTGTGAAGTACATAATTCCCTTAGGCCCAAGGAATACAAGATCAGCATATGCAGTTTTGGATTTGTTGTATCAGCCTGTTGTGAGGGTGGGAATTTCTGCATGTCCTAATGACTTCAGTTACATGGCTTGCCAGGATTTTTATATGAAAAGCCTTTATATTTATCAGGAGCAATTTAGTTGTTCTACTAACTACTTCAGCTAAGGTGCATTTGGGTGATACTGTATTATCCTTTATTCAGTCTTATGATTTGTAAACCTCTAAAAACAGTTCCACTAGGTGTTCTGGTCGCTGAAGAATTTTTGTGTGTAGGTTGTCATCTCGTATAGCTGGACTACTTTTACACAATCATTTTTCACATACCCTGTAGAAGTAATAGCAGAGCCCCTGTTGTGCACAAAACAAAGGTTAGGTACTGGTGACCAAAAATACGAAAGAGGTGACATGATTGCAATGATTTCATTTATTTAGCATGTATCATCTCACCGAAGTGAGAGAGCCATGACTGCTCTCTTACTCTGATTTGGAGTAAGTAAATTCTAGTAAATCTGGAATGTCTGTCCCTTTTTTATTTAAGATACTGCCACAAGTTTCCTATCAGAGGTTTAGTCCTTCACCATACCTTCATGCGCTTAAATCTTATTCACTGGAGAAGGCTATTACAGTACAGTTTCTTGTTATACTCTAAACTGCTTTTGGAGCCGTGTTCAGATTACAGACATCCAAAGTTATGGCTAAAAACTATCCTACCCATAATGACTATTTCTTATTCTTGGCTATACCAACTGTTTAAGTGTCTTACAAGCGGTTCATGTGCCCTGCATATCATGATTTACTGGATCAGTGAAATGATCTGGTTTTTTTGAATAATAAGAAATCACAAGGACACGTTGCTGGTATATTTAAGATATGCTCAGCAAAAAGCTCTTACCAGTAAGAGGATGGTGAATAGTGAAATCTCGCTGTTCTGATGTGACTGAGGTTTCATTATGTGTTAATCCTTGTTCTATGGAGAGAGTATAGCTCAACTCAGAATGCCAATAGCAGCTGAATTGCAACAGTTGACTGCAAACAGCTGAGAAACTGCCACAGAAATTTCTTTTTACTGCTGCAGATACAAAGTGGATGTTAGACCATAGCAGCTATCCTAGGCAGCAACCCTGGCTCATTGTTCAAATTTCTGACTTTATGTGAATTTGTCAAAGAAGTGAATGTTCAACTGTCATGCTTAATTTTATTTATAAATATGAAGATTGCTATATATAGTTTCAAAGGGAATTACTTGGAATTAACTTGAAGTGTTTTTACATTGAGTATTGCAAGAATGTGTTGTTAGTTGGGAGCATCAGTTCTGTTAATTAAGTTGGATATTCACTTAGTTACTTTTTTTGAAGAACTGACTCAGAGTTATGAAGAAAATGTTTATGTCCATTTAAAAAAGCTTTTTGTGGTTTTTTCCTTTCTCTGCTGAATGTGTTCATTTATTTGGTAAAATAACTTTCAGTGAAGAAGCTACAGGACTTTAATAATCTTGGTTTTAAAGTTAACTTCTATTTCTTCATTTCACAGCAACATTGGAACAGTCTAATTATAAAACTAATAATAATCTTCTGATATCTTACCTAAAGGGGGTTCTTTCCTGTGGTGGTTGGTTTTATTAGAAGAGTTCCAGTCCTTGGTTCTCTCTTGAATTTACCTGGTATAAGCTCGGTAAGTGTTTGGTACTCGACGTAAAATTTGAAGCTTTTACTGTTTTTTTGTAATTATTGTTATTCCATTGTTTTGCAATAGTAGAAATGTATTGGAATTAAAGCAGATATACTCAGATTCACTGCTCCAAAGTTGTATTCCTGTATAGGTCTTGCACCATACAGATGAACTTCATTCCCAGTGAGAGGATTTTAAATGTAAAAGGAACAAAAAGACACTGTTGTGGAAGTTGCCCCTGCTTAAGCGTTGTGAAGTAGAAAGAGCGCTGAATTGTGACTCAGAATGCCAGGGTTCTGATTCCTGCCTCACTGTTGGCCTGAGGTGACCACAAAGAGGCAAACTGTGCCACTGTTCTGTGCCTGATCTACTGTCTGTCAAATGAGAAGGGCACTGTTCTCCTTTGTGCAGTATTTGGATATATGTGAAAAGTGGCATGTGAAAGCAAAGAGGATTGTTCACTGTTAACACATACCTTGTATGGTGAATCCAGAAACTCTTATGATTCATACTCATTCATCAAGTACAATATTTATTCAGGTCCCTTGTACCAGATTAATTCTTGCTATTTACTAAGCTTTGTACTTCTTTCAAATGCAGTTTTCCATTTTCTTGATTTAAGTAGTCAGGGCTTTGAAGACAGTTAACAGGTGCCAGAAAGATGCTAACCTAGGTAGGGTGTTTTGGTCAACTACTTTTACTGTGCTAATTTCTGTATGTATTTTGCCATAAATATTTTTAACCCTGGTTTTCAAAGCTACAGTTTTAATAGCTACTACTTAAAAATAAATAGCGGGTATAACTCAGATGTAAATAGTCTTTTTTAAAAATTAGTGTTTAAGATCATCTGTTCCAATCCTACAGTTTAGGCCAAGTTCTGGCTCATTTGTGATCAATTGAATGCTTCACTTGTCAATTGATCTTGTCTACTCATTTAATTTGATCATAATGGGGTTAAATCTTGTTATAACAAGATAATTGTTAATGTTTTATTCAAAGCCTACGTAGGCTCAGAAGAGAATCCACAGTAATGGTCAGTTGAAATATCTTACTTGGTCTACTAATGCATGTGTGGCTGATACTGTATTGTTTTGTTTTAATCATTAAGCTAGCAGTGGTATCTGCATTCTTATTTCCTTTTTCATTCTGTTGCATCTTCATGTTGCACTGTTAATGTCTATATGAGAAAAATGTCATGCAGAAACACAGTTGCAATGTAAGACTTTTAATTTTCACAAACTTAAATCATGAAATCTTGGTGAGTATTATTTGACTCTCATTTTCAGTCGCATATTAACTGTGCAAATAGCAAGTTATATTTGAGAGTAATTACACTGTACATAAATGTAATGCAGTCTAAAACTTTTCTACTTTTCTCCTTTTCTGCAGCTTGTAGATAAAGTTGGAGAAAGCAACAACATGGTATAATGACAAGACAGCAGAAGACTGATTCTAAACTTACTGTATTATTTATAAATCCTTTTGAAGAATACTCAGCACAAAGAGTAAGTTGTGTACAAAGGAAAAGCTTGTAACATTCTTTATGTAACAGTTTAATTTAAAATGTATAGTCAACAATAACATTAGAAAAGAAGCTCATCAAGTATGCTTCTAGGAAAAGTAACTCCAGAGTTCAGGAAGTAAACTGAAGAGGTGAAAGTCATGGAATAACATGTTACAACTGTTCAAGACTATTTTTGTTGATTTTTTTTGAAAACATGCTAGAGGCAATGAACCTTTTTGGATTTAAAGGTGCCTGTACTTTACCTCCTTATTGTCAAGGTGCAGTAGAGCAAACAGGCCTCCATTTTTAAGGGTGATCCCAACTTATCCAACCCTCTGCTTGCTACCCTCAGTGTGCAAAAAAAAAAAAAAAGAAAACTTCTTGTGTAACAAGAGATGTGTCTCTTGCATGAAAGTTAAGATGACTGTTCATCTTTAAGTGTATTGTGACAAAAAAGGAAACCCTACACTGTTCTGTTGTAAACATTTTTGTAAATATGTGGCTGAAATAAAACATTGTTATCTTAATGTTTCAAAGCCAAATGTAAGTTTGTATTTGCCTTCCTTTTTGGAATACGCAAAAGGTCAATCTTTAACTTCAGTCTTAAATGTTGGTTCTGAATGTGTAGAGTTCAAGAGGGAACTCTGGAAACTGACTTATGCTCCTTCCAGTTTGTTCTCCTTGTATTATGTCTGCATCTGGGTGAGAATGTAGCCCCTTCTCACTAACAAGAACTTTGAAATATATTTGGTTCACAAAACATGCATTTGGTTAAGGTGCTGACATGAACCTTGTGAAATGCATCTTATCAAAATATGAACATTTGTTTTTAAATGGTTTGAAGCTAAGGTTTCTTTGTTTATTCTGGAACTACAAATTGACTTTTATTTTTTACAGTAATAAAAGGAAAACTTAAAATTCTGTGTATGTGAGTCCATTGGGAGTAAATTGTGCTAACAGGCCAACTAAAGATCAAGTGTCAATCTCAATGTGTTTAGTAAATTGTTACTTGGGTTATCTTCAAATAATTTAAAACTTCTGTCATTCATAACAATTTAGCTGTTAGAGATTCTTATTTAACTTGGAATAAATGTCCCCTAATAACGTGAAGGTCAAATTTCTGCTTCTACTGGAATGTTAAACATTGTGCACTTCCAATAGATTTAGTTTCATAGCGTCCTCACTTTAAAAAAAAAGTTGTATTTGTGAAGGTCTTGCGGTTTTCTGTTGTTCTTAACTTTTTTTCCTTAAGTATAATGCTAAAAACTTAATTAAATGCAATGGTAGTGTTTCAAGTAGCTATGTAGTCTTAAAGGTCTGACAGATTTTTTATTATACAGTTAAAATTGGTATTTTTTCAGAACAACTGTAAGAAGAATCCTCACATACTAACCATTCTGGAAGTTGCTACAAAGTTTTTTGTATAAGGCATAAGTTTTTTCACTACAACTGCATTAATGCCTGCAGCCTACTATTTCTAGCTTCCATACTTAATTTGCTTTCTTCTCAAACAGGCACAAAATAATTCAGTGGGGGAAAAATATGCCATGACATTTATAATGAACATCTGAAAAAATCAGTTTTTATGAATGTGTATATGAAAAGTTGGCTATATTTGCCTGATAGCGTTTGTCTGTTACAGTTTACAGACAGGAGTAAATATGACTTGTGGCTCCTACCTCAGAGATGAACCAATTTTAACTGCTCCTGCAGATCTGTTGAGTGCTAAATGACTAGAAATAACACTACAACTGTTCGGCGAACTCATCGTATCTGCTTTGGTAGAGCAGTGGTCCTTACTGTGGGAATCAAGTACTGTTTAAAGCAGTATTTACATTAGAAGTCAGCTACCTGAAGATTTTTCTTCCTGTCTTTTGAAAAATAATCTAATGGGAGAGGTGGATTGTACCACATGACTCTGGAACTCTGACTGAAAGCAAATCACGTGGTAAGCTGAAGTACACTCACCAACAAGAAATCTCATATCTTTCAGAGGCGATGAAGGCACTGTGTATGATCTTCTAGCCCTCTGTAGGCAGCTCATCTTGCCTCTATTTAATTCATTATTTATTTTTAAAAAGTCGGTTTTTGTCAGATGTGAATTGTTGTGAGAAGCATCTGAGGGAACAAAATTGTATGTTGAATTTAGCTTTGTCTTTATCCCTCAAGGTAACATTGTCTTTCAGGTGGTTTTGTCAAGATAAATGTGGGTGGCAGCAACAGTCAAAACTACTTAGCCTTAAATGTTTCTGTCACTGTAAAAATCTCTAACAGAAACATGTTTGGAACTTTTCCCCTTTTAAATGTAATTTATAACTGCTGCTTCAAAAATCATAAGGATGGATCTTATTCTGAGCAAATTAATATTGTAAATATACTTGTCATACCTTGAATAAATGGGTACCTTTTTTATAATGTCTGTGTCTCCTTATATGCACATTTTAAGTGTTTTGACAAGCTTTCCTTTCCAAAGGTTAATGGGTATGCTTTGCGTACTCATACACTTATGCAGTGTAAGACAGCCTTGCTGTCTTACACTGATGTTACTTGCATAGCAAATAGTCTTTGATTAATCTTAAAAAGGTTGCCTCTTACAATAAACCTTTTACATAAGCATCCCCCTCTTTCTTCTTTAGGCATCTTTCTATACATAAGATGTTACTTGTTTTTGAATCAAGGAGCAATCCACATGTAATGCCTGGCAAATAGGATTTCTCAACTGCAGTATAACCCGTGAAAGCCTTTCTTCTGCTTTGTTTCTTGCTACTGTATAACCTCAAGCACCTTGAATTTCAGTACTTTAGTCAGAATCTGTCTATTCATGCTAGAGCTACAACTGGAGGCATGTTCTCAGCTGGTCGTTCCCATTCTAGTTTCAAACATCACAACAACAGGGAAATCACAATAAGGTGAAAAATGCTTTCTTTGTTAAACTACTCTGCCCTCTTCACACAGGAAGAGAGGAAATAGTTTAGGAGGAAGAAAGGCACATGTCTAGCACTTAGAGCAGGTCTTGGTCCCTGTGCTTTCAGTTTGTCGTGGATATGAGCATTACTTCTCTATGTCCTAGAGAGAGTGACCTGATAAGCAGGCTCACTATTCTGTGGTAATGTGCAAGCTTACAGACTGCTGCTGTTTATTTTCAGAGAGAGTAGGAAAACACCAAAGAAGGCATTTTAATTTGTTGAGGTGTTGTGTTGCTTCTGTGTGCTAGTTCATTCCTTAAAAACTTATTTTGACTGAAGTTCCAGCCTCTCACTTTTACCAGAGTTGGTTCTATCCTAAGAATTCCAAAGAGTTAATGCTTTCTGATTTAAAAAGAGGGAAAAAAAATCACAGCTACACCCAGTTATATTTGTTAAACTGTGTGAGATACAATGTTAATCTGTGTAGTTCATGGCCAGTTACTTTCAGGGAACAGTTGCCATTTATTAACCAAGAATAGAATACTTTGCAGTTGTTATTGCTCACAATATGGTACCACTATTTTCAGAGCCTGTGTCAGGGAAGTTTTTTTTTTTTTTTCAAAAAAAAAAAGCATCTCCTCTGCTGTAGGCATTACAGGCAAGGCTTCATTGAATTACTGTTTCCTTGCCAGACTTCAGTGTACAGACTATTCTAGCTGCTGCCCTTCTGGTTTGCTTGATTACAAAGACAAAGCTGACAAGTGGAGTCCACTTCCCTAAATTGACTATCGTGTATGTCTCCCTGCCATCTCCTTGGATGACATCACCAAACCTTCGTCTCCATCTCTCTGGCTGCTGTGTCCTGGCTTCCTTTGGCTGTTAACTTCTACTGTTCAGGTTGTTCTTACTAGCTCTGACAGCACTAGCATGCCCTTTCAAGACTAACCCATCAGAATGTGGCTTTTGTGGCCCCTATTTGTTCTCAGTTTTTCACCTGTAGTATTGGTCTTGGCATATTAAAGCATCTTTTAGAAGACTTGCTTAGTCCAGTGAAGAAATTCTGCAGCTGCTGTAATCCCTCTTCCAAGCCAATTTCAGCACATTTTTATATGCTCAAGCATCTTCTTCAACCATGTGACAGTTTGCAGGAAAAAATGACAGGACTTGATGTGGAGTAATTTGGTGTGCAATTCACGATCTCAAATTAGGTATTTGTTAAAAGATCTTGAGAAATATCCCCAAAACCCGTTTGTGTATTTACACTGGTCACTAATGTCTGATTTACCTGCACGCCTGGAGGTTTGTTTGCTGAAGCCCATGTACCTGCCAACAGATACCGGGGCCACCAGGGGAGCTACGAGGAAGAGAACAGCCGGGGAGCCACGTGAAAATTTTTGGCTGCATTGATGTGTACTTCTGTGGAATCATCTTAAATTCTAATTTAATTTAGACTGGGGAGCTGCGTTGGGGTTTTATACTGTCAAATGAGTGTTGAACCTTTTACAGAGAGCCACTGGCTCCGAAGTGCTTTGAGCTGGCCTGGCTCAGAGCTGGCAGTATTTGAAGTAGTCAGGTTGGAATTCAGAGATTGGGAAAGTCACCTTTCCACCTGCAACAACATAGTTGCCTCACTGTCTCCTTTTCACTAGTCAGTCAAAAACATTTCCGTAAAAAGGTCAAAGAGTGGGTTGCTTTTGGTGGAAACTCAGGATTCACGTGGCCCAGGTGATGAAGCACTAGGTAGAGTCACCTGATCACCTGCATGATCCACAGCTGCTCCTCCAGTAGCAACTAACCTCGTTTAAAAAGTCCCTTGGAGGCTTTGGTTCAGCAGTTGTGTGGATGTTTTGTCTTCTGGTGTGGGGAGGGTGTTGGCCCTAGTCAGCAGAGCTGTGTGGCAGGCTGCTGGAAGCTTCTGGAAGCAGCTTACAGGGAGGGGCCTTATGCTGCCACCACGACTGCTGCTGAGGGGACTGTGAGGACGCGAGAGGTGAGCTGCTAGGGAACTAGCTGGAAGAAACTTTGGAAACAAACTGTTCTTGAATAATTCCTAGGCTGTAATGTTTTTCTTGCCTCTTAGGATAGAAACAAACGACATGTTCACAAAGTGCTTATTGTGTAAAAAAGTGTAAAAGTGCTGTTTCCCTGAATGGGTGGAAATGAAAGAGCAGGAGATGTGTTTATTCCCAGTTCCAATTACCCTTGCATATATGAACATTTCCCCTTCAGCCTTTTCCTCAGTGTTTTTGTGCTTGTCAGGTGTTCTGTTGGTGAGTTTCCCTTCATCTTCTTTCATGACTTCTTTAATGTTTCTTTCTGAGTGTAATTATGAGATCTGTACTCCTTTATGGTGATGCCAGTTTAAACGCTTTCCACCCCTTAGCATGTACACAATTACTTCCTACTCTCATGCTTTCTGGGGGGCATTTTTAAACCCAGCTCATTCCAGCAATCGGCTTTACAGCACAGCCCACACACGGTTAAGTTTGTGCATCTGAGGAGGTGGCAAAATGGCACAAGGATAGACATGAGGAAATGAGCAGCAGGGAAAGGTGCTACTACAGAAAGATCTTAGTTCTCTGTACATTATATCTACTGAGACCTGACAACTAAGTCAAGCCTCTCTTCTGAGAGGTGAAATGAGTTTATGACTGAGAGAGCCTCCTGTGCCTTCATCTTTCCATTTCTACAAAAAATCCTAGTAGTTTTTTTCTCCTTTTACAAAATGGATACAAGTCATTGCAGCCACAAGTTTCTATGTATAAGGTTTACTATTTTGGCTTCTCCCATTAATTTGTTGTAGTCCCAAATAATGAAGCCCTAAACAACCTGTCCTCTGAAATAATTTAACAAATGACAAATTCTTACCCTAATATTTTGTGTGTATAAACACACACGTTACATGTGTGCACACAAAATCTGTGTAATAGACAGTTGTTTTCTATTAGGAAACATCTACAACACTGACCTTATTCTTGTCCAGAGGTTTCTCCTTCACTTACATCAGAATTTTGATAGCTTTCCAGAACTGTATTTCCAGTCCTGCAAGGCAGCCTTACTAAAATATTTCCTACAGTTACTTTCTTACTTCTGAGTGAATTTGGTTTTGTGACTGAAACCAGTCTCAGATAATTTTCCTGACAAATATTTCAGAAGTTCTTATATTACATCCTGCCCCCGCCAAACAAACAAACAAAAAAAAACTTTGAAAACTGTAGAAGATCAACATCAAATTTAATCACTGATTTGTCAAAATTATACTTTTTTTATTGGATAAGGATTGCTTTCCACATGCTTTACCACAGAAAGTTTTCAAATCTTTTGTTCTCATTCCACTTCAGAAGGAAAAAAATTCTCAGGATCCCAGCTTTCTGTTAAATAGAAAACCCGGTTTCTACCTACCTTCACCCTATCCTTGTTATGCAGACCAGTGTTATAAAAGGAAACCTTTCAGAGTGTATCAAACTATGCGTTTCTGCCCTTCGTTCTTCATAGAATTATGCAATTATACAAGGTACCTCTTTCAAAATTCACCATTTGGTTTTATAGAGCCTTTTTTTTTCTTTCTTTCTGGACATTAGTTCCTCATATTTCTGTGGCTTAAATGAGAGGTTATTCAGTTCTGGCTCGAATAATGAGTGAAACCCCTTCAGTCATCTGCAAAAATTCTACTCATGAGCCCGCAGCAAAGAGAACAAATGCTGTGCTGATCTGCACAGCAACAAAATGAATGGAACATGCTTAATTGCAGGGTTTTGTGGCTGTTCTACAAACCTAATCTGCCTCTAGGGCCCCAGGTGTTGAAGCTCATATTCGCCTTGTGGATCTCTAGAACTTCTGGTAACTCTTTGGAGTCAAAGTGTTTAAATTACCAAATTCTCTCATAGCTGTTAAAAACATACTCATTAGAACTTTAGAAGTTTACCTGTGCTGTCTTGTGTTCACAGAATGCTTTGTATTAAGGAAAATCTAGCATAGAAATGAATAATGTCCTCTTTTATGAAAATGAAATATTGAGAAAGTAGAAAATTTATGTTCTTATTGATGGATCGATACAGTTAATTGAAGATGTACAGGTAAAGAAGATAAAGCTGTGAGTGTCCATTGCATTATAACTTCTGGAGTGTTACATAAGGAACTCAAATTAGATTAAGGTAATACATGACAATACTGCAAAAATATATCTGTATCATAGAATCGCAGAATGGTTTTGGTTGAAAGGGACCCTTAAGGATCATCTCGTTCCAACCCCCCTGCCACGGGCAGGGAAACCTCCCTTGTCCTGCTGGCCACGCTGCCTTTGATGCAGCCCAGGATACAGTTGGCTTTCTGGGCTGCAAGCGCACATTGCCAGCTCATGTTGAGCTTCTCATCAGCCAACACCCCCAGGTCCTTCTCCTCAGAGCTGTTCTCCATCCATTCTCCACCCAGCCTGTATTTGTGCTTAGGATTGCCCCGGCCCAGATGCAGGACCTTGCCCTTGGCCTTGTTGAACCTCATGATGTTTGCACTGGCCCACCTCTCAGGCCTGTCCAGGTCCCTGTGGACGGCATCACTTCCCTCCAGAGAGTCGACTGTACCACGCAGCTCGGTATCATTGGCAAACTTGCTGATGGGGTACTTGATCCTACTGTCCATGTCACCACCAAAGATGTTAAATAGCACCAGTATACCACATTTACTAATGGCAAGTTCACTTTCTGGGGTGTTGCAGCAAGAAAAGCTGCAAGTTTTGAGGGAAGTTCTGTAGTTTTGGTGTCCTTTTTCTGATTTTTATTTGCAATTTCAGGGCCAGTTTGGCTATTAATAAAAATATCTCTTTTTAACATATAGCCAGTAGAGTTCATTGTTTTGACTTCGCACAAGAGGATGTACCAAACATCCTCCGCAATTCAGGTAACATTTCTCCTTTCTCTTTCTTTTCCTTCTCCTTTTAATTAATCGGTTAAAATTTAAGAAAGAGAAGAGAGAGTCTGCAACTGGGAAAATGATATGGAAATGGAGGCAAATAGAAAAGGGACAAGGTTTGCTGATGAGACTAAATCCTTCAGGGTATTGTGTTAAATAATTCAACGAAACTAGAGCAATCTGCAAAGAGTTGCAGAAAGACTATGAAACTGAGTTGTCAAAATGACATATAAAAATGTCTGTAAATATAAAAGGATGCAAATGGAAAAAAAAAAAATGGAAACATTGGTGAGTTGTGAATGACCCATTATCTTTCAGGAGAGAAATCTTGGAATTAGTCTGTAAAAATATCGTTTCAGTTTAGTGGGGGTGAAAGAAAAAAAAAAGAGCAGTCAAATTAGGAAACAGAACATCAGGATTATGATGATAAGAAAGAGGAAAAAGAGAAAATGAGAAGCAAACCTGGATATCTGCATTTTGAGTGTTTTCTGTAGTTCAGGTGCCCATCTGAAAAGCAGCTGAGGGAGCTGGGATTGTTTAGCTCGGAGAAAAGAAGGTTCAGGGGAGACGTAGTTGTACTTTACAATTACCTTAATGGAGGTTGTAGCAAGGTGGGAATGGGGCTGTTCTCCCAAGTGATGAGAGAAAATGGTCTCCAGTTGTGTCAGGGGAGGTTTAGGTTGAATATTAGAAGAAATTTCTTTACTGAAAAGGTTGCGTGGCACTGGTACAGGCTACCCAGGGAAGTGGTTGAGTCACCATCCCTGGAGGTCTTCAAGAAATGTGTAGACATAGAACTTAGTAACATGGGTTAGCAGTGGACTTGTCAGTACTAGGTTAGAGGTTGGGCTGGATGATCTTAGAGGTCCTTTCCAACCCAAACGACTCTCTGGCAAAAGACTTAACCATGTGATTTGTCAAGATGAAAGTAAGCAGGTTGTGAACGTTACATTCTGGTTACACCGGGGTTTTCTCTTAAGAAGAGTTCCCAGTTTTCCACTATGACTGCACAGTGTCGCCAGCAGGGCAGCAGCCTGGCTCTCACCTCCGGTGCTGGTTACCTCCCACCTGCCAGGTGCCTGCACACAGAGATGGAGACTAGGTACACCCCAGCTGCAGGGAGCAAGAGCAGTGGAGGTGCAGGCCATGCTGAAGTTCATGGCATTACACCCAGGGCCCCATCCTGA
Organism: Cygnus olor; assembly: GCF_009769625.2. Taxonomy (NCBI): domain Eukaryota; kingdom Metazoa; phylum Chordata; class Aves; order Anseriformes; family Anatidae; genus Cygnus; species Cygnus olor. Next base: position 78,429,040 of record NC_049169.1, on the reverse strand, counting down.
ACCATGCAGCAAGCCCACCTGGCTCGAAACCGAAGGGCCTGCGTGGGCCCCTCCTGGGTTTCTTGCAGCAAGCAAGTTGTGCGTGGGGTGGTGGGCTTGGGGTGAGCCTGTTAGGAGCTGGGGACTGGCTGGCTGCCGAGGGGTGATCTGCGAGGTGCTGCCGTGTCAGGCAGCTGGGAGGCGAGGAGGAGGAGGAAATGACTCAGAGGCTGCAAGCGACGACTTTCGGAGGGTTCGCGCGGGCAGGGAGGAGAAGGAAGGCGCGCCGGGGAGGACGCGTTCCTCAGCCCCAGCCTTCAGCCGCGGCGGGGCCGATTTGGGGACGTGCGGCCGGGAGGAGGGAGGGAAGGAGGAGGCGAGGCGGGGCGGCCGCAGCCCCTCGCCCCTTTCCCCCGCGGCTGCCGGCGTGCGCGCCGCCCTCGCCCGCTGATGCAATCGGAGCCCGCAAGCGGCGGCAGCAGCAGCACCGGAGGTGCCCGCGGGAGGATCGGGCGGCCCTGAGCCCGCAGCAGCACCCGAGGGAGCGGAGGGCAGGCGGCAGGCAGCCCGCACCGCCGCGGAGCAGGAGCACCCGCCCCGGCTGCCAGCATGCTCAAGGTAAGCGGAGCCCAAATCCCCTCGTCCATCCTTCCGGGGATGCAGAGTAGCGGAGGGACTTTGCCTTGGCAGACAAGGAAAACGGTAGCTGGCCGCTTTGTGTTTACGGATTTTGATGCTCTGGTTTGTTATTTATGCCTGGCGAAGGAGCTTTCTGTCCCCGAGAGGTTTCTCGTTTGAGAAGCAGGATGTGTGTGATTCTGTCTCTTTCCATGTTGTTTCATTGCAGTCAGCATACGTGGAAAAGAAATAATGAGCGGGGAGGGAGAAGGGGGAAGGGAGGCATATAATTTCCTCTGGGGTTTTTCTTACAGTTTATTTGTAACATGGGACACTTAATGATTAAAAAGAAAAGAAACTGTCAAGGGTATGGTGTGCTGGCAGGCATCATGCCTTTTTATGCCTGTGAGTTTGTTATAGGTCTTAGGTCTGCCATTGTACTTAAAATAGACTTTGGGTAAAACCCAGTAATGTACGTTTAGAGTTTCTGAGTAATTTCAGAAATAGCTTTAAATAATGAAAAAGGAGTTGCTGGTAGTGAATGCTAACATGAGAGATGAGCATCTGTGGGAACTACCCTTTTACAAGTCGTGTTTATGTTCTGCTTAGTGAGGCTGATCTGAGGATTAAAATGAAGTCTTTGCTTGTCAAGACAAAGGGCATCGAGGTAGCAGGGGTGCTTTTCAATTAGATTGAGGGAATATCACAGCAACTTTATACCCTGTGGAACAGTTTCGCTAAGAAAAATACTTGGGTTTTGAAGAAGGTCGGTGCAGGGCTGACTGTGAACTTCACAGCTGCAGCCTGATGCCGAAGTTAACAGCTGAGAAACACAAGACTGAGTTATCTGCTGTCCTTGGTTAACTGTAACAGACGTAATAGGGGCACAACAGGTATGTGCCTGGCAGGTGTCTCCCCAGTTCCTCTCTGCTGCTGATAACAAGCATTGCTCTCATCCCACCTGGGATCTTGCCACCACTGCTCATTCCTGGGTGGGCACCAGTGGTGCAGTGCTACTGGTGACGGTGGGTGTGGAACAGGTGAGGGCTTTGGAGGGGCCTCATGGGGCCCTGGTGAGTCCCGCAGCTGGGGAGTGCAGCAGACCAATCCCAGCAGAAAGCTGATCTGAAACAGCTCGGGAAAAATACCACGCAGCTTCCCCCTGCAAGAGTGCTTTGGGACAGAATGCAAGTGTGTCAAGGAGCAATACAGACTCCCACATTTCCTACTTCTTTTGTTGAATCTGTTGTGAGTCTAGGAAAAAGGGCTTGATCTTCTGAGGTGTTATCCAGCACCTGACAGTAATGCTATGGCAAGCCCAGGTGGAAAACAGGTAGCAAGACAAACTATGGACATGCTTGCTTGCTCAAAGCAGCACTGATTTCTCATTGGATTCTTCCCAACTGCACAAAACCTGACTTTACTTTGTATTTTAACTGTGGAAAAGACAGTGTGAAGCAATAGCCGCAGCAGTAGAAGATCTGTACACTCTTGTCACCCTCATGTGGTGTAGCCTTGGGCAAGTTGGTTCTGTCTGAGCCCTTTACCCTTTCTTTGCCTCATCTATTCAGACTGTAAGCTCTTCAGGGTTATGGCTGTCACTATGTATTTGTAGAGCATGTATCAAAGATGCAGAAAATTACCAATATACTCCTGCAAAAAACAGTAACTTTATGAAGGTATCAGTAAACAACAGCATTATTACAGCCTGGTATCCCTTCATCTCCCCATTTCATTTCTTGCTTTTAGTCCCAATCTTTCCTTTCCCCTTGAACCATTTCCACCCTCAGCCCTCTCTTTCTGGCCTGTTTGAAGGAATTTTATGTATAAGAAATGAATTGTGCTGCTGGTTTCTGCAGTCCTGCCTTGTCTACCTATTGTGCTGATGGTTACTGACAGGCCTAGCTCTCCTTGTGGTGTGTGATCCAGTGGATGTTCTGATTTTTTCCTGTGGAAACAGAGTATTGAAATCTGCCACAAAGTCATAGGCAAAAAAGAAGATTACAAAATCGGGAGGTAGCTTTAACGCAATTGACATCTTGCTAAACCAGCCAATAGGATATACTTATCCTTGGTTTAACTTGATAGGTGAAAATAATTCAAGTGGAATTCGCTAGTGATGAATTTGTCCCTTGGAGGCCAATGTTAGGAAAGGAGATAAAACAGTTCATTAATTGCGTAAGCACTCAGTTTGTACTGGAGGAGTTCAGCCATTTTAAAACAATTTATTCAACCTGAACATGCTATAGAATCAGAATAGACGTTATTTCTGTAACTCCCTTTTGTTATGCTGCTTGCTTAAATGAATGATCATAACCAAATGTCTAGCAAACTGCAGCTTATTAGTAGGCTTGAAGCCAGGACCTTCAGTGTTGATAGAATGAAGGAGCTAGGGGGTTAACTGTTCACAAAATTTGCACAATTCGCCTTCTTAGGCCATGCGCCTGGGGACTGGCACCTTTATGTCACTTCAGTGACATGTGTACTCTGCAATGTTAGATTGCTTCGTCAAGGACTCTGGGCTCAAGCCACTCAGTACTGATGGTGGCATCTGACAGTAAATTGTGGCTGCCCAACTGCCATGATGGCTGCGATGCAGAGATCGAATGCATGACCTTTGCCTTGAGTATCTAAATTCTGGTGATCCTTGGGCACAGATCAGAGTAGTACCTGACCCTAATTCGTTATTCATAGTCACTCGCATGCCTGCAACTCAATACTTCCACTTTTTACATTGGGATTAAATGGATGGGTGGTCCCATTTACCTTGGAAACAATTTTATTACTTTATGACTATCCATTAAAGGGACAGTCAATATTACCTCATAAAATAGAGCACCTGTCGTAGAAGGGCAATTTAGCAAATATTAACATATGCTATTGCAAATGAAAATCCAGTATTATGCTTACGGAAAGGCCTAATGTTTCCCCTTCATGTGTGTATTAAATGATCTAAAAGAGTTGATTTCAATTGTTCAATTCATGTTATCTTTAAAACAGTCAAGAAGTTCTACCCATCTGTCTTGTGCATCTTGGCCCATATCTTATTATTGTTTTTACAAACTAATGTCATAATAACCTGCAACAGAGTTACTCATTTACTTTTCTTCCCTTGAGGTCTGCTGCTAGTTCCAAGCTTTATTTTAGGGTACACCTGAAGTGCGCCATATGACTTCTTAGCAGGTACACAGCTATTGCTAATTCAGTTTGCCTATTAAAGCATTTTGTACACCACTTGATAAAAGCACTCATTGTAAGCACAGAAGACAGATTGTTTTCCCTGGTAAACGAGTAAGGCTTAATTCAGCAAGGTGCTGATTCTACTCATTTCCACCAGTGTTCAGAGAGATCAGTGCCACTTGTTTAATTTTTAGATTGTTGTCTTAGTGTCATCACTTCTGTAATAAATGCCTGAATTTGGATTATCCTTACCAAGAATTAACTTTCTTAAACTTTGGCATCGAGGGACTGAGAGAACTGGACTTCTTCAGGAGAAGAAGAGGCTTTGGGGGGGACCTAATAGCAGCCTTCCAAAATCTCAAGTAAAATCAAGGAGATAGGCACAGGCTCAGCAATGATATATGGCAGGAGGACAAGAGACTCCAGCATAAACTGAAACAGAAGAATCTCAAACTGGATATGGGGAACAACAGTCAGGCAGTGGGATGGGTTGCTGAGGGAAGCTCCATGGTCTCTTTCCCTGTGGGCTCTCAAGACCCAAGTGGATAAAGCCCTGAGAAACCTGGTCTGAGCTCAGAGCTGACAACGTTTTGAACAGGAGGTTGGGCTAGAGACCTCTTCAGCTTGGGTCTTCCTGTGATCCTGGACTCTGCAAGGAGTTCCCCAGTAGAAAAGCTTCTGAACTAAGATACATTTTTAGTCTGGTCTTAGTCTTTGACATAGTAGTGCGGATTGGTACATGTCAGTGGAGGGCTTGCTATCCTTTTAACGGTCTGCAAAGAACTCTGTGCAAAGATGGTTCTCAAAGTCACTAGACAGATTTCTTTTTGAAAGATCACTTCTTTATCATGTTGCTATAGTAGTAATACCTTGTTCTTCTCTAGTATTCTCCACCCCCCCCCCCCCCCCAAAAAAAAAAAAAAGATTGAACAGTAATGTTGGCAAGTCTTTTCGCAAGTATGTTACTTTATTTGGGCCTTTTTATTTTTCAGGAGTCTTATCATTTTAATTATGTCATTAGGATCCATGGTACAGTTTATTAATGCTCATCAGCGAAGAAGACTGTACCTCTCCCCTATACTCGCAACATCTTCCCTTGAAGTAGCATACTTTTTTCCCCATTTACATTGGAGAGCCAAGGTAGTACTTTTTCTTACAAGCAGAATAAGTTGTTTTTGTTTTTTTTTTTTTCCATACAATGTATTTTAAGAATAATTCTTTAAACAAGGATTGTTGTACTAGTAGGAACTGGCCATAGCAAGGGAAGAGGTATGTCATAACTTCCAGTAGCATACAGTGACTACACAAGCACAATTTCTGCCACAGCTGTACAGATGCATGCACACACAAAAAAAAATTACACCGTATTCACATTCTTATATATTTGAGGCACTTGTCTGCCATAAGCTTTCTAAGTAAATAGATATGCCAGTAACCTATTTTATGTACATGAGAACTAAATTGCAGACTCTGCCTTAAACTGGATTAACTGTCTTTAGAAAGAGAAGTTGCAGTTTGGGAGACAAACAAAAGTAGCTTTCACATGCTGGGAAGTGTCTTAATTCTGTAACCATAAGGGAAGTCCATTTGGTTGTTCAACTATATTGGGTTCAGTTCACTTTTTCTTCTTTCCATATTCTTCTAACTTTTTCTAAATACGTGCTTTTTTCTAAATCTGATCCTGTGCTATGTCCCAGTCCATTCTACAGCCATGGAATAAAAGACAACTTCTGTAGCCAATGCTTTTTCAAATTGACAAGGGTCTGTACCATTAGAGGATTTGAACATTTACAGGCTGATTCTCTTCTTGAAGCCATCAGTGACATCAGCATTCATTCCTGGTTCTCCAGTAACCTGGAAATGCTGCATTTACAATTGTTTCTTTTTGGATCTTCTTTTATGTGGTTCTTCTGTAGCCAGCATTTTTTATTTTTTTTTAATTTTTGTCTTGTCAGTTAGCCAAAATACTTATTGTGACACACATAAAGTTCATGTTCTGTCCTGCCATTCCCAGGTGGACTGGATTCCAACAGGACAAATCAGATCCAGTTCTAAAGTATTTTAAGATGTTTACTAGCTTCATTAATTCAGAAACGATGGGGACATTCTGGTCAAGAGCATTACTATTCATGTGGGTTGAAGCCGGACAAAATCCTTGGTTCATGGGGGGTGTTATAAATAAGTCATTTATCACAGTAGATTGAGCAGAGTAGGGCTGGTTGATTATTGTTCTCTTATGATTCAAGATTGTATCAAGTCTGCATTAACTGCAATAGGTCTGTTTTTCTCTTTGACATATTACAAAAAGGGACTAGTACTAAAGTTATAATTTTTCTAAGAGAGACTGTATCGCTCTTAACTTGTGATGACCTTTTACCATGCTGTAATTTTGGCAGAGATGGTTGCTTTGTGTGCTTAATGTGAGCTTAATGCTGCTACCTCTACAAATACCTCATCTGTGACCATACTTTTTCAAGGACACTTTTAATGTGCTGAGTGTTATTTTGCTCTTGAGTTCCCTTGACAGAATCCAGTTTGCTCTGGGCACTGTCAAAAAATAATAAGTGATTTCAGATGAAGTACTTGCTCACAGGGAGTTCAGAGAGGACATGTAGGGTAACTTTTATGCTAAAGCATTACAGTGAAAATTTTGGAGTGTTATGATGCCTGTTTTTTCCAATCTTAGTGTCGTTACACAGTTGAATATACACTAAGCAGGTGGAGTATTTAGCTTTGTCACTAGTCTAATAGACTTTACCCTTTTGAGCAGGTGTCATCAGTAAAAACATTTTTTGTGGCTGTTATCTTGATTTATGTTTCTCATCTGATGTTTTTCCACACTCAAGGAAGCAATGTTTGATAGAAACGTAGTTGTTCTTTTTGTGGGTTGTTGGTAAGCTTCCACGTCACCATTTACATTTGCTTGGTGTGGTGGGTTATGCTTACTACCTCTTACTGAACTCATAAAGACTGTAAAACAAGAGAAGTTCCTAACATATTCTAAACTGGATGTCTATCACACAAATATGTGCCTTCTCTGTACCTTGCTGTTAATTCAAATAAGCAAGCAAGCATTGGCATAGATGCTGTCTTTAACCATGTTCCCAGAACTTTCTTTGCAGGTTATCTCTGTTTCTCATTCCCTCTACGCCAAAAGAAAGGCTTCAAATTCCTTTCTACTTTGTTGAATTGAGTCCAGTTAATTAAGTCAGTGTTTGAATGCACAGCAAAGGACACGTCACAAGGATATAGTCCAGGCATTGCTAACAGCCAGGAAGAAATCTCCCATTACTTCAGACCAATTATGCCAAGTTGAAAACCCACCAGAGCTAGTATAGACAGCACCTCGGCAGCCATCACCTCTGTGCTGTTATACAAGAATCTTGCGTAGGGCACAGCTGCACGTGAAGAGTGCACAGCCAAAACCACATCAATAATTTCCACTTGCTCTCCCTTGAGAAGAACTGTAATGGATGTGATGGGTTTGCACAAGGAAGAGGAGCTGTAGATTCAGTTCCTGGGGAGCTGTGCACGCCCTGTGCCTGCATCTGTCAGCCTCCCAAGGAATTCTGTGAAGCAACAGCCAACACACGTGAGGTGTGCTGACGGGACAAGCTATGTCTAAATTTCCTGTCTGTATAAGAGAGATTTCTATCTTCCTTCAGTTAGGTGTTGTGACTATAAAGACAGGATAAATTTTTAAGGCTTTCAGGTATTACAGTGAGAAGATTTGTTTAAAGATTATAAATAATGGAGGTCTCAGTTCTTTATCTGAAACAAGGAGAGTAAAATAACTGCAAGCATCACAGAGATTAGCCCACCATCAGACCTCAAGAAAAAGCACAGTATTTGCAACACCTCGAGCCAAAGCTTTGTGTTTTTTTTGTGTTTTTTTTTTTTTTTCCTGGGGAGGGTGGGGGGGGGGAGGAGGAAGGAAGGTGGGGAGAGTGATTTCTACCCTGGCTTTTGTCACGCATCTCAAGATACGTACTAGATCACTCAATTCATTGTAAGCTTTGAAAGCTCAAGCCATAGTCTTCCTGCAGCATGGTGGCCAGGCATCTAGGCAGAACATATATCTAGGTGTGCCCAGTTTTGTCTGCAAGCAAAAAACAGGGACTCTGCTCAGCTGTTTGAAAAGGCCAATGTAGCTAAAGAGGCACGGTAATACCAAATTCTCCTCTGAATAGACGGGTGGAGTGTACTTGCGGTATCGAGCCCATTCAGATCCCAAGTTAGGTAGCTGCTGCCATGATTTATCAGCTTCATCTGTTGGAGGCATAACAGCTAAACAAACTGCTTGGGGAGCAGGGAACAGGCTATAACTGCACCAAAAGCCTCACGCAATTCAGAAAGTCATGCTTCTCATGCTTTTGCACCACGGTATTTGATACTCAGTGATGAATTAAATAGGCTGTGCAAAGTTATCAGGGTTAAATGTGATAAGCCAGCATACGTCTGTCCTTTACAGACCAGCAACCATGTGCACTGTTGCATAATGTTTTATTGTACTTAGTGTTACTCGAAAGCCAGCTGTGTAAGTTACTGTTTTATTATTTCTAGTGGGAGTGTATGCAGGACTTCTGGGGGCAAAAAGTAACTCCAAAAGCTTTTTATTATTTCCCCAGAGCTTCTGTTTTCAGTGTGTGATTCATCATTGCTCAGTGTCTTATGTAAACCTTTATTCCAGTGGAAAATGGACTTAAATAGGACACAGTCTAAGTACTCTGAGAATAGCTACAAATGACCCCTTATACATGCCAGTGATTCAGGCCTGACCCTGTATTTGGTGCAACTGTAGTTATAAGCAAGACTGGAAACAGGAGTATGGCCTTATATACAGGATTTCATCTGCTAGTCTTTTTCTTTAAACATGTCAGTTCTCATCTTGAAATTCATCACTGTATCTGCTGTGATTTTTGTTTTGTTTTATTTTGTGTGTGTGCTGTTTTGTTTTTTCTCCTTAGAGTCTACAGTGATTTCTTTGCAAACTGCAGCTTTGGTTTCCCCCACTAAATTGTCTACTTTCAGTTGTACACCCTCAGTAACTCTTCAGACAAAGGTTTTGTTTGTTTCTGCTGTGTATGCATTCATCGTTTTCACATTATCATTTGGTAATTACATCAAGCCACTCTCCTTGGTCATCAGCTGCAGGATCTCTGTGTACTTTCTACCATCTGAGAACTTAACAAATAAATTTAAGACATATTTTATGTATCTTTAAGTTAGCTGTCTACTTGACCTGTATGGCTGTACCAATATACAAAATATGGACAGTATAACCTATGCTGGATGCCTGAGGAAAATAAGCAGAATAATTTTTATTGTGCTTAGGCCAACCTTGTGTAACAATGTAGTTAAAAATGTATCCTGTAACTCTGGTTCACGTTGCTATTAAATCTTAAGACTTTAATTTAGTACCTGACATTATGGAATAGATGAGCAAAGGGAAAAAACAGAGAAAAGGTAATGAGCACGAGCTTCCTTGTGGTTAACAGCAAAGTCCTTTACAGTTGTAGGAGAGAGTATTAAATAGCATTTATGCTGTCTTCTGTCCCAGTGTGACGTAAAGGATCTCATATCAATGAGAACAGGGCCTAAACACAATAAACCCATGGTGACTTTCAGGATTTTTGTTTATTTTGTTTGAGCACTAACCATATCATATAGCCATAAGATCGATCTGTTTAGAAAACAGGTGGATGAATTTATAGGTCAACTAGATCCAGCTGGCTGCTTTAATGTTTTTCTTTATGCTATTCTAGCAAACAATGCACTTGTTAAAACCTAATTAATGCTAGAGTGGACAAACAAATCAACAAAAGAGGCACTCAGAGGCACTGTTCATAGGAGTTAGAGATGGAAGAGATCTATTAGGTCATCTGCCTGTTCTCCTAATAGTACAAGACTGTTTCCTTTTATCAGAAGGGATGGTTCTGAGCAAGAGGATGAGGACAGAGAAAAATGTCAATGGAGACTGACAGAGCAACAGGAGGGTCACAGGGAGGAAAACCGATGTGAACAGAATGAGCAGTTGGCTTAGAAAACAAGGTTAAAGCAGATTGCATTTGGAGGTTATTTGCAAAGAGGATTTCTTTAGAGAACTTACCTGTTTCTGTAAAGAAAATAGGAAGTAGGATTGTATGGTTGTACAGGAAATGTATCAAGACAGATCTAACTGTTGAACAGAGATGTATGGCTGATTTATGTCCTCTATTGGATTGAAGTGATGGCTTTCAATGCTTTTCAAAAGGGAATGATCACCTTCTAGACTCCATGTTGCATATTTCAGAGCTCATCTAGTTAATTTTTTGAAATATCTGGAAAAAAAAAAAAAAAAAAAAAAAACTTTAGCCTGAAGATGAATAGATCCTTAGTTAGGTTCTGCTATCTAATCTGTGAGTTAATAGACTATATTAATTATTGTGTTTGTGCTGAACTCATTTCTGCCCTCTAGCCTTACTGATAAACCAGTTTGTCAAGCATGCATTTTTGGAGGTTTCAGAAATCGTTATTCTTCACCTTGCCTTCCAGGTGAACTGATATAAGCTTTCTTGTACAATGGATTAGACGTTACTGAACTTCAGATATCAATTTAAACACTGAGTCAAAGAACTGGCATTTTTTCCTAGACATGTTTCTCCCTAGAGTGCTGACAGCAGTGACTCTATATTGGCAATGTAGCCTGCACTTATTTAATCTTGTGACGCTATTTTAGTCTGCTTTCAGAGTTCTGATATAGCTATTAATGATACTAAATATGACTCTTGGACAGATTAACTGAATATTTCCACTGATTTATGATCATTGTTTTAAGGTTTTTCTAACCAATAAGTTGTGTTCATATAAACTAAATAGTCTTTTATTTAAACGTAATAAAAACTGTGATATTTGTTTCAAGAGGAGTATATTTTAGTTTGGTTAAGCTACTTAAATTTCTTTATATTAAACTAAACAAACTACTCAAGCCAAGAAATAAGTGTCTGCACTTGGAGTGCTTTGATGATAATCTATTTCAATTCAATCTTATTTTATGCAGTGCAGCTGTCTTAGATAAAGAAACTTTTGTATATTCTGACCTCTGATGCTTTCACTCTGATGCAAAATCATAAAGATCATGATTAAATTAAGTGGAAGCTTTCTTTTTCAGATATGATAGTCGCATTTTATTCTCCTTTATTGTATGCTGCTACTATGCTGCTTCTCTGTGTAATTAACATTAGTGCCAGCTCAAGGAATGGGGATGAAAGCAGCCATGGTAAGGTGATAACACCCAGCTAACAAGACATCAGTGCAGATATGACAGATAAGAGTACTCTTAAAGAAAGGGAAGCACAGAAATCAACACTCTTGATTCTTGGCGAACTAAGTGGAAAGCTAAGCACTGAAATTGCCCATGCTGAATTGTCCTTTGTTTGTTTCCTTGGTGCTGATCTGTGTATGCATTGAGGTGTATCAGTGGAGTTGCTCGGTCCATGTTCTTTGAATACATCATTGAAGACCATTGAGCCAATACACAGAGTGCTCTGACCCAACAAAAATATAAGTCTAAGATCTCTGGTTTGATGAGTGGTTAGAAACACCATTTAAGAATTAGTCTTCCTGCTCCTTCTGTTTTGTTGATTTTGAAAAGAGTAGATGTAAAAGAAGTTGTGAGAATAAGCTTTGTGACGGTAGTGTGTAGTAAGACATGCTGTCATGTGAATAACCCAGCTGATGAACTTACTTGGTGATGATGGTATTGTAACACACACTTGTGTATGCACATGTTCATATACATACAACACAAAGACGCTTTTAAAATATTTTTAGATCATGCACTATTCCTATGACATCTGAAGTAGATATGTCTGGCTGTTAGGTTCCATAAATGAGCTTCCTAGGCTGTACAAGTCTTTCGTAATGGTCATTAAGTAAATGTCTTTTTAGTTGATATCAAAAAGTGTTGTTTGACTCAGTCCTACAGCACTATTAAGAATTTCTCTGTCAGACAGTGGGTCATTCTTTTTTTTTTTTTTTTTTTTTTTTTTTTTTTTTTTTTTTTTTTTCCTTTTATTTTTCTTTTTTCCTTTTTTTAAAAAAAGCTATGATCATTAATGTTTTTTCCTGCAAAATCATCTTCTATGTGTTGTGGTTGTGAAATCATATAACATTTCCTAGAAGTAGTTGAAAACTGTTTTAAAAACATGGAAATATTCTATATGGCTGTAGCAATACACAGAATACGTGGCATATGCGTACATTGCACTCTATTTTATATCTGGAACAGAAAGATAACTCTGATTTGAATGAAGGAGTACCTGTCATCACACGCTTAATTTGGCTTGCCTATAGGCAGTACCATTGTATAAGTCATGTATTAAACTTACCGATTTGCTAGATTCATAGATTTTAATAAATACTGTAATTTCATTATCCTCCTGTGTAAATCAGAGCGTGAAATATTTCTTAGACACTTAATTGCCAGAAGCAAGCATTGGGAAAAGCAGTAAGACACTGTTTGAGCTTGGAGAAATGTCTCAGAAAGGACTCTTTTAATTGAAAACTGTTTTTCATATGACTTCTGACTGAGATGAATGTTCCATTTCATCTTCACTGTGGCCTGGTGACTGCTGCAGGATAGTCTTGGTTTTCAGTTTCTCTGCATAGCAGGAGGTGGGGTCACCTCAGTATAAGGAACCATATACAACCATAGCTGAGTGTCTTTGGCTTCTTTGCGTTCTTGTCCTTCATGAATAGCCACCTCCTGCCAACAAAGCACTGACTACAATTCCTTTGTAAGCAGCAGCAGAATGGAGTTGGGTGTCGTGTTCCCTGCTGCCACCACTACTCTCACCAGGGCACTAGAGCTATTAGTAAAATTCTGACTTAGTGTGGAGTAATCAGAGCTGTCTGCAGGCTGACTTGGGCACACTGACGGCATTCACAGAGGTGTTCGCACAGAATTTGGTACTAAATGTCCCCAAATCATTTTATCAAGAAAGCTGAACTTGAATGATAAGTTCCTTTTGTAATCTCAAATACTAGTAGCCCTGAGAAACATGCCTAAGAAAGAACTGAGTGTTGATGAAGATCAGCAGTGCATCAGTTCTGTGGGGGAGATGAAACCAAAAAGATGGTGAAGGAGTTTGTGAAGCTGCAAATCTTGAATTGTTTTGAAAAGCAGCCAATATAACCTCCTAGCTGAAAGAGTGAACTCTATAGAAATAATTTGCAATCTATTTCTTTACTCCTGCCTTCCACTAGGGAAAGCTTTCTGTTCCCCAGTGGTGAGAAGAGTTATTGAACAACATAGAAAAAATAAGTGAGCACTTAAAAATAAGTGAGGCTTCTGGTAATCTTCAGTTTCTATTTCATAACAGGGCCAGCCTACAGGATAATGGGGTAGCTAAAGCCTAAGAAGAGCAGTTTGACAAAGGATTGAATAGAATCACTCTTTATAGAATAGATAATCCCAAGTGAGAATGAAAACATTGATGCTACCACTGTGTCTCAAATGCTATCTAGTGTGAGAGCACAGGAGGAACTAAGACGTGTAGTCTCAGAAATCTTAGGAGTGTTTAGGTAGAATACAGGCCGATTTTTGTAGCAGAAGGTTCTTTCAGCTAAAGGATGAGCAATCTGTCTGCATTAAAAAGGTGGATTCTCTGATTTGAAGAAGCCATGAGCAACGAAAGGACACCTTAAAAGATAAGAATAACTAGATACAGGACAAAATGGCAATAGTGAAGTTGATCCCAGGTCAGTATTTTTGCTACAAGATCTCATGTCTGTAACAGAGTAACAGTCAGAATGTGTGCAAAGACAGCAGGGAAAGCCAAGAAGCATTGATTGGAGCATCCTGATGCTAAAAGATGTTGAAAATTCTCATGCCTAAAGGAGTCTGAGGGCCAAATGCAGGAGGTAAATATTCAGGTTTGAGGAAGCTCTAACAGATGGCAGGTGACAACTGTGAAGCATAAAATTTCCAAAAGTGCAGGTAAGTTACACAGTGGTCCTTCACTTACTGAAAAGAGACTAATCCTTACAATAAAGCTATATCTTACGTATCTTAGATTTTATTGTTATTATTTGATTGGAATTATGTACTAATGTGAGGAGGTACTTTTATCCAACCAACTTTATTGTGTTTAGTTTTGTAAACACCAAAGGATTTGCAAGAATTATTATACCATTGAGCTCCTCTATAAAAATAAATGATAAATTATTCGTTACCAGGTCTTTATTTTATTTGCATTTCTAAATGATACAGGGACACTTAAAACACAATTTTAAACAAAAATTAATCTGGAGTGTAATATGTCACACTCTTTTCTCATACAGGGTCTATGGTAATGATAAAAACCAGTGTGCAGTTTCAAAATTATCCAGTATTTTTTAGGGAAAACTGTGAAATACTGTACTATTTAAAATTTACAAAGAACAGTTACATGTACCATAAAGAAAATGTTGCTAGCTCTGTGCTACAACTTATGAAGTTATGCTTGTGTAATGCATCTTGATATTTTGGGCTTACAAGGGTTTTACAGACCTGAGTCAGTTTTGAGGAAACATTGACCCTGTGGCTCAAATTTATCTTTAGGATAACATCAGTGTTTTAATGGATGCAGTTTTAAATCTACCATGCTATTAACAACAAAGGGCAAATTTATGCTTGGCACATCTCTCTTGGCAAAGTTGGCACTAAACCAGGGAGTAATTTTCCCTATTGTATTAACAACGTTTCAGATTTAAAAGTCATGGAACCATTAAAATATGACTCCATCAATTAGAAAGCAATTGTGGTATGTCTTTCTAGTGCTCAGGGATTAACTCAATATAATTTCAGTGTGGTTAACAAAGGCAGTTAGCTACTTGCTTTAAACATATTTTAAATCTCTAAAAAAGAATGACTACATGGAGAACAGGATTGGCCCCAATGGCACGTGCCCAAAAATGAGCTGTTGACTTCACTGAGTTCAGTGGAGCCTTGAACTGAATGACATGATCAAGCCCCTAAGGGACTGTTCCTGTAGGTGGTCCACGCTTGAAATTCACCTAAAAGTTTTGTATCTTTTTAGAGATGAAAGCAAAGATTAAACAACATCCAGCTTCTATCCTCTCTGCACTGATGTCAACACTTGCTTTAGGGCAACTTCATAAAGCAGAGATGAGTAGAAACTGAAGAATCATGACTATCTGTTGTATTTGCTGTTACCAACAGTTATTCTTAGGAAATCCAGTTTTGCATAGCAGATGTTAGAGAAAAGCCACCCGTGGAGCTGGAGCTGCTGGAGAAATTTGTGCTTATACAGCTGGCAGCTACCATCCTGTCAGCTCTGCCTCCATTCTAATTCACTACAGTGTGAATTAAAATCAGTTGGCTTAATTAGTTTTGTCTTGGTAATAAGTTCTGTCTTAGTAATTTGATCTTCTTCTGTGATAAGGTCACCTGCTTAGTGGGTTAAGGGAAGGCCATGGATGTAATTTTTTTGGATTTTAAAGGCCTTTGATACTGTCCCTCACAGCATCCTTGTGAACAAGTTGTCCAGCTGTGAGATAAACAGGGTCATGCCATGCTGGGTGATGAACTGGCTTGATGGAGAGCCAAAAGGGTTGTAGTCAACATTTCTAGCAATGACATGGGTGCAGGAGTTGAATGCATCCTCAGCAAGTTTGCTGATGATGCTAAACTGGGAGATGCTGTTGGCTTTCTGGAGGGACAAGAGGCATAGCAGAGGGCTCTAGATAGATGGGAGCACTTGGCAGTCAGCAATGGCATGAAGTTCAACAAAGGGAAATGCTGGAGTGATGGTGGGCACAGGCACAGCCTGGGAGAAGTGTGGCTGGGAGCAGCTCGGTAGAAGGGCCCTGGCGGTGCTGGTTGGCACCAGGCTCAGCATGAGCGAGCAGTTTGCCCTGGCAGCCAGGAGGGCAAACTCCATTTGGGGTGCATTGAACACAGCACAGCCAGCCAGTCATAAGAGGTGTTTCCCCTGCTATATTTAGCGTTGGTGCAGCATCACATTGAATATCATGTGCAGTTCGGGGCTCCTCAGTATGAAAATGATGGTAAGGTCCTCAAAAGCATCCAAAAAGAGGGCAACAAAGGTGGTGAAAGGGCTGGAAGGCATGTCCTTTGAGGACACTGGGTTGTCCAGTCTGGATGGGAGAGGCCAAGAGGTGACCTCGCAGCTCCCTGCAGCTCCCTGAGGAGGGGAGGCACAGAGGGAGGTGCCGGTCTCTGCTCCCTGGGACCAAGGACAGGGCAGGGCACATAGGGATGGCCCAGAGCTGCACCAGGGGAGGGTCAGACGGGGCATTAGGAAAAATGTCTTTACCGTGAGGGTGGTCAAATGCTGGGACAGGCTTCCTACAGGGATGGTTGATTACCCAAGCCCCTCAATGTTCAAGAGGCATTTGGATAATGCACTCAATAACATACTTTAATATTTGGGTGGCTCTGAAGAGGTCAGGCAGTTGGACCTGATGATCTTTGCAGGTCCTTTCCCAACTGAACTATTCTAATCTAATTGACCTGCAGAAAAAGCATCTGTTATAAACTGATGGTATCATGGAGGTCTCCTGGGATTTTACCACTGAATTTGGAGGTGTATGAAGAATTAAAGGAAAAACAAGGACCTGTTTATACAGTGCTTAGTTCAGGCTGTCTCTCAGTTTAAGTAATACTTCAGTTCTGTTGTGGTCTGATACAAAATGCTGTTGACCAGACTCTACCAAAAAGACTTGTTTTTCTGGAGAATCTCCCCTTTGTTCCAAGGTTTATGGCAAATGAAACACTTTTTAAAAAATATTGTTTGAATAGAAATTATGTTTGTACATTGTAAAGGGATTTGTGATTTATTCAGCAGATCCTCATTTAGTTGATAGGAAGGAGTCTGTAGTTGTGATTGCATGCCTTACTGTAGAGGGTTAGGAAAAACTAAAAGAGGAAGAGAAGGGCTAAAGCTGATACTTAGAAAAGGCAGGAGGGATGTTATTGCCTCCCTGGGCTGTTGGGGCAGAAAGGGAGGAAGTGAGATCTTCTGTGGCTAGGAGTTTGTTTTTTCTTTTGCTGTTAGCAAGCCTGCTGTCCATTAACGGCTCAGTGATCACACTGTTTTCCCCCCACTTCCATTTGCCACGTTCCGAAGATCTGCAGAAAGGAAAAAGATCATGTTGTTTGCCTCGTGTGGGGGTCACGCTTTGCAGCCCGTGCAGCTCCATGCCCACAGGACATGACGGCTGCTGCAGGCTTCAGCTGGCCAGTGCTCTCCACGGCACTGCCACCCGCCCTTCACACAGCACTCCTCAGAGGGTGAGGGCTGCCCCGGATAAGGTCTTGTAGTCAGTCCACGAGGTGAACCTTTGCCCCAAAAGGTTTCCTGTGAACCTCTTTCCTTTAGGGGATTAAACCTCTGAGCTAGGCCTTTCCTGCGGGGGGGGGATTTCCCACCCACCCTCGATGCAGCTCAGCTGAGGGGTGGGAGGGTGAGAGGCAGCCACCATGTGAGGAGCCAGGCTGGTTCCTCTCAGGGCCTTTCTTTGCAGGGCTGAAAGCCCATTGTCTGTCGCCTCGGCAACAACATCCCTTAGTGCCTCTGTCTTTCCCTCCCTGCTTCAGGGAGTCCCTGTGACCAGCCTGCTGTTCCCCCCCAGGCCCAGCCATTTTCTGCCACATCTCAGCAGCTAGCTCTCCCTTTTGCCATCCCCTCCATCTCACCAGTCACGTTGCCCTTTAACCATTCTTCTTCCCTTCATCCCTTTCATGGCCCATCCTCCCAGGCATCAAAGATACTGCTCAGAAACAAGAAACACTGTCAGGCTGTATTTGTCTCCTTCCCTGCATGTGGTTGGGTGTAATATGCATTTTCCTGGCCACTGGCGAGGAGGTCTAGCTAGTGCAGGAGAGTCCACAAAGGTGCTATCCTGATGCTGTGAGAACTGGGGATTGTGGCTTTGGATAGATTGCTTGCACCTGTCCCTGTTAGCCTTCTGATGCTGAACAGAAGGATATCTAAAACCATCACTCCTTTTCTTTTAGCTTTTTTTTTTTCTTTTAGTGTTGTCAGTGGCAGAACTCTGAAGTTTCACATAGTAGATAATTCAAAATACTTTGATTATATATTTTTATTGGTGGGCATTCCTTATCACTGCCTTATTTTAGCAAAGGATTTACTAAAATCCTTTTCCTCTCTCTTCCATTCTGCTTAGTCAGGCTTCTCTGAATAAAAGCAAAGGCAAATCTGCTGGGTTGGATGCTTTAGTAGAGAAATTGGGATCTGATGAAATTGTGGAAAAACACAATGTATTTATTCAGTTTGTAATGAAATACCCATGCCGTTATCCATAGATTTATACCCTTCAGAGCAATAATCTAACATAAGAAGTTGTCACTCCTACTGAAGTCCTGAAATAGTAACACAAAATAACACACCTGAAGTGAAACTGAAAACCTAGAAGGTGGAAAATTATGCTAAGAAACTACAAAGAAAGGTCTTGTTGATATATTTGCGGATGATGAAGTCTGAGTGATCATTCAGTTTAATCTGTCTCTAAAAGAATTAGAGAATTAGCTGAATGTGTATTAACCTTTCTGCAACAAGTATTGAATTTGATTTTTATTCCTTATAGGGCTGTCAGAACGAGTGCATGGCTGGAGGATATTCAGGCGAAGCAACAAAACATGTGACTGAATCTTTCAAGGTATGTTGTTTGCTAAGAGATGAGTGTCTGGAGCATTTCAGTAGGTGGTGTCAGACAGCATCCATAACCTGCTAGTGATTGTTTTGCACGCATACTTAGCTACTGACAAGCTACTGTTTGAATTTCATAGTTCCGTAAGTTGCATTTGCTAAAAATGTTTTCAGTATAGAAATTAAGAAAGTTACAAGAAGAACTTTAATTTGTTACCATTTGATGTACTAACTAGAAGGTTAGGAGTCATTAAGAATAATTAATCTATTATAAGTGTTTTTTTTAAACTTGTCTGCTTCAAAAGCAATAGCAAGATTGATTTTTTTCCACATTAAGGTTTTATTGTGTTTTTGTTTTGTTTGTTTGATTTTTGTTTTTCTCAGACAAAGTCTATGTAATGCTCTATACTTTATTATTGTTAAAACTTGGCATTGTGAATGGTGTTTAAAAGTAGTTTTTACCATCTGGTCTCAAAATTACAGAGCTAAGAATCTCAGAAGGACTCTAAAGCACACCACAGCTCTGGCATATTATCAGCACTCAATGAGCAAACAGTACTATGATAATAAGGAATGCTGAGCAGCTGCCAGGAACTGCCATGAAATTGAACCCCTCTTTTTTTCTTTTCTTTAATCTTGTGCTTAAAACTGAGCTCAGTTAAGATACCACTCTTCTCCTCTGCCTCCTTACTGAATGTAGTGCTAGTAACTAAGAGCTCATTTTAAACAGAATATGGACACAGATGCCAACTTCTAATTTTCTGCTGAAAACAGAGAACATCAAATGTGGTCCTTTGAGTTCTACCTTCTGTTCTCATTCCTTTTTATTTTCTGCCTCTCTTTTGTACTTCTCTTGTATTTATTCCTTATGTCACATATCTGTAATTCTTTCTTTCCCTTGCTTTCTCTGCTTTGCAACCTTTAAAAAGCCTCATCTATCTTTTGCAGATGTTTTTTTAAAAAAAATTACCCAAAAACTGTTGACCTCACTTGTGCTTTTTCAGCAGTTCCTTTCCTGTTATTGCTGACTATTGTCAACAGTACAGGAGATGAAATTCTAATGATACACTTTGTAACCGTCACGTTCTTCCTGAATTTCTCGGGCAGTGTCACGGTTGTGCAGTCTTCTGAATTATGCTTAAGTAGTTATTTCCCTTTTAGCTTCCAGGCTTTAACCATATATAGAAAATAAATGCTGCAGAAAATGTGTTGGCCTCCTTGATAAGACTTATTCTGATGCTGGTCCCTTTGAAAATAGCTAAAAATTCTTAAGAGCCCATGACTGCAGGATATGACAATGTAACAACATGTAATTGATATTTTTTTTCCCCAAATCTCAACCCTCTCCAGTTCTTCTCTTCCTTATTTCTTTGCATTGTGTCCCTCTGGTAATTCTGCCCAAAATGATGTTTTAGGATGAATTTTCAACCTGAAGATCTGTTTTTGATATATCCAGCCATGCATCCAGATTTGGAACTTCAAGATTTCACATGTATGGAATGCAGAGTTTTGTGGAATCACCTTTAAGATATAGACAAGATAGATTTCAGTAGATTCATTCAGTAGAGTGTGCTAGTGTATTTAAAAACAAAAGTTGCTTTAAAGAAAAGTATCTTGTGTAACTGCACTTGTTGGCATAGTCCAGAAGGAGGACAGACAGAATGGCAGCAATCTCTGGTAGTGTTTGGGTCATGGGTGAAGTAGGCATAAATTAAAGCAGACTTGAGACAGATTTAAATTACACTGTCAGTCAAGTGGGTCCCTTACCAAAGCTTCAAATATTGAGTGGCACAAAACTGGATTTAATCCATTTTCCTTTCTATCTATACTTGCATATCAGCCAGCATGGCAAATCATTTTAGTGGAGAGTCTGTGTGAGGGGAAAGATATACTAGCAGGTGGGACAGATGGTCACAGAGGGAATAACGCTAGAAAAACAGCTGGCCTAAGCTAAGGTCTAATTTGTAAGTCCATTCCTGCCTTATGGCTTTGTTTCTGAAGATTAGCTGCTGTCACCAGGAAAGGGGTACAGCTCTTCAGAAAATATTGTACCATGGGACATGTGTGTGTATGTGGAAGTTATGATGGGGATATTGCAACTGATTACAATGTCATGTATAATTGCTGTCTCTTTAACTTCATTATCAAATTATAAAGAAAAAGGCTTATAAACGAAGGAAAAATAGCACTAGGCGATGACAAATAAAATAGCCTGGGTTCATTCTAGGGAACTTCACAGACAGTTCTGGGAAAAAGTTAGTCGCAACTTTAGAATCTATAGATAATGGTATTTCAGAGTTGGCCCATGTAGCTGACTGTGCTGAAGAAAGCTGCAATTTTGTGCCAGTGATTTCAGTAGTTCAATATTGTGGGAATGGAAATATAGATAACAGGCATGGTTTTGTTTATGCTTATAAAAACATTATTTGAAGTGGATAGCCAACATTTGAATCCAAGATTACCCCTCTGAAGACAGTATTTCATTTTAGAATGTACTGCTGTGCTTTTTAGGTGTGGGTAGGCTTTGAATTTTCCTGCGATTTGTCTAACTTCAAAAGGTGGACTTGAAGTGTTCCCATATGCTGGAAGGAAGGAAGGAATACAACATAGAGGATCTAGAGAGCTGTGAACCCCACTGCTAGCTGTTCACTGTTTTCAGTTCTCATGGAGTTCTCTCTAGTCAATAGGTCAGAACTGGCAATTTTCATGTTAACTGCAACTGAAATACCACAATTTGACTCACTTTTCAAGTTAAAAATCTCATCCTGATTGCTCTGTGATTTATAAGGTACTTAATCTATTGCATTTAGAGTTATCACACAACCAGTGGAACAGATAAACGTTATTTCCTTTGACATTTCTTATGCTACAGCTTCCTGTATTGTAGAAAAGGTCAAATATCCAGAACTAAATTTACCCAGCTCCTTCTACAGTGAAATCTTTATCTTCTCCTCAACTATTGTTTGCGCATATATATATATATATAATATATATAATATATATATATAATATATATATAATATATATATTATATATATATATAATATATCACAGAATCACAGACTGGTTAAGGTTGGCAGGGACTCCAGGTGGATTCTGAAGATCTCCAAGGAGGGAGACTCCATAGCCTCTCTGGGCAGCCTATGCCTATGCTCTGGCCCATGCACAGCACTAAAGTGCTGCCTGATGTTTAGATGGAACCTCCTGTGCTCCAATTTGAGACCATAGCCTCTTGTCCTGGCACTGGGCACCACTGAGAAGAGCCTGGTTCTGTCTTCTTTGCCCTCCCATCAGATATTATATACATTGATAAAATCCTCCCTGAGCCTCCTCTTCTCCAGGCTGAACAGTCTCAGCTCTCTCAGCATCTCCTCATAGGAGAGGTGCTCCAGTCCCTTGGTCATTTGTCTATCTATCTATATACATACATACATATATATATATGTACACATACGTATACGTATGTGAAAGTATATATATAAATGGCTGTGGTTTGTGACTATAACCGAAAAAGTTATACTTGTAATTTTTGTGCATTGTGAGCACTGGATTTCTAGGAGAGGCATACAAACCCACTAACTGAATGTTCAGTCATCCTTTCTACCACCAAATGTATTTCAGAATGTTGCACCAAGAAGTGCATATATTTGGTTTTGCTATTATATATGTCTTTTTGCATTCAGTACTACCATGAAACAGCACACAGCTATGTCTAAGGCACTTTATGATTCGAGGTTAGGGAACCTCTTTAATGAATTCATTCTTCTCATTGTGCTGTCACAAGACAGTGAATGTTGTTTGGGTAATGTAGTGGTGTGCTTCCATACTCATTCTAATTTGCTTTGTCTTAATGTGTTTATTAGCTCTGACTTTGGAATCATAATACTTGGTCTTAGGAAACTAAAGGCATCTATGATTGCCTTTTATTTCCCTCATGTTATCAATCGGTATGAAGAAAGATGATTTAATTTTTATGTAGCTTTTTCATGGAATTTATTTTCTTTTGAGAGACTGACACATGGAATACTTTGAGGTATTATCTGTTATGATTCTCTATGCTTTTGATTATCTGAAGCCATGTAGAATTAGTTGGGCATCTTATTGGTGCAAAATATAGTTTTTTTATATTTTAATTTTTAAAGGTGTATCCACTGTGCCAAAATGGTGCAGACTTTCTGGCTAGTGAGCTGTACTAAAGCAGAATAAAGTAGCTGTAGTTCATGAGTGGATCTGGATTGATATGCTAATAAGAGATTTATGGTAGTGGAATGGAGTTTCTGTGTCTGGACAGCTCCTCATGTTACTCCAAGCAACTCTTGGTGCTCCTGTGCTGTCTTCTACAGACAGAGCCAGCCGTCCCGGGCTTCAAGCCAGAGGGATGTGAGCCCGTGGCAGGCTGGAAGCTCAGCTGGTGCTGAGTGCCATCTGATGTGCCCTGTTGAGATCTTGGACTTGCGAGGCGGAATGCAATGCTATGCTACTATGCTTGCATGGCCTCCAGTTAGACACTAGCTGATATCTAACTGTGCAAGACAGTGGATAAGAGGGTATTTTCTGTAACAAGGTATGTTTTAGTATTTGTTTCTTGCATTGTTGTAGTGGTTTAGAGCCCAAGTTGTGAACTATCTACCAATGTGCTAAGTATTGTAAGACTTAAAACATGAAGATTATTTCCTCGCTATTGGTATAGTCTACAAATAAATAAACAAAATCTCTGACAGTTTTTCCAGAGGCCTAAATCTGTAGTCTATTTCACCTTTAAATAAAGTATGAGGAAACTGAAAATGCAATTCCAGAGCAGGCATTTGTGCTTCAAACTGGGAGACTGCCAATTCAAGTTTTACAGGTATTGATTTATTCTTACAGGTCTCTTCACCCAGATGTAGCTGTTCCTTGTAACAGGACCTTTAGCTGCGTGTTTTAAAACATGTAGCCTTTGCATCATATGTCTATGACCTTGGCTGGTTCTCTGCAAAACATTGTGCTCATTCTGTTTCCCTGCCTTGTTTCACGTTCTTGACAAACAATGTAATAGCATTAAAGATGAAAATAAAGTCTGTATCTCAGCCTGAAAAATTATTAAAGTATAAATAAAGTAGTATTGCAGGAGTAATCTGTGCAGTTAAAATGTAGGCTAGATACTGCTACTTTATGCAGCATTTCTTGTTACGTAGTATATGTTAGAAAGCGTTGGAAAAAAAAAACACATTTTTTTCTTGTGGAGGAAGATATCCCTATTTTCTAAACAGTCTATCAATGGAAAACCTCACTAATGGTAGATTATACGTTTGCTTTAATGAAACTTCACTAGTTATCATGATTCACTATCATGATTATACTAATGTAACTCAAGCGTGCCTATAATTCCTACCAAATACAGTAGGATGTAGTATTCCTTATTCAGGGAATTTTGACATTTTGACATATTAGGCAGTTACGCTTTATTTAGAAAAATACTGTCTTTGTGAAAATGTTGCTGACAGATAAAAATAAGCAATTCTCCAAGGGCACTGTTTTTTAAAGAGAAGTGTTTCTCTGCCAAATTTTCTTACTTCCCCTCCAATGCAATGATTAAAACATAAAACCAGATAATTCTGTATTTATTATGAAACATCTTTTAAAATTTTGAACTAATTGACTCTCATACTGACATAATACTGGAACATGGTCAGAGTTTCACTTCTTGAAGAGGTTAGGAAGAACATAGCACTTTTACTCTTATTTTATATGAGCAGAGGGTAGAGTTTCTGACATGACCAGAGCATGTGCATCAAGGGAACTCTGAAATGTTTTTTGGCATGAGGACATACGTGCACTTGTAGTTACCAGTTTATGTATAAGGCTAACTGCTTTATGTATAAAGCAGTTTTACATGGCTTATATTTTCATACCCCTTCCTTTCCACCTTCTTCTCAATTTGTCATTTTCTACTGACATCAATAAGCTATTTACCTGCTAAAGCATATGGGAACTCAGTAAGGTTTTTTATCATATTGCAGCTGTTGACTTCTATCCTTTTTTTTTTTCTGAAAATGCCCTGCTTTTCCATATTAAATTCTATTCTTATATAAATTCTATATAATTTTCTGTTATACCCCATTTTAAATGTAGATTGAGTGGATAAATAATAAAAGAAGTTCATGCTCTTTAAGTTGTATGGGGAAATATTGGCTGCAGAAACTTCCCAATATCTTGATGCAGTAATGGGCAGTCATTCTCCAAAATGAGTATAGAGGAATATTGGTTTTATGTAAACTGTCTTGAAGCAGTAAAATGACCAAGTGGGGAGTTGTGAGTGGATACATATGTATGTAACGTCATCCAAATGGCGTAAGTTTGGTGTCTTTGAGCCACAGGTCATCCAGCCCAGTGGGACTGTCATCGGCATTAGATCAGGTCAGCTCTGGCTTCATCTACTGAGTGCATCTACACATTTTTCATGTTTTCACTTTTTTTCTGAAACAAATTGGAGAGTAATAATATTATTAGACCGCAGTTACTTCACATCACTTGATTATGATTCCTAGTAGAGGATATATATGCTGTGGAATTACTTCCAGTGATTTACAATCAAATACATATGCTCACCTTCACCTGCCAAGAAGGAAACCAGCTACAGCACAGAGAAGATTGAGGGCCAAGTGGTTTTTGTGGCATTGTGCAATGCCTGTCTTGGTGCACAAAGTCGTGTAAGTATTACTAATAATAGCTGGGCAACACTGACTGCATTTCATATCTGCTGCTTTCATTCCAGTTATTTGGAAAGTATGCGTCTAGGTCAGAGTAATGATCAACACAGTGCATTTGCAGTTGTGTCCTGTTTTGATGAGGGTGAGGAAAAGCCCAGTGTGTGTTACTGAATGTTTCAGTGATTGCTGGTCACTAGGAGAAAATGGCTTTCTCTAAGTTACATGCACAGGTGGAAGATCCACTAATGCAGCTCAATTTTGCTGATGACTCTATTTGGCAGATCAGCATTTCTAAATCAAGTCTGTTAACACACAGTAGTAGCAGCAAGCAGAGTAGTGTCACTGCTTCAGGACTGGAGGAGCCAAGAAATACTGCTGAGCACAAGTTCTTAGTGCTGTGGAAATAAGTCACTGTGATTCCGCTGTGGTACTCTAAGTGATATTTTCCCAGCAGTCTGCGAGTAGGTTTCTCATGTCATGGGGGCCCCACAGCTACAGGGGTGCTTGACATCTGTGGCAGCTCTATACTGTTTTAGCTTGGTGGCAAGTAGTAGTTCTGTTTCTCTTCAGATGAGTAATGTCCCCCTAATAGCTGCAGGCTAAAGCAAATAGGTTTTCTAAGCTGTAATAGAGAAACTGATTGTCCAATTATCTGAAATTGTAGGATTTGCAAATAAAGCTAATTGTCTTCAACAAATAGCAGGAGCTTTTAACCAAGATAAAAGAAAGATGTTAGAGAGCCAGGGAACTGTTTTGCTAAGTTAATTTATAGCGCAAAGAAAGTGATGCTTTATCTTCTTTTTAACTAGGTGGTGAAGATATAGTTGGTGTCTGTAAAAGCACAGAGGTTGTACAAAACATATGGATTTATTTTTTTCTGGACTTATTTTTCATAAAGTGAAGAGTTATTTTAAAAATGCAAGACTTTAGCACCAGCAAGTAATTCCCAATAGAAACTATATGACTCCAAAACTTATAAAATACATTTTGTCCATATCTGCTTCCAAGAGTTCTTAATTTTCTCCAAATAACTTTGTTGTATGAAGTCCCCAGACTTGATATTAAATGTTTTCTTTGTTGAACACACATGAATAAGAACTGATATTTAGGAAGAGAATTTAGTGTTTTGTTTGTTTGTTTTTTGTCCCTCCTGCCCCCCCCCCCCCCCCCCACTTCTGCTTGCTCCACCACCCCCTTTCTGCTTGCTTCTGAAATCATCCCTATATCTTAATTCTCATGAACTAACAGCCTAGAGGGCTGAAAGAGTTTTATCCTAATCTCACGCATAGTACCTATTTCTAGGAATAGAAACTTCTACTGAATAGAATGAATTGGAACAATATGACAGTTTCTGTGGCAGATCAAGCCATGAAATTCATGGCAATTTGTAAAGCTTATCTTCTGTCTACCAGTGTAAAAGATGGAATTAGGGAAAAAGGCAGGTGCAATTAACTGAAGGTTTGAAGTAAGTCCTTAAATCTCTGTAAGAGACTGTACCGTGAAAGCATTTTATATTCCCAAAAAGAGAAGTTTTTCATGTTGTGTTTTTTTTTTTTGGTTTGTTGGTTTGGTTTTGAAATTCCATGGGAAATGATCCTTGTTGTTCCCTTCCAACTTGGGTTATTCTGTGACTCTGTGATAAATTTTGAACGCCTTCATTCTGTGAATCCACTCCCCTGCATGTCTGCAAGCTCATTAAAATCAGGGTAAGAAGATTTAATTGCAATTGCCCAGGACTTGGGCATGTGAGATTATGGTTCTATTCTTGGCTATCCCACATAACACATTTGCATGTTTCTGATGGCCAGGCTACTTAGCTGAAGTATTTCAAACTTTGTCTAAAATTTAGCTTTGCAATTCATTTCTTCCTTCATTAAGGCAGATAACCCTTAAAAATAAATAAATAAATAAATAAATATTTCACTTTAATTGTGTGAAATAGAAATGACAGTATTTCTGGAATCTGGAGACATCAGCATCTCTAATCTTTGTGCACCAAATTTATGTTTTCCTACAGCATTATTCAAACATCTAACACTGTGCCTCTGTACAAAAACGTGGTATTGGTAAAATGTCACAGATCTTGCTATTGCAGTTATGTGTCACAGGCCAGTGTGAGCACTCAGCTTGTGTTAGACTCAAACCTTCTTCTAGGCAAACTTTCTAAAAATGGAACATTGTGTTTATGCTACAATGCGGAAATACAGTGGCTGTAAGCACAGAGAAGCACCGCAATGTTAACCAAGTTGACAGAGTTTTGAGAAGGAGCAGTATATACTTAGTGAATAACATGAGTAGTGTTACTAATTAACGTGTTCTTTTAGTGAAGAAGGGCCCTAGGTATTTAAGGAAATGTTTGAATATGAGTCTGAGAGGGCTGCCTGTGCAAGGAATTGGGCTATTATAGACCTGCAGTCTGTGATCTCCCTTATTGTCCTATGTGGAATTGCTTATTTCTAAGCAAAAACCCAGGTATAGCTACACTGCATACATGAAGTGCTAAAGAGGATTTTTATATAACTAACTTGGCCAGCCATATCAGTGAGCTGCAGCAATGTGTTTTTCAGTCCAGTGCAATGACTGCGTTAAAGCTTGCTCATGCTTCCTCTCTATTGACATTTTGATTGCCCTAGTTAAGTAGAACAGCTGTTGGCAAAAAGTAGTGGTTAATATGACCAAAATGTAATGTATCAATATCCAGTTTCTGCTTCTCTGTTTAACAGTCTTATCAATATCCTGATAGTTTATTTTAGGTGCTAGTTATATTTCAAATGTTCTCTGTAATTTGTTGATAAATGAGATACTAGATGACTGTGTTTTTAGTAGATCTGAAAATATCAGAAGAGAACCAGGCTAATGAGAAAGGGACCTAAAATATTACTACTATTACTAATAAAGGAATACTAGTCCATTTAAGTTTCCTGAAGCAGCAGAAATGGGTGAGGCTGTAAAGATTTGGGTAGTTTTGCCTCCCTTATGATCCAAACTTCTATAAAGCTGGAGGAAGGGGTCTTGATTAACTTTAATGACGTTTGGACCAGATCAAAGGGAGTTGGTGCAAGGCAACATTTGAGCAAATGAAGAACAACTTAAAATTTAGTTGCTGCCATTTAAATCAATGATAGTATGCATTATCTATGTGCTCCAGTGCTTTGTAGGGCAGGGCTAGTTTCTTCAGTGCTTTCCCTACAAGCTACCCAGACTAGTTTTCCACCACCTTTATTTCCCTTCTGGAGTGTTTTGGAAGCTTGAGATAGCAGTTTGAGTTGGTCTGCTGCCATGTGTTCCCTTTTCACCCTCTAGGCAAGAAGTTTATGTCAATTCCAACCACATATATGTTGCCTTGTTAGGATTCAACATCAGTTTTTTATGTTACTTGCCTACTGTGCCAAATCAAACATTGCCGCATCAGACAGAGTGTTCATCAGGTGAGGGGAAAGGTTAAAGAAGTCAACAATGCGCTGTTCTCTCCCTTTCTTCCCATTGCTTGGGGATGTAGTAGAAGCTCATTCTTTGGTTTGACAAATATTTGATAAATATCTGTTGTGAATAGATTAGATACATACTTTGCAGAGAACAACATCTAGACAAAGCTAGACAAAGTCCTTCCAGACGTATTTTCTGTTGCTTCTATGATTAATTCACAAATGATTCAGGGTCTTGACTGTCTTTTGCTTTGTCACTTGCTCTGTTTATTACCCAATGTACTGTGAACCTGATGCAATGTTTCCAGGCCCCAGTCCAATTACATGTGCTAACAAATATTCCCAGATGAAGTCTCAGGGAACCTTTATGTTGAAAAATTTCTGGATATTCTTCCTGAGGTTGCAGAATATATTTTATTTTGTTTCTTTCTCTCTCTCTCTCTCTCTCTCTCTTTTTTTTTTTTAATAGAAGGAAGATTTGAATTTTCTTCCTGCTGTAATCTTATTATATCTTGACACACTTTCCATTTTCAAGCCTCAGGCTCCGCTGTAAATTTAAAATAGTAGCGACAGTAAAGGGATTATAGAATAGGTTACATTACTTTTTATACTTACAAGCTAGTAATAGATTTCTAAGAATTTTTTAAAACTTTTTTATTCTGTTTTATATTTTTTGTTCTGTTTATTATTTTCTTATTCTGATATAATTCTTATTGATCTTATTGTTTCTACTGTAGACTTTATTATTGTGATAACAGCCATGCTGGGCTTAGCCCTATACAGAAAGTGATGGTCTCTGCCCCAGAAAAAAGAAAGCTTTTCCAAAGAAGATGAGGATGAGAAAAGAAACAAAAGCATGGAGTAGTGGTTTGTCCATGGTTAATAGGAAGTAAATCTCTCATTTTTTGTTCAAATAGACCATGCTGCTATGGCGTCTGCTAGTGATTAGTGGGTAGAGGTGAGAGGTAGTAAGTCAGACAAATGAGACAAATATAAGACATGCTAGAAGTTGCAACTGATTGCATCCACTAAAGCAGTGTTCAGTATTTCTGTTTCTAAGACAGGATTTAGGAATAGGCAGAGTAAATGACTGTTTATTTTGTCCTAGGAGAAGAAAAGGACCAGTTGCCTTAAGTCGACACAACACACAGCCTCTACAACTTTTCCCATTTCCTGGCTGCATAGCCTGGCACTGCTGCTGTCTTGTCTGATGCCACTGGATGGAGGAGCTGGCATGCCATCCCTGATTTCTCAGGCTTGGCAATAGTTTGGCACAAGCCATCTCTGTTTATGCAGTAGTAGCTGTTAAGCATGATTTATGATGTCAGCCTACAGAAAGCAGGACCATGTGGTGAAGGCTCTTCCTGGATCAGGTTGCAATTCCCTGTGGGCTGCTCATAGTACCTGTTCTACAGAAGCAATTATGTGCAGCACACGGTAGCCTGAACCCTGCAACAGGAGGCTGCCGGGCTGGAATATCTCAGAATGAGCTGAGAACATTGCTTAGGTAAGCAGAAATAAATAAAACGTGGGCAATCCTCTGCCACTTGCAGCCTAACATATGGGAAGAGAAGGAGCTTCATGCAGTACAGATCATTTGCTCATTGGCTGCAAGGCCAAAGAGAGTTTGTCCAGGAGAAGGGAGGGTTTCAGCTTCCAGAGGCTGGAGGAGCTTTTCACTCACCTGGTTAGTATCCTCAGCCTAGCTTCTCCACTGCTTCTCCTTAGCAGTGCAAGCCTCCTCTCCTCAGTCTGTCTCATAGAAGGAGCCTCATGTTGAAGTGGCCAGGCAGAAGGTGTTGAGGGGAGGAAGCAGCTGTTCCAGCAGAAGAGAGGTGTGTTTTAGGGAGGGCCCAAAGGCAATGATGACAGTGCCACAGTCAGAAAGACAGGAGAATGACATCCTCATCCCTGGTGCCCTCCTCAAAACCCTTCTGTTTCATTCCAGCCTCATTCTGTCCAACTCCCCCAGCTACACTTTGTTAACTTTTCCCTCTATAATAATTCCTTACGCTCTTTGTAATCTGTTTCCTCCTCAAAATCTACTCCATAACTGCAACCTCAGTTCACTGTTCACAAGTGCAAGGGCAAAACAAGTTATTCAATTTTATCTGTGTTTCCATGTCTGTTATTGCATCAGAAGGCCTGATCTTTCCTAGGATATGCTTAAAAACTCAGCGTAAGTAATAAAAAGATAATTGCAGTTGCTTTGTGATCTTGAATGAATCACCCTTACTAGAAGTCAGAGAGATTACTTATTTCGTAATAGATTACAGTCAGTTTCACTGAAAGTATGTTAATGTTTTGAGGATGTCTGCTGCAACTTGCTGTTACAGCTAGGTAACTTGTAAGCTGTTGTACAGCTGAGGCTGCCAGTTCTGTTTGTACTCAGGTAAATGATAGAAATGCTAGGCCCAGTACAGAGTTTAGAAAAGTTAGGGTTACACCTCTTACAGCTCCTCAACTCTACTATGGTCTAGTAGTTTCAGTGCAGTGAAAATTGCCGCAGCCAAGGGTCATTTGGGAAGGAACTGGCAAAATTGGATGGGAAGAATAGGACAAAAAACACCATCTGCACCGACCCCAGGCAGCTCTCTGAGGTAAGAAAGGTAGGAGTGTAGTAATGGAAGTAAAAACTCTGGACTACTGTCCAGAAGCTACTGTCAGCTCCAAATCCACTTATGGCTATTCCACGGGCTGGATGGAATAAACATTAAAGTGACATCTTGGCTATGGGCACCAGGATGTCTTGCTGCAGCTTTGGTTAAAATTGACGCTGATCAGCATGTCATATTTAATTTGACTTAGCTCATTTACAAGATCTAGTTTGATCAAATGATGAATTTTAGTTTCAGGAGGTCACAGTGCATCTTCACTGGGCTGGGCAGAGCTTCAGTCTGGGTGAAGTCATGTTGGAATCAGCAGGCACTTCCCAGATAAGGGGCTATTCGAAAACATGCACCCAGTAGAGACAGTGACTGTTTGCAGTGCAGCATCTATATAAGCCTTTAAAAGCAGCAATATCCAGCTGGCTTCCCCACCACCCCTTTCTGCCTGCTGCAGGCACTCCTATTTCTTACAGGGTTGTCCAGAGTTGGGACCTAGGCACACAACTTGTAGGTACTATCCTGCTGTGACATGGAGAGTTTACAGGGCTGAAACTCAGTCCTTGTCATTCTGCTGTAGGCAACAAGGGTGGAACAGCTGTGCTTAATAGACTGTGTTTATCATCTATTTCTTCATCTCCATTTTCCTTTTTGTCCCAGCATTTACCGGTTTTGCTTCCAGTTTAATGGCATTATTAGGTGGCAGTGTCAGAAAGTGCTTAAGAGCACACTGATAAACAAAGCAAGCGAAACACAAATGTAATTTAAAAATGCCCTGTGTATTAGCAGTACAAACAGCAGGGTTCTGGGTGGATCTTAATGCCAAACTTTAATGCTGCTTACAGGGCTGGGGCAATGTTGACAAAGCAAAGAAAGAAATGGCGATTTATAAAGGTCATAGGTGATGCCATGGCAGTACCGTGATAATTTTTTTAACAATGTAAAAGTAACAGGCATTGATACTTAATCAGTACTCCTGTATTAGTCAACTGCCCTTGCTCTGCTCTCTTTGTGCAGGTTCTTTTGTGTGTCCATTTTCCCTCCCACTGGTGCTGCTTGAACAACAGCAAAAAATGCTGGGGCAGGACTTCGGGGCAAGCTAAGTGAAAGGGGTCTGTTGGCCAGGTGAGGTGTTATGTAGGAGACTTATTGCTCAGGGACCTAAAAGAGGTTGAGGGTCCTGGAAATACTCTGTACCGCAGATGACACAGTGAGAAGGAGCACCCCAAGGTGGGCTCTCCAACCACCACCACCCTCAACTCCTTTATTTAAAATAAAAAATAATTTAAAAAATTCATTGCAGCACTTGATGGTGTCTTGACATAAAAAGCATTAGGGTTTTGCTCAGTAAAAGCAGAGAAAGAGAGAAATACAATAGAATGAATAAAGGGGGAAGATCCTTAAAAAAAGAATTGTGAATAGTAATGGCCAAAAATAAAATAAACTCTCAAGAGAGATTTAAATTATAACAGAATTTGTCAGCATTATGAGGATCAGGAAAATTGCCTTCTTGCATGTTTAATGATTGCTGCCCTATTACTCTGCACTTAAGCTTATTTTTGAGCCCTTTTGAAGGATGTTCCTACTGCTGTTTGAAGGGCAAGTCAGGTGTCCTACCTGATGTTGGGTCAGGTGTTTGCAAAATGCCTGAAAGAAAGGTGAAGAATAGGTTTTCCTGTTGCTGAAAGAGGTGAGAAACAGCAGGTCAGCTCCTTGTCCACAGTTTGCGGCTCCAGGAAGCTCTGTGGTCTGGGAAGCACTTGCTTCCTTTCAGGACAAGCGTCATAGGCTTTCTGCCATCAAGTGACTCAACCTGAAAGCTAGTCTGGTGATTTCTGTTTGTGACTGCAGAAGGTCCCCAGTCCTTGGGGCTGAGAGCCAAGCATCCTGGACTATTGCTCTGAGCCATAGGCACTGCTGTGGGACTGTCACACAGCAGTACCTGTTTTATTGAGCTTGCAGGAGCGAGTTCTTGGTCCGGCTCTTGTCTCTAATGAGCCAGAACAGGAGTGATTCTGGCTCTGGGCCCCTCTTTGTACTAGCTGTCAAAACACGGCAGTATGTTCATATTGAGTGACATATTTTATTAAATTATTACTCATGTTATAGAGACTCTTTCCAAGGATCTTTTGAACCTCATGTCTCCAAAGCTGGAGAATATCTTTTATGGCAAGATGACTTATTTGGTTAAATAAATCCAAACGCTCCCATGGGATTGTTTCTTTGCTTATGGCTGCAGCTTGCTACTCCTCTACATGTGCTTGTGGGCCCATCAGAAGGACCACATTAAAATCCTTCATCATTCTTGAAGTAAAGGCTATTTGTTAATACAGTTGAGCTTGCCAAACTGTATTATGAGAGCCGCCTTACAACTATTGTGCTGCGCCCAAACTGAGGAAGGGCAAAATGTGGCCATACAGGCAGAAATCAGCACATTGGTGGGATTTGTAAGGGGGACAAGCCTGAATATGGGGAACATATTCTTGTTCCCCGGGCCACATTCAGTGTCAGGATTAATTACCTTAACAAAATTGGACCTGACATAAGACTGAAGCTTTGACTTGAGGGAGTGCTATTAATACCCCTGGCAGTAGGAGGAATCTTTAGAAGCCATGATTCAAGCATTTCTGCCCTGAGATAAAGGCAAGGATGTAATTGTGTTCTACATCAGTACTTAAGCCCCATTGACATCCTACTCCTGCATAAGTGTTTCCCTGAGCACAGTATTGCATTGTGGATATATTGCAATGTGGATATATTGCAAACACTCCTTTGTGGCTTTTTATTTCCATCCATACTCTTCTGGTGTGATATCTTTGTTTTTTTTTTTTTCCAAGTGCATGATAAGAGGTTGTCAGGTAAAATTCATTTTTATTTTCAGGGCATCATTAGTGCTTTTCCCATTGAGCGTTCACTGTCAGCAGTACAAAGGGTACTCTCAAGAGTTAGAGTAACTGCTTTTCATCAGTTTATGATTAGTTCAACCAAGGCAATGCATACTGTAATATCTAGACAAGTCCTATAATTGGAGATAGTTTGAAACAAGCTTTTAGCTATTCATGTGCTCCAGCTCAAAGTTAATTTCACATCTAAGCCATTAGGGAAAACAAAAACAAAAACACCAATAAGAAACAGACCACTGTTATTAAAGACATCTTGAAAATCAGGTTGTTGACAGAGATGGTGCCTGCGTGTTGTTTCAAAAGCTGGGACTAGTTGTTCTTCATTTTGTAAAATATATGCAGGTCTGAAAAGCACAAGTTAGAAGTTAGTGTATCTCTGGCAGACCCTCCTTTTTAGTGTCCAGACAAGTAATTTGAAAAGAATCTGAAGTACTGCAGTATAGTCTGTTTATATGCACCCAGCATAGAGGAGTAAGGTTTTTGCTCTGGGTTCTGTAGTAAGGGTCAATGCTTTCTGAGTATGTTAGGAAAGAAAACGGAGCTTCAAATGGGATTTTTGAGTTCTTCCTTCACTCTCTGACCAGCACAGCTTAAATGCTCAGAAGCTGTAGAAAGAGAATGAGAGAAGTGGATCAAGACTGTCCACTTCATAGCTTTCTCCTGTTGTTTTGCCCCTATCTATCTATGAAGGGAAGTGACGTGCCAGAGATCCTGCTTTCCTTCTTCCTCTGCTGTTCTTTACAATGATTAACACTATATAAGCTACTATGAAAAACATTCACTCTCTCCTAACCAAAACCAATACAAAAAACTATGTTGTGTTTCTGCAGCTAGTCATGGCTCGTAAGGGAAAGTCTCTACTGTTAATCATGCAGGAAAACATTTAGCCTTCTTTGTGCTAATAGGATCTTTCTAGGAAAATACAAATGTGAATGAACAAACTGGTGCAAACCCAAGTAACCTGCTGACTCAGGTCTCTCACTCTGGTTTATGCATTAAAGGCAAATCAGTGCAACATACTTAGTTGCGAGGAGGATTAGGTTCTGATGATCAGCTTAAGTTCTGGGATACAGCATCTGGGAGTTTCTGGAACTTGTATAGATGTGTTAATCTGATTGTCCAAGAAATTTTCATCTGATAATTTTCTATTTGTGTGTCTGTGGTTTTTTTCCCACCTTGTGCTGCTTTCTTCACTTAAAAGTGCTTCAAAATATGTGAACAACTGATCTAAGCAGTACGTGTGTATGGGTGCATACATAATACGAATGCTCTGGCAACTACTTAGAGGTAGACACAATTAACAATTCTGTCTATAAATACCCCTGCAGATAAATATTGTATTTTTCCATGTTCACTGATGCAGGAGTATTTTTCAATCAGTCTGACTTAATACTTTATTACTTTGGGTTTCATGTTTTTTTCAGGCTTCAGACTTGGTTATCATACCAGCTACGACTTTCAAGGAAAAACCAGACCCCAATGGTCTGGTATTTGGAACTGTGTTCACTGATAATATGCTGATGATTGAATGGTCTTTGGCTTCAGGATGGGAGAAACCTTATATTAAACCACTTGAGAACCTCTCGTTGCATCCAGCCTCTTCATCTCTGCATTATGCTATAGAAGTGAGTACCCAAATCCCTTTGGAAACTGCTATTTTTTTTGATTAGTTTCTGAAAACTGTAACTTTCTAATACATGAACTATTACTGCCTTAGTGTTTGAGTTACATTTTGATCTGATAACCGATGCCCTTTCAGAATAATTCCCTATTTACAGCCAAGGGTATGTTTTATGTTGGTATAATTCAGAACCAGCTCTGGTCTGTGGATTCCAGCTCACTTAACTTCTTAGCCTAGTGAAGGTGAACCCTTTCCTGTATGGTGGCAAATTCATGTGAGAGTTCATGAGTGTTCTAGATCACTGACGGGATCAGTGCAATTGCTGTCATTGATGTGACATAATGAAGCCCTGGATAAGACTGTGTGAGATTCCAAGAGTAGCTTTAATTTGAGGACTGAACACGCGCTTTGTGAAATTTATTTTAAGCTGTTTTAAAGGCTTGTAGCTTGGATTGCAGGACAGACTAGACAGATGCTTGTTTGCACCTCCAAACAGGTCTGGAGAACTCTAAACAAATTCTGAGGCATCTGGCATATAGAAGTGTATTGACACAGAGAATATTCAGCAAGGAACTTTGGAAAGTGAAATGTTAAGTCGGAAACCAGCGTGGTTAATAGTTTCCGTGCTTAGCTACTTACTGTCTAAAGCTGCCTTTTGCGTCTCCAGAGCAGCTTCAGCACTACTCACATCTGTGTGAGAGCTTTGGTAGGGTGCACAGAGCTACCTGGGAGCATACAGGAGAAATGGAAGCCTGCTTCTCCTCCCATCTCTGTGTAGGTGGGAGTCTCTCCACTGAAGTTAGTGGAGTTTCTCGTGCTTCTTTATTATTCTTTTTTCTTTCTTTCTTTTTTTTTCTTTTTTTTTTAACCTCTAGTAAATTGGAAGGTTCGAGCTTTTCCCTGTTTGTTGTCCCTGTGCTCCTCCCTTCACCATTTTTTTTTTGTGCTTGCTGTTTTTTCCCACCTCGTTCCCAAAGGTCCTGTGTAAATTACAACAGGCCTCTGTGACTAATGCTGCAGCTCTTGATCTGCCCAAGGAGTAAGAAACCACGCTGGAGTCCCAGATCTATATTTCACTCTTAGTAGCATATTGCTTTAATGCTTGGCCTCTGGCCCAGTTTGAAGTCATTGCTAATATGAATATGCTCTTATTTTTTTTCCATTTTTTTTTTTTATTCTTTTACCCTTACTGCATCACGTTTCCTCTAGCCAAGAGGACAGACAGAGGAGAATCTGGTGCCAATGCTGTGGCTCAATGAATACACAGTGGGTATAAAAAAAAAAAAATGATGCATTTGGCATTCCCTCCCCTTTCTCCTTGCCTTCATGATGCAGTGTGATTGTCTGGATCTGCTGAACTCCAGATCCAGTTCCTGTGATGTACAGATGTCAGATAATATTGTTTGCACACCACTGTAGTAACCAACCATCAAGCAACCTATGGTGCAGTTGCTCTCATTCAAGATGGGCATTTGTGGAACACATCACTGTCTCCCTTTTTAATAAGTGTGAGGTTTTGCTGAGCTCTGGAAGGTTAAAAGTATTTTGGAACAAAGATTTGACAGCTTGAGTACGCTTTGTGTTTCAGTAATGATGTGATTCTTATTTCTCTCAAACCATTGATCGAATCTTAGTAGTAACATTCCTTCCTTTTCCCTCTCATTAAAATTTCTGTGAATGTCTTTGGAAGAAGGGTGGGGGGAAAAAACTGTTCTGTGATAAGAACTTGTAGCATTATAGAAATGTGGTATTAGTAACTGATTCAATCAAAATCATATCAAAGTATCAACCATTACACCAGCTGTGCCATTAGTGTTTTTTTTTTTCTTTGTAGCTACAATGTCTATCTTAGGAACAGTTTGTTTGTTTTGTTTTGTTGGTTTTGTTTTAATATCTGTGTACAAAGCTTTTAATAAGGTTGGTATTGCCATAGGAATAAGTTATATTTTGAAGGCAAAAAGTTCTGGGTTCTAATTCTGGTTCTCCTGCATAATTTGTGCGTGGCCTAAGGAAAACTGCCAGGATTCCTGCAACCCAGTTACAACACAATTAAAATTTGTCATGTGGAAAGACCTAACTCTGGACTGTACAAAAGCTTTCTAAACATTACATTTCACTGATCCTTATGGGAAAATATTGTAGAATGTAATAATAATGAAGCCTCGAGTATTCTATTAATATTACTTACACACAAATGTAAGAATCTTTTTCCATAATCAAAAAACTGCATATATAGCCTTCAACCATTTAGAATGAATTTGCAGGCATTTTTTGGGAAGCAGTCAGGAAGAAGTCTGAGGATACTGACAGAAGTGATGTAGTTACATTCATGGAACTTACAGTAAAAATTAATGTACAAAGAAATGCTTCAGAAAATAATTTCTAAAAATTGGAACTCTGTAAGCATGAATGAACATTTAGCACTTAATCCAAACAATATTTTTACATATGTATATATTAATATGTTTATATAATACATGTGTTATCTATCTATAACTGAAACTGGAAATTATCAAGCTGTAACTGCAAATAACTATGGATGTTTTGTGGGCATAAGTTTTTTATTATTTTTTATTTTTGCTGTGGTTAGAGGACACTGTAGAGTATTCTGCTGAGAGGGCAGGGTGGGATAAGAATTTCTGGTAAATTTATTGTCAGCATCAGTCATCCATGTTCTGCAGTTTGATGGGACAATACTGACAAATTTAAGTTTCCTTTTAAGTATAGATAAAACATTGCATACATTATTCCTCTAGTATAAAGCTGATGCACCTGTCTCACATGCTAACTAAACCCCCTTCTACAGCATAGGAGCGGATGGGAGACGTAAGTCACCGAGATTTTGCTATGACTACAGCAAGAACTGCAACAGACTTCCCTTAATTACCATATCAAACTCTTCTTGCCAAAATCTGTTTTGGACAGAGCCCTTATAAAGATTAGAATATATCATTGAATTCTATAGGCCTTTTTCATAAGGGAGAGTACTGTTTGGCTAAGCCTTAGATATCAGTCAGAATATAAGGGAGTAGTTAAGTCAAACGCATGCTACAAATTTTAATTGTTGTAACCAAATTATGAGAAGAATGTTTATCAGTAAGTTCCCTGGCAGAGAAAGATGTATCAGAAGCACGGACAAGTCATCTTTGTAATATAAACTTTGTAATACTATACCTCACAGGAGTGTGTTGCAAGGATTAACTAGTCAGCATTTATGCTTTGAGTACTGTGAGCAGGAAAGTGAAGTTCTTTCATTTCCAAACAGCATGTTCTACTTTTGCACAGGTCATCATGGGATAACATGCCTCAATTAATACCTGACTTCTTTTCCCTCCTTTTTGGCTTGGTAGTTGTTTGAAGGAATGAAGGCTTATCGAGGAGTAGATGGCAAAATCCGCCTGTTCCGGCCAAGCCTCAACATGGACAGGATGGCACGATCGGCAAGGCGAACAACTCTGCCAGTACGTAGCCAAGGCATCTTACTCTCCTTAAGTCAGAGTGTATTTTTATTTTCGGAGTGCAAATCTCTGAAACATTATGGTAGTGTAACGTTTATCAAGTATGCTAACTCTTGAATAGTTCTGTTAAACTCTAAGAGATCCTATTCAGTGAATGGTTGGAAGTTATTTTTTCTGTTAAATCAAAACAGTGTTTACCTTTCTGCATTGTGTCCCTACTGCCTCAGGTGTGCACAGTCTATTTCTGAGGGGTGAGCTCTGCAAGCATGCAGACAGCTTCTGTTTGCATGTAGACAGTTGATTAAATTGCTCTGTTGCTAGTGTTCTTGTTTTTTATCTCAGTTAAATCCTTGACCTCTGAGTGCCTTCACTTTTGGTTTTGCTAGAACTTCATGCTGCTTTTAAGTAGTTGTATATTGGCCAATGAATTTCTTCCCATGCTTATTAGCTTTGCAGTAAAACTGGGAGACTTGGTGCGCCCTTTGGATCTCTAACCCAAACCCCTTCTGCAGAAGAGATGTTGCTGGAGCTCACAGCACACTCTCGGAAGTGAGGGGGTTGGCTGCACAGGGAGTTCTTTCCATGTGCTTTGAAGGCAAGAAGGGTCAATAGCTCCTTTTTCCTAACTCAGGAGGATGCTTTGTAGCAGCAGGAGGGCATTTGGGATAATGAATAAGAAGGCACAGAGGCGAAGACTGTAGGATTTTAAATGGGATCTTAAAGAAATGAATTCAAGGAAGGTGGTGTAGTCCTATGAAACCCTATGGGCTGAGGAAGTGTTCCCCTTAACATATGGATCTAAAGGACTACAGGTTTTTCAGGTTATATTTCTCTGTTTTCTTTTCTCCCTTTGCTTTTCCTTCCCAGAGTTTTGACCAGAATGAGCTGTTGGAGTGCATCCGGAAACTTGTGGAAGTAGAAAAGGAGTGGGTTCCATACTCAACTGCTGCCAGCCTGTATATCCGTCCTACCTTAATTGGAACTGAGGTTTTAAACTTTCTTTTTCATTCTTAATTTTTGTGTATTTAAGCACAAAGCAAAATCCTTCATCCATAAAGGCAAATATGCAGCAGTTGGTAGGCAACAGTATTGCATTTCAGGGACAATTTGTTTTTATGTTCTTTACCTCTGAGTTAGTCACCTGTAGCTATACTTCACAAATTTATGTTGACCACACCACCATCTAGTGGATATACTGATTCAGATTACAGAAAGTAAAGTGAATCATTTGTTCTAGGAAATTACAGTAAAACCTAAATTCTATTTGTTTTTGTATTGTAAGTATAAATGCCTTTTATACGGTAATGTATGCCTTTAAAATATTAACAATCAGGGGAGTATGTGAGAGTACAGAAGTTAGAAGCAGGAAGTGTATTTTAATTAAAACATTATTTTTTTTAGCAGCAGCAAGAGAGAAAGCTAGAGTGGTAGATCATAGGACAAAGAAACTAAAGAACTTGTGGTTCCCAACTAGACAAGTCACTTTTCTGCAATATCCATATCCTTATGTAGCTAGCATACGTGAGCACTATACACACGTGTTCTAGGACTTCATTAACTTAAAGTCTGTAAACTAGTTGCAGATTTGGGGATGGAAGGATCACCACTCAGCAACCATAAAGTGTTAATATTAAGAGGTTTTTCTCTTTCATTTTTTTTGGAAATTCTTCTGCTGTTGAGATTTGTTTCAATCAAACAAAATTACTGACCTTTTTTGAATCAGACCAGTTAGAAAACCCAGTCTCCTTTTATATTTTGAATAATTGTGTAAGAATGATGAAAAATACCAAGACCTCAATTATTTAATGTTTATTTTGTTAAAAGTTTTGCTGAAAGAGTAAGGTGGACAGAAATCAAAAGCACCCTCTTTACACCTGAGGAAGGCTTATGTGAAGTTTCCAGTAGTTCCATGTTTACCTTTTTATTTCCCCCCTTACTTCCCAGTCTAGCTTCATGTGCCTTGTGCACAGTATTTTGCTTAAAACTTTTGTCCAAGTCTTCTTTAGAAGAATTCAGTTCAATAATTACTAGTAGTAGTAGTGGAGACTTAACATTAGAACCCAAGGATGAGCTTGTTCTTTTTAGGAGACTAGTTCCTCTGAGTGGAGAGGAAATAGTAGCCCAAACAGCTGCCTGTAAGATCCCAAGAATTGCATATGGTCCAGAGTCTCCAGAGGTCCCTTCCAACCTCAACCATTTTGTGATCACTCTAGAGCTTTGCCAAGTATCATATAGATAAGCAGAGTCTTCAGCTGGAGAATTCAGACCTTGACCAGTGTCAGGCTTTTCACCTCTGTCTTCAGGTGTTGATAGTGATGACTTGAAGCATGAGAAGCCATCTCTCCGAAGGGGTAGGGGAAAAAGTGGTACATTCCAGATTATTTTCTGTCCTGCTGTGTGAACTGTTTCCAGTAGACAAATCATTTTAGATTGTCACAGAGCCAGCACCTGACTCTACCAATGCCAGTTCTAATTGGCATTGGCTGATTCTCATCACTAATATAGCTGACAGTGGTTTTTCCGCCATTGCTATTGCTCATGGTGGTCCTTGCCTCCCCAAAAGATTTTGCAGACTACTGCTCTAATTAATTCATATAATTATATAGTGTTTTTTCTTGAGGTAGTTTCTGAATTCTCAAAAGCTTGAGATGATTTGAGAAGATTAAAATAATATTTAGACAAGTGAAAGAGCTGTAAATGAGTGGTGACAGTGCATAAAACTAGTGTTGTCATGTTGCTTGGGATGGGGGGGAAGTTATATAAATATTTCTTCTTCATTGCAGAACTTTGCATTTTTTAGGTAAAAGCACTCCACTGCTGCAATTTCTCAGAAAGCAGTATTTCAGAAGCTAATTTTGCAGCATCTGATGTTTGGAGTGAAGTAAACCTGTAACTTTACTTGTTTACATTCCTTATTTTCAGCCTTCTCTTGGAGTGAAGAAGCCAACTAAAGCCCTACTGTATGTCATACTGAGCCCTGTGGGCCCTTACTTCGCAAGTGGAAGCTTTAGTCCAATATCATTATGGGCAGATCCAAAATATGTAAGAGCCTGGAAAGGAGGAACAGGGGACTGCAAACTGGGAGGGTAAGAAAACCTGATTCTGCATTTGTACGGAATCTATCTCCACATACCACATATCTCCACATATCCAAAGGAGATGTGTTTTTTAGTGAAGTGTCTAATCCAGCAGAAGTAGAGGTATTAGATGTAGCAGTTAAGCAAACGATATACTATGACAAAGACTTCAAAGTAGTCTTTTATGAATATTACCTATACAATTCAGTTGTGTATTTTGTTTGGATACTACAGTCAACTGGGCTACGGGGCGAGACAATTTTTACAGGCTCTCAGGCTGAGGAACTGGACCTGGAAGGTGTCCATGTAGTACTTTGGCTCATTTCCCTTGCAGAAGTTGACACTGAAGATATCACTTCTGTGATGCAGCTTTCAGTATAGCGGTCTGCTGCCAACCAGGCAGTGAGCAGCATTTACTGCTGACCTCCATCTTTGGCAGACTGTCCTGACAAGCCATCTGCAGTTAGCTAGGGGAGTATGGGTGTTTCTGGAAAAGCATGAGACAATTAGCTGTGTATATGTGACTGTGGTCTGGCAGTTTTCTGCTGAACTAGGCTGAAGTGCCACTTAGGTAGAAACATAATTGTGTACGTCCAACTACTTGAGTTGTCAGAATTAAGCTGCTTAGGGCTTGACTGGAGCAAGCAACTTGGATGTGGCTAAATAAATGACTTAATTGTGCAAATGTGGTCTTTGGTTTAAGCAAGGCTTTTTGTATTTACCTGAGAGTTTCTTTTCTAGGCAGGAAGTTAATAGCTGTCAAGTGCTGCTCAGCTGAGCTACTAGAATAATCAAATGGCAAGAAAAGAGCTTTTCTACCTTTGGTCTGATGCTCTGAGATTTTGACCTCCTACTTGTTGCTTTTTGTTGAGTTTGAGAAATATTTTGTTTCCTGTGCGTTCTTTCATCAGCTGTTAAAAAGAGAATACTCTGGAGTCACTGTTGATTTGATTTGCAATTGTGGCCCAGAGCTGAGACCTGAATTGCAGTGCAGTCTGCACTTTGGGGCTGCTGACTTGGGGGTTTGATGGTTGTTGAACATCAGAAGTGAAAGGGTTTTTTTGGTTGGTGTTTTTTTTTGTCTTTTTTTTTGTTGTTGTTGTTTTGTTTTCCTCCCAGAGCAGCTACAGGGTGAACATAAATTATGTAGTTAAGTTCATCCTGTAGGCAGCATTTTAGGAAAACACTTGCCCCTCAAGGATGTGAAATTCATCAAGGCTAATCTGCAGCTCCTAGAGCTACTGAAAAAAATAAGTTCACAGAATCACAGAATTGTAGGGGTTGCAAGGCACCTCTAGAGATCATCGGGTCCAACCCCCCTGCCAAAGCAGGTTCCCTAGAGCAGGTTGCCCAGGTAGGCGTCCAGATGGTTCTTGAATATCTCCAGAGAAGGAGACTCCACAACCTCCCTGGGCAGCCTGTTCCAATGCTCTGTCACCCTCACCGTGAAGAAGTTCTTTCGCATGTTGGTGTGGAACTTCCTGTGATCCATTTTGTGGCCATTGCCCCTTGTTCTGCCCCCACAAACCACTGGAAAGAGGTTGGCCATATCCCTCTGTCTCCCACAGTTAAGATATTTGTAAACATTAATAAGATCCCCTCTCAGACTTCTTTTCTCAAGGCTGAACAGACCCAGGTCTCTCAGTCTTTCCTCATAGGGAAGATGCTCCAGGTCCCGTATCATCTTTGTGGCCCTCTGCTGGACTCTTTCCAGGAGATCCCTGTCTT
Source organism: Cygnus olor (assembly GCF_009769625.2). Lineage (NCBI taxonomy): Eukaryota > Metazoa > Chordata > Aves > Anseriformes > Anatidae > Cygnus > Cygnus olor. The sequence goes on along the minus strand of NC_049169.1, from coordinate 78,385,081 downwards.
TTTTGTGCCAGTGAGCCCATAACTGGACGCAGTACTCCGGGTGAGGCCTGACTAGGGCAGAGTAGAGAGGGAGGATCACCTCCATTAACCTGTTGGCCACACTCCTTTTAATGCACGCCAGGATCCCATTGGCCTTCTTGGCCACCAGGGCACACTGCTGGCTCATGGTCAACCTGTCGTCCACCAGGACCCCAGGTCCTTCTCTGCAGAGCTCCTCTCCAGCAGGTCATCCCCCAGCCTGTACTGATACATGTGGTTGTTCATTCCCAGGTGCAGGACTCTACACTTGCTCTTGTTAAACTAGTTCTGTGAATGTAAACTAGTAACAAGAACTTGTGAACTAGTTCTTGTTAAACTAGTTCTGTGAATGTTTTTTTACTAGAAAAGAAATAGCTTACCTCTGAAGATTCTGTATTCCAAGAGGTCTAACTACTCATCTGTTCACTTGACATATATGAGATTAGGTGGATAGTTTTGGTTTTGCCTTTTTTAAACCATGCGCTGAATGAGAATTACTGCATCTGTCCAGGATTCCAACCGCTAAATAAAGATGAATCCTTTACTAAGGTGTCTAATTGCAATGATTAGAACATCCAGAAAATGGAACAAGAATTATTTCTGAGAAAATTTGGATGGATATATTTGAGCTGTTGATGCTACTTAGTCCTTCAAAATTTTGGGTTGTAGATACAAAATGATCTAGTAAAAAAACAGTGAAGTACTTCTAACGGAAAATGAGCCCTTTTCAATAAAGGACATGGGCACTGAACCTTGCACAGAAATAAGAAAATACCCAATGAGATACTCATATGTTTGCTCTTTCTTTTTGTTTCTGAAAGGAATTATGGTTCTTCTATTTATGCCCAGCAAGAAGCCCTGGAGTTAGGCTGCCAGCAGGTTCTGTGGCTCTATGGAGAAGATCACCAAATAACTGAAGTTGGAACAATGAATTTGTTTCTCTACTGGATAAATGAAGATGGAGGTATAGTGACACACAGCATGAAAACTATTAGAGTAGACAGTTGGGATCATAAGGCAGGTATTCATATTCTATGTACAAGGCTTCTAGAAGCTAATTGGACCCCCAGAATGCCAGCCGTCATCCACTTCTTCATCTTAGTGGGATAGTTACCTCCTTCCATAATCCACAAAATGATTGTTAGAGTGTCAATCATAAATTTTTAATGAAATGACTTAACAAAGGGAATGTCTATTCCCTTCTGAGGGCTTATAGGTGAGTTCTACCATTATGAAAGAGGAGATTCCAGAGCAGCCATGAGCAATGCCTAACAAATAACATACTTAAACAGCTGAACCATCCACATGCTCAGAAGGACAGAGTCTAGTCACGTATGGGTAGCATAGCAGATTTGCTGTCAATTTTAACTGTGTGCTTTATCTTGGAGATGTCAGAAATAATGCACATATACTAAAGCCACTTTATGGCTGTGCAACTCTTCAAACTCTTCCTTTGCGTGTGGGTTTTTCCCATCATCACTTTCCAGCAAGTCGCATGTTTCAGAAGCATGACCAAAAGTGCTTCAGCATCTAGCTGATAAAGCGCTCAGCTCTTTCTTTGAAGAATTTGAATGTCCAATGAAGGCAGACAGAAATGTGTCAGTCAGCATTCTACGTCACTGGTGTTCAAATGATACTTTCAAGATATGCCATTCTTATAGCAGTGTTTAACTTTTTGCATCTACACCTCTGAGCAGTGTACATGTTGCTTAGAAAACTATCTAGTTAATAAGCAGACATCTATTTAGGCATCTTGGAAACACCCACTGGGCATGCAAGTATTCAGTGCTTAAGAACAAATAGTTGCACCTGACTACTGGCTTAGAAGACTACATAAGTTTGAGTCCTTAGAAGAATGAGCCAGAATATATGGTGGTGAATGGAAGGACACCTCCTGATTTCCATGAGTGCTGGTCCTCCATGAAAATTGTCACTGAATTTTTGCATGGCAGCATATGCAGGGTTTAGACTCTGATTTAGTCATAGTGCCGTGGGTATCCTTGAAAACTGGCATTTTTCTGACAGTGCTCATCTGCAGTATAGAGACAGCTTTCTGTGGGGACAGCAGCATGCTTTGGATAGTGTAGTGTAATGGGAATGCAGCTACTTGACTCCTATCTCCAGTTTCATTACTTGTTCTTCTGCAAACTCTTTACCATTTCTGAAGGAGTGAAATGATGTTTTCTCATTGTTGAATAAGTCTGTGAAGTCTTGTGGATGAAACTGTAAATATGAGCAATCTCGTTGTTATAACAGCAGTGGACTTGTCAGTGTACTTAGATGGCTGAATTCACGCCTTTTGTAACTTCACTAGAGACATGAAAATAGATTTTGGCTCATTTTGTCCAGGGAAAGGACAGTGAAAGGGGGACATAATTAGAATTCAATGTTCTCATTGTACTTAAACCAGGAATATGCTAGAATTATCCAGCTGCAGCACCGTACTGTTCCAAAGATCTGCCAATCACTGTATTACCAGCGCACCGCTGAATAGTACCATTGTGAGGTGGCCGTAGCAAACAACTTGTAATTCATGCCACCCAGGCTAACTGTGTACTGGCAAACCTGCCATTTCACGCAACATGGTCATTAGCATCATTGGAGCACTTTGCTCTCTTCCAGTGTGTTGATTAATGCTTAATTTATGATATCTTTGGTTGAAAATCACTCTTGCTGCCAATATGTGCTATCCTATATCTGCCTTATAGCTTTACATAGTGATTTTAAGTGTTTGCTATTATTTTCTCTCACTTCACAACAGATACTTAGGCTGTGTTTTTGTTTTGTTATGCAAATTCTGCAGCTGAGAGAGAGAGTGATCTAACACAAAAAAGTGAGGCAGAAATTGCAAATCATCATCAAAAGGAAAATGCCCCTGTTTGTGTGTTAAGAGGTCACTGTAGGATAGTCTGAATGTGTTCTACGTGGTGTGTAACAAACCAAGGACCCAGCTCAGTAAAGTCCACTCTAAAGAACATCCATGCTTCCAATGACAGCAGGCTTTTTTTTGTAAGCCTTTGCTATATATTTTCAGTTACAGCATTGTGACTAAACATGACACATTGTCTTAGGTAGTGAGGGAGCCTGGAAAAATGTCTCATTTGTAACATTGTGGAGGAAGTTGTAGGAAATTAAGTAATTTCTTGTAAAATTATATGATATGCTGTATGCTACTTTTGTGTTCCCCCGTTCCTCTGGTTGAGGCTTGTGATATGACCAAATCTGGATCAATGCTGTTGCATAAATAAGGGAGCATGATATTCCATTCGTCAATAACTATTTATAGTTTATGTTCACAAAATGAAAATTTTGTTCACCCTGCTGTACTGTCCACCTGCCTCTTCAGAGTACATAACAGTCCCAAGAGGCTGTTAACACTAAACCTCTTATTTCCTTTGATAATGCTTTTTCTTCTTCCTAGAACGTAAGCTTGACTTTGTGGAAAACATTAAAATTTAAATGTATGTCCAACCTGAAGGTTGCTAACTATGAAATCTGTACACATTTGCCAAAAATTCAGTTTCTTAAGAGTGATTTGGAACCATTTGGGCTCTACTTCTAGCTTTACTGTTAAGGCACTGTGAAAAGCAATCAGGCATTATTTACTTTTTTGTGTTGTTATTAAAATGGGAATTAATAGCACCCACTTCAAAACAGCATACATAGGGTTAAAAATTTTAAAGGACTTACTAGAACACTCAGGTAAAATAACATGCAAGCTTGATTACTGTTCTGTAAGTGGAGAATTATTTCTGCTGTGGGAGTATGTTGTGTAAGTAGACTACTAACAATGTAATTATTGTTTCTTCTGCTCTAATAGAAGTTCATAGCAAAAGCATGGAGGGAAGAGCAGCATGAATGATACGGCAGACAAAGAAAAGGAGAGAAGTAATTGAGGAAAGGAAATCAGCAGAGATGAAAAGGTGGAATGATTGCATGAGGGGAGAGTAGAAGAAAAGCCTAAGGGAAATAAGGAGAAGAAAGAAATAGAAAGGTCCAGAACAAATTTGGAACAAAAGTCAGCCATTCACACCCATGAAACCAGGGTTCACTGGGTTCTCATTGACCCTGAAGTTCACTTCATATACATTATCATTTTGGTAAATTTCTCTGCATTGTTGTTGTTTGACTAGTACTGAAGGCATCCCATGTTTGGAATATTATCTGCTGTATGTTCGTAAATGCAGGTGTGTTAAAATTGAAGCTATGTAAAATGCAAGAGTTCATTTTAAAAATACCTTTAAACTCTCCGTGGGAGTTCCATTGTTATGTCATGCCTATACCATGTCTGGTGCAATGGGTCACTGGACTTAAACTGCTACTATTATAACAAGTAATAACAATAGTCAAAAGAAGAGAAACCCCAACATTTTCCTTTAAATGTTGTTTTACCCTTTTCTTACTGCTATAAATTCTAAGGCTCCTAGCCCACCAAAATAACTCGGAAGGCAAACTGACCCTGAGCTCACAGCCTGCATTCCTGGAGATGGACAATCTGGTGTCACATGGAGCCTGCTTTGGCATCGATTCACAGAGAGAACAAACATTTTGGCGTGCCTTGTTGTATAGTATTATCAGCTCTGCCAGATACCCAGGGGAGCAAATGTTCTTTAGGTGGCCCTAGGCTGGTAGGCATCATATGTATACTTGACAAAATTATACAGAACAGGTTGTTTGAAACATTATGAGACTCCCATGTCCTGTCTGCTCAGTGCTGTTTGGGGGATGGTCTGACCTGGCATCTTTTCAAAATGGCTCAAATCAATTAATAAGCTTTGTTGAACTTAAACGGGTTCTGGCCAAGATTTGTAGCAAAAGCACCAGAAAGAGAATGTTATCAGGTATGTAGTAACAAACTTTGGTATTAAGGTCCATGTTATTTGAAGCTTTCTGCTAGAGAAAGACTTGTATATGACTGTGTCTGCAGAGTCCATAGCAGGTGAGGTTGAAAATGCACTGTCAGCTTTCTACTGTTCAGAATGGAGGTCTGTGGCTCATGGAAAGTTTTCAAGTCCTCTTCTTTTGGTAGCTGTGCCAGAATTAGGATGTGATGGGCATCGTGATTAGGAGTGAAGAACTTTGTATTGTTCCTGACTACACGAGAAAGAAGAGACCACTGCTGTGCTTAGGAATCTGAGATAGGTTAGGGAATGGTACTACTGGTGAGTCAAACTAGAGCAGAATGTATATAGCCTAATCTAGGGCAGCTCATTACACGTTTTGAGATGATAGTTTATGTCGATTACATATGTGTGTGTGGATCCTCATAAAAGGAATGTGGAAGCATAGGTTGGAAAAAACATCTGTTTATTAATATAAATACATCCAGAGTTGGTTGCATTAAAAAGTAACAGACGTTTCCCAAGAGAATGGACAATGAGTAGCAGATTCAATGAACAATTCCATTTATTATCCTTTGTTCTTCTATTCCACCCCAGCTCCCAAAGTCCTGAGGAGGAGAGACAGCATGCTGTAGTCAGCCTGGAGCTGTGTATGCACTAGCTGCCAGGCAGTGTTTGTGCACACATTATCTATCTGACTGCTGCAAACAGGGTGTTCAGCTGCTAAGTTCAAACTGGTCTCTCTCAATGCAAGGATGAATAGCATGTTTCTCTCTTCTACCCAGCTGCAAATTCTTGCAGGACCTTAAGAGATTTTTTACGGCTGCTCCTTCTTCAAGACTGGTTCAAACAGGCCTAGATTCAGTGATTGCTTGCCATGAAGGGTAAAGGGGCATAACGACAACATAAAGATGCATATCTTGTTCTTTGATTTGTTCTTACCTAGGTGACAAAAAAAATCATGGTTTGTGGATTTAATGAGCTGGATAATGTTCAACAAAAATAGGGGATCCTCAACGGGAAGGGAAAATGGTTAGAAAAAAATATGGAGAGTATTCCTGAAAGACCCACTGACTGTAAATTTAAGTATTTACCAAGCATGAATCACCATGTATTACTGTTTCATTAGTTAGTGTTGGATGAACATTTATCTTTTTTATCTAAGAGGAAAGATCATTAAGGAGGTCTCTTTTCAAAATGCATTTGGCAAGGTTTTTACTGCTTTGCTAATTCAGTAAATGAGCTTCAAAATTCCTGGCAAATGTTTCATAATAATGTTTGGAATACTGAACCCCATATTCCTAAATAAGCTAAAGTGGTTCAGGGAAAGTCATGATCTTCCCTGGCATTATTATGCCTGGCTTTCCCTTGTGTCTCTCTAGTCTGAGTTTGAAGACTGAGCTGTTCAGTGGTTCCCAATAACTGTTCAGTGAATCCATTATTATGGAATAATGCTGAGGAATAAATCTTACTACTAGCCTTTACCATGTATTTATTAATATATTAAATGTATTTATTCCCTGTCCACTCATGTGTAGTCAAAAGGTTTCAAACACTCAACAGTAATGTGTTGGAGTTGAATTTGAGCAGTTTGTGTTCACAGAACTCTGAAAAATGTTGCATCTTACAGGGTAGAAAACATTTCTGATAACATTCAACAAGTTTTTGATTTTCATTTTTGGTGGTTTTTGACTTTTTTGTTTAATTTCTCTTGTATTTGACAGAAAACGAACTGGCAACCCCACCTTTAGATGGCATCATCCTTCCAGGAGTGACAAGACAGAGCATTTTGGATCTGGCACGCAACTGGGTGAGTGTTTTGACCTTTCCGATAATGGTTTCAAACATCATGTTATAACATCTACAAAAATATGTATTTCTGCTCTTCAGTATCTGGAAGTTCAACTGGTCTAGTCAAATCCATTAACCTAAATGGGAACTAACAAGCATATTGGTTCATAGATTCCTAGCAACTTCATCAGAATACCCAAAACTGTCACAGAGAACAATAATGAGCTTGTTAAAGTAGCTTCATATAGTATTTAATGTGAAAATTGTCATTAAATCCACTAGTACCAACAACATCAAGCAAGGATAGAAACAATTACCTTGTGTGACCACAGCTATACTTTAGTTATCAACACTGTCTGCCTGTCTCTCCACTTATTTCTCATGGTTGCACCCTTACTCCTAATAGCTAGCATGAAGCCTAAAATTAACCCACAATCTTAGTCATCTATCTGCTTACAGATTCCAATTGTGTAATGTACCCATCCCAAGTACCTATATGGCACTTGAATGGACTAGCTCATATCTTAAAATGCAGGGAACTCTTCACTCTGCCTGTACTGTATTTGATCGTACCTTGGTAAAAATACCATACAGCCAAAGGTTCATTTAGCCCATCCTCCTGTTTCCTGGTTTTGCCCAGGGTTATGTTCAGGGAGGAATAACAGGAATAAGGTAGGCATGTGTGACACTTTTCCCTTGGTGTTCTCTAAGCTTCCAACTGCCTGTAGTTGAAAAACTTCCTGAAATACAGTTTGCAGTTGAATGTAATGAAGAGAGCTAAGCATAATGAAGAGAGCTAAGCACGCGCTTCATGGGGTACATATGTCGCTTGTTGATCTATATTGGACTCTCATGCATCTTTACTCATACTAGTACTACTGTGATCTAGATTAAAACTAGTATAGATATGCACATGCACCTCTCAGACTTGTCTCCTTTACAAGACAGACAGGTATTCCTGGTTGCTAGGGCCTGTCAGTGAGACATCAGAGTCTCTCTCACATCAGTGCTCATGAATAATTAGGTGTCTTCTACTCTCTCAAAAATCGTTCTTATCTTCCTGTCCTCCATTTACTAACCTATCTGAAACCTTGCTTACATGGTGTCCCTGCCTTTCTCTTGAAATGCTGTCTTTTCCAGAGCTAATCACATTTCTTTGCTCTCTTTTGCACCTCTGTTCCATGTTTAAAAGCTTGCATATAAAGCAAGGGCTAAACTTTAGTTTGGCCTGGTAGGACGATAAAGTCTACATAAAGCCATGACTTGAATGTTACAAAGGTCAGTGTTTACTATTGCTCTTTAAAAGCTTTCCCTCAATCAGTTGCTATTCGTTCTTCAACACTTATAGAAGGTAAACTTTTTTTCCTTTTTAAAGACTGTCCAATGTGAATTGCTTTATGCATACCTGCAGTACAGTTAATTTCTGTAGGTGACAACTGCATGCAGACTGCAGGGTAAAATTTCACCAGGTGTTACAGAAAAGTACTGCATCCAGCTGGCATTACAGGTGGAATTAACAAATGGTATTTTGCTTAGGAATCGTCCAAGAGTGGGATGGAAAGTTCTTGTACAAGAGTCGTTTTTGTACAAACTTCTGCACTCTAGAGACCATAAGTAGTCAGATCCTGTGTCACATAACCCATGACAAATTCTGCTGTATTATTCCCTAATGCAATATTTGACATTGTGTGCCAAATCAAAAGGAAGTGCCACTTAGTCATCAGCATTCTACCTGCCAAATCACTGGCTTCCTTTTTGTTAGAGTCTATCTTGTGTGATACTACGAGGTTGGAAAAGATCACAAAATCACAGCCAAAACTTAGCTGGTTGCAACCGGACTAAGTAAAAATACGAGATAGTTCTATTAGAGATGTTTCAACCATGGAAAACAAACAACAACAAACACCATAATTTGTTAAACTTTTTACAATTTCTGTTTGATTCTTCTTGTGCAGGGAGAATTTAAAGTGTCTGAGCGATACATCACCATGAGTGACCTGACAGCTGCCTTGGAAGAGAACAGAGTGAAGGAGATGTTTGGTGCTGGAACAGCCTGTATTGTATGTCCTATCTCCAAAATTTTGTACAAGGGCAAGGTAAGATGGTTTTTTTGGCCTCTCCAGAATTTTCTCATAATGAATTGTAGTCAAAAGAAAAACAAAACAATCAAGCAAAACAAAACAAAACAAAAACCACAACCAACAACAAAGAAACCCACAAATGAGGTAGAAAAAGAGTGCTGCCTGAGGCTTGTAAAAAGATGGACAGTGTCAGTATGTTATTTGCCAAATGAGTTACTAGTATGTTGTCAGAATAGGGCATTCCCTCTCATCTTCTGTTTGTCTGTTTTCTTAGTTAAAATCACAAAATCTCAGTTCCTGAAAATAAGTGTAATAGTTCCCAGCCTGTTTGGAAATAGAGAAAAATAAATTCTTCAGCCTTCCTGTTATTGAGCATTTTTTCAAAAATATCAGGCTTCTGAGATAGGTGAGGAAGGGAACGATTTCTTCAGGGAACCAAATTTTTGACCCACTGCATTTTTTCTTCCTTAAGTTCATCTCTTTGTCGCCCCTCATGCCAGGGAGCACTGCTCTGATGGAAGAGCTGTGTCAGGAGGATGCCCATCTTCTTCTATCTATTATATACAATGTTGGAGATTTCTCCTGTACAAGTGGAATTCCACAGGATAATTCTTCAGCCTATTGGGCTGACTTGATGCTGTTAAATCAGAGCAAAGTTAGTTCACAAGGCTGGGGAATTTCAGCTGAACATATGGGAGTGTTTTGTTGCATCAAATATGAGAAGTACAGTAAAAGTATGTAAAGTGATAATTCTTGAATTAGTAAAATGGAAAAAATGTACTGATATTATCATGTGGTAAGATAATATGAGACATCCAGGTGCAGAGTACTGATAAGTAGTGTGGATTACTGTATGTAGCGGTTCTGCCTTTGCCTGTACAATTAACTGTCTGTTTTGGATGGATCTTTTGGAAGGCTTAGATTGGCATTTGTTCAAAAACAGCATGACAGTACAACTAATTTAACTTTTCAATGGCTGAGCATGCTCTCCTATAAAAACATTACAACAAACCTTACCTACTTTTAAGGAGGACTAGGAAGCTTGATAAATACTTATTCAAATCCTTGTTGACCCAAAGGGATTTATATTTATATAAAGCCATTATTATATGTTATTTTCTCTTTCTCTTCTCTCTCCATCTTATCTCCCTTCCATCTTCTCCACTTCCCCACCCCAACCTTCTTTACTCATTGTTAGCATTTGCACATTCCATCTATGGAGAATGGACCTCAGTTAACAACCCGATTCCTGAATAAGCTGAGTGATATCCAGGTAAGATGTTTGCTCTTCTTTAACCACGTCAAATAATAAAAGGTGACAATATGAAAACATTGGAAACAAATATTTTTAATAATGGCGCTATAGGCATAGTATTATGTCTTAGTTTGCTGTGGTTGATCTATCATTTTCTCAAGATGAAAAAAAAGTTATATGGATGGAGAGTGGTATATTTTTTCCCTTGATCTTCCAAACTGGGTATTGTTGCAAGATATTACTGTTACCCGTAAAAATCCAGTACAGTTGTTACAAGCTTCCCTTTGAAGGGAAAAATAGATGAAGCATCTTAATAACCACAATCATAGATGAGTATGGGCTAATCAATAAAGAGATATGTGAAGTAGTAAGCACTCACTAGGTACAGCAAGCTGATCATTTCTGTTTCTCAGTACTTTCCAATCACAAGGCCACCTCTTGTTCTTAAAACAGTTTCTTCCTCTGTGATTTGCTAAATATCACATTCTATATGGAATCTCTGATTGTCCTGCATGTCTGGGCATGGAAATCAATATTGTTTCTTTTACCATAAATGAGCAGAACATGATGACCCTCCTTATTTTATTTGACTGTTTTCTTTTCCTTTTTTTTAGGGTACTTAATAATGTGGGGGATTTGGGGATAGGAGTAGGTATTGGTAAGTTGCTAGGCCCTTTATTTTAGATTTGATAGTAGTAGCTGTTTGCCGGTGTTGTCATGATTTTTCATCTGATAGTTACTGCTCTGCATTCTTAGCTTTTGGCTCAAGGAGGTTCTTAGACTTGTTACTAAAATTTTTATCTTCCTGCCAGTGAACACTGAGTTCTGTTGCAGTACCCAGCAACTGTATGGATCCCTTAAAATAATCAGAACTTCTTAAGACAGATCCTAAAACTGAATTTTCTGTTTTACAGGCCTTTTATGAGTGTGTAGAAATAATCTGACACAGGGTTCTTTTGGTATTCTTCTTTAGTCTTGCTTCTCTACATATTTTTAAAGTTCACAGGTACTGGTCTCCAACATAACCACATTTTTTTTAACTTTCAAATATTTTCTAAGACTGGTAGCTCAAATATTGCAGCAAAACCACTTGACTGTTTTTCACTAGAAGGATGACAAGATCGATGTCTTTTCTTTTTCAGCATTGCTGGCTCAATAAAGAAGTCCTGATATTGTGTTACTTTTGTGTTGGTGGCTGAGTTAACTTTCATGGAAGGCAAAAAGATGCTCTTCCTGCCACATTTCTGTTGTTTCAGCTCTGCCAACTATAATGGCTTGTGATCTGTATCTTTCTCTTTAAAGACTAGGACTGACAGCTAGGAAGAAGCATAGGCATCTTTGGTTCTAAATTTTATGATTTGTTGAGGGAAGGGAGAGGCTTAGTACTCTGTGTTCCTAGGTCAATTATATATAATATTTTTATCATCTCAGTACACGAGAAAGGCTACACCATAGACTCTCTCCAGAATCCTGCATACCACAGTCCCATTTCATCTTTCTCATCCCTAAGTGCCTAATAGACCACATCACTGTTGGTGTCCATCACTTTATTCTTCTTCTTGCCATCTGTCTGGTTTTATGTCAGGGACAGGCTATGGACTGTGTAATTTTATTGATATACTTTTTATTGTGATATATACTGATCACCGTTCCATAGTGCTCTGCTCTGTTAAAGATATCTTGTTAGTATGTCAAGGATCTTTAACATCTATTATCATTTGTGTAATTCTTGTGTTATCTTCTGATGTCTACGTCATGCTTTTGAAAGCTAAGTTAGGGCCTTCAACAATGTATGGTCAGTTTGAGTCTCCACAGATCGCTTCTAACTGCAGTCATGGAACAGCTCGGCATCAGAAAGAGTTCAGGCCAGTTCTAGCACCTTCTTTTTGAACATTGTGTGTGAGGAGTTAGGTACTGCTTTAGCCGTTTGTATTACAAGACAAGCAAGTCCATTCTGTAGAAGAATGGATTGTGAAATCCAGAGTTGTTTCAGAAGACTGCAGTGGAATATGGGTCTTCCTCCCCTGGCCAGTAGATAGTGAGTCAAGATAAATCAAGATAGATTTATCCAACTTGTTCCCTGAGGTTACCTTCCTTCCCTGCTACCCCTCTCCTCCTTGCCCATCCTCAGCTTTCCCTTTTCCCTCAAGGCTCAGGAGGAGGCTGAAAAATATGCATTGCTTCTAACTTTTATCTTCTTTGGACCTTTATACATTACAACTATGCATACAGAGTTGAATGTACTTAGCATGTGTTCGTTAGTTTCAGGCCAACAGTAAATCCATCACTCCTGGAATCTGCTGGATTGTTACATACACATATACTTCTGTGTTTTCTTCCTTCTTTAAAAAAGCCAGGGGAGTTTGAATGCTTTATCATTAGGAACATGGTTTTAAAGATACTCATGGCTGCCTTCTCTTTAAGAGTCACTCAGCATTTATTGGTTATGTTTCTGCACGTTCCTACCTGTGGAAGTATGAGCTTACGTCCAAGTGGACAACAGAGTGTCATAGAGAAAATGATGCTGTAACACACAAAATTGAATAAATAATATTCATGAATGTCAAGACATTTTTCAGGCTCTTTCACAGAGTTCTTATATATATTCTACCAGAAGGGAAAAAGAAGAAAAGATCTCTTTGCAGCATCACTGGACTAGCATTATTATCGTTTGAGCAGTCTGAGACTGTTACTCCAGCGAATGTGCAGGTTCTGAAGAATAAAATGCAATGGAAATTACAGACAGACATAGCTTCAGTCTCTGTGCCATTGTGTTGTCTGAATTAAGGCAACGTATCTATTTCATGCTGGACAATGGACATTTGTGAGATAGTGATAGCTGTCAGTACCAACAGTGTCCTGGGTTTGAACCTATGACCAAGAGGTGCAGGGATCCATATCCAATATCATTATACCGACTCCTTTGAGTACAAAACATCCTTGTTTAATGTTTTCAGATTATCTTGATTATTGTGTTTTCAAGTCTGTTTTCATGCTGCTCATTGTTCTTTTGCAAGTCTTGCGTGTTCAACAGGATTTCTCTGGATTTGAACAGCTGTTCAGTGGGAACTAGAGCTAGAGTGACAAATTAGAAACTCATGGGCAGAACTGATTTAATTTCTCACACCAATTGAGAGAGACAGTAGTAGTACTGCAATATACATTTCCCTTCCTGTCACTGAGTGGAAATCATGATTACTTAAGGCCAATAAAGATTTTAGATAAATAATTTACAATGTATACAGTAATGGTGTACTTATGAATGGATTAGTCATAGAAGACTGTCTTCTGTAATTGCTTGAGTTAGGAGATACAGACATGAGATTCTTTTGTTTGGAAACATACTCACTGAAATACCAGTCAAATATTTTTGTGGTTTTGCATTCCATACTTCGAGAATAAACAAGCTTTTGCTGTACTCTCTAAAGTGTAGATCAGGATGCAACTTGGAATAGGTGAATAGAAAGTAAAATGTATTGTTTATACTGCATGAGATAAAATACGTTTAAACACTGAAGTCAAAGACAGCAGTGAACAGAGATTTAGTCAAAAAGCACATATTTCTCAAACTCACACAATTTATATGGGTAGACCAGTGGAAGACAGCTAGGGAAGGATAATGGATGTGTTTGTTTTTACAGAGCAGGACCTGTGGGAGAAAAAGAAGGATGGGATTGCCTAGCCTAAGGTCACAATGTTCTCGACAGAGGCAGAAAAGGAAACTAAATCTGCTTTTATTTCCAAAATGAAAACGTCTTGACTGTGGTCAGAATCTTCATTCTCTCTTTAATTCTGGAAGTAGGTTTGAACCATAGTCAAATGGCAACTCAGACCAGACCTTGCAATTTCTGAAATCAGCATCAGAGCATTATGATACTACCTAGAGCCATCAAGACTTCCAAGTAATCTCCTGTCTTTTTCCTGCTTTCTGATTTGTGAGTGGTGGGGGAGTCATCTTTTCTCTGAGAAACAGTGACGTGAAGGTCAAAGACTTTTTTTTTCTCTTCCATTTCCCCCATCCACAACAAAATTGCCTCACATCGGGGTAATTCAGTACTTTGTGGTTAAACTAATGATACATCTGTTTTTTCTTGGTTACAGTTCACAAGGCAACCACACTGACATCTGGGAATGTAAATTGGAGATCCTTTCAATGAGTAATTCTTTCCAAGGTCCTGTGCAGCACCATAGCAGTGTTTAGTCAACTACATTACAAACTGCAGAACAGACACACCAAAATTAATAATGAAAAGAAAAAGTAGATATACACGCAGAGCTCATTTAGAGGCTTTACTTACCAGAGTAAAGAGTAAAATGCAAGCAAACTGAATGTTATTTCCTTGTGCATCTAGAATTGTGTTCTGGCGTATCCTTATCTGGAGATGTTCTCTCTTCCCTGTGTTAGTGTGTCTTTATCTCATTTCCTGCTGATAGAGAAGCTGGATTTGGAGGAACTTTCTTTTACCCTCTCTTGGAGAGAATAGCAAGTGATCTTTTCAGCATATATAAAGCCTCCAAAAACAGTACTTTATTCCTTGCTAAAAAGTGTTTTCAAGCTCACTGAATATGGTACTGTAAGGGGAAGGGCTCTCAAGCTACATCCACCACTAGTCTGTCCACCTCTGCTTTACTTACATATGAACCATATGTGCATTTTTGCAGCTCTCTGGAGTGTTGTTTACAGGACTGGTGACAAAGAGCATTAGAACGCAGAGCCAATTTAGCAACCAAAAGTGCTGCCTTGGGACTGTGTGCTCCCCTGGAAGGGAAAACAGACCCATGTAGTAGGTCACTTTCATTTCTGCCTGGTGATCCTACTGGTTCATGTATGGGAAGACACCTTGTTTTATTTGGGTTGCAATTCTCTCTAACTGCATTCTGTGGTATTTGTGATTGGTTTTATTTCACGTTCAGTCAGAATGTTGCAATAAAATGACACCTTGAAACTAGAAAAAAAACGTGTGTGTTTACTGGAGCTCGAGCAGGGGCACACTTAGGAATAAGTTAGTGATCCGACCTCAGGGAATAACAATATCAAATTGATGGAAAGCTTTAGCGAGGCAGGACTATTCTGTATCATCTCTAATTGAGGATCAGAATCACCCCTTTATAGTTTACTCATTGAAGGACGCGTAAATCTGCAAGCTACTTTTAGGCTTTGCTCAAATCAAAGACAGAAGGCATATAAGAAATAATGTAAGCTACTATCAGGGTGCTGGATATGAATCCTTCTGAGGATAGATCTAAGAAGAAGTTATCATCATTACTGTGCACTTTTACTTTTAACTTTTATTCTTAAACTCCATTTTTGCTTTTTTTCAGTATGGAAGAGAAGACAGCGATTGGGCTGTGCTGGTGTCATGAAGGTGAAAGAATTCAGACCCTCCAGACAGAACAACCACAAACAATGACAACTTCTGTAGCTGCCTGTGTGTAGCATAGTTTCTTTATCACTTTACTTCCCAGGATGATTGTTTCCACAATCCAGCAAATGTGAACACAATCATTTTGTTTTCTACTGTAAGCCTTTTAGTAGAAGTCTGTCTTCTTGGTAGAGGTGCTAAATGTTAGGAACAGAACTTTCCTAATGGTTTCTTAGTGCCTCCTTGTGTCTTATGTACAGTCTAAAAATTTGTAAAATGCTCTTCAACTGCTCTTCAGTTTGTTTTGTTTGTTTTAACTGCCATCACCAGCAGAGCAAGTTGTATAACACAGACATCGCCTGTTAGTTGACCGCAGGGTTCTATTGACATTATTCTGCCTTTTGCTCTGTGTTCAAGAAACAGTTAAGTTTAGCCATATGCTCTTTCCTTTTGTAACCCGCTTGTATGGGAGATTTCTGAGTTTACATAGTCCCACAGATTCCTTCATCCATATTCTTTCAAATAACAGCTCTGTCCTTTAGGCCCACACACTGAGTGGATCTAGCATGCAAAATGCTCCCTGATAGACTGCTGCTTTTCCCTCCACGTGGGGATAAGCAGTGGCTGCCTGGGCAGGACATACCTCACTAATAGCTGAATACATCCTCCTGTACATGATGTTCAGGACTGAGCTAGACCATGCTGAAACAAGAATCACTCTTTGTTTGGCCTAACAGAGAGCTGCTGATGCAGTGTCGCCTTCTGGTGAATGTCTAGAAAATAACATTAAACAAAACAGTGGCTGTGAAAGTTGAACCGCTCTTCATTTGTACAAAGTGAAAGCAACCAAAGCAACCTTTGGAACGAGGATGAATTAAAAGGAATTTCCTTCAACATCTAGTCACATGATTTAGATCAGGAAAATATTTTCTCATCCTTCACTGCTCACTGTGAAACGTACCCAGCCTCCATTAATTACACGTGCATCTTAACTGGGTCTTCCTGTTTAAGGAGCAAGCTATGTTGTCAGCAGAAAATACCTAGCCCAAGACAGAAAGAGATTTAATGCAAACCCTGGTTTTGTTCTGATGAAGCATATTCTTCATATTCCGCTATTCTCTTACATGCTGTCTTGATATTATCTGGAAACATTATAAAGTATATATCCCATAGTTAGAGAAACAACATCTGTTTACTAAGAAATATCCTGTAATATTTATTAGCTTTGTCTTTTTGCACACTGACTTGTCAAATGGCTTTAAGATATCTCTAGCCAAAGAGGATGATCATATTCTGTATCAATGTTCCGAAGTGCTACTTCAGTATAAAACTGGTGGATCTTTATTGACACTAATGGAGTTCAGTAAGAAGAAACATTTATTTCCATAGTTTGCAGTAGAGATGCCACCAGTATTAAGGGAAATATTTAGCACTTTATTGTATGGTGTTTTTTTTAATTTTATTTTTTTAAGAAGACGACCCAACAACATCTCTCCCATGCTTTATAAGTTTTTTGTAGTTACTGGCATCTGTTAACATAGTTCAAAAAGGCAAAGTAGAATTTCTAATGGACCATCCATGCCTTACACAACTGCTGAAAAGTAGCATTATGGCTTTCCTGTTCGTTTTTGGTCAGATTTTAAAGACATACCCCTACTTAGCCATCTTTTTTTTGCTCCCTCAAATCATGACTTTTACTGTCTTTCACTGTGGTCCAATCTGATCTTTTAATGAAGAACAGTTGAAGGTTTTCTCTGACAATGTAACTATTGTTAAAATATTAGACAGTTTTGTCTTTAGAATACAACTGCAAGCACAAAAATTTGTTTCACTTACAGTAGCAATAGTACTGTGTGTCTGCTTTTCCAACCATTTGAATTGGTATAGTGTGCTGGTCTTTGTTCAGTATCTTACTACGTGTTATAAGCTGCTGGTATTCTTTCATTTTTCTTTAAGAAGGTGGGTAGAAAAATTAACAAGAGGAATATGTCAAGATGCAATGTGGGGTAGAGAGTTTTATCCAATGAGGCAAGTATCATAACTAAAGAGTGCCTTTAACTAAAATGTGGTATGTAGCTTTGTAAAAGTCATGTAATGAGCAACCACACATGGCTTCCTGTTACTGAACTGTGTAAATTTGTCCCCTTATGTTCATCTTAGATTTAGCAGCTAAAGAAAAAGTGGAAGTATCTAACTTCAGATATATGGAAAAGTGGTTGAACGATCCATTAGCATCTCAGAATCTTGATAGAGTTGGTGGGTATCTCGTATCAAAAGTCCCCATGAAGGTATGAGAGTACCAGCATTAATCTATTCACTAGTTGGAATGAATAAGGACCAGTTTGAATAATTATTTTACTGTGGTCTAGAAGCTGAAAGTTGTGTAAAACTCTTCTTAAATTGGATGCAAGTAATTTAATGTGAGGAAACCAAGTAGTTTCATTTATCGTGGTTTGCACTGTTGCCTATACCAAATAGAGAAACACCTCTCCTTCTATTGTACGTATTCAGTCGATGGAGACTTCAAAATTAAAAGGGTTGAAGCTGGAATGACCCACAGAAATGCATAAACTTTTCTAGCAGAGAAGAATGAAAATGTAGTGTGTGTATGGTCAACTGTTGTCTTTAACGTCTTGGTTACATGTTTTACTCTAGCTGTGGCTGTTTCTCACATGAAACTCAACATTGTGGTTGTTTGTAAATCCAGGTAGATAGATTCTAGATTTTAACATTTAAAACCTAAATAAAGGGAGCTATTTGGTCAGCATCATACAGGAAATTCTTCTGATCTTGCGTGATGTGCTACCCTGTATTCCACCGCTGTTTTTTATCCTGTTAACCAAAGGAAAGAAATAATATGGGTAAATAATTGTGTTTGGTATTGTGTTCTCCCCTTTTTTTTTTTGCCTGTAAAATTTCTTTGAGGGAATTGTGGTATTTCCTGAGCTACTAATAGATTGTAAAAGAACATCTGCACATCTCTTTTCCATGTGCCCTATTTGTTTAATTGCAACAGATTTACATAGAAAGAGTATGGTACGTCATAACTAGGCAATTATCCATTCTTCATTACTTAGTTATGGTTCTGTTAATTGATCATTTAAGACATAAGATAGTCTAACATTAGGAGAATTTGAGACTGTTCAAAAAAGATCAACAAATTAATATTGTTGTGTGATATTTGCATAATTGTCTGCAATTATTTAACGTCTAATTGGGTTGATCAAATGAGATTCAGACTTTCACATGTTTGTGCTTTACAAACACTGGTACTTTAAAATGATAATGATGAACTCTAATTTTTGTATGTTCTTTCTTCTCCCTTTCATTCTTTTGATTATTATTTTCAGTATTGAGCATGTCCTTAATTTTCAGTTTGGTGAGTATGATTCAAGTTTCAGGAAAGAAGTCCTTCAAATGAGTGATCGTTTCATGAAATTGGTATTTCATACAGACTGTTCTGATGCCAAGAGTTGTGGCATCAGCAACTGGTGTTACTTAAATAGATTATTAACTGTAATGAGGGCAAATTCACTGAGGATTTATAGTGACAAACTTGAGTAAGAATGCTAATAAAGGTCTCTGCTTAGAGTAGATAATCTTTTCAGTCTGTAGCAGAGCAAAGCAAATGTGATTTTTCTGGGATGTAGAAAGGAAATCTGACAAGACAAAACCCAAGGTAGTGAGACATCTCTGCCCTAGCCTTTACTTACACCTGTTCAGCTCTCTCAAGCCAAAAAGCGATTGTCTTCCACTCTTCTTTCTAGGTAAACTCTTGTTTAGAGCTTACCTCATTCAACAGAGAGATATTATTGGTATTCTCCTGCACACTTTATATTCTTATTTTTCCTCAGGAATGAACAACATTAGTTTGGAAGAATTTGGATATTTGAAAGAGTGATTTGTAATGTGAGTTTTTTGAAATGTCTGTGTACTACATGGACTTTGATGGAGGTAGACCGAGAAACAGCTGGGAGTGGTTCCATAGCCACCTGTTTAGAGGGGAAACCCTCTTGAATTCAGTGGCCTCTCCAAAACAATCTACCTAATCTCAGCAGATTGCTTAGTGTGATCTGTCTGTTGATAGTGCCTTGCTACAAAGTAGAATACAAAGATGATAGCTCAGCCTGTTAGACTATGGCACATTTTTCTCTCTGCATGGGATACATCCTTCCAATGGTAAATTTTAATATCCTAGTGGCAGGTTTGTATACTGAGAGGTGGGAAGGTGTAAACAACGGCTGAGCATGGCCTGCGGTAGGCCATTCTTTTGTATTTCTCTCCCTGCAAACAGATTTGCAAACGCTTTGCCTCTGCCTCTCCTGTCATGATGTCCTTTGGTCTCAAAACCAAAAGTGGCCCTTTAAGCAAATTTTGCATTGGTTTGCATTGCAGCAGTAGTGATAGTTTATTTAAAAAAAAAAAAAAAAAAGTTTTCTTCATCTTGCAGGTGTTCAGGGATCAGAATTGCATTTTTCCACCTGAGCATGTAATGCCTGAACAGACTGACCCTAGACAAGTATTCTAATCTATTTTTAAGTGCAGAGTAGTAGTAATACCAATCCTACTGCTTTTGACTCTAATCCAAAGTTTTGGGAAAAAAAAAAAAAAGCTTATTTTATTACAGATCAAATAAGCTTTCCAGAAAGCTTTTTAAGCAGCAGACAAAGATACCTAGTACAGTACAATACTTCCACTCTGAAGCAATCCTTGAAATTATCTTGATTATGCAGAAGTAAAAGGTTATCTGACTGAGAAATATATTTAAGTTTTGCTATGTGAACCCATAAACAAGTAAAATACGTAGTTCAGAACATATAGTAACATGCAGAAATTTCATGAAAAGAAAGTTCACCTCCTCCTCTCAAACAGTGCTATCTTCTTTAAAAGTGATGCTTGGAGGAAGCATTGTACCTCTCAATGTAGAATCATTAGACTGCAGCTCTTCTAGAGGTACACTTTGCCACATAGCACTGAGACAGACATCTGAATGAATCTTGGCTACAAGTTTTCTGAATTGCAGTCTTTAGATTTTGGAAGTGTCAGAGCTGTGTTTTACTGTGTTTTGTCGCTATCCTAAAGATTTGGAAAAATAATAATAATCTCTTTGCATAATAGCAAAAGAGATTACTGATATTGTATTGGTGGAAAACCATGCAGTTGCACTCCTGCCTATTCCTTGCTTTAAGCCCGATGGTTAGTGGGAATTTCAGGATATTTTCCCTGACCACGTAAAATCTGAGTGCTGTCTGTAGCACAACTGGCGAATATAAACAACTATCTCCATAAACAAAACTTAACTTCTTCCTTACTCTCAATGATAAAGTACATTGGGACCTAGCGTGTGTGCAATACTGAATTAGAATAGTCAAGCTTTAGATATTAAATGAAATTTTGGAATTAGTAGCTCAGATGGAAATAAATATTACTGATTGCACCAGCAAGGTTTACCACACCCAACTTTTCTAAAAATGCTGGTGTTTAAACTCATTAGTAGTAATAGCATGGCTAGACACTTGTGCCTGTCTTTGAACATGAATTTACCCTGAGCTTGCTTATCGTAAAACTTAAATTATTGTCTTAATTTGCCACAGTTCTGAATTCTCACTCCATGCGTTAAAAAATAGAATATTAAATTTAATGTGCACAGGAGGATCTTAGGGAGGAATAAAGAGGTTGATAAAGCATTTTGAAAGTCTTTAAAATATCTGGTGAATGTAGTTAAGGCAGAAAAAGAGAAGACAACTTTGTGGAGAAAAATAGCTATAGCATACCAAATGATTTTCTAATGCTTTGGAGTCCATCATATTACGTTTCATCCTCCTGTCCAGGATCATTTTTGTTATTGACCAAAGAGGCATGCAGGGAAAAGTAGGTCAAATATGCTTAGTGCTTTTTTTTATTTTTATTTTTTTAACCAAGCAAGGGTTAGGAAAGTTTCTAAGAGCTGGTTCTCTTGATATTGCTAACTCTTTAGGACTTGATTTTCTCATGTTTTTAGCAGTCATTTAAGTGTGAGATGGAAGAGCTCAGAAGTTATCTTAGGCAGTACTATCATGCAGGAACAAATTGATTTTCACTTTATGATCACGTTCTTCAAGATATGAACATGGTGTCTTTTAAATTTTGCATCTTTTTATAAAAACAATGCCTATCATTTTAGAACTTGATACAGTGTCACTGAGCAGTTATCTTAAACTATTACATCCTGGTAGATTAAGAGAAGAATGCAAGCATTCTTATTCCTTATGTAATCACCTTCCTGTATACCAAATCCCCTCTTTATTACGATTTGGTCTCTGCTAGAATTGTGACCTCTTCAGGTGAAATAACAGGTATTTTCTCTACTGTGTCCTGCAAGTGCACCCTGGGCTTTTTGATAAGTACTAAGAGCTGGCAGCAAATATCAGAGCAAAAAGCAAAGTCAAAAGTCTTCTGTCTCCAGAACAGGTATGCTAGGTATGAGAGTAAAATTGCCCATCTCCTTACTTCAGTCAAGAGTTCAGAAGATCATTAACATTCTCATTCAGTCCAAAATAGTGACAACCCAGGTATACCAAATGTCTAGTAGCATGGTAGATTGCTATTTATGAATGCTCCTATTTGATTGCTTAAATGCCTACACCTGTGCCTACATTCTTCATAATTTTAGCCCTAGTAGCTGAGTTAAAACCTGCAACACATTTATATACGTCATGAAAATGTAAAATAATAGATAAAAATGAATAGTAGTGATCCAGACCATCTAAAATTGAGAAACTTTTCTACATGTCAGTGGCCTATTTTGTTCCCATAAATTCTATTCATTTTCTAATGGCCCAGTAGCTGACCAGAACTGCAAGTAGGAGACCAATATATCATTAATTCTACCCAATAGTCAAGAATGTTGACAAAGAGTGAATCTATTCCCTCCATCTCCTGGGACAATGGTTTGGAATCTAACCTGGCCACTACAGTAAAGATTGACAGAAGATTCTTTGCCATGGTGGAGACAAGTAGGAGTTTTATCTAAAGCTATTTGCAAACAATTTCTGTCAGACCAGTAAATTTGGAAAGACAGATATCCCAATCTACCTGACCTTCAAGGCATTTAGAAGGCTGCAGTAGTAGTTCTTGGAATTGTAGCAGTGGGAAATCAGCAACTTAAGAGCGAGAAGTAAACACCTCTGAAGGGTCTCCGTTGTCTTAAATGTTAAAGTTAACAGGGTATTTTACAGGGATCTGAGCATATAAAAACAGTAAAGGACAGATGTGTGGAAAAAAAATACTGGATCAACTAAAGGAAACTCTACCTCATTCTTCTCTAAACGCTTTGTAGAAGCACAATTAAACGCTCCTAATGGCATTGTTACGTACAGACCATCTGGCATGAAAGAAACACTTTATATTTGTATGTCTATAAATCCTGTAATAACTGTATTTTGCTGGCGGTAGAAACAGTCTATACTATTTGCAGTTTTCCTCATCAAATCTGTAATTATGCAATGTTTCTGTCTCCAATAAAGGAATTTAATGGGTACCTGTTTTTGGCATGTTATGAAATCATCACTGTCAAGTACAGCTAACTAAGCATAATTACCCCATAGATGGGAGCTGTTATGAATTATTTTCTTGAAGATTGGCTTGAAAGAAAGAAGAACTACTGAACGAAGTGTGGCATTTAAGAACAGCTGAATACGATGCAAGTGGTGAGAGATAAGCTACATCATTGGTCAAAATGCAGAGCCTATATTCTGCCTTCTGGCTTCCACCGAAGTCCACGGGTATGGCACTCGTAACAAAGGGAAGAATGAGGCCTTACCCATGGCAGGCATGCATCTGCCCTGCCAAGCCTGGAGGCTGAGATGGTTGTTTCACTACAGTAAAATGCTGGGCAAATCAAGTAGCAAAACTACCTACCCGCTAGCCATGTTGTCATGAAACAGCTTATAATATGTCAGGACCATGTAGCAGTGATTGAACACAGCCCCCAGTTCTAAGGGGTTTGGGGTGATGAACTCAAGGGAGAGAAGCCAGAAAACAACGTTATACTTTGTGCACTTATTTCACAGTGCACTTTTGAGTAGTCATTACTCTAAAGCATGTCAACCAGTGGGAAGCCCTTTGAAGATGGAAAGCACTGGAAAGTGAGTGTCATTAAAATCTTGACATTTGCCATGTGTAGTAGCTATATTTACAAAAATACTTGACGTATTCCCCTTTTTCATGGCAGGGAATACTGTGATTAAAGGTAGTACAGATCCATGCTGTGGTAAAGTACACAACAGGGTAAATTTTCCATCTGGTTGGCTCTCAGTGAGTTCAGAGAAGGCTGGCAGGGGTACAGGACACTTTAAAGAAGTTGTAGACAGGTAAGTATTAAGAGTTGTTAATTGCTGCTGGTGAAACAAACCTAACATGTCAGAATCCAACTCTATTCCTGTGTTTTTGACCTCTCCGCTTTCATCCTAAGGGAACCTTTTGCAACTGTAAGCTTGAGCTTTAGTAAGTTTTCAAAACTCATTTATCCCAAGTAGTTATAATTTGAGGACTCATCCTGCAAGGGACTGAGTGGGCTGCAAACATGGACAGACCTGTGCCTTTAAGTAAAACTTGGAAGACCCCTTTTTTTCCCCTCCCTTTTGAAACATCCAAGTAACTAGCAATAGTTTCATTTAATAAAGCACTTGTAGCAATACCACCACCAACACTGTGTGCTTGGGATGGAGTGTATCTATTCCAAGGACTATGATCTGTGGGATACAGAGTCTTGTAAAGCTGATGTGACAAAAATAGTCTTTAAAATATTACAAGAGGAGGATGAAGCAGAAGCAAAAATACTGCATTCTGTACATACAGAACAGGACAAAAGAAACCAGGCTAGAGATTCCAATAATGTAAGAAACAGGTCATTTTTAAGAATCCCAAAATTCATTGATTTATCGTTTTTTTTTTTTTCTCCTTCCTTTTGCTCAGTGTTCTGTCATTGTGTCATCACTATGGTGATTTTGATGAGATTATGTGATTTCAGAACAACTTTAGACAACTTTTGTTTTATGATTTAAATTTTTATATCTTGCTCATGGAACAATTGTTTTCAAAGTTTCAACATTGGTTAATTTACACTCAGTAATATATAGGCATTTACTCTTTACTATGATGTAAAGTATAAGCCAACTTGTTTGTTTGTTTGTTAGATGGAGTTGAAGAGAATTCCTACAAAATTCCTAGAAAAATATCCTAACTAAACTCTGTTTGTGGGATAAATACCTGACTTTAAAGGATAAACAGAAAAACAAATGTTTTAAATGGGTCAGTCCTAACTACAGACTGTGTAAAATACATCCACCCTTTAATTTTAGACACTTTATATATCAAAGGGACTTAATAATGAAATATTTTAAATTATATTCTGATAGAGTGAGATAACAATTACATGTCTAAAGCACATATGCATATTCATGGTCTACAGAAAAATGTCTTTAGAACAAAAGACTGATCAGGTTGATACTGATTTGATAACACCAATGATACAGGCATTTTGTAAATGCTTGGCACACAGGTCTTTCATCTTCTGTACACAGAAGATATTTGATGATCCTTCTAGGTCTGCCAGAAGACAGGTGTAGGTAGAGCCCTGGTCTAGATGGTGACTGTGCAGCTGTAGCTGCATAGCAGTATGGAAGCATGTGCTTTTGCAGGAATGTACATGTGAGGGAGGTGACTTTAAACCTGTCCTGGTTAGATATACAAAGTAAATACATACCAGGAGGCTGCCACTACCAGAGACACTATCACCTATACAAGAGGTAGGGCTGTACTGACTCCCATTTTTAAAAGGGATGAAATTCATCCGGTGTTGCGCACTTAAGAAGAAAACAAAGACTGTGACTCACTTGCCTTTTAGTGAAATGTACATAAACCAACACCAAGCAAAGCCAGAGGGAACATCTTTCTATTCATCTGGTACTGCCTCACACCCTAAGTGAGGTGACTTTCATGTTCTGAGCTGCTAATGAAGAGAATGGCTTTGCTCTTCCCATTTCCTGCTGCTTGATCCCCACTCTTCCCTTGTGGCAGTAATGGCACTAAAATAGTCTAAGAGAGACCAGATCACTATTTGACCACAGAAAGGAAGACGTACACAGAGCCCATGTGTGGGAAGAGTAGGATTGCCCTTTTAGTGGTAGCAGTTTTTAAGGGACTAAGCCTGTTAAGAAGTCATATCCATATGAAATGTTAGGATTTCCGTATCTCCCAGATGCAAGCCACTTTTTTTATGGCTCTTAAATTTATATGCACCAGACCTTGCTTAAGTCATTAATGAATTCTGTGTTCATGTTTTTTCTTCCTTTAGCTCATGCAATCCTTGTGCCTGAGCAAAGACTGTAATGTTTGATTTACTGTGAGGTCTCAGGTTAGAAAAGAAACAAAAGTCTGAAAAATTTTGTATCTTCATCATAAAGGTATGGCTGAAAACTGATTAAAATAAAGATAGTGAAAAATACTTAAATCTTTTTAGTAAATCTCAGTGCCTGAAAATTTGAAGTAAGAAAAATGCCACAGCTCAGACTACAGCACAGCTACTGCTCCAGTATCTTTTACCTCTTGGGATGGGTCACTGACCACCCCATTGCTTTGGATCCCACCAGCTAAGACTAATTTTTCTCCCAAGTGCTTGTAAACTTAACATCACTGCCTTTGTCTGCCGCAAACTATGTCCTTACATCATGCAAAGAACAGAAAACCTGAGTGGTTTATCAGCTGCTTGTATTCCTTTCAGGAAAATGACATCTCTCAATTATCATCCAGTAAGCATCACCCATAGCACGTGCTTCCTTTGCCATTCCCTTGCAAGGTGGAATATTTTTATGGCTCCTGAGGAAAAACTGTTGTGCTTGAGCTAAATTCATGGTTAGAAATCCTTCCTAATCCCAGCAGCCAATCAGGTTTTTTTACAGAGGGTTCTCCCTCCAAAAGGGGCAATGTCAGTTGAGGAGAGACCCTGTCTGTCCTGATCTTGTTGTATCAAAATACTTACTTAGTTATCAGGTGGTGGCAATCTTCCATTATACAAGATTGCAAAGTCATTATGGGTATTGTGTAGGTGAGAGAAGAGTTACTTATCTATGGTAAATTGCTTTACTGAGATAAATTACATTTTCTCTTGCTCTGTTTTGGTATCTTCATCTACCCGTGGTGATAGTGTTGGGCTGGGAAGTACTAATAGCTGCTATCAGGTGAGTCATTAATCTGAAGATCTTCAGATTTATCGTGGCTGTGCCAAGGGCATTTCAGGTCACACAGTTTGTTGCCTGTGTGTGTGTTAGGGTAGAAAGCAGAGAAACATAGTATTGTCTGTTGTTTTCTGAAGGAGCAATCAAATTTTGGGGAATGTAAGGTTTATTTACGTGGCACATTCAAGGATTCCTGCATGAGGAACCTAACTTTTTGTAGTTTGGTCCCATTATATTCCTGATATATGAGTTTATTTTCTAACAAATATACAAGGTAAAGAGATAGTATTACCTAACTCATTGCCTGTTTTTCACTGTCGTGGAAAGAATCTGGTGAGACCCTAAATGCTGTCTACTTTCACCCTTGTGCAATATGACCTCCAAAGAGGCAAAGCATAATTTTATTTTATTTTTACTTCAGAGACCAGACTACAGTGTATCAGCCTAGGCAGTTTTATTTAACAGTATATGCATGAAAGCCTTGCAACTGCTACTGGCATTATGCATATTAAGCATAACCAATCAGTAGATTTCTTTTAGGTTAGATGGGTGCTCTGTCTTTGAAAGATCAGTGCTGCTGTGTTTCTACCTTACAACTCCTTACCTCTGCTAAGGGGAAACTTAGGAGCTTGGTTGCACCTCTTATAGCTGCTTAACTCTCAGAGTCCATTGGAAGGATTCCCTTTGTTAGTCTACATGCTGCTACATGCAAATGAGAACTTATTCCATATTTCATTTCACATTCCAACAAAAAAAAAAAATAAAAAAGAAGAACATTTGTACTCTTTCCCCATTTTTTCATATGTGTAATACTGGAAAGCTTTCTTAATACTAGGACAACATCAAATCATCAGCTAAGACAGATGTCAATACGGCCAAAGTTCAAGAAAAGCTTTATGGAAATTCCCAAAATTTTACAGGATAGGAACATATTTAAACACAAACTTTGTTTTCTGAGCATGCATAGATCTCTGCCAGAACTTGCAGCCTCTTTGTGGTAACTTCTTCCTGGAAAGAGAGAGTAACATGAGCAAGGCTTTATTATCTGTTACTATGATTTAAGCAACAGGAGGAAGAGCCAGCAATGTCTGACCCAGTGAGACTATCATCAAGTCATCTATGAAGGTCCGGGCAGAATTCCTCTGCTGTAGAGATGTTTAACCTGCTTTAACTGTTGTTGTTGCTTTCTCTCTGATAAAACAAATGCTGTCAGGAAAAATAATTTTGTAATTTTTAGTTTGTGTAAAGCTCGTAGCCAGAAAAATGTACAGTTTTCATTAAAAAAAAGAAAAGTATTTTTTCAGGGAAAAAGGAAAATTATGACTCACAGATCATCAGTAATCAACTGAGTATATTTTAACAATTACTGTTTCATTCAGTCTTAAGATTATAAGTTTGAGATCTTTCATGGGAAAACTGAAAATCAAACTGCAATTATAGTAAATTGCTAAAACCTTGTTGGCTTTTAACGATCTATTTTTAAAAGATACTGCTTCTCTCAGTTTCCTCTACAGTGCATAATATAAGTTTATCAGATAAGTGATTTTCATTAGGGGAAAATTATAAGCAATCTGAAAAGGAAGAGAAGATTAGCAGTTAGCCTTCATCAGTTACTTTCAGTGCCTTTGAGCAAAGCAGGTAACTCTCCTAGCTCCTATTTTCCAGCTGTAAAATGGGGTAATAGTTCTCAGCAAGCTGAGAGACTCCTGTGAGGATAAATGCAGAAGAACAAGCTGCATGATCAATGAGCAATGGAGGGCCATATGTAACCGAAGACAGATTCCACCATGGCTGCCTTCTCCACATTAATTTGTAATAGCATGCTTACTCTTTCAATTAAACCTCACAATCACATTTCTGCCAAGCTTAGTGTTGCTTCCAGTTTCAGTGAAACTTCACAAGTTGGAACATTGCCTACAGCTGACAGTGACATTTAAATGCAAGAAAACCAAGCTTATTCATGGCCAAACCTTGTATAATGCCAAGCCTTGTCAGTCTATGGTACAGATCTGGTTTAAACAAATAAACATCTAGTTCATTTTCACTAACCTTGGAAGAGTTTGCATCACCTAAATGCTCTGCTCTGGATCCAAGGGGTTATGGGTGTTCAAAAGTGAAGTATTTATACCAACAAGAGGCATCTAGGCACGGTGCTATGTTTTTGCAAAAGGGTGCTTGGTCACTTGAAATGTAAGCCCTTTTCTGTTTTTCATGTAGACCAAATATAACTTGGACCTCAGAGGAGGTGGGCAGGTTGTGAAAGGAAGGTCTTTCTGTGCCTACTTGTTCAGTGGCCATTTTTTTTTTTGCATATATAGTTTTCTTAATAGAGGACCAGCCGTTCTGCAAGCATAAAGTTATTTTATGTTATTAACCAGGATAGAGTAAAAGAATCCACACAGTTGAGACTTGAAACATTTACTCTGTTTATTTTTGTGATCTTCACCCAAGCCCACAGAACTAGGAAACCCCACAGCCATCTTGGGGGGGGGGGGGGGGGGAGGAAGAACACATTGCTATTGCTTAGGAGAGAAAAGATGGACTTAAGTTGCAGTTCAGTGACTTACCCAAGACCTTTCTGCTACAGAATTGCCTGTCTGCATGTGCAGTTCATAGCTGCAAGAGCCCTTTGGTGCTTGTGTGTTAGTAAAGAATCGAGCATCGTGGACTGTTGCCTGGCCAGGGCAGGATGCGGTCAGGCTGGCTCTGCTTTCTGTACCTGCAGGAGAGTCCCCTTCACAAGGAGGCTATTCTGTAGCTGCCTTCTGGCACCACGTTTATTTAGTTGACCAGATAGTCTTTGGGTGTACAAGATGAGGTAAGATGGCTGAGACATAGAAAGTAATACCCATGCTTGGCCTCTTCCTTTCTGCCCACAAGTGAACTATTTTTGCTATTTGAACTCACTCTGTAGTGTTGTTTTTTTGTTGTTGTTGTTTTGTTTTTTTTTAAAAAAAGTGAAGCACCTATTACTAAAAAGACTCTTCCATGGCCTCCACTGCACAAGTAAGGGCTGACATCTGCCCTGGAACCCCAACAGTCAGTATCTATTATGTTCATGTCTGTAGCTTGTTCCTGCTTTGGCTCTTCCAGGTTAACCTGATTTTCAAATGCCTGAACTGCAGGAACATTCATTCCCTGATAAAACACAGAGCTCCCAACTTCTCTTCATTTAGCTTTACGCCTAAAACCTGTCTTATCTCCAACAATCAGGCTGTGACCCCTCTGATTTCCACTGGTGGAATAACTCTTTATCACAATTCTAACTTTCCAGGCAAATTATTATTTTAACTTAAGATGTATGGCTGGATTTTTCTTCCTCCCTGAAGAAAGATGTCCATCGAGAGAGATGTGCAGCTTCTTGCTCCCCTGGAAACAGTAGAAGATGCAAGAAGTGGTATTGATTTTCATGCTAAAAAGAAAAAAGGAAAAAAAATTAAAAAGCCCTGCATGTTTTCTGTTCGCAATAGCTTCATCTGAGTAAACACAACACTGTGAAAGAGAACAGTAAAGCCTCTGTGAGGTAGCAGTGGGTTTTTAGACATGCTATACATACTCAACCTCCAAGCTGGCTTACAACATGTCTGATGTACTGTGCTCTTATGTCTATGTTTAGGTGCCTTTTATCAGTGCAGACATACAGCTGCAGCTCTACCGTGAAGCTTCATTTTTTGCTTATATAGTAAGACCATACCTGGCCACAACCCCACACAGGAAAAGCTATACCAGGAAAACCACATTTTTGCTAGAACAACGGAGTCATTTGGGGCTTTGGTTGGCACAACTCTGCTGGGGAAATCACAATTCTCCATGCTCCTAGTTGGCATTGCTGTTAGCAGAAGTTTGGAACAGAGTCATAGTTTCACAGGACTCTCATAGTTCAAGAAGGACAGATTGCCTTTGAACTTACTGATCCCAGGAGACTTAGGTCTTTGGTGTTTTTCTTTACAGTCCTGGGAGCTTGTGTGAGTTAGAACAGTCTTTTGCAGAGCTTTTGTAATGTGCTGTGATTTGTTTTAAACAAGAATACCCCTTCTTCACCCGTAGCTGCTTCTACCACACTATTTATAGGAGCAGATTTGTGTATTGTCTTCTCCAGGAGATAATCTGTAACAATTTTTACTCTAACCCATAACCTTTTTTTTTTTTTTTAAATGGCGAAGTTTGCCATTGGATTGGGAAATTAGATCTTGTTCCAGTTACCTTTGTGGCTTTAAGTCTTGTGCAGGAAAAAATATCTCAACCCTACAGACAAAATAACATTCCCCCTTTACCCTGTCAGCCAGCACCCTGCCTCAAAAAAAAAGAAAGTGAAAACAAATATAGAGAACAGAAGTAGAATGTGTATTTAAACATGAAACCATCTATATCCATCCTGCCAACAAACACAACAGTATTAGTCCCTTTTATACTTATTTTAAAACTTTAGGACTATGTTTCTTCCAAATCAAACAAAAACTGAAAGAAAATCCCTCTTATGCTGAAACAATGTACAAAAGAGAACATTTGGGAGAACCTACTGGAGAATGGATTGCAATCATCATTATTCAATTACTTAGAATAGAATAGTTCAGTTGGAAAGGACTTCCAAAGATCATCAAGACCAACTGCCTGACCTCTTCAGGGCTAACCAAAAGTTAAAGAGATTCCTGTTTCCTTACAAGTTTATAGAGTCTTGCATCACATTCTCTACTTTTTCATTAATATGCCCCAGATCATAACCAGTAGCATTTGTATTCGGAGTAATTTTTAATTTTTTGGTGTTTGAATTTCAGCCTGCCATTCACCTGTCAGTCTTTATTATGGTCTCTTTATTTACATTCTCCTGGTGAGAGGATGTCCTTGGCATACACAGGACAATGTTATGCTCCTAAACTCTCCATGCTTGTTGCCTAGAGAGGTGAGGGAATGGCCATGTGGCCACATTGGGCTACAGTATATTAAGCTGAGGTAATCGCAGTCTTAGGTAGAACATGCCTGGATTTGGGTTACTTGATTCTCATTTTGATTTCATGTTCACCCTTCAGATTCTTTGTGAGGAAGAACAGCTTCTGACAGAAGAAGTTTTCATTCATTTACAAAAACCAGGAAGTCATTAGCATGCTGACTGCACGATATGCTGGCTTTCAAGGATCAGTAGTCTTGCCTAACGCAAAATCACGAGTCAGGTCTTACAACCTTTTGATACAACCTTAAAAACCCAAGTATCATTTGCAAAATAAACTAAATATTTGTATCCCTCTTTCTTGGCTTCCATGTTTTTAAACTGCATGATGTGCATATTCCACCTTTTTCTCCCCATCAGATGTGATAAAAATTATGTTTAAAGACAAATCTTTCTTGTCTACAGCAAGTGGAGCTTTTTTAAAAAGTACTAGGTATTGTGGAGCTTGCAATAAAACATAGGCAGCTGTTTACTCTCTAATGGGTATTTTTTTCTAACAATGTTAAGAGGTCCCTACTTCATGGCTGCAGATATTTTGAAGTAGTGTTGCTCCAGCAATTTGTCATCCCTTACCTCACCATTTCTCAGGAATCTTTGCTGCCATATCTATTGGAGTCATCGCAGAGTCAGACAACATAATTCCAGTCTTTGCAGGTTATCTATAGCAGCACCCTGGTTTAGTGTTTTCAAATGTCTACCCATCCATCCCACTGACTTGAATTGTCATTACTGTGAAAAGTCTTTACTTTTTTTTTTTGTGTGTGTGTGAAAAATATTGCAGTATGACTAGTTGATTACAGTGAGAAACAGAGATTAACAGCATTGTAACTTTGTGCTAACATGTCATGCAGCTAACACACATCAATTCAGATGTATTTGAATGTTATGGGGCTGTGCAAAGACCCAGTCTCTGCTCTTTCTGTGCAAATCAGCACACCCTACTCTCTAGACCTTGTTTCTCAATAGGGTTTTTCAGGATTCTCGTCTTATTGGGGATATGCATTTGTAAATCACACACAAGTAAAAGTCCCAAAATCTTTGACAAGAATATAACCTTCAGCTTCATTGACTCTTCAGAAGCATTGTCCTCTCCCCACCAGCCAGCAATGCTGACCACTTTGTCTCTGTCCCAGGTGTTTGGGGTGTGCCTTGGCTGCAGCTGAGCTCAGGGGACTACTCACTTCTTTCTCTTCATTTGCCAAGGGTTTGGGCCTACAAACTGTGCAGAGTCTGGGCTTACTTTTTGTCTGTGGTAGATGTACAGTGCAAAGGATTGTTACCAAAGTACAAGTGGGATAATAGGGTAAGAACAAAATGAATGTCATAGTATTCCAGGATGAGCTTTAATTAAGAAATTTTAGAAATCTTTCAAGAAAGCTGGTTCTCCCAGTAGTTCCAGATTGAATAAATTTGCTAGGGTCATACTCCAGACCTATAGATGTCTTCTCTGGGAAATTGCAAGGCTTTACTCGTTAGCTGAAAGCAGAAGAGCTCCTTGTAGACACAGGGATGCTCCAGCTGGATTGCTCAAATCCTACAGCCAAGGCTACTGTCAGGAAAGGGCCTGTCTCACTTTCTTACCAAACCAGTGTTTTATTAGTTAGCAATAGATGGCGCTAAATTTCCACCTGTCCAACACTGTCAGCCAGAAAACGTATTTGAAGTAATTAGGCCTGCAAGATAACACTTAAAAGGGTTACTGCTGAAGTTGATGAAAGTGTGTGGGCATAGAGAGGCAGAAACGCCAAGATGCTTCACCAGCTGGAGAAGTCTTAGGTGAGATAGTCTGGCTGCCAGAACAGGCTGCCAAGATAGTCAAAGAGAAGGAGCCAGGAACTAGAAAATGATTTGCAAATTCTTGAGAACAGCTATTGCGATCCTCGTGCTGGCGGGGTCAAGTAATGCCTGTCATTATCAGAGATTGAGGATCCCAGGCCAGGCATGTTAATCCCACTAGAGATTCTCAGTCTAGTTGGTGGTTTGTCACAAACTCCCCTTGTTCTGGGATTAACCACAGCACAGGGGACACATCCAAGCTGTGCCAGTTGGAGCAAGGCTGTGCTGGCAGGACAAGAGGGAAGGGCTTCAGAAACCTTCCTACAGGCCTGCTGGCTCATCACCCCGTGGCTCTTGGTGCTTACAGGTGTGCGGGAGAGGGTATAATTGTATCTTGCATGAAGCAGAAAGAAGGAAGAGGTTTCCCTTACTGAATTTTGTGCTCCTTTTCTGGTGGTAGCAGGGAACACCTCCACAGTGCGGGTCTCAGTGCTTGCAGTTTTCATTGCTTTGTTTTTTCATTTGTGTGGTAGTTCAGCATCCTGGATGGGACAGGTACACGTGAGGAAAAAGACAGATTATTGCAATAGCAATTTACTCTCATGCGTCATGCTCTGGAAATGAGATTCGTAGGAAAAGAGGTTGTCCTGCTGGGAGCTGGAGCACTGCTGGTGCCATATGGCCTTCTCTGTACTGCTCAGTTAGCTATCCTTACCTGGCCACGCTGGACTGCTGCATGCAGCCCCCTCAAGGCTTTCTTAATGATGCTCAGCCTGCCGTCATGCAGGATCCAGTCCGAGATCCCTGCTTTTTAAGGTGCAGATGTGATGTTACTTAGTGAGGAGTGGAATGGGGAGAGGAGGCGTTTGCCCTGATTCGTTGGGAGGAGAAAGTATCTCTTGCTGCTAGGCAGTGCGTATCATTAGCCCTCAAGTGCTTTGACAGAGACACATATCACAAGGACTGCTCACTAACTTGTTTTCCTGAACCATTTTTCCCTCACAGACACACTTAACACCATGACTCTTTTTTTTTTTTCTTTTTTTTTTTTCCCCTATGATGGATAATCTTGTTCTACATTTCTCAGAAAGCTTCTCCTCAGAGCTGTTTTACACAATGCAGTGAACAGTTAGAATATCTTGTGGATGATGGCTGCATTGCATGCACACTTTGTGGTATGCTGCCTTCTTTATTAGGAGGGCAGGGGCTGGCACTGCTGGAGACAACACAAGTAAGGGTGTGCAGAGAGAAAAGGAAAAGCCCCCAGTTTAAAATCCTGACCAAGGATGTGGATGAGGCACATAAGATATGGAGACATAGTTCAAGGCCAGGCTGGATGGGGCTTTGAGCAAACTGGCCCATGGCAGGGGTTTGGGACTGGATGCTCCTTAATGTCCCTTTCAACCCAAACAGTTCTGTGATTCTATAATTTTGCTCAGAGGCATACCTGTATCAACTAGGGAAGCACTTTTGCTTCTCTGGTGCTTGTCATTTGAAAATGAAAAGCAAAAATAGAAACCTTGTAATAATTTTGCAAAATCATCATCATCTGTCAGTTCTGACTCTAGATCCAGTAGCACATCAGGAAGAAAAGCATCCATTTTTGCTGTCCAGCCATTCAGAATGTGACTTGCCTGGTGTGAGAAAAACCATCCAGGTTTATGAGGCTCATCTGGACTCATTCCTGCATCTTTCCAGCCAACTAAATGCTTCAGGACCTAATAATTCTCCTCCTAAATAATGCCTACTGCTTTAAAATGTGACTGTTCACCAGTTTGGCACCATCAGAGCAACATAGAGTGAATCTAATGCTTGAAATTTGTAGCCTAGAGAATTGAAGGTGGAAGCCAGAGCTGCACTCTGCTTTTGCCCTAGCCTCTTGCCCCTCAATAAATTCTTTCACCCAGGACTTCAGTTTTCTCTCTCTGTTCCTCTAATTGCACTCACCTCCTAACAGTGGTGTGAAAAATGATTGTTTGCATCTCTGTTCAAAGATCTAGTTAGAAATATTGTTATTATTATTACAAGGTAGCTCTCTGAAGTACTTTGCAAGAGAAAATATTGCTAGAGACTGAAGTTAGAGAGAGTTAAAGGAGTCTTCCTGCCATCAACCCACTTTTTCCTATCTGTGCTCACAAAACTATCTTGTAGCAACATGTGGGAAGGGTCCCCTGTCCTCTTTGGCAAAAACTTAGAAGCCCCAATGCCAAAGACCTTAAAGACTCTTCATTGACAGATGTTTGTTTATAAAGACTCTAGAAAGGCTGTGGTACACATCTAAGATCGTGAGACTTTCAGGCACTCAGCTGATGGTAAATGTAGGCTATTGCCCCTTGGTTGCCTGCCTTTGGTTTTGGGAGCCCTGCTGCAGGCAGAGGGTTTAGAAGGGCTGCTCTTGGTGCTGGTGGCTCATGCTGTTTTGAGGGGGAGAAGAGGTGGCTGCTGCCACTGAGCAGCAGAGCGCTCCTCCGCGTTTTCATATCGTCAGAAAAAGGGTGCATAGAGCAGAGACTTAGACCCATAAATCCGGTGTAATTAAAATACTGAACATTAACTGTTAAAAGCACTCTGAGCAAAAAGACTCCGAAAGACTTATTTAAAAACAAACAAACAAACAAACAAAAAAAAAAACCACAGAGTTTTCAATTATTGCTAAATGAAGCAATAAATGCACACACAGTTAGTGATGTATCCTAATTATTATACTAAACTTCTGCATTATTTGTAATGCACTCTGACTGGTGAGTGCAACAAGCTGCACAAGGCAGAAATGATTCTCCAGTGTCTCCTTGCTTCCAGAAGGTGTTGCTATTATACAGCACTGTTAAAGACACACAAAGTTGTGCATAAAGCAGGGTGGAATAAAATGTGGTAAGGCTGGATAAAAAATGTACACCATACTAAGTATATAGAATCCAGTCACAAGGATTTCTATTATGCAGGGAAAAGAGAGCCTTTAGTGTAGTATGTGTCCACAGTATAAATAGTTCGGCAAAATGTAAACACCAAATATTTCCACCAGAGATCCTTGCAACCTCACATACAGTAGCTCTACTTTTCTTTTTCATTAAGGGCTTCTTTTAATAAAGGGGCTTTTGTGGACTGAATTGGGAAAAATAGCAGCCACCTGTAACTTTTTTTAAACCTAACAGTACATATAGTACATCTATCAAAAGGGAAGGAATTTGAAACCTGCAGACTTTTTAAAGAAGCAAGTTCCACACATGATATAAAACAAATGCCATGTGTGCACCAAGCCAAGCAAATTAACAAAAGGGCAGGGGCATTTCCAATATTGCTTAAATAACTCAGGCTTAATAATGGGCTCTTTTCACACATGCACACAAAAGCTAAAATGTGTTTAAGAAGAAAAACATGCATTTTCATTGTATTGCAAGGCAGGAATCCTGATTTTTTTAGAAAAGCCATTAACCCTAAGCACATGAATTCTCTGTGGGTTTTCTGGGGGGGGGGGGCGGTGAATGTAGCACCTTGATGTAGAGGTGTTCTCTGTGGATAAAGAGGAAAGATTGGTTTGCCTGGAATGTTATGCATTGCTTGCTTGCCAGAAGTACTCTCTTGAGGCCCTTTCCTCACAGGAGAGGCATCACAGATGTCCCCTGGGTGCTGCTCTGTCTGCGATCAGTATTCAGAGGGAAGCCAAGTGCTGTGTGGGTGCAGAGACTGATGCGGTGCAGAGGCTGGTTTTCAGAGAGGCAGAACTTGTGCCATTCCTGTTACAGCAGGGTTGGTGTTTTTGGATGTTCAACAGTTCTGTGTTTAAAACCATGAAATGTTCCTAAAGGTGGCCCTTTAAGTCAGGGTGAGTATATTCAGTTAAATCACTTTTCAGAGTTAGTAAGTCCCTTATTTTCCATAGCCCCAGATTAGTTACACACCCGTTTCTTAGCATGACCTGTCAACTTCTGCTCTTGGTTGCTGGCGTGCTAGTGGTGAGCTATGGTGTTGCTTTACAGGGATCCAGATTTGTTAGGATTTCCTTAAAAAGGAAAAAATATTTTTAACATGATCATGCTTATGTTTTTCAGTCCAGTGGAGAGTGACAAAGAGACAGGACAAAAAGATACCAAAAAAGTGACTCATGCAGGAAATTTAAAATTACGCGTTGGTTGATATAAACAGTCCTTTGTATAGAACTGTTGTTCCCAATCTTCATTGGCTTAGAATAAGCAACACAACACGCCACACTTTGCTTTTCCTGTTGGCCTGCATTTAAACTTCTCAATTTCCTGTGGCCACAGCAACTTTAAAAGGTCTTGTGAATAAAACCTTTACCCTCCCTTCATACGAAACACAAAGGACCTCTACCACAGATCCAGTAGAGATGAACTTGGACTCCTCTGCTGCAGTGATACAGAACTATGTCTGACTACAGGACTTAAAAATTTCTACCTTTTGACTCCAGCCCTGCAGGTTTGTCTGACTGCATTCAACCGGAGTCTGAGGACAGAGGTGCCTCTGTGCCACTGCTATACTTGCAAGGTACCTGGAGCTGTTGGTGGCTTGTTCTGCATCTGAGGCATTACAGAGTCTCTCTGTGCCAACTGCTCGAATGCAGTAATGCTCCAGAAATTCCCCAGGCAGCATTTTGTCAATGCCAGGGGGCAACGGTGTGAACAAGAGCCACCTGCACCCACTAGAGATGGTGTCGCAGCAGGGGAACCCTGAGCAGTCAGCTTGGGTTTATTATGGTCCCTTTGTGCTTCCATAGTGTCAGCCAAGATTTTCCTCTAGCTAAAAGCACTTTGCAAACATTAACAAATAAACCTATGATTTAAGGTTTTGTTCCCCTTTTGAAAACACAGAAATATGCCAGAGAATTAAGTTGTCCAAGAATCACAGAGAAAATCACACCAGGGATGTGAACAGAATCGAGTGGTTCCT
The DNA here is from genome assembly GCF_009769625.2 of Cygnus olor. Classification (NCBI taxonomy): domain Eukaryota; kingdom Metazoa; phylum Chordata; class Aves; order Anseriformes; family Anatidae; genus Cygnus; species Cygnus olor. The sequence goes on along the minus strand of NC_049169.1, from coordinate 78,346,890 downwards.
CATTCTTTTCCAGCCATATCTTTTCCCCCCAAATTTTTCTCAGTGGTTTCCTATTGTCTTGCCATGAAGTTAGATCCATTTTTTTTCAGAGAAGAACCTCACCTTTCTTTTTGTCTGTTACAGGCCTTAGAAGTTGTTACTCCTAGGGAAATAATGAGTCTCATGACCATTACATTCAGCTGCTTGGTTATGTGATTTCAGTGCCCTTGAATTAGAGCCTGAACCCTGATTCAGCCTTGAATGCAATAGTTCAGACAAGCAGGCACATTATTGGGGATCAACAGGCTGTGTGATGGCAGCTTAGATGCTGAGGCTTGATGCCACACCAGCTCCTCGTTTCACTGGTCTTTTCAAAAGATCTGGCTTAGTGTGCAGGCTGGTGTGGTGTTTTTAGCCTACCTGAAGAGCAGCTGTTATGGTTATTCTGTGCTATCACACTAAAAGGAGACTTCCTTTTGTTGGGTACTTTGGAAGTGAAAATTGCGTCATAATATAATGGCCCAGTACGTGTGTGAAACACTTGCCTTCAATGGACAGATTCAGAAATGTTTATCCTGTGCTTATGTACATAACTGTGTGAGCTGCCCTGAAGTGGCTGGGCACCAACAGCCAGTCTCTGTTGGACACTGTCCTTAAAAAGTGAGAGCTGTGCTCCCTGCCACCAGTTACAGTTCAGTAGTCATTGTGCACTAGATGAAGTTCCTGGATGGGCATATTTTTTTACACTGTTCATCAATCAAATGAAATATCTTAATGTAATATATATGTTTGAACATTAACCAATTTAACTAGAAGAAATAAGCCATCACTGTTTTCCAACAGTGGAACCTTCCTCACCTGCTCCCCTTCAGATAGTATTGGTGTTTTTTTTGTTTGTTTTTGTTTGGTTTTTTTTTGGATCCAGCTGTAGCAAAAAGGTAGATAACTGCTATACAGTTTAACAAACAAGATATCAGACTTTGGAAAGGACCTTTTGTCAGCTTTGAAGGAGTGTTTGGTACTACACTGTTTCATTCAGTATCTTAGACGTAGAGCTGGCTGAAATGAGGTCATATTCTCCTCTCCTCTTTTTCCTAACTTTGTCATTTTTTAGCATTTTTTTAAAACAAACAAAAAGAAATAGGAGATATTCGTCAATTTTAGCTGACAAATGAGAGTGTCTCTGCCTCTCCCTACATTTTTCTTTTTCAGTATGGAAAGGGAAGGGGAGGGGAGGAGAGGGGAGGGGAGGGGAGGGGAGGGGAGGGGAGGGGAAAGGAAAGGAAAGGAAAGGAAAGGAAAGGAAAGGAAAGGAAAGGAAAGGAAAGGAAAGGAAAGGAAAGGAAAGGAAAGGAAAGGAAAGGAAAGGAAAGGAAAGGAAAGGAAAGGAAAGGAAAGGAAAGGAAAGGAAAGGAAAGGAAAGGAAAGGAAAGGAAAGGAAAGGAAAGGAAAGGAAAGGAAAGGGTGAAGAAAAAAATATGAGGAAATCAAACTGGCAAGAAAAATTCTTTAAACTGAAAAACTGAAGAATTTTAAAAGGGGAGAACACTTAATTGCAAAACACTTTTTTCAATAAAAAAATATATTTTTATATCAAAAAGGGCTTCAGAACAAAAACAGTACAACAGTTATCTACATTGGTGCTGATTTCCCTGCCCTGGTTCTGCATTACTTGCCTACTGTGATAAACTATCAAACTGTCTGTGGTGAATGCAGAGTCCTCTGGCTTGGCCGGCTGCATTCTTGACCTGGCATTTGGTCTGACTGAAGCTGAGGCAGCTGAAAATAATGACTCTGTCACAAAGTGACAGTAGCCCTTTTCTGATCCGAGGCAGCACCCCACCCCTCCTAGGCAGGCAAGGCCAGCCTCTAACACCAACAGGCTAAGGATTTCAAAGGCCTCTTATGGGCGGCTGTGTCAATGGATCAGTCAGATTTCAAAACAATCTCTGGCCTGCCTGTAGCGATGCAATGGACCCTCTTGAACAGTCTGGTAACAGAGCAATCCCTGATCTCCAGTCTGACCAGCACAGGTCACTGCTGCCTGTGAGCAGCCGGTGTTTGGTAAGGAAGCTCACTATGCTACCAGCTGTCAAAGCCAAAGCAAAACAATTGCATCATGCAGGCATTTTTTTTTTTTTTTTTTTTTGTCCCATGCAGGAAAGAAGACTCTGTGTAGTAGTCATCAAGCTGCAATGTGTAAGGTTTTGTTTTGTTTTTCAATGCCGAGCAATCTGGTCAGTCATCCACACTTAACTGAACTCGGTGTGTCGCAGTGCCAGCTGCTTGTGGCCTCTGTGTCCTTACACTGGTCAGTCATTGGAAATATATGCTTTGTCCCTCTCCAGACCATCCAGATTTTAACAGGGCTTTCCTTTTGGGAGTCTGGGGGCTCTTCCCATAGCAGTTTTAAATGTATCCCTCAGAGGCTGTAGGTGTGAACAACGTCCTTCTTCCTCCCTTACCTAACATCCTTGCAGCACCTATAGAGGGGTGTAGGCAGAAGCTGGCCCCCGCTGTTGCTCTTCCTAGTACCAAAAAGCATCCTGGTGTGTGAGCCTTCCTTGTGGCAGAGAGGGAGGAACAGAAGGCGGGAGAAAATCCATCTACAATTTTCAATAAACACACAAATTTTGCTGGGGAAATGGCCCGTACATGGCTTGCTGGCTGGATTCAGCAGCAGGGGAGCCCACAGTTAATCAGCTTTGCCTTTGCCACTGAGTTTCACAGCAGCTGGAGCTATGTCCCATAGGAGGCAGAGATGACTCAGCTGCTGGACAAACAAGAAATTAGTACAATAACATTGAGAAAGAAATACCACAGTGAGCTCCTACCTCTTTGCCCCCTCCCCTTACGTGAGGCTGTATTAAAAAACAGCCCTTGGCTGGTGGTTCAGAGAGGAATGATTGACATGGTAGGAGGACGGAGAGTCGGGGCATGCGCTGGGTGTGCTTTGGCCAGGACACAGCTGGGAAGGAGGCAGGGGGGGCTCCCTTGGCTGCTCTGGGAGTTCATGCTGGGCCAGAAGCCCTGTCCACCTCCATCTCTTTGGTATGCGTGTCCCTCTGGCTTACTGTGGGCAGCCATAGCAGTTTTGGAGACAGGCTGAGGGCAGCCAAGGAGGAATGTGTGTCTGCTCCTTGTCTGGTCTAAGAGCTGAAGTGAGTGGGGAGAAGGCCTCCCAGAGCCTGGGGGAGAGCCCGGTGGGAAGCGGCTCCTTCCCCCTGCTGCCCAGCCTTCACCCCTTTGCAAGCAATGGCTGAATCCACGCAAGGCTGAAGCAGTGTTAGTGGGAAGCTGACAAACTTGCCATTGAAAGCCTTACATTGAGGTTTTTGAAACCTCAATGCACCAGGGACCCATACTGATCTTTGAATCAAGCTAACCCTGGAAACCTTCTGTGTCTGATAAATAAGTGAAGAATATCTCAGGCCGTCATGTAGAAAAAAGGCAAAAGAGAGACATGTGGCATTACTGCTCAGTTCTCAGTCCTAACATGTAAATGTCTGGTGAAGTAACTTAGGATTTTCTTCCTGTATGTGAGATCCAACATGGCACTGGATTTGTTTTTTATCTGAATGATGAATCTGTCACCTGAGGGAGAGGTCTAGCTGAGGTGGCAGTCTGGGATGGCGAATCCACTGACCAAGGCTAGGGAGTCCCCCCAGGCATCAGTACTGCTGCATTCACATCCTTTGTGAAGCACCTGCACTGGGCTGAAGTCTCTCCTTCCAAGTACTTGCCAGGTAATACTGGTAAGTTTTGCAGTACATATATACCACCACAGGTCAGAGGAATATGAAAGATGCTTATACAGACAAACAAACCACAGAAAAAACATCTCGAAAACAATCAAACTATTCATCTTACATACTCAGGTGGTAAAAAGAGAGGATTACAGTTGTCATGCAATTAAGAATTCCTAGAAAGAACTCAGATGCTATCATATGCCAGATATGATTTGTATTTATAAGGATAATTCCAACGTGTCAGTCAAGAGTGAAATGCTGGGCGCTTGAGGGACATACATTGCCCACACAGTTGGAGGGAAATAATTTGTGATCCTAGTTGTCCTTCACTATCGCTGAGTATTATTTAATACTTTGATTTCAATAATGCCCTGGGGCTTTGATTAAGGACTGGCAATGGGCTAGAGCACAGTCAAACTGTTCTCACTGTTACTGCAGTCATGCCCTGTCAATGGAGAAATCATCTTTCCCTTGAGTACTCTCCTTCTGCAGGTCTTCCTCTGCTTTTCCTAGTCAGCACACAGGCATGTCAGCAGCTTGCCCTCTGAGCAGTGAGATGTGCTTATTGGACATTTATCCATGTCCTTTTAGATATCATGCACAGCATTTAATTTTGATTTGTGTGTGCTTTCAGAGATGCAAAATGCTGAGCAGTTGGTGGGGGTAATTGCTGTCACTGCCTGATTTCAGACACAAGTTCTTGTTCCTGTCTCCCAGTTGTGGTTCTGGCACTCCTGGTAGGTGACCCTATGTTTCATTGGAGTCTTACTCTTCCTGATACAGGCAACATAAGGGAGACAAAGAAAATAATATCTTTCTCTATCTAGAATTTCACATATATTCAAAACTGCAATATATTCTTTATGTTTTTCTCTTGTTCTCTACTACAAGTAACAAGCATACATGTTATAAACAGTAACAGCATCTTGGGATTTTGGGATACATGGCTTTGGTTAACTATACCTGGCACATCCACTTTGTTTATAATGTTTTGAGGTTGTCATGTGTGTTTTTTTCTGCTCAGCCACTGATCTTGAAGTGAAATGTCCCACGCCTTAATGCTTATTTTTTTACTCAGTAAGTACCCTCGTAATCCAAGTAATCCAAGTGACCTCATGCAATTTCCATAAGACAAAACTTCACTTAATCCAGTCAGAGAAAGCAACAACAACAACAAACACATAAAATCATAAAATCAATTAGAAAATATTAAAATAAAAAGGGGGAAATGTTGGCATAGTTTGCCTGAGTTTGACCACCTAGATGAGGGAGCAGATCTCTTTGAGTATCGGTCTTTTCCTCATGAAAAATTATCATGCAACTGCTCTTCTTCAGATGGAAAGAAACCGAAAAACTATTCTTGGTTATCTGGGCTTCAGGACTGGCAAAATTTACTGTATAACATGTCCAAGCCAAGAAATCAAGATAGATTCATTCCCTGCCAGAACACTTACTGGTTCATCTCTTAAATGGAGCTGTTGCCTTTTGCTGTCCGTGGCCTACTGTTAAATTAAACTAGGATGCAAGAAATACACCAATACTTCTGTCATATCTACTAGTGAAAATCATTCTAGTGCAGACGTCTCGTCTTCACACTTAAGTATCTTCCAATGACTAAAGAATATGTGATATTCAGTGTCCCTAGAGAGGGACAGGTCACCAGTAACAAGTATATATTAAAAAATCTGAAGAAAGCAATGCTGTTACAAATATATCTAGATTAAGAAAGGTATGACGCGTGTAGGGAGGCGCATTTGATGCCTGTAAGGAGGTGCATTTGAAGTGCTTCTACACAAACGCACACAGTATGAGGAATAAAATGGATGAGCTAGAAGTCTTGGCCCAGTCCCACAGCTACGACATCATCGGCATAAGCGAAACCTGGTGGGATGAGTCCTGTGGCTGGTGTGTTGCAATAGATGGTTATAGGCTCTTCAGGAGGGACAGGCAGGGTAGGCGAGGTGGGGGGGGTGGCGATGTATGTGAAGTATGGGCTGGACTGTGTGGAACTTCAAGTTGGCGATGGCAAAATTGAGAGCCTCTGGGTAGGGATTAAGGGACGAACAAATAAAGGAGATGTCATTATGGGAGTCTATTACAGACCACTTGGCCAGGATGACAACAACGATGAATTATTCTTTCCAGAACTAAGAGATGCCTCGAGATCAACACCCCTTGTCCTTGTGGGGGACTTCAACTTGCCAGATGTCAGCTGGGATCACCACACAGCTGACACGAGCAAGTCCAGGAGGTTCATAAAGCACGTAGATGATAACTTCTTGGTGCAGGCACTAAGGGAGCCAACTAGGAAAGGTGCCCTCCTAGATCTGTTGCTGGAGAACACAGAGAGGGTCTTGTGGGGGACATGGCAATTGGCAGCCGTCTCGGTCATAGTGACCATGAAGTGGTTGAGTTTAAAATTTATGGTGACAGAAGGAAAACTGTCACCAAAACTTCAGCCCTGGATATGGGGAAAGCAGACTTCAGACTCCTCAGGGAACTAGTCAGCAAGGTCTCCTGGGAAACTGCTTTTGAACGCATTGGTGTCCATCAGTGCTGGTCAATCTTTAAGCACTGCCTCCTAAAAGCACAAGATCAGGCAATTCCAAAATATCAGAAGTCAGGCAGGTGGGGCAGAAGGCCAGCCTGGCTGACCAGGGATCTTCTACTGGAGCTTAAGCGAAAAAAGAAAGTGTACGGCTGCTGGAAGGAGGGTCAGAGAACGAGGAAGGAATACAAGGATGCTGTTCGTGTTTGTAGAGAGAAAATTCATGTGGCCAAAGCCCAACTAGAGTTGAAGCTGGCCATGTCTGTGGGAGACAATTAAAAAGGTTTTTTTAGGTATGTGAACATTAAAAGGAGAAACAAAGAAAACATAGGTCCGCTACTTGATGGGGAAGGTCTCCTCGCAGACAATGACATAGGCAAAGCAGAGACGTTTAACGCCTTCTTCACCTCTGTCTTCAACACTGATGATGGGCTTCGGGACCCAGGGTACCCTGAGCTGGAGGACCATGACAGTGGGAATGATAAACTCTCAACCGACCCTGAACGTGTGCGGGATTTGCTGCTCCACCTGGATCCATGCAAGTCCATGGGTCCGGATGGGATTCATCCCAGGGTGCTTAGAGAGCTGGTTGACGTCATTGTGGGACCTCTCCCAATTATTTTTCAACGATCTTGGGAATCTGGAGAGGTCCCAGTAGACTGGAAGGTGGCAAATGTTGTGCCAATTTTCAAGAAGGGTAAGAAAGAAGACCCTAGCAATTACAGGCCTGTCAGTCTCACGTCAGTGCCTGGTAAAATTATGGAGAGGATGATCCTTGAAGTTATTGAAGCGCACCTGGGGGACAATGCAGTCATTGGTCCCAGCCAACATGGGTTCATGAGGGGTAGGTCCTGCCTAACAAATTTGATTTCCTTTTATGATAAGATCACCCATCTAGTTGATCAAGGGAAACCAGCTGATGTGATCTTTTTGGACCTCAGCAAAGCTTTTGACACGGTTTCCCATAGGATCCTACTGGACAAAATGTCCAGCATACAACTAAAAAAAACATCATACAATGAGTGAGCAATTGGCTGATGGGCAGGGCTGAAAGGGTTGTGGTAAATGGAGCTGCATCAGGCTGGCAGATGGTCACTAGTGGGTCCTTCAAGGCTCCATTTTAGGGCCAGTCTTCTTCAATGTTTTTATAAACGATTTGTATGTAGGACTAGAAGGTGTTTTGAGCAAATTTGCCGACGACACCAAAGTTGGAGGAGTTGTGGACTCGTTTGAGGGTGGAAAGGCCTTGCAGAGAGATCTGGACAGATTGGAGAGCTGGGCAATCACCAACCACATGAAGTTTAAAAAAAGCAAGTGCCGGGTCCTGCACCTGGGATGGGGCAACCCTGGCTATACATACAGACTGGGTGACGAGACGCTGGAGAGCAGCCCCGCAGAGAGGGGTCTGGGGGTTGTGGTTGACAGCAAGTTGAATATGAGCCAGCAGTGTGCCCTGGCAGCCAGGAGGGCCAACTGTATCCTGGGATGCATCAAGCACGGCATCGCTAGTCGGTCGAGGGAGGTGATTGTCCTGCTCTACTCTGCACTGGTGCGGCCTCACCTCGAGTACTGTGTGCAGTTCTGGGCACCACAGTACAAAAAGGACATTAAACTGTTGGAGAGTGTCCAGAGGAGGGCGACGAAGATGGTGAAAGGCCTAGAGGGGAAGACATACGAGGAACAGCTGAGGTCACTTGGCCTGTTCAGCCTGGAGAAGAGGAGGCTGAGGGGAGACCTCATCGTGGTCTACAGCTTCCTCGTGAGGGGGAGTGGAGAGGCAGGTGACTTATTCTCTGTTATCACCAGTGATAGGACCCGCGGGAATGGTGTTAAGCTGAGGCAGGGGAGGTTTAGGCTGGACATCAGGAAGAGGTTCTTCACTGAGAGGGTGGTCGCACACTGGAACAGGCTCCCCAGGGAAGTAGTCACTGCACCAAGCCTGTCTGAATTTAAGAAGCAATTGGACTGTGCACTTAGTCACATGGTCTAAACTTTTGGGCAGACCTGTGCAGTGCCAGGAGTCGGACTTGATGATCCTTATGGTTCCCTTCCAACTTGGGATATTATATGATTCTATGATTCTATGATTCTACGATTCTATGATGTGATGAGAGCTACAGGGTAAAGAGCTTGAATAGGAAAACAAATAAGGAAATCGGTAGTATCAGTTGTAAAGTCTTCATTTATTCTAAGAAAGAATTAATCATGTATTATTATTATTCATTCACTTTTATCAAAACAATGAACAAACAAAACAGCAAAAAAAACACTTGCACAGAAGCCCACTTCATCTGTGAAAATGGTTTGTTTAATTTATCAGACATTTGTGAAGCATATTATCACTCTGGAATTATAATGCTCGCAAACATTACCTGTCGAGGAAAGTAACTGTTAATATTTCCTAATTTCAGGGGGAGAAATAAAGACTAAGGAGGTTAGTATCAGAATGGAGAAGAAAACCAAGCTTTTCTGCTCTCTCTTTTTCTTTCTTTCTTTCTTTCTTTCTTTCTTTCTTTCTTTCTTTCTTTCTTTCTTTCTTTCTTTTTCTTTCTTTCTCTCTTTTTCTTCCTCTCTTTCTTTCTTTCTTTCTTTCCTTCTTTCTTTCTGTCTCTCTCTCTCTCAAGCATTAGCCCATTGAATGAAGATGTCCTTGCCTCTACAGAAAATATAGAATGCTAAAATTGTTCCAGAGAAGTTGCTGATGACAGCTCAAAGAAAAAAAATGTACAAATGCTGTAAGCAGTAATTACACACCCAGTGTTTTCCATATTTTGCTTTGCTCATAAATATTGATCCAATCCCATGACTGCATGTAATGTTTCAATAATCTCTGAAGCCTATTTTTATTTTCTTGATTTATGAGAAAAGTTTGGGATCTTGCCAACCCAGGAACTCTTTGTTGGAACTTTTCTTCTGTTTTTCCTTTTTGTTGGAACTTTTCTTTGTTTATCCTCTCAAATAATATACTAAGACTAACCAAACTGTTGAAAATCATTTTTGAAACTCAAGAAGACAAAGGGTTAATTTAATTAAACAGATTAAATATCTGATTATCCCTTACTGTGCATTTTAGTTAGGAATTTACAGTTGCTTTCAGTACATGAACAACTCTCATCTTGCAGTGTATAGTGTATATACTGACTTTGTATTTATATATTATATACTGACTTGGTTCAGTGTTAAGTGATCATTCAGTATATACTGTGGTGAAAACTCAGATCTTCTGTCTTCTCCCAGCGTTGCTAGGAATGGGTGCTGTACAGGCCACCATTCACCTTTTAATAATTCAGTGTCATAGAGTGGCTGGTTTAGCTGAGTATATTCTAATCAAAGTTAGCATGAAAATAACTGTCCTTTAAGTTAGAAGTCCCTCCTGAGTTTTGAAAATTTTGTTTTTTGTCATTGTTTTTGTTGCTGGTGGTTATTTTTTTGGTGGTGGTGGTAAATGTTGGAACAAATAATATCCCATATTGGTTCTGTAATTAAGATACGCTTATGTTGGCTCCAAAGGTCCCTAATTACATCTGCGTTAGGGATGCTCTTAGAGAGAAGATAGTTATTTACAGTTTCTGCAGAGACAGAAGAGGATCTTAATCTGAAGCGTAGGGAAAACTCAGAAGAGTAGCCCTGGGCCACCATTTATGTTGTGAATTATTTCCTGGAGGTACTACTGTAAGTGTGCATTGTCCCATATATTTTACTACAAAGGGATAGACATTTATATTTTGGATGTAGCTTTTCAACTATTGGCTTCTACTTGATTAAATCAATGACAAAATTCCTTAGATTTTAATACTGCAGTCTTAAGTCCCTGAATAATAGATGCTACTCCCACTGAAAATGGCTTTCAGTAGGTAGTTTATTTCATCCAAAGTTTCCTGAAATGTCCTAGGCTTCATGAGCCAAGTTCAGCTCTGTAAGCAGATTCTTAAGGCTAAGTGTAAAACATTGTCAGAAGAAGATAGGTACATAGTAAAGGTCTCCCATAGAAGTTCTTTCTTTGTGTTTGATGAAATAAGTCAGAGCAAAAAGACTGAGAACCTCACAGTATGGAGATAAAAAGGTGTGGATCTTCAGGATGTAGCATGCTAGAGGTTTATGGCAGATTGCAGAAAAAGGGCAGTAGTGAACTGGATTAGAAGTATCAAAAAAATAAATAAATATGGCCACAGCCTGCCAGTGACAGAAAGAGTCATCTTGAAGTTATCTGTGTTTGGATGCTGTCTGGTGATCCAGGCAGAATTTGAAGTAATGCTTCCTGTCTGGCCACTGGCAGCCTCACAAACAGCAAGAGTTAAAAATTAACAATCTGAAGACAAGTCAAAATACACTCCCTGTCTGTAAAACAAAAAGTACTGCTTCAAACTCAGCCAAATCTGGCTGCTCCCCTATCCCCCACAATCACCATCATAATTACAGCAGCTGATTTTCCTCACACCCACCTCAGTGATTTCTGGGGGTTTTGGCCAGGTTTACATCCCCATATGATCCAGCCTACTTTTACTTATGTTTAGCGCATTGTGTAATAAGCAAAGCTTACATAAGCTAGGCACTGTGGCTTCAGCTTCAAAAACCTTCATCAAAAATAGGAGATCAGAAGCAAGATAACAACTCATGTAGTTGCTTTCCTAAGCATGGATACAGAATTAACTGTCTTTAGGCTAAGTGCTCAGCTGTTTCAAATCTGTAGAATCATTAATTCCTACTCAGTTAAGCTAATTTACACCTTGCTAAAGGTCTGGCTTCTCATCAGTGAGCATCCCAATATTGAAAACTTGAGAGTAACTAGTCAAAAAGAACTGGGATGAAATTTTGGCACATTAAAGCTAGGGGGAATTTTCTCATTACCATCAGATAAGTCCTCCTCTTACTCCAGAACAGCCAACTCTTCAAAGTCAAAAAAATGACACTGCAGTGAATCTCTGTTGCTGTTGTGAAACTGTTCCCATTTGAACAGCTAGAAGTCTCTGCTCTAACTCATTTTGTCAGGAAAAGGTAAACAGAAATTGAGGTTTCCTCACAAGAAAATGTTTGATTATCCTATTGAACTGACACAAACTGGATTCAGCGAGCTATAGGTGTATGGAACATTTTCATACTTTTAGACTATAATAGGATTGATCATGTTACTCTACTATCTTAACAGCCATGGATGGGGATTCTCTTGCAAGTAGGTACTGCAAAAATATAAAGTAGGAAAGCTTATGTGGCAGTGGATATTATCTAGGTGACATCCACAAGCCTGAATGTGATGTTTTCCAAAGGTTAAGTTGATTCCACTGATATTGTTTGGGGAGAAATTGCTTCTGAAGGAAAAAGGTTTTCACTTGTTGGGTAAGTCTGTGATCATTGTTACATTGATGTAGACACAAAATTATGCTGCTGAAGTTAATAGAGCTATTCCAAAATTATGCTGTAGCAGAGATCAGTCTCTGGTTTTATATTTTAAAACATCTGAGCTCTTATAAAGCTAGCATTCTATACTTTATGCAAAATAAAATAGCAAAGGCATTACTAGTAAAGAAGTTGAAGAAGTCCAAAAAAAGGCTGAGATACAACCCAGGAAGTTTCTGTATTTAAGGATTTATTTTTTTTCCAGTGTCTCTGCACCTTCAAGTTTGTTTTTTTGATTGTTTGGTTTTGACTTGTTTTTGTTGTTTTTTGTTTTGCTTTTACAATCTAATCTTTAGCATAATGGGACAGACACAAAGCCTTGGTTGAAAAGCTCCCCCTAGCCTGTTGCAATATTTATAAAGCTGTGCTTTTTAAACACGCTGCAAGATGGGCTTAGTAAAACAAAAGGCATTATAATTTATTGTTCCAAGATTATTGATTCAATAAATTAAGAATAATTTCCATGGAGAGTAGGAGCCCTAGCACTGTAAAAGTTTATTTATCTGAGCTTTAACTAGCATTGATTAGAGTATTCAAATTGTCCCAGTACTGTATAATTGCTCTTTATAGGTAGAATGCCCTCTGCTGTGCAGGAGACAGTAAAACAAACATTCAGCCAGAAGTGACAATGGCTCTTTTAAAAGCTAGGATTTTTATTTTATTTTATTTTATTTTTTAAAGAGGGAAGAAAGAGTTTGTGTAACGCTTTAAAAACACAGCCAGCTTTGGCCGAAGTAACTTGTTACATTGCCAGCACAGACACGGAAGACACTGCTATTGTTCTGAGAGGTGCAAGACATAAATATACTAGTTATATCCTTATATTTGACTATATCCAAATGAGAAAACCTTTTTCTGTTTTTTTTTTTTTTTTTTTAAAGTGCTATGTTGCACTGAAGTGCCAGGTGGAAATTTTTGTTACGTGTGTTTTTTTTCCTTTCTCTATTTTGTTTCTGAAGTGCCCACTGAACCTGTTCAAGGTAACTATGAAGCTATTGTAAATATGTTAATGATTCAAGCAAAACAAGCCATGCTTCCTGATTCACATTCACCATGCTGGGTTGCTCAGAAAGGAATATTTTGCCACCAGGGAGAAAAACAGCTGATTCAGTCCACAAGCAATTGCATTCCCTTTATGTAGAATACTTAGGACAGTTACATTTTTTAGACTTAGATTTATGACAGGTCTATCTTCTGATATGTATGATAACACTGCTTTTATTTTACAGCTCTGTTGATGTAAAAGATTAACAGTACCTTTTCCCTCTTTTGGTTTTAATAAAACAACGAACTGCTAGAAATGTCACTTAGAACCACAAGTTTGCAATAATTAAAACAAATTATGCATCTTAGTAACCCAAGGTGGATGATTAATGCAGGCTTTACATGATTGTTTGTGTTAAATTGTTTCTCCAAATGCAATTCAGGAATTTGAAGTTGTCAGATTAACTGCTGTATTTACTGGTCTGTTTGATTAGGTGAGCATAGTTTTATATTCCCTCTTGGAGACCTAAATAGCAACCATTTCCTACCAAAACAGCACACAAAACAAAGGCCCCATTCAGAGGACTATTCAGAGTGGGCAATGCTCTATAGCCCTTTGTATCCTGGAACAACATGGTTACTGAAGTGCCTCTAAAAGGTACAACATTTTTTTTAAAAGAAAACAATAATGACCATTATAATAGTAGTTGGAATATTACATTTTAGTCTAAAGGTAAATACCTTCTATCATAAATTAATGGATTAATTTCGTTACTAAGCTTAAAGACATATCTCAGAGGTCTTTATGATTAATATAGTAAAATAGGGTTTAACAAATGCTGTTAAAAGGATGTCTAATATTCATTTGAAATTTTAATTCACGCTGCCAGAGTTTGTGTCCACTCTGAAGTCTTTTCATGAACATTCATGGAGTTGAATTTTAAGAAGCATTCATAGGAAATGAATCCTAGGCTTGGATGTGTGAATTCGTAACTGAAGTGAATTTTAATTTCTTCCTTTTGGGGCCTTTTGCACCAGAAACTTGGTCATAAAAGCCAATCAGGGAATGGAAATGATACCGTGCGACTTTCCTCCCCACTATTACCTTAGACAACAAGTGCATAGTAAGCACAGCTTGAACTTTGATCATCATAGTTCAAACATCAAGATAAATGAAGTGTTTACAGTAGGTTTTGATGAAAAATGTATAGTACTTTTCTATGTCCAGAAGAGATGCTACACATTTTTCTCTTGGTCTGATGATTTTTATATCTTCTCAAGAGCAGCTTTGCTGGGACAGTGGAAAAATACTGAGGAATACTGAAATATTGCTAATAACTTTTTGGTATTTCTGGGCAAAGCCAACTCGATTGCCACATCATTCCTGAGAAGGGAGGGAAACAGGAGGGAACAACATCCTTCATCACCTCTTGATGCAACTTCTTTTTTTCCTTTTGAAGTGTAACTTTTGGTAAGAATAACTACAAGCAGCAGTGGAGGTAGGATGGCTCTGCCTGTCAACATCATGTTCTAATGGCCAGTAGTGTGGCTGGAGGAAAGCCAGCTTTGTATGGAAAGACTTTAGTAGGAGCACACTTACATGTAATTCTGCTTGATTGCTTTAAGAAACAAAGGGCCAAACTGTTAGGCTCATTGCTGACTTTACACTCTGAAGAAGGGACAGAGGGGTGGGTTTTTTGGAAGAGGGGACATGGTTTCTCCAGAGCAGGAAGTTTATGAGTAAGAAACCCTTGGAAGCTGAGTATTATGGAGAAATATCCCTTTCTTGCTCTATTTTTACACTCTTTCTCAGGCATCCACTTCTGGCCACAGTTGGAAGCAGAATTGTGAGCCAGATGGTCTGACCTACTGCATTTTTTTTCTATTTTTTTTCTTGGGAATATTCTTTCTAGAGAAACATGGTCCCTTTGTCATTCATGTAGCAATACGTAGAGTAAGAGAACACACACAACATGGAATTTAGGGAGATCAAAAAATATCTGCCTTCATGTTGCTTTCTTGTGCAGGTTTGAAGGAGTCAAACAACATGTGGGATGAATGCCAGTGAAATTCAGAGAGGTTATTGTGGCTTTCCAGCTCAGGAAGCTATAAAGTCTTCAGCAGCACTGAATCCAAAGTAGTCTTGATGAGGAGTCTTGGCTACTGCTTTTTCCTCACCCTCATGGAGAGATAGATGATGCTGTGCTTGGTTAGCATGAGCAATGTACCTCTGGGAACTTTCTGTGGGCCCTGTGCTCTGGGTCGCTAAAACTATTTTAAAGCAATGAACTACTGGAAAAATCTAATGAATGTGTTTCCAGCTATTGGGCATGTGCTTCTTCTCCATAGACATTTAAATTATAAAGATCTTCAGGATATGTCTCTGCGGTGTGTTGTTTCCCTTCTAGAATCCTATGTAAACTATGATGGATGGCTGTCAAATATGGGCATACTGCTCCCCAGCCTGTCTCCCAGTCATTAGTGGCAAAGGGGACACAGCTGGGTTGCTGGCTGCGTCTCTACACCAGGAGTGAGGCAAGGATGGTGTAACTAGAAGTAGCTGTAAGAGTTGGGAAACTGCTTGTTGGAGAACACCCACACGGCTCACAAAAATGCCCTGGGTGCTGGAGGAAATGAGGAAATAGAGAATCTCTTATACTGTAGTCTGTAGTGGCTTGATTAGGCACAGTGTTGCTCTGATAGTCTCAAGGACTAGATGGCTAATTACAACTGCAGAAACAAAATGAGGAGCCTTCTTCAGCAAGTAGGGATGTTAGAGTCCTCGGGGTGGGGTGGGGGGAACAGGAAAACTTTTAATTAAATTTATTAAAATTCAGTTAGGAATTTACAGTTCACAAGAGTTCACACTCCTAATGAATAGATGAGTATATTTCAGTTGATGGTGAACTATTTCTCCACCTTTTCTGCAGTGCTAAGGGGAAGCTGCTTGTACCAGCCACATACAGAAAAGCAGCCTGGGAATCTGGACTGTGATTTTAGTTTGAAGGAAATGTGGATCAGAGGAAACTGCTCTCACACCCAGAGATCATAATTGTACAAAGTTACAGTATATTCCTGATGACTTCGGTAGCTCCAAGGGATTTCACTGACTTCAGAAAATCCATATGATACAAGTTCCAACTGCCCCATCCAGATGACCTTTATACTGCTGTCACCATTCTCATAAGAGGCCTTTGGGAGCTACTTCTGATCCTGGAACAAGAGGCAGAACTGCTCTGGTTTGGCTTGTTCCCCTCCCAGAAGACCCTGCTTGGAAACAGAGTTCCCAGTGTCAGTGGGATGTTGTTTAACAAACTGAGACGGCTATGTTCTAGTCCACTACAGGATCAACAGTGAAATCTTGCTGGCCTGTATGCATCCACCTTGATGGCTTAACACCTTTAAGGCATGACTTGAAGTGAGGTGTATAAGCCCACAGTTGCAATCCCACCAAATCTTTCTCCGCTGTAGTGATACCTTTTGCTATTTGCATTTAAATTCCAAGTAAAATTATTGAGACCAGGTGTATTATTAGAAGTGCTTCAAGTTGAGCAGCTGAACATCACTTTTTCAGGAAAGCCTGGTTTGGTCCTCAGAGGGACCCAGCCTGTTGGGTGTTCTCAGGGTCAGATCCTTGCCATATACTCACTCACTGTCTCCTTGGGCTTCTTGCAAAGTATTCCTAAGCTTGTCTGCTTGTCTTTAGAGATGACCTTCACCCACTTTTTTCTTTTTTTTTTTCTTTTTCAAATTAACAGTCTACTGATTAGTACATTTGTTTCCACTTCCTTCTGACAGTGAAAATGTTCTCTTCCTCAACCGATCATTACATGTAAAACATGGTACCTTAGTAGGGACCAGATCCTGACTCTCTTCTCTGTTAAGTAACTGCCCAGTTACAAAGACATCAACTCACTGAAAATGCTGTTCTTTGCCAGAGCAAAACAAATCTTGTAGTGCCAAAGGCACTCAATTTCTGAAGGCTATTCCAGAACAGCAACCACCTCATAATAAAGCACTCAAATACATTTTTCAAAAACTAGTAAAATAACTCTGCATATATGAAGCATAATTGCACAGCCAAGGAGGATTACGCTATTTTGATTTTATTAGCTGACTCTTCTTTTAGAATGAAGTATCCAAAGATGACATAAAGACTTTTGACCAAAAATAAACAAACAAAAAAACCCACAAAACCTAAAAAATGAAGGGCTTTCTATTGAAGTTTTTCTGCTTTCCAGTTGGTATTCATTTCTTTCACAGTAGCACAAATCTCCAAAAGGACCAAACACCACAAAAGATGTCAGTCTCTAGGTCATGGATGACACGTATCTTTTCAGTTCTGAAAGGACAGGTGTTTTGAAATGATACCTATTCTTGAAACTGAATTCTCAGTGAGACCCACTGATGTTAGGCACTCAGCTTCTGCTGCTGAATGTCATTGTATTTTGGAAGCTAATTTCCTTTGAAAATCCCAGCACAAAGGAACATCAAAGAGCTATGACTTCATATCATAAAGAGCATCATATTATTGTGAAATAAAAGAAGGGAATATATAGTGAAGGGTTTTCGTTTGTTTGTTTGCTAGCTTTTCTTTCAAGACTCCATTGCCAATAGAAATCTTAGGAAAAAGTGGAGACTGCAGAGTCTATTAAGAAGAGATAATTTCAAAATATCTGTGGCTAAAAAAACTCCAAAATATTTTGTTTCAACAAAGTTCAGAGTTTTTAAGGAAAGAGGATGCTATTGAAAATGATGACTAGCAAAAAAAAGTCAGTCTTCTAACACAAACATTTCAATGGAAATCTTTCAGTTAGCTAAAGATGTGCTGTCATGTTGGGGTAGGGACAGGGGACTGTGTTATTTCTGGCATCACCTAGGTCAACAAGCAGCTAGAAGAGAGGATCCTACAACTGGTCCCTATGGAACGAGTACATTCCCAGAAAGAGAAAGTACCTTGGGAGGCTTAGGAAAAGATGAGGAAGGTTTATTTTCCCTTTTTTGGTTTCCTGCAGGTTGAAAGGAAATGAGACACATCCCAAATCAAATCCTGCCCAGAATGAACAACCTGACCGCTTTATCCTGGACACTTTATCCCAGCCTACTCCACAATGGAAAACACTATTGCTGGTAGCCACATACAGCACACAAATAACTCAGCTCTCAGTATACAGGCTGCTTTTTGCAGGACTAACATTTTAAAAAATCTACTATTGAGATTTCCAGAAAGGAATATTTTCATTGTCTTTAGGCTGCCTCTACTGCCTGCAGTGAGTGATTTTTTATCCTCTCAGTTTTCAAGGATCAAAGGCAGGTCAGTACTGAGCATCTGGAGATCTTGTCCAGTATTGCTGAAAGATGAAAGCATTTGATAAAGAAATCATTAAGTGTCTGATTTTACTGAGGTATTAAGATGAGTACTGCCCCTAACATGAATTTTACTGACACAAAAAAACTCCTTAACTATTAATATGAGTTGTCTGTCTGGTTGTGGAAAAGAGGGAGAATTTGCTGTAGTTCACACACCTCATCTGTTGCTAGCCCCACAACAACTCAAGTACTGTTTTTCGGCATGGCTATTCTCACTTTAAGTTTGCCTAGCTCTAGAGGTGAGTAGGCAATTTGAGCTAATTCTGTAGGAAATGTATAACATGAGATGGCTAACTTAACCGAATTACTTTACAGCACAGCATGCTGAATTATAACTCTTGTTGCATGAATCCTTTAAACACGTTTATTTAAAATTCCAGAGTAAGTAGACCCCTCTGCACTATATTAGAGTTTGCAAGAGATTTAAAATTGCCTTGAATAAATAAATGGAATCCGTAATTGAGGTATCTCTAGGGTATCTAACCTTATGCTTACAAGGGCAGAGTTTGTATAGCTGCTGGAATTTTTGCAGATAACCATAAACAATGATTGTTGACTGGATTAAGACACAGCCTTGTCTTCTGCTGATCTGCTACTCAGGACCAAAAATGGTTTGCAATTGTGGAGAGTTGTGGTATATACAGTCCTGGAGCTCAGAAGCGTTAGATTCACTGGTAACGACTGAATCAGTTAGTTAATGAGTCTGTGAGATCTGGCATTGGCATCCCTTAGTTCACAGCAGTCAGTAATATATAGACTCAGTGTGTATACATGCTGGAGCTTAATTTGCAATCCTACTTAGAGTGGAAAAAAATGCCACACTTAAAAAAAAAAAAAAAGCAAACAGGGTTCTTTTCACAGTGGACAGAGAATACTGTTAAACAGAGGAAGCACAATATCCCTTTTCATAGCAAGAGATCAAATGTCTGCAGAAGAGTTTAATTTATACTTCTTCATGTGCCAGAGCTGTGTCTGAGACATTGCAGCATTTCAGTTCTTTCAATCAGGTCATAGTTTCCAGCACAGATGACTTCATCCCTTTTAAAATAGAACAAATAGAATAAATGGAATTCCACATAATCATGGTAGGAGCTGGGATTATAGGAAATTAAAAGATATATTTAAAAGCAGAGGTCTGTGTGGTAAATAATCATGACACAGAGCTTGGAAAGCAGTGCTTGGTCTCTTCTCAGCAGTTAATGGGCAACTAGGGTCTTAGGCTCTGCAGCTTTCTGTAACATGGGGATGTGGGTGTATCCTAGAGGAGGATGACGAGAGTGATGGTGGATAATGTGCAGTATCACATTTTAAAAAGTTGCTCCCTTTTCAGGAGAAATATTAAAATAATGCCACTTGACCCTAAGACAGCCTGGACGAACACTGGCTGGTGTGAATCTGGCACGGGCTTTATAGCCTGTGCATTGCTGCACTGGAAGCACTCTTTTGATTGCTTTCCCCAGTTAGGTCCTCTGTTCCCTAGCTGCTACAGAATATTTCACATCTCCCTGCCACAGCTCTGCGTTGGCAGTGGGAGAAAAGGTGTTGATGAATTCTGTCTCAAATTTCTGCATGTCTGAAGAACGCCCTTATAAAGTACCAGCATATATTATACTGATATCCCCCAAACAGAGAAATAGCTCGCTGCAACCTGGAATACTTTGAACTATTGCAGGAAGACAAGTGTTTGCGGTATTTATTACAGCGGGAGAAAATGAAACTAGAAACATTTTTTTCCTTAATTATAGTATTTGCCCATCACTGCCCTCATTGTGATCCATGTTTTGCATCAAGAAAAGAGCTGTCAATACCTTATTGTAATATGAAAAAATTGCATTTTGCATCAGAGCTATTTTATTAGGCAATATACAAGCACACAGTGAAGACAGTCCTTGCTCCCAAAGGACTGTTTTGTCTACATAACTGAATGACAGACTCAGCTATTACATGTGTTATCTCAAGTCACAGAAGAATTTAGTAGGGAGACTGGGAATAAAATTATCTTTTCCTGAGTCACAACCCTGTGCCTTTAAAGATAAGATCACTTGGGTCATGTATGTCTTATGTATGTGCATGTGTGAATACATTCACATTTGTCTAGTATAACATGCAGGCTGGACTGTGGGTCTGCATCTTCCATATTTGTATCATTTTTTCAAATCATGGCTCACTATGGTAATGATTACACGGACAGGCTAATTCCATTTGAGAAAGTTTTTGTTTAAAAGCAAGTAAAACTCTGAAAGGAAAGGCAAATTCATCACTGGTGAGATGGCTGAATGCAGTCACATGCTGTTATAATATAACTTATCCTTAGGAATTCAGGCCTCCAATAGGCCTGCCTACCAGATAAGCTACAACAAGATGAAAGTGAGTTGCATCAGATTCTTGTGCCCAGAGCACGCAGTTCAGGCTCTGTTTCTCCTTCATTCAACCAGATGTTATACAAGAAACAGCACTCACACTCTTTCAGAAAAAGGAGATAAATGAGGGGAGATACACAGGTAAAAGTTTTATGCATGCCACTCTTCTAATACTGCTGAACGTTTCAAAAGTATACTTTAAAGCTACTTGTGTTGGCTCAGCTTCTTTAAAAGTTTAACCTGGATTGCTTTAATCGCAGAAAACAGAACTCTCTTGCTTGATTTTGGTAAATGCAGTCTTCTACTGACATCAAAGATTAGAGCAACAGCAATGCACTAGTTTGCCTTTGTAGTTCCAAGTTGCTCAAAAGACTTTTAATGTATTCTTGTAGGTGTAACCATGTGTCATAAATATACCCGCCAACAAGAGAGAAACCCTAACTCGAAAATAACTGTTAATCGATTACTGCAGAAAAACTGACAAAACCAAAGTGAATAATGCTAAAGGGTGTTAATTTGTGGATTTCTGTAGGCTTTGAAAAGCAAAATTAAGACTATATGGGATTATGGATATGTAACATAAACTGCGGGCCGTGTGCCTCACTTGTATAAATCAGCATCATTACACTGAGAGCCAGGAAATCTCTGCTGCAGCCCAGCTGAGAAAGTGGCCTATGACTCTGAACACATGGTGATCAACAGCAGTTTTGTTTGGTTTCATTTATTTGAGGAGGGGGAGGGAAATGAAACTAATGGGAATTTGCTAGACTGTTACTCAATCTGTAAACGTTTTCCTTTTCTGCATGAATGATTCTGCTGCTACTGAGTGGTGCAAACTGTATGAACAATGTTTCGTGCCTGCACTGAACTCTAGACCCCCAAGCCCTGGGGACCCTGGCAATGATGCTAAGAGATCATACAATCCAACAGCAAAACGATTCCAGGCAGGCAGCAGACAGTAGCCAGCACTGGCAATCAAGAGGGGCAGCACTAGCAGCTCTGTGCATTGTCCTAGCTTGTTAAATGGCCCCTCTTCCCATGCAAAAATGCAGGCAAATGCAACACATCTCTTCAGAGCTCGGCAGAATTTTTGCAGTGAAATTTCTTACTAGCTCTGTATATTTAGCCCCAGAAGAGACAAATTCACAAATCTGTCAAAAAAAATGAGATTATGAAATTCAAAAAGAAACGTTTTGACATTTTTATTTGAAATGCTTTGCTTTGTTTTGTTAAGTTTTGCTTACATATAACTTTAAAGTAATTATCTCAACAAAATGAAGGCAGGGTTTTTTCAGGTAGAATAAAATGTTTTGAATGTAAAATTAGCTGAAAAAAAAATGCTTTTGGTCTGGTCAGTAGTCATAAACTTCTCCGCTTGTTTTCCTTTGCTGTACCTTTCCCTGCATGATTTTGAAATGTGTACAGGGCCATTTAATGAGGAACAAATTCAGATGAAAGGCCATTAGAATATTTGTTGAGATGGCTAAAAGAAGCCATCTGACTCCAAGGTGCTGGCAATCTCATGAGAATGTGGAAAGTCGGGTGAACCATACCTCTTCCTTTGGATTTGTGGTAGACTTCTTGTAGAGAAAGGCAAAGGAGGAAACAAAGAAGTGAAAGTCAGAACCAAGATATACGCATGTACGTGTATGTGTGCACGTGTCTTCTTTTTCAGTACTTCAGACTAGAATTGGGAAATCTCCAGCCTACTTTTGAATTATACTTGTAAAGCTTTAGTAGCTTTTTGCTTGTAGTTGGTAGAAGAGAAAGTAGAGTTACCAGTGTGGACCACGTTAGCCATCAAAGTTAACACTGGGTATGTATGCAATTTAACATACTAGAAATGTCAGCTAACTGAAGCTCTCCCACCCGTCGGTGCTGTGAAGTGATAATGAATCCAGACAAGCTTAGATAGCCTTAACCAGCCTTTCGTTCAACAGCATCGTGAGTGAACCAAGCCTTGGCAGCCCTGGGACTGCAGAGCTCTTGCCGAGGCAGGGTGAGGCCGATGGCAGGCTGTGCTGAAAGGGGTGGCTCTGGTGTCCACATTGGACCCGATCCCACAGCTCAGGGGCTGCTCAGCCTCACAGGAAGGCTGGTGGCACCTGCCAGGGGCTGCAGGCAGCCAGGGGCTGCCGCTGTGGCTGTCTTATGTTACAGTGAGGGGGCAGGGAGCTGCCGCAGGGCGGGAGCAATGGGGTCAGCCTTGCTGACTCACTGTTGGCTTGCTGTCATGGTGTGGGGTGGTACCTACAGCCTACGGGGAACCTTCCGGAGAGAGTGGTGCATTTTGAAACTCAGTCAGCTTCTTCTGGCTACAAATAGCTGTATTGCTTTATTTTTAGCCCTGGTAAGGATTTAGAGTGGTTGCCAGTTAGATTAGTGAAATAAAGAAAGGTGGAGGGAACCATGAGAAGCCCACACCTTGAGTGTGCCAGCACTGTCCATACTGCTGCATCCTGCTTCATGAGGATGGGACACAACCTGGAGCAGCATAACGCACCTCTGTATCAGAGCACTTGTGCCCATTGTATGGGTCGTAGCTTATCTGGGGAGGGAGATCAGTACTTTTTTTGCAGCTGAAATTACTACACAGTTACACCAACTGGTATGCAGGCAGCAACCAGCCCTTGTCTAAGTAGTTGGCTTCTCAGAACAAATGAAGAATCCCAGCCTCACTCAGCCACTTTTCATTTTGGTATTATTTGCCTAATTTTCAACTGCATTGGCTTTAGGTATTTTCTTCCCAGCAGAGACCAAAGCTGTGATATGAGGGGAAGAAGGTTCCTACTGTAACTTTTAGCTGTCTCAAAATGTATTGCAAACTAAAACTTTGTAACCCAGGATCTATTTGGGCCTCAATGTACTGAATAATTCTCTGGCTATACTGTCATGCATATAACTTTTTTTTCACCATCCTGTATGATCAGGACTTGGTGTTGCAAACTGTGGGTTTACTTTCTGTAAATTAATGTAAAAGACAAGGTAAGTGCAGTGTGGCTGAGTTAATTGTGCAGGAGTAACATGGGGCCAGATACACAGTGATTATTGATTGAACTGAAGCCAGAGACTCAGCCCCTTAACTTTTCAGATCTCTGACTCCCTGATGTTGCCTCTCCCTCTATCACACTGCATTAGCTTAAAACGTAGCTGGAGCATTCCACGGTCGCTTACAAAAAAGGATCTGTGTGGGAAGGTGAAGGAGGCTGGTGGGGGCGACAGGCAATTCATGGGGAGGGAAAAAAAAAAGCTGGAAAAATCAAGAAATAGAAAGAACATAAGGGGGAACTGCATCTTTCCCTATAGTTGAGTGGAATACTCTTGGCATTTCTGCCACTATGAAGTACTGTGTGAAGTTATATATTGGCTCACCTATTATTCAAATCATTTAAGATGGCATTTCAGAGCAGGCAAGCATTTCATTATCCTGTCCCTAATTATGCAGTGCTCCATCACAAAACAGTGGTGAAATGAGTCCATTTAACTCCAATGCAATGTTGTCCAAGAGTCCTGAAATATTCTGGAATGTGGATGGCATTTTTTATTTTTTATAACAGGCATCTGCAAAAGTGTCTATTTAAGAACCCCTTGGCCAGTTTGCCTCAGACTTTGTTTTTTCAACAGGGGCTATAAAAACTGAAGGAAACAGAGTCTGAAGTTTCTAATTTCAGCCATTTTTTAGAAAATGACATTTGAAACTTACAGCAAAAGTGTTTTCCATCCTACTCTTGCAACATAAAATGGCTATGTAGACTTTAGCTCAAACTTCCTCTAAGATACCTTCTATTGAGACCACACATGGAAAATTTCAGAGCAGAATCCATTTCATAAAACTTGCAATAACAAGAGATTAGAGTGGAATCTCAGGGTATTTAACTAAAGTGCATGCTCTTCTCCAGAGTTATGTCCCTCTGACACACACATGCACATTCACATGCAGAGAACTATCACAACAATGCAAAAATCACGATTTGCCAACAAACAGGGCAAGACATTGCATTTATTTCATTTTCATATCAAGTGAGGGGAAACGGTGGTCTGTCAGACCCTGAAAATAATAAATGTGTGATAAATAATGGCTGGCTAACAGGGATCTATTTTTTTAAATTATGTATGTATGTGCATATATTCACAGAGGTGGTATGCAGTTGCATCTGTGGTGTTTGGAAGCCGTTGGTTTGCACAGACAACATACCCATAGACAGAGCCAGAAAGGTAGGTAGTTCCCGGAATGCGTGTTATGGGGGAATGGATTCAGAGAGATCTGCTTTGATGCCCACTGTAGGAGTGGGAGTACAGCAAAGACTGAGAATTCCTGGATTTCTCTTTATAATCTCCTGAGCAGCATGCAGCAAGAGATCTGCTGTAGCATCTATTCCCTCTCTGTCCAGTTTTCTTCCTCACTAGAAGCCTGCAAGTCTTGACTGATGTCTGTAAAACTTTCCATGCTGGTATGGCATGTGCTGCAGAGATGCAAAAAATACAATAGTGTAGCTGTCCAGTGTTGGAGCTAGGAATTACTGTTAGAGCTGGATCCAAAGCCCCCCTAGGGATCCACTTCCCTAGATCTGGCTCACATCAAATCATTCGTAAGTGCTAAGACTGCGCTGCCATACTGGAAGACTGCACAGCCTCTCTGGTGTTTTGATCCTCAGTTATGCAGGGGAGATAAGAAGGCTTCAGGCTTTGCTGCTGAACGTCTTGTAGGAAAAAATTGTATTTGGTTGGGCGTAGGGGTTGTCTGGGCAGCTTGTTATGCGTATCTCCAATAAGACACTTCTAACTAGGATAAAAATCTAAGCCAGATCACAAAGAGCCTGTGTACCAATACAGATTTGAACAGAACTGTGTTAAAAGAGACATTCCTGCAGGTGAGGCAGCACAACATGCGGGACCTGGTATTTTTTAAAGACAGAATTTGGCTGAGCACTTTTTCCTGCAGCAAAGGGCTGGGAGGCCACTGCTGCACCACACACCCATGGTGCGAAAGCACTGGCTGGCAGAGCGCAGGTCCTGCTCTTTCTTTGGGTGTCTCCCACCACATGCTCCGCTTAGCAGCACAGCCTGCGAGGCTCGGTGGCAGCACCCGAGCAGGAGGGACAGCCACGAGCCGAGCCCTGCTGCCCAGCACGCAGCAGCAGAGGCAGTCAGTGTTCCCACAGTGCCCACCAGGCCCTGGCGGCATTGGGCCAGCTGCGGGGCCCGCACTTGTCAGGGGCAACCTCTTTGAAGCCCGGCTGCTCTTCCCAGCCCCGTTCACTCCCTTCTGGTAGGTGTTAATACAAACATCTCCCTGGCCAAAAGAGCTCCGTTATTTATTGGAGGCTGCTTTCCTGCCAGCTGAGTCCCAGGCTTCGGTAGCTTTGCTGGAGCCAAACAACTGGATATATGTCTCCAAAGATATCGTAAAAACCTGGGTAAAAATGGGTATTGAATGTGCGTATGGAGCACCTTATGAAAGTAATCTCTTGTGAGTGTCAGAGCCCCGGCTGCCAAAAGAAACAGAGAGCCTTCTCTGGAAAGGGGTGCTGACAGTGACATGTATTAGTGCACTGATTACAATGGAAACATTTGTATATCAAATTATATTAACTGCACACCACTCCGACTCCTCCCCTCCCCCACCCTTTTTTGCCTTTTTTTTTTAAAGATAAAAGTGGAGGAGGGAAGTTTTTCTTATTGCTGATCAGGGAGTATTACTTGCATCTCTCTCATGGCATATGTTCGTACGCCTGTGGGCTCACACACACAGCATTCTCATTTCAAAGCTAGAACAGCTCTCTTAGCTCCTTTTCTTTTCCCTTCTTCAGGACTTCAAGGAGTGAGTAGGATGTAATCTCAGAGTGAGGAGGCTTGGTTCTGTGCCAGGCACTACTGACTTACCACGTTGTCCCTGAGTAAGTCACTTCACCTCTTTTATCCTTCATCTTGCCACCTGTAAAAAAGGGAGTGTGATGTTTTCCTTCCTTTGTTTAATTAACTAGCAGTGCTTTAAAAGTTCATAGACTGAAAGCCTTCACGTCACTTTTTTTTTTTAATTAAAACCTAATTGACTTCAGGGCACTGTAGAAATCTCCAGAAATGTGCAGTTTGAGTCTTATCTTACATGATTACTGTAGCCTCATTGTTTAAAATAACTTCCATCATTTTAAATACTAGTCTGCCTGTTGCAGGGGATATAACAAGAAGGCAGCCCTGATCTGGCAAGGCATGTCAGTGGTTCAGTACTCAGACAGACTTCTGCTGAGTAGGTGGGGAATCCTGGTCCTCCAAGCTCTATAGGAAAAAGATTTTGCCTTAAGTATCAAAAAATGGACAACTTCCCAAAGTGGGGATTGAATTTGTGCCATATCGTAAAAGAATCCAAGTTGCAGGGAACAGGTAGGGGGAAAACCTCTGGCATCTGCCCCAGTTTTCCACCTCTTGCCTGTCTTTTCCTTTGTCTATATTTCTGTCATTGAGGGTTACAAATTAGAGATTGAGAAGAACACCAGGGCCACCTGAACTGTTTTTTTGTCACTGCAAAGTTTTCTCCTGCAGCGTGCTTCCTGTTTTATTGTTCGCACATAGGGCAGAAAGGAGCAAAGATGTGATCAAAATGAGGGCAATAGCTCACCCAGAGCTCCCCATTCAGACTTTTCCTGAAAGCCCTTCTTTCACGTAGAAGCTGGGATCTGATGCTGTGATTCCTGCTAATTTGAATATAAGCCATTTTTGTATGCAAAGGATTGCTGACACCAGCAAGTTTCACTGTAATGATTACTATGGAAACGTTTATCTATAAATATAAAATTCTTTAAAGCTTAGCCTTTTATCTTTATAGAAAAAGGCCTGTTTATGTCACTTCTAAGCTTCCAGCTTTAATGTAGACATGAGCTGTTCTCATGCCAAACAAGATAACCTCAGTGTTAGAGCTGTGTGAGCTTTGAAACATGGGAATTTGAGCTAAAACTATTATTTTTTTAATATAATATTAATAGCTGCGTGGAAAGTATTTTAAAATGCCTTTCTAAGCCAAAGCTCTAGCTCACTTGCAGTCTTCTGTAGGTTTTATTATCATGTTGCTTGTACGGAAAACCTTCTTTCAGCTGCCAGTCAGTCCTTAAACTCCGTGTGTGTGTGTGTGTGCACGCACGCACGTGTGTGTGTTTTTGAGTGTATGCATGGTGATGAGGCTTGCAGAAGTACAGCAAAACTGGAGAAGTCACTTATTCATTAACCTTTTTCCTTTGGAGTGTTTTCAGATGTTGCTTTTCAAAGTCTATGTAAAAATATGGTTTCTACCTTTAGGTCCCCAAAAGACTTCCTTCCTTCCTTCCTTCCTTCTTCCTTCCTTCCTTTCTTCCTTCTTTCTTCCTTCTTTCTTCCTTCTTTCTTCCTTTCTTCCTTCCTTCCTTCCTTCCTTCCTTCCTTCCTTCATTCATTCCTGTCTGTCTTTCTGTCTTTCTGTCTTTTTCTCTGCTAATGACAAAAAAGAGATACAATTTTAAGTTTTTTTGTTACTTAAAGCCTGCAATGAAAACGATGCAGTAAGAAAAATGAGAAATAATATTTTTCTTTACATTTCTAAGATTTTAAAAATACTTTCCTTGATTTCATCATTTATACTTGAGAAATATATATATTTATATTTTTTTTTCAAATGTACACACTAATAGATCAAACACCCACATTTGCAGATACTCTAAACCTACCCCATTAAAGTTAGTCTCAAATAATGGACTTATGGGGATTAAGTAAAATATGTTTAGGGTGTTTTATTGAACACCCAAAATTTAATTTAGAACACAAAATTTAAAGTGTTCAAAAACATTTGCAGGATCAGGTTCCCACTGACTTGGGGAACAGAATTTGTGGCAGGCATAGAGTAAAATCATAACTGATGATAATCAGAAAATTAATTTGTCATTCATTGCCAGGGAGCAATTGATAGCAGCAACCTTGTCTTCAAGGGCACAATTCATGTACACATATTAAACTTTCTCTTTGTGTAGATTTTGATTATTAATACTGATGATTTTTTCCTTACACTTTTAGGTGGAATGAGAAAATGGACAATTAAATGGTTCATTTGAAATTCAGCTCTATATATGGATGAACTACAAAGTTCAGTTCAAGTGTAGAGGGGGCTTTAAGTGGCCTTTTTTTTTCTTCCAGCTTTGTAGGAGGAATAGGCATATCCTTGGCATAATTTTGACACCGAGGAGAGTCATTTTTTTTTAGGTTAAAATCTCTTTCCTGGACTGTTCTAGGGACTGCAGTCCTAACCGTAGTGCTTCCAGCACCAGTGTTTGAGAGGGAACCTGTGTTACAGGACTGAAGAAGCTGCTGGTGGTGAGGCACGGTCTGATCTTTCTGTTTGATTCTCCCTTTGTTCATTTTTATTCCTCAGTTTTTCTTACCAGTGGACTATTATGTAAGTTCTTTGAGATCTTAAATGGAAGTGCAGCTGGAGTATAGACAAACAGTTCTGGACTTGACTGGGATGTGTGTACGTCTGCCTGTCCTCACTCTGCTCTTCCAAGTTCGTTTTACAGTTTCTTGCTCTGAGCATAGCTGCAGTCATAGGAGTCAATTGGACACTGTTAGTAATTGGATATATTGTCTGGAAGTAAAAGATCTAAGAGCCAACATTAAACCCTTAAACAGGACATGTAGTAAAAACAATATACTGTGGCTCCCATAGGACTGAGGGAAATGCAAATAGTAAGATCTCATGTTGGATTCAGAGAGATACTCCCAAGTTTAGAAGCGTATTTGAATCCTATCCCAATAATTCAAACTTGTTAGATCTGTAAAATTAGTCTGTAAATCTCACAGGAAAGGCTGTGGGGTGTTTCAGCACTTTCATTTGTGCTCCTGGCAGGAACATGAGTATTAATACAAAAACATAAAAATGACCATGAAAGTAACTTTTAAAGCAGTCGCAGCTTTTTATTCTCTTTCAAATCCTACAGAAAGGATTACAGTTGTGGGAAAAGATTTAGCTTACTTTCTATTCAGTCTAATTGGCGTGCCCAGCCTTGATATATTAAACCATACATTGTTAATGTCTTTATCATGTCTTTATTTCTTGTCCCATTTCAAGGTTCAGACCACGGTCATCAATCCTCACCAGAAAACAGTTTCCTTTCCTAGGGCACTGCATTGTAAATGTAGCAGTGATTAAACCAGGAGCCCTGAGGGGCGGGGGTTATCATGATAACTGGTACCTGGGAGGGGAGGGGTCTGGGTGAACTTCCCTGAAGTAAAGACAAGAGTATCACTGGCAGGGGCTCACATCTGTGATGTTCTGCTCAGCCTCAATCTGTAGGACTTTTGCCTATTCTCCTTCCCATAAGCTGTTCTCACTGTGGTGCTCCAGAAGCACCATAACCAGGACAAAGATGATGAAGTCTTTGGGATGTGAAGTGCTTTTCTACTGGATGTCTCTGTGGCATTTCATACAAGGACGAAGGGGCAGATCTCCAGTGGGCAGCTGGGCAATATGTGGGTGTGTTGCAGTGAAATCAGCATGTTTTTTTCCTTTAGCAAACTGGAAATAGACTCTTTCCATCTGTGCCCAGAGACAGGAGAAAAGGCAACAAGCATGAACTGAAACATGGGAAATGCCACTTAAACATAAGAAACCCTTTCTTACTGTGCGGGCAGCTGAGCACAGCCACAGGCTGCCCAGAGAGGCTGTGGACTCTCCCTTCTCGGAGATTTTCAGAAGCTGCCTGGATGTGGTCCTGGGCAGCCTGCTCTGGGTGGCCCTGCTTGAGCAGGGGTTGGACCAGGTGGACCCTGAGGTCCCTGCCAACCTCATCCCCCTGTGAGTCTGTAACTCAGGTGCAGCTAACTCTTGAATGTATGGCTGAGCCACTGCACAGAAGGGACTGTTGTGTTGGAACTGCACACAGCAGCCTGCATAGCTTTACATCTCATAAACCCTGCCAGACCTGATCTGAGACTACCAGCATTCACCACGACCCACAGAAATACCCCTACGTTGCTTGGCCTAAGGACTGGCTAGTGTTTTGAGGCTGTAAATAAATGGCAGTAACACCAACTACTTGCAGATACACTGGTGCAAGTGGTTCATCTCATCCCTCCTCCAGAAGATGAAGAGAAGCCTGTGTGACAGTGAGGAAAAGTCCAACAGATTTTGCCTTCACTGGCAGAAATAAGTTATATTCCAAGGTAGTAATATTGCAGGAGACAATATTGCAAGACAGGTCTGTCCTCTTTGGTCACATTGGATTGTTCTGGCTTTGCATTCTGAGGAGGTACATGTGTTTTGTGCACCCTGAAGATGTTCACCCCTGTCTTTTCAGCACAATTGTAAATCTTACGTGAAAAAAGGCATACATACATTAAATGTATATCTATATATATCTGAATATTAAGCCTAAGATTTTGGTGGAGAAATGACCTGTGTCTCAGTCACTCACTTCAGTCAGCACCTTTTTTGCTGTGATGTGATAGCAAGTGTCATCCCTTCTGGTGTGTATGAGCGTGGAGGTTTATAGCCTTCTTAATCAGCTATACCACAGAAGTACCTGAAGAAACTAACTGCTAACTAACTAACAGAGGTATCTGAGGAACTAACCCATCAGGGCAGGCAGGTTTAATAGCAAACAGCTAGAAAGTGCTCTTTCCAAACAAAACACATTTCTGTGTTTCTTTCAGTTCTGTTTCCGTACCATTTGCAATGTAAGTAACTCTTTCCATTCACAAATGGACAAACACAAGTATGCGTTCACTCTTCCAACTCCGGGAAAAAGATTGCTAACAGGCCAACATGGAGGGGGCCCAGTGTACCTGGAATAATATGAAACACCTTTTTTGTGTGTATTAGTTTACATACCGTGTTCAGGAAACAGGGTACAGAAACTTCCTTAAAACTCCAGGAACAATAGCTATTGTTGGTTGTCGATATGGCATGAGCTCATATCCAGGATACCGAGAAAGGAACTCCTGACTACAACTAATATACTTCTTAACTCCTGGTGTGAAAGAATGTATTTATTGTTTTTGCAAAGTGAGATGGGGAAATACGGCTTTAAAAAGAGGTGGCTTGCATGGCAGGACAAAAACTGATGTTTTTTTCTCTTATTTTTTCCTCTTAAAAATGTAATTAAGGAATTTCTTATGGAAGAAAAAAGTTTCATAGTTGGGTTCCCAACAGCCTGGGTCAAAAATCTATTTTGAATTTGACTGCATTATGGGAAAATGATAAGATTAGTGTGACAGGTCTATAAAGTTACTCTAACTTTTTTTTCTTGCCTACATGTGCAATAGGGGTGGGATACAATTGCAGATGTTCACAGAGAACAGAGCTCTTGGTCAAAATTATACAGCAATGTGTTTCTCTGGATTTTTAAAAAGTTGATTAGGGTAGAGGAGCTTCTTTAATGCTACAGCCTGTCAGTCCTTTAGGAGCACAGCCTTAAGTTGTTTGAAAAAGAAATTTGCAGAACCCTGGCTGTTCTATCTCAAACTGACACTTACACTAGATTTAGTGGATACTCATGACTAAATTGTGCACTACAAAAGGAAAGGCCTTGAAGGGAGCCTAATCTTTAAATGGTATGCGCCAGTTAAAACACAGGAGTGGGAGTTAGGAGGCTCTGCAGCATTTCTGATACTGTGGCACCAGTCACGTCACTTAGTAGAGGAAAAGGGAAATGGCTCCTATCTGTCCTGTGGATCCTCCACCTCTGAGGAGCATTACCTCTTTTCATCCCTTTAATGCTTCCATAGAGGCATCTGGAGTATTTTGACAAAGCAAAACTTTGTCAAAATATATCACTGTATTGACATGTGTTAGTCTCTGCAAAGCTTTGCTCAGATGGCTTTTGGGTTCTGAGGGAGTGCTTGCTTGGCTTGCTGGAGGTCTGGACTGTGTAACACCGCAGCTGAATCTGTGCTCCCTCCAAGATGAGCTCTACTTGGTCACTTGGAGCAGGCACTCCTACCTCTGCACTCCCAGTCCTGCCAGAAGCACCCAGCTGATGAACGTGAAGCAGGCTTCCCTGGGGAATGGAGTCATCTTTCCTTGGTCTTGAGACAAAAGCAATGGGCACTCAAAAGTATTACTCCTTAAAAAAAAAAAAAAGTCTCCTGCACCAAAGTCTAATTTTTAACTACTCAAATGACTATTTCAGATGGTCTGCATGTTTATGTTGTCATACAGACATCTTGTAGGGCAAGTATTAAGGCTTGTAGTAACACTTTTCAAATGAAATGGTAAATTTTTAAGGATAAGCTCAATCAATATTAAAAACGCAATAAATTCTAAGCTCTGATGTCTAGCAGTGGGGGGTTTTAGGCTATATATGTTTTGAGGCACCAGTTTGCTGTAGAACTGTGTATTATTGGCTATTGCACTATATGGATGTTGCAGAAATAAAAAAAAAACAGCTTTAAAGGCTTCATACTAAAGGGGAAAAATAGAGAGTACCTTTTGATGTGTTTTTTTCTTATTTTCTTTTAGTTACTTGTCCATTGAACAATTCTCAAAATATCAAAGTATTTTGCTAACTTTTTCAGTGAATAAGTCTTGGTTAGAGACAACTCAGAGTATGTTTTAATATGTGCACTTTACATTTGTTACAAAGAGAACATGGCATTCTTTTGGTTCCATGGTTGCAAGACTTTAAAAATAAACTAGTGCAACATTGCAAATGAGATAAGATGCATACTTTGACATTTACTTTTGTTTCTCCAAATTTTAATGAGAAATTTAAATAACTTACTATGAAACATGCCTAGGAAGTGGTAAAGCTGTGCAGTGTGTGGCTTCAAGGCAAAAAGGGTCTTGTTCAAGTTACTCTGTACAAACAGGCCAGTATTTGTTCAGCCTGGAGTTGCTGATACACTTGGGTCTAACTCTTGATTTCCCAGGTGAAAAGCAAGGAGTTTTGGATGAGTCTTGTTCTGTGTTCTTGGACTTTCTCATTTTAAGGACATGTAGGAAAAGAATGCAAAGCAAATCCAAGTTCCTGGAGGGCAAAGTTAAGTGAAACTGCCTCATAGCTCTTAGGTCCCAAGGCTGTGATGCTGAAGTGACACGGGGTAGATGCTCACACCCATTCAAAGCCCTCCACACACACAGCCCTTGACCACCACCTGTCAGTAACAAGGTCAAAACCCACTCTTAGAACCCATATTTAACTGTGTTCTCAGACAAAACCCAGCCTACTTAGCAGAGGAACAACATCCTCTCCAAACCTGCCCAAGTGTGCCAGCAGATAGGTGCAAAACTCATGATCTATCAGAAATGTGGCTACATGCTAATATCAGGAAGACAGACATTTTTTAAATGAGCTTGGGTTTAAAGTGAGTGCTACTGTATTTAAAGAATAAGAATGGTTGTCTTCTATTGGCTAACCATGGGATTTTCTTCTAGAAAATAAGGATGCATTTGTCTTGCTGTGGTTAAAAATCACACCACTTAGTGCTGAAATGAAGAAGACTTTGTATCTAGTCTTAAAATGTTCTTCAGTATTACTGTTGATTCCTTACACCAATGTTTGTAATTCACGTACAATGCTGAGAAAAGCTGTCTAGTTTGAAAAAAAATCTCACTTGACAGATAGAATTAAATAATCCTTAAAGTATGCAGAGACTTTGCTTATATTTGAGAACACTTTTCCAAATGTTCATATTCCAAGGCAGCCAACTGGACAGCTCAGCTAGTATAAATCTGAGCAGGGAGAAGTAGGTTTAGAACTACTTTTGTAGGACTATTTTTGTTACCTTGGAAAACTACAGGGATGTTAGTTTAGCAAGTTGCAGCTTTGACTAGAAGGTCATATACTCTATACTTTCCACTGTATAATCCAGCTACAAAAGCTGCTATAAAGACAGCCTTATAAATGTTCAATTGCAACCTTGCTAAATTAGAATAACAAAACATTCCTTCCTAATGGGATAAGCCTTGCTGTCATACCTTCTGATGTGTCTGTATCTCCTTTGATTATTTTACAGCAAAGAAAACAGAAGTTGTTGTACCAAAAATACTGAAAATACTTAATCCTACCATGCCAGCTTTTTCCCGTTGATTTTGCTGCCAGCTCTGTATCAATGTTTATAGACATTCTCCTTCTCCCCCCACTCCTGTTTAGATTCCCATTGAAGAAGTGCAGGGAGTATAGCTGTGCAAGTACGCAAATGCTGGCTGCTGTGGGATGATACGGAGACAAGTTACTTAGAGTTTTTATTTTATTTTTAAACAAATGGATTAAGCACTTCTGTTAGTACAAATAGCACCACAGTAACTGGGCCTAAATGAGAAGGACTCCAGCCACTACGCTTCTCCACAGAGGACACTCAAAAACTGGGGCTGGGCTTCTCTCTCTTCAGTATTAGGACAAAGGTACTGTGAAGTGCATGGTGAGAGGCTTTTTGATTGTGAGGTATCAGACAGTAATATTTTGTTACAAACATAACACTAGCAATATATGTCACTTACCTGTCTTATATATGTAACTCTCAAGATAATTTTTATCCTCATGATCCAGCAACTCTCACACTAGAGAAAAAAATATTTTCCTTACCTTTCCTCTCACAGTTCTTTAGATCTATCATTTATCTATTTTTGTAAGCATAAGTGATGAGATTGAAAACTATTTCACACTGATTCTGTAGTAGAAGTAGCAATCTAGATTCTGGCATCATTTTGTAAAGTTCAAAGAAAAAAAAAAATAAAGGAATATGCAAAAAGCTAGGTGATGTTTTGTCTTCCAGGTTGTAGTCCAAATATAGGATTTAAGGAGTTCTCCTGAAAGAAACTAAAACAGTCATGAAAGGTGTGGTGAGATTAAAATATAGTCTTACAGGTTATTCAGAGTTCCCAGTTCTGCTCTGCCATGCTGTCTACACTACTACTTGCAGAAGAATGGACACATTCTGTCTTGTATTGAGTAGGGGCTGTATCCCTCAGCTGTCATGTGAAGGAGATGACAAGATCAGTCCCTCTGACTCTAGTTAAAACAGCTAACTTTGCAAGTATGTGCTGAGAATGTGTGTTAGAGAAAAGTATTTGTTTTTTTTTCAGAGGTCATTCTGAAGTCTTCTAAGTATCCCGGAGTAATTAAAATATCTCACTCTACCCACAAGGTGACAGACTCTTTTTAGTTCACTTTCCCTTTTTGTCACCTGGTAGCTTCATTTTTGTGACTACGGTAAATTCTTTTAATGGACCTTGGATCTCTACTTGCATGAGCAATCTTTAATCCAAGCATAATTCAGCATCTCAGAATTTCCAAAGGCAGATTTATTTGTGTTGCATTGCAGAATTTCAGGTTATTTTTTTTTTATGTTTCTTTGCTTTTTCAAAAAACACAACAGTCATGGTCAGGAAGAATTCCTCTGGCCAGCCTGGTGTACTCCAGCATGATCCAGTTGCTATGGTTATGTGGTTATGAGTGTCAATCTATGTAAAGATGAAAAATGTGTAGTAAGAACATAAGCATTAATGTGAGATATCTCCGTTCCTTGGTTTACAAGAGCATCACCACTACGATGGCATAATCATGATGGACTTGTAAGACACCACAGAAAGTATTCATGTAGCAGATAATGAGACAACATATAATCCAAAACTTCTTTGCCACAGTCAATATAAATAACATGGAAAACTGATACTAGAGGGGAAGCCTCTTCCAATGTGTTCCGCTTCTTTTCAGCATCTTACATTCAGAATTGTCACAGAAAGCAGCTCAACAGCTTTCACTATCAAAGCATCGTAATTCCTCCGCAAACCTGATGGTACTGTGGACAATCCAGTAAGAGGAGGTAGATCCATATGGCTCCTTAAAGGGCACTAAGACCAGATCCCTTTGCAGTTGCCCCTCAAAGCTGTCCCACAAAAAAAAAAAAAAAAAGGTGTGATATTGCTAGGACTGACTGACCTCGTATTCTCCAGTACTCTTAAGTTTTAGCTTTATAGTTGCAAGCAACTTTGAAAAAAAATATATTCCTGACTTATAGGGAAGAGGCTTTATTTTGCTGTGCCATGTGGATCTTTTTTTTCCCCCTTATGCTAAGTATTTGGAAGCTCTCCAGCATTTCCAATATTTGCACTCCTGCATCCCTCTCTACTGCTGTTATTTTATCCTGCTGCATTTTAATCCATCAAATTGTAAGTCCTTTTCTCAAAGAGTAACCAACAGCATTTTAAGCGTGAGGTAGGTACACTTTGGACATGAGACCAAAAAATCTTTGATGTTAAGAATGAGTTTTTAATTATGGGAACAGTGTGCCACTATTTCAAAAGGAAAACCAAGTATTCCTTTCCCCAGCTTTGCTTCCACCTGTAGTTCTGCATCCATATGCCATAACAGACATGACCATGGTATATCAGGAGGCACCTCATTAAAATACTCCTCCAGAATGAGAGCGATCCAAAAACAAGTGCCTGGATTTAATCAGACAGAGGAGGGAAAAAAATCCAAGGCTCTTCAAATCTCAGTTGACCTCTCAAATTCAGACGTTACTGTCTGTTTTGTATGGCTGCATTTATTCCTGGTTTTCAGACGGAAGTTGAGATTGGGAACAAGTTGAAAACTTTTAAGTCTGTCTCTGTGAAGAGGCAAAAGATGTATTCTATGTGTCTTTACTGTAAGATTTAGTCAGGAATCTGCTAACAGTGTGCTTGGTGAGCTGGTATTCTCCAGCCTGCAAGTCCGTTTCATATGGTAGACACCCCTTACAGACATGGGACTAGACAAGATCAGGATGGGCAATAAGGCATTAGTGAAGTGAGAGGCAGCTCACTGACTTCCAATGGTACTTTCTGGCATGCTGAAATGGAGGAGGGCAACTGCTATTCATAGCTGTAAGTTATTGGCTAGCTATGTTGTTGGGCACCAAGGAACAAGTTCTGGCCAGCACTTTTTTCATTATTGTTCATCAAGACTCTTCTTTTCTCAAATGCAACTTCCCCAAAAGGAAGCCCAGACATTGAGCAAAGAAATAAAGCACTAACTCAAAGACAGAAACTAACCCAAAATATTCCCTTTGCAGTGCTTTTCACTAAAACCATGTCACAGCAGTGCTCCTGTGTCTGGCCAATACTCATGTCCACACGAGTAGCTGTGTGTGTTGGGTGTGGGACTTTGCCAGCTGTTACAGAGGCTGAGAGTTTGTAAAGACTTACAAGCAATACCTGACTTCTTTGTATCCAGCTGGTGTTTTCATCCTTTAAGCTAAAAGTGGTGCAGGTGGGGCTGTTCTTTCTAGGGTGAACAGCTGAGTGGAGGAGGGAGGAGAAACTCCTGACCCACAGTGAGCAGAGGGAAGGAAGGTGAGCGTGGGGAGAAGGAGCTTGAGACATATGCTTATAGGTCAAAGATACTGCTGTAGAGAGCAGGGTGTAAAACCCACAGCTGGGTCTCTGGTGATGAGAATGAGTAGTTCCTATATACCAGAGAGTACCATCGTACCTGTGCAGTTTGCTGCAAATCAGAGCCATTAATTTGCTTGAATCCAGGCTTGAAAGCAATGACCTACTTGCAAAAATACAGCTACCAGGGGAAGGCTTGGGTATAAACCTTTTATTTCTGTTCTGCTTTAGCTAGCCTCTTTTAAGTTTTCTCCATTTAGTGCTGGCTAATTAGTTTATAATCTAATTACATTTGGCTTGTTTCTCTCTCTCTCTCTTTTTTTTTTTTTGTTTTTTTGTTAGTTTGGTCATCTTTAGGAAGCTCACTATAAGGAAAACTCTGGGAAGATGTAGTTCAAAGCTCTGACTGAGGAGGAATCCCATCAGGCTTTCCTCTGCCTGGTACAGGAGAGACCCAACCTGCATGGCTTGCTGCTAGTTAGTATTTGGGCAATGACACCACCCTCTCCCTAACTCAATTAAGATATGAGAAAGCGAGGAGCTGGTGGAGGCCAGCAGCTCTTAGACTGCTGAGCTGAGGCAAGCCACGCTCCTGTTCCTACCCTAAGCACAAGCAATGACCTGGCAGCAAGCTGTGTAACTCACGTTGGCTGTTCTTATGGGTGGAATGCTTTTGGGGTAAACATGAAGAATCAGTGTCTCACCTCTTTTTGATATGCGTTTGTTGTATATAATGTAATTAAAAAAACTCACTATAATCTTCAGATGGATTGCTAATTATGAAAGAATAACCAAACCATCTGCAATACAGTTGGGCATAGGAGGGCCTGGCTGACATCTTAGAAAATGAAAAGGGGATTTTTGAGAAACTTTTCCTATTAATTCATGCTGCCTGTTGGTCCTGGAATTCCTGTGGATATTACTGGGAATCAGTCATCTAATTACAAAGGGTCTTCAGTGACCCATTTGATTCTCCTATGCAATAATGGTTAGATTCGCAAGTTTCAAGAGCGTTATTTTTTTGTTCTGTTTTCCTGAAAACTTCTTGCTGTCCATCCACCTGTTTGAAGGGGCTATTTTATATTAAGCAAAGATATTCATTCAGGTCTTATTGTTGGGCTTGCTGTCACCTATTTATTCCTAAAGCAAACTCAAGGTTAGAACTGACTAATCACTAAAGTGATGGTTCCTTACAATAACTAGTATCCATGCAAAGATCTCATTGCCTTCTGCTTTTGAAAAGTCCTCGGCCTTCAGATTTTATTGTGAAGTCCTTACTAGGTCATCCAATTAATAGATTGACCTATATTTATTTTATTTCTCTTGCTACAGGTTAATTTTGTGGAATTCAGCAGAGAAATAAAACACAAAATAATGCTGCATCAGAAAAAAAATTATTGCAACGTAAGTTGAAAAGCCAAAACTGAAGGGCAAAGGTGGCAGGAAAGGGGGTACAGTACATAATTTCTGACGGCAAAAATAACAGCATCTCACAGTTAGTGCATTCAAATCTGTTTCTAGCAACTAATAGTTATTTCTTTTGGATTGAGGGGATTAGCAGTAACAGGTGATAGGACTTTAAAGTGAAAACATTAAAATAGTCTACTTACCAAAGAGTGTGACTCTTACGATCTCTTCATTGCTTTGTACTGTGTTTGTATCAATATAGCAGTTTGTATTTGCAGCTTCTAGAAATTTAATGTAGCAACTGCTACCATCTTATTAAAAGATTGTGGGTTTTGTTTCCTTTTTTTTTTTTTTTTTCTTTTTTTGTTTTGCTTAATATTTCCCGTCTAGTCTCCAGAAATAAGGTCTTAGGCTAATACCTTACAGAGAGGTATTGGGGACTGCCTTTGCTTAGTCCCCAAACAGGGCTAGCTAGGTATGTGGACTAGCTTGTGTTAGAGCTCATTTGGGCACCACAGGATTTAGAGCTGTAGCCATTCAGAGAGCATTAGCACTTCGAAAGTTTTAACCGACAAAAGCACACTTGTGGCTCGAGGAATACAGATGCTGAGAAAATGGTTAAATTCATGTAATGATTTGGATCTTCAGGACCACTTGATTCACCCTTGCAACCTTGTCTCCAGACAGTGCCACAGGCTTAACTCACCTGCCAAGAAGTGTGAGCATTCCTTCGAGTCTCTGTAAAGTGCATCTGTGTGCAACTTGGATAGCATTTACAAGGCATAAAATTACTGTTCAGAGTAACTCCCTTCAGCTACTTTTAAGTCAAGTGAAGTAAGAGTAAATATTTTTCAGCAGGTTGGCATTCCAAATGCCACTTCTCTTTCTGTCTTTGGAGTCCCTTTATATTTTTGTATGCATATATTTCATGCAGGTTCAAGCTGAGACATTTAGGGGTCAAGGGAAAGTGAGTCTGGAAAAATCACAGAACATTCTTGATAAATATTCACCAATATGGTAAATTCCATTGACGTATGTTTTTTAAAAAAAAATAAAATAGAAAGAAATATGAATACCTGAAGTGCTAAATTCATATGTAGAACTTTGTGTGTGATGATAAAATGAGAAAAAAAATAAATTTAGCTTGAGATTTTGTTGGTAATTTTAGTATTTACAACTTCAATTAAACATATCCATTACTGTTTTCTATGGTGATGAATATGTTTTTTTCTGAGAAGGAAATTATATGCTGACATGACAAGCATAGCACTAACCTGGAATTTTATTGCTAACGTGACAAGCAGCAGGGAAACTGTTTATCAAGCTTCTGGGTGTTGTGTTTCTGGAGCAGAGGTCTTGCTTCATTGCTAAGGAGCAAGGCTTGGCTAATGGAAGCATGCCACCAGATGGCGGAGAGGGTTCCCACTGTGCTATGTTGCTCCAGATTTTCAAAAAGGAGCCCAGTGCTGTGAATTCTTGCCCTGACCATAGTAGATGCAGCCTTGTTTGAAGAGGTGTGTAGGTTTTGCCACGTTGCATGGGACTCTGTGCTATGACACCTCAAGCACTTAAGTATGGCTATTTGTCTGCTTTGGCAATAAGCTTGGGCTTAAACTTGCTCTGTCTTCTGGGTGAATATTTCTATTCTATGTGAATATTTACACCTTTTGTTCTTGCTACTTCTTTCTCATGTTAACAGGTTCCACACTTATGACAAATAGTGCTTGGTCATGTTTTTTCCTCTTTCATGGAACAGATTTTCATAATGGCTAGTCCCGTTACTCCCAGTTCTGTGTGTCTGCTGGTGCGCTGGGGAGTGCTGCTCTGATCCAGGTCCACTCTGTTCGCACAAGTGAGCAAGGCTCACTCCTTCTCTGGTCTAATGGTGTTGGTTCACAGCCCTGAAAGAGTATGACTAGCTCAAAACTTGATTCTTACTTTTTCAATACAATCTGACTTCCTGTACAGCAGATAGGACACTCTGCTGCAAGTCCATTAGCTAGACTGTGTTTTGTTTTCCCATTTTCAAACCCAGAGCTGAATCGTTCTTCCAAGGGGCAGGACCAAAAGGTTGAGTGTGGGCTCTCTAGACTCTGAGCAGGCTCTTTTTGCAGTGCCTGTGAGTATAATATAGGTAAGATAACTCTCTGGACAACTTCAGACATCCTAGGTTAATTGTGTGTCCCCAGCAAACACCATCTCATTTGGAATCAGCATGATCAAGGTTGTGAAAGATCAATTTGTTGTTCTTTGTTCAGAAGATGTACTGGCTTTTCCTCTTTCTCCCCCTCTTAAAAGCAATCTTTGCTATCTCATTATGCATGGTCTATTCTTGTCCACATTTCAGATTCTGCTTACTTCCTTACAGTTCCTTAGGTTTTGT
The DNA here is from genome assembly GCF_009769625.2 of Cygnus olor. NCBI lineage: Eukaryota > Metazoa > Chordata > Aves > Anseriformes > Anatidae > Cygnus > Cygnus olor. The sequence continues at coordinate 78,305,384 of NC_049169.1, read as the reverse complement.
TTTCATTTTTTCTAAAGTCGTGTTATCACCTTGTTTTAACTGATTAATGCAGAAAAGGGCTGGATGAATAATTCATTATGTATGATTTAATCAAAGAATTTACGTTTCCTTTTGTTTCATAAAATGTCTGCAAATATATCAAAGCTTTCTCTCAGTTATTTGTTTTTGCAAAATTATTTTGCTAAATAATTGCAATAAATATTTCTTTGTGTTGGAAGTGTAGCATTCTTTGTGCAAGAATTTGACATGGGTATCTAACACCATTACAAAGTCAGTAGAGACAAAGTGGAAAGTTGTTATGGGTTGTTTCTTTTTTTGAGCTCTGCTCCCATAACTTCTGCCTGCACCTTGCTTGAAGAATCAGAGGAAGATAGGTCTGTTTTGGAAGGAGGTAGAGAACTAGGTTGTTTCTTCTCTTATTCTGTATCTGAAGATTTATTTAGAAGGATGACCCTGTATTAGTTACACTTCAAATGCTCATTTCTAGTCCCTTTAGCTCTAAAGAAAATATTGTAGGCTTATCTTGTGTTTTTACCTTCCTAAATTCTGATGCTTATTTGTCTGAGAGCCAGGTTATTAGGCATATACTTTGTAATGTGTATGGAGGAGAACAGACAGCTTCTACCCAAGTAGTAGTTACACTATATATTTTGTCCTGTCATGGATCTCTGGTGTTTTGTTTAATGAAGTTAGAAAAGGAAATAGCAATTGTTATTTGCAATGTTTCAATCGCTCTGAAATCCACAGACAAGTACTGCAGCTCATAGAAGTAGATGTAAAATGGCAAAAGCATAGCTGGTGTAGGAAAGATTTATTGACTGTGCAGGAAAGGTCTGGAATCTGGGGGCAGTGGATTGGCTCTGAGCATTTAATTTGGTGTAAATGGCTAAACTGATAAGAAAATATTGGTATCTGGCAGTGTCTGTTATCTAAAGACAAAAGCACCTTTACCAACAATTACCCCCTTCAGATTTAGCATCATACAGATACTTGTGTGTGTCTGTGTGTGTGTGTATGTACATTAACTTCTTTTTCTTTTGTATTATATGTGTGTTTATTTTTTATTTTAATAACCATTCTTACAGAGACCGAGGAAAGATCTGCCCTCTTAAAATAATGGCAGAGACAGAAAATCAGATGGTAGTGGGGGGAGGAACAGCCTTGAGGAGACTGTTTATGAAGGCTTTCATTCCATCATGTACCTTGGACATAGCTCAAGCGAGGGAGAATCTGCTATGCCAAATCTAAACTTGGCCCTGGAAGAGGCAGATAAGGACCTGTGCCTAGTGCGAGCCATGGGAAGAATCATATTTGGAGACAGGCACAGCTGATTGAATCAAAGATAGTGATAACCTGTGGATCAGACTATGCATCTTTTTGACAAGCATCAGCTGTTCGTTCCCAGCCTCTGGGTGACTCCTTTATACCAGATGCAGTATTTCAAAAAACAATTGCTAGTGATGTGGATTAGGGAGAAAAAAATCTAAATTGGAAGCAACCCAAGTTCCGACTATGCATGGGTGTCCCATGGGTCAGATGAGAGAGACTGTTTCCCAGGAATCACAGGCCAGATGACATTTGCAGAAAATGTGGAGGCAAAGGGTATTAGAAATGGAATTGTCTGAATAGGGGGAGGCTACATAAGAGGAATTAAAATTTTCTAATGCAGTAAGGTCACCATTAGCAACAATTAGAATCCCCAGCGTGGGGAGCTACCCCTAAATCGGTGCTATTGTGTGTCTGGAGACATCAACCGTGGACAAAGGATCTGGAATTAGTGATCCTTGGGAAACGGCAAGAGTGGAGGACAAATACGCTTTTGACTGCAGGAGTTAAATAGGTGGCTACTGCTTGTCAGCTACTGCATACAGCAGAAGTCCAGCTGTTTATCTGATCACGGCTGCTGCTTAGCTACGTGCTTTTTCAAGCTGGATGAAGCAAAAGTAAAAGCAAATGATATTACTTACTGTGAGGTGCAGTTAGTGGAAAAATTGTATGTCTAGAAAAGAATTTCAAAGACTCTCACAAAAGAAGGAGGAGGTCAAGAGCTTTGGGCAGGACACACCAGAAACTTCTACCAATGGCAGCTAACAGAAATACATAAGCAGTTGTTCTTATATTTTTTTTCCAAGAATAAGGTGTTTGTAAAACTGCTCAAGTGAGGGAGCGTTCAGAAAGACAATCTCATGTCCTTCTCCTCAGGAAAAGCAGGTACCATGGAGTGCCCAGTTATCTACCCTCACTTTGGGGTGGGTTTTGCAGCCCAAGATGTGTTTTGTGCTTCTGCATCTATACTGCCAAGCAACATCTGTTTAGCAAATTCAGAGAAAGCCTGAGTATATTTCTGTGCTCCTCAGAACATATTCAGTCTCTGTGAAGTGTAGCAAGATTTGTTCTTTCTCCCACACTCTCTCTCCTGCACAGATTGATGTTCATCTACCTCTGACTTTCCCTCTAAGATGACGTCTGAGAAGTTTCAGTGCTGCACAAGTTAGTGCATGGGCAAAAGCAAGACCCTCATACAGCCATATACAAAGATTTGTGATACTGCTGAGCATTGGGTCTGAGATCCAACCCAAGGGCTCATTTCTAGAAAGGTGAGGGGGAAAAAACAAAGGCATGAAAGGAAGCTGACCAGTTATGGACTACTAGAGAAAATGTGGGAAATGTGGCCATGCGAAAAGAAGAAAGTGTAGCTGTGATCTGGAGAAGAATATTTAGAATATTTATCCCTTTCCTGTGGGACACTGTAACTAGTCCTGCAGACACAAGACCTCCTCACATCGCAATGTGTTGAGAAGTGAGGTTAGCTAACTTACCTGAGAAGGGATACCAGAGGTCTGCAGGTGAGGAACTAAACGTGCTCCAGCAGGTTCCTCCAGCTCATAGTGGACAGCTACGAGCTCTCTGCTGTAGAGAAGACATTGCTGATACATTCTCAGGATGGGATAGTCTTCCACTAATTTACCAGCACTAAAGGACACAAACAACCTCCTATAACAAGGGCCACCTTTGAATGGTGCCCTATGTACACGACTCATGAAGTCGGAGCACCAGGGAAACCTGTGGTGGGCTGGAGCTAACTGGGTTTGGAGGGACCACAGTGGTATCTGAACTTTTGGTTGTTGCCATTTCACCTTGGAAATTTGTGCTGTTTTCTTGTACCAGAGAAGGAAAGGGTGGGAAAGAAGAAAATTAAGGCCCACTTTTATAAGAATTGGTAAAACAATTAAAAACGACTGGTAATTTTCTTCTGGGGGGAAAATAATATTTTTTTTATGCTTAGATATACCCCAATGTGTGCGTCGCTATTAATGAGGAAAACCAGGCCTGAGGATTCCAGCACAACATACATGGCAACCCAGCAAACATGCTAGGAGTGGGATTTCACTATTGGTGTTGTGCTGTTTATTATAAACCCTCATGGAGAGCTTCACCGTGAATTGAACTCAACCACAAGCTCTATTAGCCCCAACCTACAGCACAGCTCCTCCAGTATCATCATAGGCATAAGTCTTCTGTGGCTAGACCCACTCAAAAGTCACAAATCCTTTGCCTCAACGTTTAGTTTGGAAGGACAATAAAAAAGATGCAAGATAACAAAGATTCAAAATGATACAGGAGGATTAATAGACTACTTTCTTTCACTCATAATATTACGTAGAAAATCTACCATATCCTTTTAAAGATATTAAAAGGAGAAGAGGAAATGCTGGTTTAAATATAACTCAGACAACTGATGGGAATTATTGCTGTGGGATACCTATGAGCCCTGAATGTTGATAGATTTTTGAAAAAGAGAAGTGAGTGTATTTAAAGGTACGGGAAAATTAAAAGATTTAAAACAGAACCACAGAGAGTTGCATTCAGCATTGTGAAGATGAAATCTAAGCACAAATTGATAGAAACAGGCAGATGTTTCTCTTTTGGGTAAATCTTTTTGTAATCGTCCACAAGGGTTTCCTTGCCCTTACCTTCGAAGCTTTCAAGTATGACTGCTGTCAAAGACATCAGAAGTGCTACCACTGCAAGCTCACCAGGCTGTTACAAAGCTAAAACCCAGCAGAATGACTTAATACTGGAAAAGAGCAGTTTATGATGCAAGTACTTGAAAACAAAAGTTCACAGCCATGAAGGGTGAATTGTAGTAGATGTTTAAAGAGTAAAGCTATTTTTATCCAAAGGCTCTACTTAAGGCTTCCTTTAGAAGGTTTACATCCTCTCTGTCAGAGCTTATCCTCAGTTTGCACATCAGTCTGCCAGCTACACAGGACTAAAATTGAGTGAGCCAACTGAATCCACTTTAGCCTGGGAAACAAGGGCTTGCTGTTTGGAGGAACAGTTTTCAGACTTTGGCACCCAGAATGCCAGTGAGAAGGCAGTGAGAAGGTATTTGTAAGGACGCTGTGCTTAAAGAGAAGGGATTAGTAAGGTCCAGGTGAAGGCACTTCCTAGAGTGTCAAGTGTTTCATGGCAGAACTGTGACAAGGCAAATGAATAGTCACAAACTTTCATTACATGAGTTGTAACGTGTGTACATATATGTATGGATATACATACATGTATGAGTGAACTCGAGTGTAGATAAGTTCTGAAGGTACAGGTCACGTATCTCTATGAAGTACTGAGTTCAAAGCCAAATAATGCAGATTTTTTTGTTTCATTTTGTTTTCTTAGCATAGGAATAGCTGGTTTGAAACCCGCAAGCAGTTTTATGTCCATAAGAGTATTAAGCAAGAAGTTTTGATATGAAATCATTATCTTCCCTCTTCTAAATCCAAATACTAATTGCAACCTTGCTGTGAGCCTACAATATTAAGGCTATCATAGCCATAGCAACTGAAGACAACATTAAATGGAATACATATCAACTGCACAAGATTTTTTTGTTGTTGTTGTTGTTTGGGCAGTAGGCAAGCATTTCTTTTCAGCAGCCATGATAAATAGGTCAAAAGAACTTCCAGTTCTTCAAACCTCTGAGCTATTTTGCCACATATGCTCTGCTATCACTTAATATTTTGTGTATCTGTATAATTAATTTCAACGCAGGATGGTTTGTTAATCCACAGACACAAATAAAAACGCAAATTAAAATTTCAGCATGGATTTTACAATGGCCCATTTACATTTCAAGATTAAACCCATAATAAAAACTTTTGTGTAGTTATAATTGGGCTGCTTTTCCTTAAAACCAGGAGATAAAAATCTATGTAAATAGCCTCAAAAAGATATTGTGTTTAAGAAAAAACACTTCAAATGAGCTGCTTAAAGTCACCTTCTGTGCTTTGCATGGTAATTGTAATGCAAAATAACAAACAGAACAGGGCACCAACCACAGCACTTCAAGGATTATATTGTGCCATTTATATAAAGACAATTAGGCATTCAAAAACAACCAATATCAGTTCCAATAATAATAATAAAAAGTGGGGTGCATAAGGTAGTTTTATTGAAATAAGATTCCATTTGCTTGATTTTCCTGAGGGTATGTATCCATAATAATCTGTCTGGCTCCAAAGCATCTGAGTACACACTGAAATTAATTGCTGGGGACACTGCAGGGCACCATAGTTCTGTAGGCCATGAGTGATATTTCAGATCTGGATATATTTTACCTGTTCATGGGTATATATGAAGGTTAGTTTGACCTGGAGAAGATGTAGCTGTGCCTAGATTGTTACATAGCATAGAGGAAAACTTATATTAGCTTACTTATATTATATACTTACTTATATTAGCTTACTGCTTGAATTGCTTATTTCAGTTTTTAGGCAGAAAGTGTGAGAGAGAAAGCTGTATCAACACAAGTGTCTTTATGCAGGTATAATTGCTAATGAGATCTCTCTACCAGAAAAACCTCTAAAACATTGCACCTTAATTCAACACTACTCTGTCAGCAGAAATTTCGATTCTATAATGTAATATTTATGTATGTTTATAAATGGTTAAGAAAGGGCTAATATACATCACTAGTAGGGGCAGAAACTACTGGGAGGTATTAGAGATTGGCTGCTTATGCCATGATTTATAGCAATTGTCCTACTGGAAGCAGTAATTATCTAGTATATGATTATTAAAACACTTTTTAGCAAATTATTTATAAGGATGTTTTTCATCTAAATTACACCAGAAGTTGTTCAGAAGAGAGCTTTACATCAATAAAAATGTTTTAATACAGAGTATTGAAAAAGAATTTTTACCAAGCCTTGAAGTGTTGCTATTAATGGTAGACATGTTTATGAAATGGTAGTCTGTGTATAAAACCAGACACATAATGTGAATCCATTTCATATGAAGGAATCCATCAAGTTTCCTACCATTGTGTTTAAGAGTAACGGGGCTGGAGGTACTGTTTGACTCTACAGTCTAGAGGAAGAAGGCAGGACCTGGTCTGAAGAGAAGCTTGTAACTTGCTGCCAAGTAGAGAATCTTGTGGTAGATACTCTGTTAGGTGGGACTCGTGACCATCTTCCCTCCTGCTGCTCTGGTTGCAGAGGGCAGCAACGGATCAGGTGCCAGCTGTTTGCTGCTGCTCAGCCTCGCTCAACGTGTTGCATGCATGCTGCACCCAGCATCCTCGTGGTGCACGTAGGTCCTGTCTGAGTGACTCCCAATGAGCACCTGAAATTGCAACCCCTTTCCCAAATGGGGTAAACGAGGAATTGCTCTAAAGTCTGTGCTACAGGCAGCTCATGTGGCTGATGGGTGTAAACCACAATGTCACTTCAGGGTCCCATTTCCCACTTTCAGAGAGAAGAAATATTATTCTTCTGTGCCTCAGTGGACCATGTCAGGATGATGACACTCATACAGTAACATGGCATAAGTTCCAGTGGCAATTTTTGAAAAGACTATTTGCTGCTGGTGAAATAACCTAAATCAGAAACTTGTATGGTGCTCAGGGTACCCTTAGTCATTAGCAATGTGCTTAGATGGAAGTGAAATTGTGTCTCTGCATTTTGCAGATTCTTTGCATGGGAGGGAATACTTGTCTCTTAAGGTCTGCACGATGTGTGGGCAATTTTTTATGCAAAAATCCAGAAAAGGATTTCTGTGATGTTACAATAACCTGAACAATGATTTGTAGACTTGACAGTGTTATTAGTTGGTCTAAAAGATGTATATCTCACCTTGCAAACTGCATCTGCTTTTGTCCCTGGATATCATGGCTTCAATTACACCACAGTTAATACCCAGAGATCAGCTTGTTTAGCAAGAAGACATAGCATTTTAATTAACTCCACAAGGGCTCGGTGTAGTGCTCAACTAAGTTACTACAGGTATTTTGTTTACCCTGGGCATACTCAGAATCTTAACAGGAGTTTTGTGTAGCTATTCATTGCTCTTTCATGCTGGCTCAGCAGATTTTCCCATGATAATAGCATGATACCTGACTTTGTTGTAGGAGCAAGAGTAAAGGTAAGGCTTGCAAATTAAAATATGTTTAAAGCGTTTTGACACAAATTGTGAAAATTAAAAAGCTGATTGCACTTTTTATAACAATCTTGTCAGTAATATTCAAAGTGCTAAGTCTCTAGTATTCTAAAGGCACAGATTACCCTAAGTGACTGAAAGAGACTTCAAAGAATCTATAATTAAAATCAGTAACATGTACCGTATGTTTTAAAATCCTGAACTCCATTCAAGAGATATTTTCTTCACATAGTACCTAAGAACATATTCAGATATATTGATACTATTTAGTGATAGCCTTATTTAATGATCATCTCTGCTGAAGACTAGCTTCCACGTTTGTCATCTGAGTCCTGCATGTGGGACGATATGCCAGTGTACCATCCAGGAGGCAGGCTGACAAAGAAACGTGTCTCAGTCACAATATCATCCCATTCTTCTCTCTCGGTCCAGAGAAAACATAAAAAGGTGCAGTTTACTTCCCCCTGCCTGTCTATGGCTCCCTTGGCAAGTATGGTATGAGCAAATTCCTCTTAGTCTCCATTCATGCGTAAGGGCACAAAAGAAGAGAACAATATCTGCATTTTCCACTGTAACCCATACAATATCTGGGTAGGCAGTGTGACTAGACAGGGATTTGGGGAATTGTTCTCCTGCTCAGGACTGAATGACAAACTGTTTTTGCAAGAGCAGAGTCTGCTGGTGTCATTATACCGAACTGTCACTGACACACCTGAAGCTGCCTGTGGATGAAAGGCACTTCATAACCAAAACTTGTGTCCTTCACAAGGATTTATGAACGATTTGAAAAAAAAAAAAAAGTATAAATTTAACAGTGCTGCTAATAAGCTTTTCATTATTTCACTGTGAGTTATATATGCAGAAGAATGGAGGATTAAGATCACCTTACAAGTTTTGAGGTTTAGGAAAATGGAAATGGGTGAGGACAACTGGTCTTTTTTTAACCATCTGGGACCCCTTTATTTCTTCCCATCTTCCACAAACTCTCTAAGGTAGACATTACCACAGTGAGCTCCTTAGGCATGTCACAGCAAACTTCACCTAGAGAACAGGCTTTAATACCTCTAACTTAGCTAAATGTTCTTTAATTCTTTCTTCCCTATTCTGATCTTTATCCTATTCTATTTTTAATGTTAATGTTGTGGAGCATCTTGTCACAACTAACCTTTCATGTGAAGATGGGAGCAAGAAAAGATATGTGAATGTCAGCCTTCCATCATCCAGTGTTTGCTGTCCTCCCTCATTAAAAATTAAATTGTTCTTTTCTTTGCCTTGCCCTTATATTGTCACACATATTAGAAGTAGTTAGAAATATACAATTTTCTTCTTTCTTGGGAAGTTGGCCACTTCAAAGTGAATAATAGTGTTCATTGTGAGATGGGTTCGTGATTTTTTAAAAAATCTGAATAAAACTAATTTTCAGGACTTATCATCATCCGTACTCTATGAGCTTTTAGAAGCTCCCCTTTAGTATGGCTTTGAATAAGAAAGGTCTGAAAGCAAAATGGATTTTCGCTTAAACTGTTATCACCAGATTGTCTGAAATGGAGATTAGACTAGAGACAAAATAGTTTTGTTGGCCTGTTGGCCATTTATTTAGAGAATGAATTCTCCCTTTTTCCTGAGTATTAAAGTTCAGAGTCAGAACCATCAGATCTGTTAAAGTTAGGAGTAAAGGAGTAAAGCTCAATCCTCTCTTTTTTCAAGCATTATGAGCACTAGAAGATATTCCTATTGCTAGAATTGTTAGCCGGAGGTAGAAGGGAAGACTATGTAAGAGAGTGGTAAGAAAGAAGATCTGGATCTAAATATTCATGTTTCAGGAGCTATTCAATGATATTAGGAATAAATTACCAGCTAAGGACACACTTGATTGATTCTGTCTGAATTTGTTTATAATATTTTCACATAATTTCATTTATTCTTTCCTTTACAGCCATTAGAGGAAAAGAGAAAAAATATACAGCATATTGGAAAGAACACAGGGGAAGTTTTTGAATATAATGTTAATAATAGTTGATATTTAATTGAGATTGTATCTTTAATCTTTCTTCTTTTCCCCTGCCAGCATTTCATCTCTATTCTTATTATCTTGTTTTCAGTACAGAAGTATCACCCACTGGTTTTCAATTACAGCAATGCCTATATTGATTCTCCCCTTGATTTTTACTCGAAGCTGAAAAATTACTCACTTAAACCAATAAAAGTAGATGATGTGGTTAGTCTCGGGTTCCTTTTTTAAAATAAGCAAATAAAGAGGAATGATAAGCTTATAATGATTTTGAGTTAGAACGAACTGGTAGGGAAAGTCATTCAAATCATTTGAACTCAGAACAGTGTTATAAATTTATGTTTATCTTCACAGTTGTGGTAAGTGGTCCCTAAGAACACAAAACCTATGTCTATAATTCTAAGTTGCATTTGTCTGCTAGTGCTTGGGCACTGAGACCACCTGGCAGATAATGGATTCTGCCTATGCTTCAAGAGAAGCTTCCAAAAAACAGGGTGTCTCTATGCAAAGTGCCTATAGGAATGGTCCCTGGTCCATGCTAGCTCCCAGACTGTGGCCAGGAATTGTCTGGGAGAGTGCCAGCTGGCACGGCCTGAAAATCACCGCTCTTTTGATTTAATAGCAGAGATGATCACATTCCCGGGCTTGGGAAAGTTCCCAGGCCCTGCTAAATTTACTAACACAGATGTAGCCAGAGAACATTGTCCCTTCTAGAAGTTACATCTCTTCTTCAACACTTGTGTGCATACCTATATTTTAACACACAAATAGTCCCATGATGCAGTGATAACAAATTACAAGCTTAAAAGCGAGATTAGCTGCAAGATTTGACCTTAAATACAGGCAAACATCAAGAGTTGTCATGGTATAGTTTTTGGTGGCCATGTGTGATTAAGAATCAGTCTTTATTAGTGAAGAGTAAGTACACTCCAATTAATTCAGAAGCAGAAGCTGAATAGGAGGTTTACTGAGTGGCATACTGAAGGAGTTGATTCTGCACCCATTAAAAAACTCTCTTATTAGCTTCTGGTAAAGCAGAATGAGAGCTATCTACAGGAAAAAAAAAAAAAGTTTAAAAATGTCAATTTCACACACAAACCAAAACACAGATAGTGAAGGGTCAGTTTCTAAACTAGAAAAGTGAAGATCTTTCAGAATCTAATATCTCAAGTAATCTCAAATACTTTTAATGGAAGGCTTTGTAAGGGAATCCATGCAGATGCACACAGTAAAGAACCAGTAGGTAAGTAGGTGGGATTTCTCCACAGAAGGAGATGGGAAAGGTGGTATGACTCCACTGGATGTTGAAATCTTTAGAAGAAAATCATCTTAACTAACTACAACCATAATTGTCTGGGTTTGATAATCCTAGCTGCATCCAATTCATGCATGGTTAGCAGCTCTTATGTAGACAAAGTATAAAAACACTACTTGTTAGTCTGATGAAGAAACACTGGGAAGCCAAATCATGAATGCTTTCTGCTGACTATGCTTAGATTTCTACATGCAATCTCACCTTTTCCTTGAGCATGTGCATTATTCTTGCCCATATGTTACTGTGAATTTAACTTCTAAAACCAAGTCTGCTAGTCCACAGTGATAGTTACAAATACTTGGGTCATGATTTTCAGACACGTTCTTGTAGTCCTGGAAACTCCAGAGGACCACTTGCCAAAGAGGCCTTTATTGAAGAGCAGTTCTATTGTGAAACTTTTGGTGCCATCAAGCTGCTAGGCATCTGTCCTGCATGAGTCTCTGGTTGACCAGCACTTCTCTGAGCTTCAGGCTGACAGTTCTGCTTTCTCATAGACCAGGTGTATTTGCCCCATTTCAACATCCATCTCTCATGCTTAGAATTAATATTTGCTTTAACAAAGGCAAAGCTTTTCCTAGATTTGGCAATGCACGGGGTTCTTTTTATACATATAATTTCTCTACTTCTCTTGCGTTGTAGCAGCTTTTTGCTCTTTGGAAACATTCCAGAAAGCACCTGTACACACTTGCTGATTTGTGAAATGCCAGTATGGTAGGTTGTAATTTCCCAGCTCATTTCTTCTCTGAGGGTAAATTAATTGAATTGATAGCAGCAAATTTATGGTTTTATACAGGCTGCGTATACCTGCTATGGTACTATTTTAACATTAGGATGGGGTAAATGAGTCATAACTAATTATGGAGCAATTCCTGTCTAAGTAGTGATAGGAAATGAACGCTTCTCTTTCCGTTCTTTCTGGAGACCTGCCTTACAAGTAAGGTACCTTAAACTGTTGCCTACCTCTCCCCTCTTTTCTTTGCACTTAGTATCACACAGTCTTTGGTCTGGAGCCTTTAAAGGGTTTGAGAAACTGCCAAAAGACAATTTTTCTGAGACGGCTTACCATTACTGACATTCTCTTACTGTTTCTGTGTTTGGAGCAGGCATGCTGATGAGGGCTTCAGACTTGCTGGCTATTTCTGCATATTGACCACATTCTAATTTTCTTCTTCATCTGACAATTCCTTACCTGGAATTTATTTTTCCATTATTTAGAGTTAGACCAGCAGCTTTGTGGCTCCTTCTGAACCTGCATAGAGGCTCTTCTACCATAGCCACTCCTCTCTCCCCTACCTCCCTCATACTAAAACATTCATTTAGACTATAGTACCCTCTATACCATCAAAAGCTTGTTGTCATTTCCCGTGAAACCCTCAGGTGCCAAACACAACGCCAATGCAGCCTGCGGAAATAGTGTCTCCCAACGGGGATGCCTGAGCATGCATAAAAGTGGGCTGTGTTTTTCCAAGGCACCTGCCAGAACCTTGCTGACATTTTCAGCATAGGAACATATTTGGCATTGGACAGCTGTTCAGAAACTTTCTCCTTGTAGGTAGTAGAAAATGTTCCCTTCTTTAAACATATTTATATAATTCTTTTGGGCCTATACATATGTGAAAGGTTTCATTTTTCCCCACTGTGATGTCCAGGGAATTTACCTTCTCAGTTCCTATTTGTTCTATTATTCCTCACAGTGAACACAGTTCTTCCTTTTAGCCTCTTTCACAGCAACCTGAGCTGCAGGATGGTTGATTGCTTTTACTTTGTCTTCCAAGCAGTTGCCTCACAAGTCTGACTCTAACATCTCCTCTATTTGTTATACATTTACATTATATACATTTTTCTAAGTGCAATTTGTGGCATAAAAATTCTTTCCTTCCATTTTATTCAGTTGTAAAGTTTATGGAAATAAAGCATCCAGATTTACCAATTACCTTCCACTTTTCTGACAGTCAGCTGGTGGAGATCGTGATGTGCAATTAGCTTATGTTCCTGTATTCAATGTAGACCTACTGAGCATCCCATTGACTTGTAGGTTGAAATTTTAGCAAGGGTAAGCTGATGGTTTACGTATTGCTTCTACAAAGAATTTATAGGAGCTCGTTGGCCCTGTGTTTGTCACCTTTGAGTGTGACAACGTCCTGCCAGTTTGCTGACATTGGCTAAAAGCCCGATACAGTTCCAATGTCAGGCAGTGTCTTTGCTTGTGGTAGCTCCTAAGTGTTTAGCTGTAATGCTCCGTTGTCTTTCCCTCACCTTGTTTTTCTTTTTATTTAAAAAGAAATTATTATTCTTTTACTTTAAAATCCCATCTATGGGCTTTGGATGCTTTTCTGCCTGATGTCTATTCTTCTGTATTTTGGATTTCCTATAAGTCTACTGAATAGGTAACATAAATGTCATCCAGCAAGACTGTGCTGTTGATGGTTAGATCTTCTTCTGTATACCTTGCTATTAACCTTGTTCTACACAGTGCGAAGTACAGTTGTTCTGTTATGGTTTCCTTTACTTCAAGGGTTTCTAATAGTCTCCCTGAAGTGAGTTGGAATTTTATCTGCCTCTCAGCACAGGCTTGGTTTTGGTTCTCATTAGGAATCACAATAAGCCTCCTTCTTCCCTTCTTGACATTGCTCCATTGCAATTGAAAAAAATGAGCAAACTATAAAGCTACTCTTCAGCCTCGGATAATTTACAGACTCATCTGTTCCTTCTCCAGTTTTACACCCTGTTCTAAGACATCTGTAGGTAGAATTCGTATGCAATACACAAATGCCTCTAATGAAGGTTTTGTTTTTGGTTGGTTGATTGTTCTTTGTTTGTTTGTTTTGTTTTGTTGCCATAACTAGATATTGTCAGAATTAAGGTAGTCTTGGGAGATATAGCTACAATGTGCTTTGTGTGTGAATGCAATAGATACCATGCATGGAGAAACTCTGATACAGACCTTTATCACCCTTCATTTTTCAGAACAGTGTCAAAAAACAAGGGTTATTCATCTGGCTCTTAAGCAATTGATCAAAGTCCAAGATTTGCTTTCCTTCACTGCTTAATTCTCATTGACTAGCATTATGGAATCTGAGTCTTCTTGTGGCATGGAAGCATTTATTTCAGCAACTAAAATTTGGTGGATTGCAAATGGGAAGAGGATAGTAACAAAGTCATGAACTGTGTGTCAGGGCATGCTCCTTCATCTTTTTAGAAAAAAATGTAGATAGAATATAATCAGCTACTTCTAAGGGAAAATATAGACTGGATTCCAGGGAAAAGTATAGGTAAAGTGCTAAATAGATGTATATATAAAGTGTTAGACCATTCTTAAATACTATTGACTAAAAAAATAAATCACAGAAAAGAAAGCGTCAATCATAACTGTTTCCTCTGCACTCAGATTCACTAATTCTGTGACCTGACTTATGCTTTCTGCAGTCAGGAAATAGCTGTACCTCTAGTTTGAGAAAATTGTACAAGATAACGTAAAATTGAACTGCACAGTTTCCCTACTATTCATCAAAATAGGACTCAGAGTGTCAGCAAGTGGTGAGCAGCACAATGCACACAGCTATTACCAGTTTCAACTTATTGTCCTTAGGGAAGGAACAAATAGCTAGATTGAGACAGATGTTTTTAAAGAGTTCAGGTGTTTGCCTAGAAAATGCAAATTGGAAATAAAATCTGAAGTGAAACTGATACAACTACCAGAAAACAAGAGAGTTCCTTTTAAAGAGAGAGCTGGAAAATGGACACACAAAGGCGTTATTTATAACGAAGGTCCCTCCCCATAGACTAGGTTAGTAATAGTGTGTGGTTTAAATAAATGCAACAAACCAGCTATAAATATTAATATCTTGCTCCTCAAAGTTTTTTGTTAGAACGCTGTTTCCGGAACTGGGCTTTTCTTTTGAGGAAGGAAAAAAAGAGTCATTCCTTTAAAACAGAGCAATGGGAAAGCAAGAATTACTGAATAAAGGTTTCTTTTAATTTATTCACTAAAAATTCCTGGCAGGTAAAACTCGTTTAAAGGAAACACATTTTTTTCATGATCTTCTGAATTCCCATCTGTACTCAGACAGTTGTATTTACACTGTTACATTCTGCAGGAGCAAAAATTCTCTGATGTGAAATGCTGAAGGAGTTGTGCATGAATGTTGCTGAAAAATGTCTGTGTGCAGAATATTTCTTGAAAATGACAGTGGTGTTCACCATGATAGCCTCATGTAATCAGACTCCCAGCATACCATATGTACTGATCTAATAAGTTGTTGCTGCCCCCTAGCCAAGGAGACAGGGCTCTTTTCATTAAGTTGTAACAGCTCAGAAGGTCCTCAGTTTGTTCCCTGATCTGTCAAACTCATGCTAGCTAAGATAACTGTGTTAACGATATTTCAGGTCTGGGATACTTAAACTTAAGTATACCAAAAACAAAGCAAGCAAGGAAAGGAACTGAGAGCAAGAGAGATACTCAGTAAGTGCAAGCAATAGAAATTATTTTAAATTGTCTAAGTGGTTTAAAACAAAACAACAACAACAACACAACAACAAATCTACCTCTCACCCTTCTATTTGCTGGCACTTAGATACTTAAAATGCCTCACAGAAGTCTTGTCCAGATACTGGGAAAGTGCTAACAATTTTGAATTTGTCAGATTTAAACGTATATTTACTGTTCATTCCTTTTGGACCTAAAAAATCTTTTCTGTCCATAATCTTTGTCGTGGATTTTGCCTCATATTGAGGTATTGACTTCAATGCTGCAGTACTGTTTCTGTCTTCAAAGTCTCTGATTATCTTCACAGGCTGAAAAATCTGGGTGGCATTTGGAATTCAAAGTAATAAACTTTTCTGAAATATCATTAAAAAAGCAGTAAACATTCATTACAACACTGTCAACAGCAGCATTACATCATAACAATCCATTTACAGCCATTAATTTTGCAATATTTTCTGCAAGACAATAAAATTGTGCTGGAATAGGAAACCTGTATAACAGTTCTCCAGGCAGGATTTTTCACTTCTTGGATGGTGCTGTACGCAGGTTGTCAAGATTTCAAACTCTTTGTATTGCCACTATCTTTGTGTTGCAACTTCTGAAATACCAGTAAGTAAGAAGTTGTCGTTGTTTCTTGTAGAAATGCTCTTCTTACAGAGCATAAGACAATGACTTCACTTTGCTTCAGATTGTCAGCATATGCTGAGGTGTGTTCTTCCAGTATCCTTAGAAGATTAACAATTCAGGATTTCTTCGTGGCAGATAATTGGTTTATACCAGTGTGGGGAATACTGGAACTTCAAATACTTAAAACAGGGTGTCTACAAATAAGTGAAGAGTTAAAAATATGTGCACAACAATTTCAGTAGTGGAGAGAAGATAGTGCACTGGTACTCTGTAGGAAGCATCACAGTACTTGAAAATATGAAGGCTGGTGCATTTTAAAGCAAATGCAGGAACCATAGCGGTGATGGATATTTATGCAAAACTTTTTGTGTAGACATACAGAAGCAGTGCAGTATAAGGGTTCACAGTCACAAGCCTAAGAAGTTTCTGCAAGAAACTCCCAGCCAGCTAATGGAGGAGGGACATGATACACACACTATCTTGTTGTCCTTGAGTCACATTAGGTATTTGCTTGTTTATGAGGACTGACAAGAAACCGCGTGGTGTCTGACTCCTGTTTGGGTGACTGGGAAACAGATCCCTCGCACGCAACAGCAGCCACTCTCATTGAGAGCTCATTTGCCTGGCATGGAATTCCAGAGGCTGTAATTACAGATAATGTAACTCAATTTTCCTGTCAGGAATCTGCTATTTGTAGTACCAGCAGAACCGGAGTGTGTCACATCCCTGCCACACTCCAGCCAAAGCAGAAGCAGCTGTCAGGGTTGCCAAGCATCCTAGGGCAAGTGGGGTGCAGAAGAAGTGTATTTTGTACATTATTTGGTGATCAGCAAGCCTAAAGGATTACCCTGTGTCACCTCCACACATTGATACTATGGTGTGCAACTTCTGCAACTCTGTAGAGGTAACCTGTAAAAATGAGATAGTAAAACCAAAACAAATTGAATGCCTTGAGTGGGAAGCTTTACTATGCTTCACATGGTAAGCCCCATATATCAGTGTCCCTCTTTCTCATATATTGAATAAGAGGACTTATTTGAATAAGGAGGGATGTAATTTATAGTTGGTCAGGCCTTCAGAATCAAAGCTACATGCAGATTCTAAATCAAAGCTGTTATATTTAAGGATGTTGCATTTGTTCTAATTCATGCATTTAGCAAACTAGGTCTTTGGCTTTTCCCTCCATTTGTAGTTAAATATTGCCTCGGTTCCATTAGGGTCCACAAAAAATGCCACAGTACAAAATTCTGGGGAGGTACTGAACTTCTGTTGCCTGGGACTAAACATTGAAGCTTTGAAGTAAAATGTCATCATTAAAGCAAGTGGAAGTAACAATAGGACTTCTGTTTTAAAAGCTGACATCAAGACGCCTGCTGTCAGTGAATAACAGGTATCGGATATTTTTTCACTGAACAAAGGTCATCCTTTCTCTTTAGCTGATTCTTTGTATTTGTAAAAGTAAAATCGACTTTTCCCCTGTGCATAAAGGAATTTAACATACATGATAAAACAAAGGACCTTTCCTCACGTTCCAGAAATCCAATGGCTACTTGAGACTCTTTTCTTTGATTCAGGTTAGAATAACTGGTCACTGAATCTGCCCCCAACTACCTCTCCTGCTTGCACACTTTGTATATCCCTCCTATACTTGTGTGAAACACAGACATCTTCACCTGCAGTCACCTGGGAGGAGGATCTCCACCATACTATTCCTGTCTTCCAGCTTACCCTGAAGCTTAGTTCTGAACAAAGATTAAAAATAACTTAGCGAAACATGGGAGTTATATTTCAATGCATGCAGATGCAGCAGCTCTGATATATCACTAATACCATTGTGATGAGTACTTTATAACTTATAGAGATGTCACAGTTTGTTTAATGTCACTCACATGCCATGTACTAGCCAGCCAGAAAGCTGTGCATAGGATGTAGGAACTGTGGCGTGCTGGTGGGGTGGAAATCAGGACAGGTTTTCTTGGGGGCAGGTTAGAGTCAGAGAATCTGAATGAATCAGGTTATATAGAACACCTGGAGGTCATTTAGTCTAACCTCCTGCTCAACACAAGGCAAGCTTGGTCTTATTTTCAGGGCTGTAATTAAGTTGTGAAAATCTCCAAGGATGGAACTCTTACAGCCCCTCTGCACCTTTCCCAGTTCTGCACCAGGAAGATTTTTTTTTTCCTTTAGTTTGGTCAGATTCTCCCTTGCTGCAACTTGCTATCCATTGCCTCTAGTCCTTTTCTGTGTGTGTCCCCAGGACAGGTCTGGCTCTGTCTTCTTGATACCCTCCCTGTCAAGCCAGGCAGGCTGCTCTTAGGACCCCCAAAGTCACGTCTTCCCCAGGCTGAACCAGCCTAGCCTCTCCTCACAGGGCCGGTGCTCCAGCCCTTGACCATCTTGGGGGTCCTCTGGTGATTTTCTCCTGTTGGTTGGTATCCAAAAGCAGGACACCACACTCCATCTGTCTCACAAACACCAAGTAGAAGGGAATAACCACTTCCTTTGACCTGGTGGCTGCAGTCTTGCTAATGGTAGATAACCTGTGTTGTCAAATGATTCATTTTGCCTTCATACTGGACTGTGAAGCATGTGATGGCAATATGATTAGAGACAAGGTTTATGGAGGCAAAGAGGTGAAAAGAAATCTTATGGCAGACTATGAAGAGCATATCTATTCCAGCAAATTTTCCGTTGTTCAAGACTTTTAGGATGAAAGAGGAAGAAAGGGGTAGTGATATGAACAGAAAAAATGAATGCAGACCAAAGAGAGCTCACAAGACAAGCACACAAAAAAGCTTACAAAATACAGCCTTTTGTTCCCAAGTATATCCAGGTAAGGATCATCAATGCTTCTAGAGATGTTTGAGAGGTGTGGGTTTGCAGAAATACCTGTGGATTCTGCTGGTTTCATTGTTGTTGTTTGGCTGATTGGTTTTGTTTTTGTTTTGTTTTAAAATTTCACAAACTTATGTGGTCACAAACACACATAAGACCTGTCTGTACTGATGGGTACAGTTCCCAACCAGTAAGTACAAACAATTCATTTTCATAAACTAGGTATCAAGTACAGTACCTCAGACATTTTCTAGCCATCTGCATTAGTTACTTGTCCAGGATAACATATTGCCCAGCAATCCTAGCTGCTTAGTGTCGGGAAAACTGTACATCACTGCTCAAATCTGTAGTCTTCTTAAATCAGAAGAACAACCCTGCAGCTTTAACTGGTCCTCCAGCTAAGAGAATACTTCAAAAATACAACCAGAAATAATGAGATAACCTTATGCAAACAAATTTAGGCAAGAAAAGAGAAAGAAGGAGCAATTGTGTAGATGTTGGGTCTCCTTACCAGAAATGAAGACTGCAGTGATTGCATGCCTCTCGTGAAGCTAAAAGTTCAAGTACAAAATTTACAAATATGAAATATATAAATCTGGTCCTGGGCATTGCTTTTTGAATTATAATGATTGAGCTACATGGATAGGCATTCATTAAAATAACAGTCTATATGTAAGCAATTTTGTCTATGCATGTGTCTAGGATTCCCAAGGATAAAAGGACAGAGAAATGTTGCTGTAATTCATGTTGCTTTGGTAGTTTCTGCTGCCTCAGATTCACCAGGTCTGTTCTGTGCAGTGCACACTGCCACAGGATATCAAAGAGAAGCTACCTGAAGCTCCAGGGCAAAGGCCAAAATCAGTAACTTGCTCTCTTGGCAGAAGTGGAACCTGACCCCAAAACATTTAAGCACTCATTGGTCATTGTCTTGGGCTGGTCTAGGATGCCAAATCATTCGCGATGACTGCAAACCATCACAGGGCTCATCCTGAGCACCGAGCTCTCTCCAGAACAAAGCCACAGCAGCAGTGAAGGCTGTGCCCCCTCCCAGGGTATGGCACAGTCCTTCAGCCCTCTTGGGAGGACAAGGGAAGGGGGGGAGACTGCTGTGGCAGATGGCACTGCCTGAGGGACAGGAACCTGGTCAGTGCGCTGATCTACCACATGGGGACAAATGCACACTGCAGTTCATAATAACTGGAGGGCGTACAAGTATATGAAAAGCAAGTGTAGAACTGATCACTTTTAAAAGTTGTCAGTCTCAGAAAACAGAAGTTGCACCATAGAAGAGAGGGATTCTCTTAAAGATGATAAATTTAAGTAGGCATAGTGATCTCTCTCCCTTTCAGAGAACACATATGCTCAACCAAAAGGAAAAACCACATGACTTGAAGCAGGCATCTTCTAAGCGACCAGCACAGCTTGCTTTTCCATGAATATTAAGAGAATATCAAAAGGCAATAATGCTTGAAAAATTCAGCAATGCACAAAAATTTCTAACAAGTACTTCCATTGCTTTCAAATCCATGCCCAACAGACCGATAACTACACCTTTTCCTCCCTTTATGTGGACTTCCAGCTTTCAATCAAAAGTTCAGCAAGTGTTCTCAGATGCTGTGTTCACCTTCTTTAAAAAGTTTTCATATTTCTAAGAAGATGCCCTTTTATATAAAGTTATACAGAAAAGGCAAGCTTATTCACAGTGACATCATACCATAAAATTTGACTATTGCTGTATTTTTTTTCCTCTTTAGCAATGTCTGTCTATTTTGCAGTATTTATGCCATGAAATTAATGGCATAAGTGAAATAATTAGGGAAGGTATTAGTGGACGTACTTCATGCTTCAGTTTATGAGTATTAAACCCAGCAGTGCTTGTTAAGAAAATGCTCATATTTTTAGGTTTGTGTCCCTTGGAAGGAAAAGTACCAGCATGAAGAATAAACGTATCAGAATATATAGTTAAATGTGTCAATGGAATGAAGCAGGGAAAATTTTGCAATCTTTAGTCACACTTGTTAATCTTTAAAAACTGAAAGTGCAAGTACATTGCAGTCAGAATATATTTATTTTTAAGGGTAGTCTTTCTGAAGTACCTTACTTTGTATTGTGATGCTGCCAGGGAGCCTTTTCCAGTGACAAAGAGTTATTTCCCTAGGTGCTGTGCAAATGCAGTCAGAAGACAACACTTTTCCAAGCACACCACATTTAAATTTATTAATAACTGTGCCCAGATGCACCAGAAAATTGAAAGTAAAAAGTGAGAGATCCTCATTCTACCTTTGAGATTGGGTGAATGAAAGGAGAAAGCTTGTCCACTAAAGCTGCGGACAAGAAATTGTTGTAAATACTTCTGGTGTGCAACAGAGCAAGGACTCGCCTGCACCATGCAGTGACATGCGGCAGGAAGCTGGTGCCATGCGGAACAGTGTTACACCATGCACAATTGCAACCATGCCACTACTTTTTAAAACAGCAGTACCATTGCCCATGAAATACGCTGTTTGTGTCGAAGATTAACAGTCTGAATTAGCAAGGGAAGAGAGGAAAAGACAGAAAGATAGTTCTCTCTGTTTTGTCACAACTTCTATTGATGCGAGGGAAATGTTAGCATTCTTTATCTCCTCAGGGTACCCCTCAGTGCCCCAGCTCCACCATTTGCTGTATCACTCCTCTGGGAAACCCTTTAAGCCGTATGGTTCACCTGCTGTTCCTGCATTTCTGTGTGCCTAAGGAGTTGGTGGTGGTAGTGGTCCTTATTCTTTATTTTGCTTCATTCCACGTCTCATTTGGCTTTTTATGCCTTTTTTTCCAAATGAAACTGTCTGTTGTACTCTCCGTCTTTCTTCTAGCTCAACCAGCAGTATATAAATATGTTTCTACAAGCACGTGTTCCTTCTCCCATACTGCAGCAGCCAAAGAGAGACAACTTTTCTGTGTAGTGAGGGAGTTAGAAGAATCGAGCTTATTCATCTTTTAGGTATAGTTGATACTCTCTTGAGTAAGTCAATGGACTAGATACTCCAGCAGAGTTGTACGTACAGGCCTTTTTCTCTAACACTCTAATTCCCCAGAGAAGAGTAATCTGTTGATGTGTTTTACAGAGACCAAACCCAAAAAGGTTGTTCTAGGAGTGTGTGAACATGCAGAGTGCAGTGTGACATAGCTGGCAAATAATTTCTGAAGTGAATGCACAACTACTGCTACAGGACAGGTCTTTTGGTGGCGTACACAGTGAAAGGGAGTATGCTGTAATATGTGAAAACACCTACGTGAAAACTCCTATGGTTTTCACTGAGGAGGGATTCCCAGGGTATTTGGAACAGATGTGTTAGTCCCAGGTGACAAAGATTTAAAGGGTACATAATGGCCTTGCTGCCAACCAGTTGATCGTGGATAAGTGTTATCCTGTTGTTGGAGCTTGCTGGGGCTCATGATTTGACACAAGGAGTGAACAAATTCCGCTTGAGTCTCCGTGACTGCTGGTATGCTTACTTTAAAGTACAGAAGATTTGGTACAAAGGTTGCTTGGCATTTAGTCTCCATATGCAAGGTCAGCAGGAGAGTAACATGAAATGCACTATCAGCAGCAGTTTTCCATTACTGTATGCAAAAGAACTGCATATGAATGACATGGTAAGTGCTACATGATGTCAAGCTCAGTGGTGCATGCTAGAAACGTGGCTCTGTCCTCCAGGATGCAATTGCTTTTATTTGAAGCCCTGCATGCAGGAGAATGTGAATTCATGAAATGATGGCAGGAAAGAATATTCTCCAAAGTGTTTGTCAACCATTCTCAAAACTGGAGCTTGCAAAAAGAGCTGCTACAGTACTCTGAATGAGTGAACTGGTCTGAATCGGTGAACCAGTTCACATTTTTTCCAAGCAATTCACTCCTTGACAAGCACTTAAAAGAACTTTCTGAATGCTAACAACTATAATGAACCTGGAAAATTAGCACTTTTAGAGGCATTAAAAAGAATAAACTGATTTTTGTATCCAAAGCCTTGACTGTACATCTCTCAAGGGGAAGGAAGAAAGGTATTCATGACAGTACAGTGTCTTTGCTGCTAAGAATTGTAATTTAGATTGTAAAAGGAAAAAAGAACAACTGCATTCGTCTTCTTTAATGCATTGTTTTGGACACTTACATATCAAATCTGCTTTTCTATGAATATATTTTTCTCCCAGTTCAGACTTGTACTTTAAAATTTTGCTGCTCATTAACAGGAAAATAATTCAAATTTTAACTTAAAAAAAATAATAATTTCACTTTATTCATTTGGGAGAAAAAGATACAGAGGTAAACAGAGATTCTGCAAACATGAACAAAGTAGTGTAACCCTTGTTGAACCTACTCATCAGTAATCCTTATCCTAGCATAGGTGATGGATACTAAGGCACCATATCCAGTATTTCAAGGACTTGGGCACATTATACAGCATATCCGAAAAGTGGCTGTGTCATTATTTACATTGTATGGAACAAAGGAGTGTTTCAGAAAATGTCATGGATGATTAAAGCAGAAAAAAAATGGATTCCATTCTCCATACTGCCACTAATTTTCTCTATGTCCTCATACAAGTTTCATCTTGCAAGCTGTTAAGCACATGCTTTCTGGATGATCCAACTCACTTCAATGAGACTAATACATACAAGTATTCTATATTCAATACATGCAAGTGTTTTCAGGAAGAAAAAAGACCTTTAATTTTGCATGCCCCATTTCCCATATCATTAACATCAGGAGGATATATTTATTAATTTTGTGGGACTGCGAGGACATATAATTGTTTGAAATGTCAAAGGGAAGGTTTTAGCAAGTGACATGAAGATAGAGATAGCAAAAATGCTAGGATACATGGTACAAGTGCAGCTGAAATGAAAAGCTACCCTTTTCAGGGATATATCCACTATTCTAGAATTTTATTGAAATGTTTCATCATCAAATGATTTTAAGCTCCAAAAAAAAAAAAAAAAAAAAAAAAAAACAAACACATTTTAAATAAGGCTGCCTCCTAGAAGGGAAAGAACATCAGAAGAAAAACATTTATACAACTTTATGGGCTTTTCCTTTCAGCATCTACCTGAAAGGTTGCACATCTTTAAGCATATCTATAGATAAAATGAATTATTTAGTGTGACACTTTGGTATCATTCAGAATTCTTATTTGATTTGACTTAGACTTTGTTAGATCGATACACAACTATGACTAAGCTGAATGTAAAATAAATAGCAGGTTCATTCCATCTTGTTCCTTAGAAGGATATTTAATCTTTTGACCACCATTGTGTGTGTTTTTTTTGTTGTTTTTAAAGTAGTTTATAATTTCTGTGAGGTGTCAGCCTAACAATCCCCCCACACTGTGATCCTGATATGGACAATTGTACAGTACAGTGGGTGCAAAGAGAACAGAAGTTTTACTTGGAGATGTACGCTACTGAAAAAGAGGTTTTGCTGATTAAAAGACTGGGATTTTGCTTGTTGCTTTGCTTACCTTAATTATTAGTTGTGTACATTAGTGATTCCAGAATACAAAACAAAACATTTCTGCAATACGTTTTTAGATATAATAACCTACAATAGTACACTTGTTTTACTACAGAAAGTGAAAAAAAAATCACAATGTTTTAGTGAAAATAAAATAAAATAAAATAAAATCAAGCAATGGAAATGAAGCTTACACCTATACTGAAAAGTAAAATATCCATAACTTTGAAAAAGAACTTCCCTTCAAAGCATAGGATTTGTTTTCTTTGTAGCATTACTTTTGATATGTCTTGAGACCTGGAACGAAAGTCTTAAATTCGCTTCATGTTGTCCAGAAGAGGACCATCAGACAGATGCAGTTTGGACACTTGGGTGTAACACTAACGTTATATTCAAAACAGTGTAAGTTTATGCCTAAATGTTTTTGAGGATCTGGATGTAATTATCTAGACTAGAAGGCTAACACAAATGCAAAAACAAAGAAACAAACAAAAACACTTTACTGTGAAAAGGGATGTCCACCAGTCACCTTGCAGTAGAAACATCCTGATTTCTCTCTCGGCTACTAAACTGCTGAAATATGTAGTGTCATCAGTATTTTGGTATTCTGAAAAAATTATCAAAATAGTTTTGCCTCTGAAATATTTGGGTATTTTTATCCCAGTTTAATTATTAATACATATTATTATAATATAACAATATAATATAATTAATAATTATAATATAATTATTAAATTAAAATAATATAATTCTTATTATTAATAGAATATGAAGAACATACTAGTAGATAGCTGCTGAAGGATGTTTTGTTTATCACTAGGAGTCATCTGCTACAAGTATCTTCTTTTCTAGTCTTCAAGTTGTATTCATTTTAGGTCAAATTTCACCAAACAGAACCAGATTATGAGGCAAGAGAGGTGTACTGGTTTGGGTTTAATATGTCAGAGCCACCTCCTCTCTGTCTTTCCTGAGGCACTAAGACTTCTCCCTGAAGCTGTGATTTTCTGCCACTTGGTCCCTTTTATTTTATAATTAAGTAGAATGCAAAGAGTAAAATAAATAAATTATTTTACCTACTTGTATATTGTGACAAAATTACTCCTCATGAATGGGCTGTTTCAAGGTCTCTGAAATTAATGCTGTTAAATTCAGTGCTGCATTTGGGTGAAGTCCATCCTCTGCTTGTAGGCTTTGGGTGGTTTCTTTCTCCTCAGTCCCCCATGAGTTTGCAAAATAATCTTGCTTTTGTAACCTTTAGCTATACTAATAAAATGCATCTGAAAATCCTAGGTCTTTTGGAATAAAAATGGCTTTGTTTATAGGATTGATTTTCTTCAACTTATCAACCCCAAATGGGTACCTCATGCATGTTTATTTCTCCTGGCCATGCATAAAATCTACAAGAATAAATGGAAAAAGGCAGAATCCCTACCCACTTTTACATACACAGAGTTTTTGTAGACTTGGAGTCTGGCACTTACTTATTTGCAGTCACCTGTCTGAAGGTGGACAGGATTTTGGACTGGATAAAATGAAGAACCTGGCAGTTGTACTAGGGTGTCACGCAGCAGCTCTGAATTCCGCACTTTGCTGGCTAGGACCTCCCTGTAGATGAGCTAATCAGTCCTGACTGCAGAGCTACGGGTCAAGAGGTAAGTAGGTCAGTTCGGTGGAGATGGACTATGTTTTGGGGAAAAAGAGCAGTAAAATTAGTCAAGGATATCTCTTCTTCAGCATACAGTTCATAGAGATTAAAAGCTTTCTGTTATAGCTACAGATAGGGTGGGTTTTGAGGCGTGTCACAGCACAGAGTCCAGAGCAGCTGCTGTCATTTTAGTGGCAATACCAGAGCAATTCAAAAACCCTTGTGGTAAGGGCATCTTCGTGAATTTTATCTTCATGAAATTATGGGTGACATGGCTAAGACAATGGGTGAGAGGAATGTACGTGAACATACATATAGAAAGTGTGAACTGAATAATATATATATCATATGATGTATATAAATAATGTAACAAATATTACATTATTATACATCCAATGGATTGTATGAACAAAAATTGTGCTTTGCCTAAAGCATGTGGGAAACTGATGGTAGAGCTAGAAATTGAACGAAACCTCATGTGTTAGGTATAAGATCACTCTTCTGTAACTGCAGCAAAAAGCTAAAGGAAGGTTTATTTCTACATTAGCTCTCATTTTTTTCAGGCAGTATTGCCCTCCTAAAGATATCTCTTCAAAAGATGGACCTTTTAAGAATGTCTGCAGATCTGGACACCCTCAGATTAACTGGGGGCACACATTTCAAAGGCAGGTGGTGTTCATGGGGAATTCTCTGCCAGCAGCCCAGATCTCTGCTGCAGAAGTAAAGGATAAGTAGTAAAGGAGTTTAAATTTCCTCTAGCTGCCTTCTGTTGTGCATCAGCTTTGATCTGCCAGGATTACCTTGAGAGGTGGGAAAAGTAGTTAATTTTCCTCTTTTACGTGACACTTCCCCTTTCTCTAGGGGCTCCTGAGTTAGTGCCCACTATCTTTTAGGTGAGCTGAATGCAGTACCAGAACTTCAACCTTTGTGGCACTGACTGGCTTCAGATGCTGTCAGATAAGGGAGGCGTTTGATGATTTTCATCAGTTTCAGTGCAGCTATCATCTAACAACAACCAGCGAGTAGACTTTCTACTCTGATCAACCCACGATGCCACTTTCTTTACCTTGCCTTTTCCCATTTTCCACTGTGGCTCTGCAGAGCCTTGGTCCCTAGGGAACACTTTTTAAATATCCATATAACTATTTATCTTTCTCCAGCTGCACACTAAAACCATGCTTTGTGGTGATACCTTCAAAAAGATTTGACCATGCTTAGATGACTTCTGCTATGCTTATAAAGTGAAATATGTTGTATTACCGGGTTCTTTTACTCCCTCATCTTTTGCCTTTGGAGTCATATTTAGCTTTCTTTCTTTTTCTTTCTTTCTTTCTTTCTTTCTTTTTTTCTTTCTTTCTTTCTTTCTTCCTTTCTTCCTTTCTTCCTTTCTTCCTTTCTTCCTTTCTTCCTTTCTTCCTTTCTTTCTTTCTTTTTCTTTCTTTTTCTTTCTTTCTTTCTTTCTTCCTTCCTTCCTTCCTTTCTTTCTTTCTTTCTTCCTTCCTTCCTTTCTTCCTTCCTTCCTTCCTTCCTTTCTTTCTTTTTCTTTTTCTTTCCTTTTCTTTTTCTTTTTCTTTTTCTTTTTCTTTTTCTTTTTCTTTTTCTTTTTCTTTTTCTTTTTCTTTTTCTTTTTCTTTTTCTTTTCCTTTTTCTTTTACTTTTTCTTTTCCTTTTTCTTTTTTTTTTCTTCTTCTTTTCCTTTTCCTTTTCCTTTTCCTTTTCCTTTTCCTTTTTCTTTTTCTTTTTCTTTCTCTTTTTTTTTCTTTTTCTTTCTTTTTTTTCCTTTTCCTTTTCCTTTTCCTTTTCCTTTTCCTTTTCCTTTTCCTTTTCCTTTTCCTTTTCCTTTTCTTTTTCTTTTTCTTTTTCTTTTTCTTTTTCTTTTTCTTTTTCTTCCTTTCTTTCCTTTCTTTCCTTTCTTTTTCTTTCTTAAATTAAGGTTATTTGACACCATCCTTTTGTTCTGATCTTGTAGCACCTGAACCAATGGATTCTCAGCCACGGCCAAGGCTCCTGACTTCTCCAGTAATATAAATATTTGGCAACAGAGTACAGTGTCTGTCTGTTTTTAAACAACCGTCACATGGGAGCTCTCATGTCCTTGCACTGTTGTCAGCTGTTGCAAAGGACAGAATAGCAGATGGTAAAATGGACTAGAAAAAATGACTAACCACGACTTGAGCTCTACTTCTGCATGAGTAGTAAGGGGGATCAGAAATAATGCTGTTCTTTTCTCTGTGCTCCATCTTTTTGCAAACTTGTTGCCCTGATATCCTGGTTGTGCACATACTCAGCACAGGATCCAGCCAGTCCCAGCGCTGTGACCAGCTAACCAGCCTGCCTGCCAGAGGCTGTCATGGAAGGAGAGAGGTGGTGGCGGAGAGTGATGGCCAGGCTGCATGTGCACCTCGCCCTCAGATGTGCCTTGCCCTAAGGTATGCTCCTTAACTGCAGTGTCCTGTGACAGCCTCTCAGGCACCATGTACCGCTACCACATACTATGTATCTATAGGCCATCATATGGCTCAGTGCATCAGAGGTATATTGCAGACTGCTGCAAGCAACAGAAAGGATGAAACCTGAAATATGTAGTTTGTTTCCTTTTGGCTCCGTTTGAGCAAAAAGCCAAGCTACTCAGATGGTCACGACTATCCTGGAACTGATACGGGTATTGGTGGTAACCTTCAGGACTTTTGATGTGCGTTACCTCTCAGGGCAATTTGATCAGGAACATCATTAAATCAAGTGTGTAAAAAGTGAAATACAGCATCTCCACTGGAAACAAGTCATTTTGGCAGGGACCAGCCAGGCCTACCACCACGGTCTATGCATGGGGTAAGCCTCCTCTGACCTCCTGAGCTTTGCTCCCAAGACCCAAAGGGCAGATAAAATAGCATCATGGCAATTCCTAACAAATCCAATGAGTCAGTTCCTGGTAATGATGAGACCCATGTGAGCATGAGTGAGATCATTAGCACTGATTTCCATTTTCATTGCTCTTGATGGTTATTTTAGAAAAGGGTATATTTTCAACTTTTTTTTTAAGATGTTTTCCTATGGAAATAGTTCTTATGCAGTCATGAACTCTGTTTGCCAGCCTTCCTTTCCCCCCTCAGGAACTTTTGTGCCCATCAACAAAGTTTGGTAGAAAGATAGCAATTTCAAAGTTGGTAAGTCCCTGCAAGCTTCATGAAAATAGGTGGCTGGATGGAAGAAAAAGACCTTGTTAGTGCTATGAATGGTAAGAGACCAGAAAGGCAGCTCTTTGTATTGGTCACCAGAGAATCCACACCTCTAGATGGCAGGAAAAGCTTCAGAGTTTGCATGTTATTAGACCTCAAAGAGAGACACATCTACTGGAGACTAAAAAAATCTTGCTGCTCCCAGAAAAAATAATAAAAAATTAATTGTATAAAATCCACCCTATAACAGAATTGTCTGTATCTTGCTCTGTAGATTCATATGCTCCCACCTCTCCATACACATTAAGATTTAAGGTACTCATCAGTGGGAAATCTGTATTATCTCCCACAGGACTGCAGTCTCTCCTTCAGTACTAACATATTAAAACTAGACTTCTTAAACATTCATATTAATTAGTCTGTAAGGAACCATTATCAAAATACGGTATGAATACATAATTATGAGGGTGTGTTGTCTGACAGGAAAAGGAGGGTCTGATCCTGCCTCCTACAAAGTAAATGGCAGCTTCACTGCTAATTTTCTTATGAGAAATACCAAGCCCTGTGGCAGCAGAAACAGGAGACATTTTTCCCCTTCCTGCCTCTCTGGAAGCACTGTCCCACCCTTGCTGAGAAAGCACTTCACTTCTCCTGGGAGGGGAGCTAGAAAGAGGAGTGTTTGGCGGCTATTATCAATATTCATGTACAGCTGCAATTCACAGCCTTTATTCCCTGCTGAAACACACCGTTAGCTTCAGCAGGGCTTGACCTGCAGAAAGCGGGACCCTGTTAGCAGCAGCTAGGCCAGACCAGAGCTGGTTATGCTCACTTGTGCATCCTATGTCCTTCTCCCAGAGAGAACAGTCTGACTCCTCCCCTGTGTCTTTGTCACCACTCCTGCTGCCTGTGAGATGGGGCAGCATCTCATGAATCATAATCCTTTGGCATAGGCTGAGGGCCTCAGGCATTGTAGAAGTTCAAGCTCTGCTGTTTCACTGGGCTTACAACAGGCAAAACATGTCTTTGTCTCAGGTTAGTGCGGTGCCAGAGCCAAAAAGACACAGCAAGCTATGTGTTAACTTTCAAATATCAAGCCCACAGTTCATCCCAGGTTAGGATCTCCTCAAACTGGGATTTTTTCCTTTGTTTGTTTTCCTTTAGGTAAAAAATAGCATGGTCTAGGAAATACAGCTTGGGAGTGGAAAACTGGAAAGTGATCTTAGATCTTGTTTTTCTGCTACGGATCTGTTTGCAGCCTTGGGAGGACATTAGGATATTATTTCTCCAGCCCCAATTACTGCCTTCTTTATAATGTGCTAGAAAAGAGTTCCCTCCTGTTTCCTATCCCCAGGTTTTCCTTCTACTTGACTTAGCAAGAGCTGTATTTGTTGCTGGCACTAGAATCTCCCCCACTTAGCCAGCATTTCTTTCTGTCCTGCAGTTCCTGTGTTTCCTGTTCACAGCAGCGAAGTTGCACTGCACTGGGAGGAGCAAAGGTGGAAGATGGGCTTGTTCCCAGATGCCATCTCAGGGCTCTCCGCACTTCAGTGCTGTGAGCAGCAAGTGTTCTGGTAGAGTTCCCAGCGTGTCCAAAAGCCTGGGTGCTCCATCACCCAGCATAGCTGCCCTGCTGTTTTAGGAAAGGACGCCCTGGCAAGACGTCTTCAAAGTGACTACATTCAGCAGTGCTATGTGTTGGCATAACTGGACAGGCATGCTTAAAGACATCATCTCAAGATTTTCAATCTTGAGGCTTTACTGACTCTTACTGCAAGGCAGGCAGCCTTGTAAAAGAAATCTAACCGTGTACTTAATCTTGACAGTGGCAGCACCGACCTCCCCTTGGTGCCTTGCTTAACAAGTTCCCACTGCAGTCAACATTAGTGACCCTGGTGGTGGCTGGACACTAAAGTCTGAATTGAAATCCCTATTTTATTTTTAGCAGATGACCATTGCATATCAGTAACGGTGAAGGATATTTATTACTTAAAAAAACCTGGGTGTGTAACAGGGTTTTCCAACGGGACTTTCTCCATATGTGCAATGAAAATTTTCAGAACTCCCTTCTAGGTGCTTAACTTGTCTTTTTTACACCTGGTTACCTCTAAAAATCTGTCCTTCAGTCACTAATCACTTGAGCTAAACTGCTGCTTGTGAGCAAGCAGAGAGAAAGAATCTATATCTTGTTAGCAGCCTCTTAACACTCGAATGTCACCCTTTTTTATTAGAATTTCCCACACTTGAACATTCTGTTGGCTTTCAGGAGAGCGAGAAGTTGAAACATGTCAAGAGCTGAGAGAAAAGCTTATTCTCACCCTCTGTCTAAATGTTGTATGTCCGTGGGATTTCAGAAGAGTCCTGAAACTCCCAGCGCCAAAAGCTTGAGTTTGCTTGAGATGTACTTAGCCAGAAACACATTCCCAAACACTGGGTGTTTTCACCAACTTTCTCCTTTTACTAAGAAATGCTCTTTCTGTAAAATTAAACAG
Organism: Cygnus olor; assembly: GCF_009769625.2. Taxonomy (NCBI): domain Eukaryota; kingdom Metazoa; phylum Chordata; class Aves; order Anseriformes; family Anatidae; genus Cygnus; species Cygnus olor. The sequence continues at coordinate 78,273,875 of NC_049169.1, read as the reverse complement.
CTAACAGTCCCCATGAAATGAACATTTGCTAATCAGATTTAGTGAAGTCAGAACTGCATGTCAATGATGTGCTCAATAAATTGCTTAAATGTGGGACCTTTAGCACAGAATTTGACTATGGCAGTGATTATTTAGCTAGAAACTGCCATGAAAGCTGCAAGTAAAGCAGGCTGCTATACTGACTGTACCTAGCCACTAGAGAGAGACATTATCCCACGTAGTAAACTGAAGTGTTTCACTTGTGCATGTCCAGGGACCTCTCCTCAGAGCTAAATATCCTGTTCATCCAGAGCGGATGATATGATTGACTCACTGACTGTGTCTCGGAGGGCTGTGGCTGCAAGCATGCCATATGTTGCATGTACAAGGAGGCCAATCTAAAACGCCCTGATGGTGACAGGAGGGAAGGTGTTAAATTTATATTTATGTATTTTTCAATCAAATCAGCTCACCTGAGGTTAGACAAGGGAAGAAGCAGGTTAACTGTTGTTCTTTGAAGGAGCAGGGCAGATGTAATCAGGCCAGCACAGATAGCTTCTTGTAGTGTAGCACTCGGGCGTGATCAGACTTCTCAGGTATTACAGACAGACCAATAGCAGATCTTATAAAATGTACACTGAGCTTGCATAAGCCTATATAATTCTGTACACATTGATGCAGAGCCCTCAGCACCAGAGGTGCTCTGTGGTGGTTCCTGAAAATAAGTAATGCTGGCCTTGCTTTGGCCAGATATGTTATCATCTTTGATCGCTTACAAGCTCCTTGCAGATGTTACCTGCTCCCTTCCAGATGTAAACAGCGTGGCTGGTGGCTGGCTGGACACAGTGCCTTCTGCATTTGCAGACCTGTTTTTCTCACCTTTTTGGGCAGTGGCACAAGCCTTGTGTGGCTGCCGTGTCTCTAAGTGGTTTGTAACTGGTGTGCTGAGTTTTGCTGTGCTGTCAGTGGCAGGCACAGAGGCTGCACAGGTGTGCAAGTGGTTAACGTGGGCTGCCCCATCCTGAGACAAGCAGGTGCTCATCCGATCAGAAAGAAGAACTGGGCAGACTGGAAACTTGCGTGAATTGATAGCGGAAATGTCCATAAAACTAACACTACATTCAGGCTGATAAATGTGTGCTGCGGACTCGGATAATGCCCAGAGGTCAAAAGCAGCACATTTATTTGTAAAGCCTGCCAAAACATTCAAGCTTCCAAGCACAGGAAAATGTAGTTGAAGTAACAGTGGAATGGCTGCTGGTGGGAAATGTAAGAAGTCTGCTTGTGCTAAAAATGCATCTGGGTACAAAAAGGGCTTGTCCTGTGAACAGGCAGGATAGCGCCTGATGCAGAGTGGGCCTGCGCATTTAACCTCTGAGATTTTCTGCTGTCAGGTGCCAGCTTTGATTCCCAGAAGAGGAATACTTTAAGAGGGCAGTGAGCGCTGCCTCGCTGTTTTGATGTCTCACAGAGTACTGACCAGGGATCTGATATTAGGATCAAGTGGTTGTTTCCTATGTGATTAGTTAGTTTTATTTCAATGCAGGCAATGAATGACACTAGCGTGGTGTGAGTTTTTGTGTGTGCTGTTTAAAAGTCATTAGAAAATCACACAGTTCTGCTTTTTGTTGCACATCTAAACACTAGATAACTGGCATTTGATTTATGACTTGTAATTAGATTATTTTATATTGGTTCTTTAACTTCTAGACAGAATTTATATTAGTATATTTATTTGCACCTGTACTTCCTCTCAAGTTCTCAAAATAGCATAGAGATTCACATGTGAAAATCCCACTATACTTCACAGGCTGCTTTGAAAATCTCAGTATCAGCACTTCATTGCTATGAGGGTACAGATTCAGCTGTATGCAAACACGCAAAGAGAAGTCTCAGCCATGGGTTTCCACTAGGACTCAACTAGGTGCATGTTGAAAGTGAGTATTCATTTTTTGTCTTGCAAATTAGCAAGCACTCAACTAAGGGAAGTCCTCAATCATTATGCAAATAATAAACTGGTAAAATCCCCTTTTTTCTTCTTTTTATAGAACAGCACACCCTTTAGCGCATCCTCGGAATTAATCTGTTTTAAGGATTGATTACGGTAAGGCACTGTAATCTGCTGCAACATTAAAACATTAAAACAAAACCTCTTAAACCCCCCTTTTGAAAAGCTAACCAAGCGTTGGTCGCAGGCAGTGGTATTTCCTGGCCAGATGTGCTGATTCCGAGAAGCTTTTCTAGAATCTGGCACACTTTCTAGCATTTTAGACTATTTCACACTTCTACTTTTACCACATTTTCTGAATACTGGAAAATTACCTGTAAACATGAACGTTTAACTGAAAAGAAAACAACTGGGTAATACATACTCGTACATCACAGGATGGTGCAAACAGCATTTGAAAACTCTGTAAATCAATAAAGAGTTTTGAGGTTATGCACTGAGTAAAGAACATAGAATTACATACACACAACTACCATCTTGACTGCTGATATTAATTTCTCAAGATGAGAAAATTAAAAAAAAAAAAAACTAAAGGAAAATGTTACCCCCATCTTACAAAAGAAGAACAAAAAAATAAGCAAGATGAATTCACAAAATGAGAAACATTTTCTGCTTCTCCTCAGCCTTTTCAAAAATGGACAGGGATGGGGCTTTGTGTTCCCCCCATCTAAGCTGTTGTCCAGCTCCAGGCCAACATGGCAAATTTTCATTTCTGGTTACAGTATGCATTTGTCATCCTACCCTATGATTCGGTGAGTCCATACTGCTGTGCAGGGGATATAGGAGAAGATTCAGGAAATTTCTGAAGAGTTGAGGAGCTCAGCTGTGAGGGGACTTCAGTTTTCTCATTGTGAAAGAAATCTTCTGTGACAAAGTTGCAGCATTCCTGTCTACCAGCTAAATCTAGCTTCATTAGAGTTGTGCATAGGCACTACATAATTAACCTGATTTGCAGAGTGCTTTATTAAAGCTTTTTTTTTTGACAATTATCATTTTGCCTAATGAAAAAAAAAAAAAGTCTTTTTGAGTCCTCACCCAAATGCAAATGACCTCTTTTGGAGCTTCAGAGACCTTTCTGTAGCGTATTTTAAAAGTCACTGCCCGTTTTCATTTAGCTACCGAGGTGACAAAATATTGAAAGAGTGGCTGTCTTTGCAATATATGAATTCCTGCCCAGCACAAGGAGCACACACAAATAAGGAGCCATTGCTCAGTGTACCCAGGCCAGTTTTCATCTGCATGCCAAGGCGGGGACTCTGGGAACTCAGGTGGCCAGTGCTGTGTGCTTACACACTCATGCTGTGTATATATACTTAATAAATTTCCTTTGCTGCTGAGTATACACTTCACCTTTGAGGAACTCGGAGAGTAAGTATTTTCACTATTTTGAAGATGGGGAAGTTGAGATGGGAGAAAGCCAGGGGCTTACATAAAGAGGGAAGTCCTGGTGAGATAAGGAGCATGAGGCTTACAGGTCTGGGTTCACATCAAGCAACTACAGCACTGTGCAACAAAAACACGTTTCAATTGATTCCCATTTGTGGAGGGAAACAAGACCACCCAAACAAATGAATAAATAAATAAGCCCCTTTCCTGGAATGGGAATACATCCCATTAAAACATCTGTCATAAAACAGAAAGGTAGGCTAAGCTTGTACCTGTCATCTTTTTTTTTTTTTTTTTTTCCCCTCTGTTAATTATGGTGTTTCAGGATCCACTTTCTAAAGGACTTTGTAACTGAAGTGGCTGTTTATTCAAAGGAAACTTCTTAGGGTGGCTCAGCTTAATTGTGTTCTTGTTGGAGTGAAACAGGATGCTTGGCCCAAACCTGATTTCCTTCATTTCAGTGTGTTCTGTCACAAGCACTTTTCCTGCATCCTGCAGTAAAACATCAGTGAGTCTGCATCTTTTCCAGCATGGAGCACTTGAAGGGATGCGTGATCAAGGAAATTTTCATTTATCAGGCACAGAGAGAATTGGGATGCCCATGGCTTATCGTGGGCAACTCTTCTGATCCACAGTTATCCCCTTTTCCCACTAGAGGGGGTTACATGTTCTAATTCAGAGTGCTACAACAGCCCCAGATGAGATGGAGCTGCCACTTGTCCACCTATATATTTTAGCTGATACAGTTACCTCATAAATACAATAATGAGCTGACAGTACTAGGACTTGAGACCTTAATAACCATTAAAAAAATGTTTAATTACAAGGAAATTAGAGAGGTGTCTGTTAAGTGCTTGAATTTGCAACCTTCTGTCCACAAAAAGAAATCCAAACACTTCCCTGAATCATAGCTAACTTCCCACACACTGGTTATAAGCTATATCTTGTTTATTTCTGCATACATTACTCTCAGTACATGATTAGATTTGTCACCCATGACCCAGTATGCTGTTTGCAATTATTTCTTATATTAAATTAATCACTACATATTTACTTTGAGAAATTATGTATGATATATTGATGCGCGCATGTGTATAAGTGTATGTGAACACATGAACTTTCCTGATTGCCTTTCCTCTTATATGGCAAATTAAAAATAACTGCATTCAAGCCAGTGGAGCTATGCTAGACTATCAAAGAGTGGGGGAAAATGGCTACACAAACTTTTATTTATTTCCCATTTTAACTATTTCCACTTACTTTCTGAGTTTTGGGGGTATGGACAGTCAAATCTCCAACAGCAGATATGTGAACACTTGTGGCTCCAAGTTTTGAGGTTTCTGGGGTGGACTCTACTTGGTTTTGCTTTTTCCACCTCCCATGTCTTATGGTTGTGCCTGGGTGGGGTGATCTGCATACATATGGACTCCCACTGTATCTTTGGGACTTTGTGCAGCAGTAATACTACCCAGAGAACTACTTAGCAGAATCAGATCCTTCGTGAACTATTTACTGTGTGAAACTAATTCCTATGGCTTGTGACTTTTTCCTGGGTAATGTAAAGCCTCTTGTTTACACAATGAGATCTAATTTGTAGTAGCTCGTTTTCTAGGAAAACTAAAGCTTATGCTATGCATAGAATCAGGACCTCCAACTGTTTTTGTTTTGTTTTGTTTTGTTTTAAAGCTTTCTATGCCTATTTAGTTTCCATCCAATCTTTCAGATTTTTCATTCTCCCGGATTTCTGTTCCACACTGTATTTTGCTTTTCATTGCAAGGCTTTCTCTGTCTTTTCTGAACATCACTAATTCTCAGATGAACTCACACTCAACAACTTCCAAGCTGGAGTTGAATTTACAAACCAAATCCATTGTGTCTGACTGGGTTCAAAATGAAACAGAAATACTTCTAATCTGTTAGATTTCTGAGGTGCTAATTACTTTGCCATCTTGTATTTGCCTCCCAGTGCAAATTGGCAACCTGAATGCTATGAGGAAGTCTTTTAGTAATCTTTTAAGAAAATTATATGGAGTAATTTACTTCTGCAACAAGTAACTTTCTTGAGGAAGGCGATCACTGGCACCTACACAGTTGTGATAATGGGTATTTAAAGCCATAAAAAAACTTCAGCTTCAAAAGAAACCAGAATTATCCATGTTAAGGACCAAAGATTAAACAACCTTGTATGTTTTTTTACTTTTCTCTGTAGACATAGTGTTCTTTATCCACATATGAAGGGTGGACTGGAGCCTCCAATACATACTCATACAAAGTCCTTTCTTGACTTTTTGCCTGTGTTCTTTGCCATGATAATACTGAATTCAGGGGTACAGTGTTTTGCATAACCTCAGTGGATGATGAGCTCAGTTACACCTTGTTGCAGAGAAGCAAGGCAGAGATGGGAGGAAAACAATATTGTGTTTAAAGCAATGGCCTTGTACCTTCACGGAGCGTGTGCACAAACCCTTATTGGCACACAAATGAACTGTGTTTTTTGAAGTATTACATTGTTTTGTCTTCTGGGCTGCCTGGAGTTCTTCCAAGCGCAACTAACAAAGGCTTGAAGAAAGGATTCAAAACATCACGGGGGAAAAAAAAAATCTTTGCTACAGACTAGAATGGCTTCTGGTGTGTTGCCAGGTACCCAGGGGAGGGTGCACTGAGCTAATGGAGTGGCAGCAGCGAGCCCTGTGCAGGTACCCAGCTTTCCACACAGACACCAGGCAGCTGTCACTTCCCAGACTATGGGGAGGATGAGCAGGGTGCAGCAGAGCAACAGGTCTGAGGAGGAGAAAGGGGCATTCCTTCTGGGATATGCTTTGTGTGCACCACTTGAGGTTTTCTTGTAATTTTGTTTCGTGTTTGCTTCTGCTTGTCTCCCTCCCCTCTGCTCCCAACCAAAAATATGGTTAATCACAAATGAAATAAAGGTTTGTCCAGTCAGACATCAGTAGTGTTTGGACTTGTAGGCAGGCAGATAGATAGATGCACTGGGTAGAAGTGATTTTCTGTCTTTATGTAGACATATGAAACTCTAGTAGTCAAGTAGCTTGCCTTCAGAAATCAAACCATCCCAAACGATGATAATACCCACAGAACCCTACTCACTGTAAGACCATACGATTTTTTTTTGCGATTCCTATCAAAGCTTCAGTTCAACTTCTGTAATAGGTTGCTTTCTCTTTGGGAATCAATGAAGGCTGCTCTGGACAGTTCTAATAGTAGGTTTCATCATACAGATAGAAATATTCAGTGTCTGCTCACACATGGAAACGTGTGTAGTTTCACTACAAATGATTTTACCAGTACCCAAACCTTAAAGCCCCTTAGACGTTTCAGTTGGTTTGTCAAAAACAGTATGTTAATGGTAAAGCAAAATATCACATGGCTGTGTGTACCTACTTTCCTTGTAAAACCTGAAGCTTATTAGAACAAGAAACCAAACAGCTAAACCTTGGTCCTCGGTCAGCCATACAAGGACTTGGCCTATGGATGCAGTTTATAGTGGGTACAATTTATCTATGTGCAGTGTCACTGGAAGCCACCGTCCATCCTGCCTAGAAGCCCCCCAGCTGCACCAAGCACATGGAATGTGTCACGAGACGCAGAAGCGCGTGGAGACCCCAGCTGTCCCCCTGCCAGTTAGCCCCATCTCTGGCCATGGACATGCAGCACCTCAGCATGCCCCAGAGGCTTCCTGCAGGGGCAGCGCTATACCCAAGGGAGGCCCAGTTAGCTCCTTTTACTGTTTTGCCCCTGAAAACACAGATCCCATGGAACACAGCTGCCAGGATGATAATTGTTTTCAACCAGTGACATTCTTCATGAATGCTACAGTTTGAGAGGGGAATATTTTTGATCTGCTATCCTTCCCCCCTCTCCCCCCATCTGCCATAAGATGATTATAATCAATTGGCACTTATACAACACATCTGCTAACCAGCCAAAGATCTTTAAAATAACTTCACCTATTTCTGTTCTCCTTTTTTCGAAGCAGGGATGTTGAAGCCAGAGGAACTGACATGCCTCTCTCCAGGTCCCATAGGAATCAGTGACAGAGATGCAGCTGGCACTGGGCATGAATCCTGAATTGGCTGGTTTCCTACCCTGGGTTTTCCTCAGTGCTTACCTTAAGCATTTTCTCTTCTCCCATTTCTGTCTGACATCCATTACCAGAAATTTGCTAATCTCAGGATTATGCAAGGGAGCATATTTTCAGTCATAGGATGCTCACATGCTTCCCAGAACAGGGGGAACCCGAGCTCTCTGTTGCACACTTGTTGCCTGATGCACACACACATGCACGCACAAGCACTGGTTGAGACCTGACCATCAGGGAACTGATTAGGCCAAGAGGGGTGAAGAGATGAGTTTGTGAATTACACTAACAAGCAGGATTGCGCTTACCACCTCTGTTGAATAAATCTGTCCAAAACCCGTCGTTCCTCTCGCTACAAAAATAACGTTCATCTGTGTGCATTCTTCTCTGATGAGCTGTGTCACCACAGAAATGGTAATTCTGCCACTTATCAGTGAGCTGCTTTTTAGGAAAACAGGGGGTGAGGAGGGTAAACAGGCTGTAGAGGAAGGTAACATGAGAGTAGGACAGGTGATTAGTTTTCAATGTCATTCTGACAATTCAGCAACTAAACAGATTGTAATTCTGAACAAAGGGAGCTGAAATGGGAAAAGATAGCTTTTCCAGGTCCTGAATGCTTCAAGAGATGCTAACTGTTCCTAAGTAAAACACCGTAACCTGCTATAAACTAAATACTAATTATTTAATTCTCCTGACAGCAGTGAGCTTTCCAAAACCCCAAAAGGTAGGTAGGAGCCTAACCACCACCAGCAGCACAAAAGCTTGCTGTTCTATGGCTAAGGCTGTTCAGGGTTCCTCGGAGCTTACCTTTGGTACCTTTTCCTCTTGTCCCATGAATTTTGTCAACCCCCTTTTTTCCCCATTAAAATTCATTCTCTGCTTCCCTACAGTTGCTAGTTATCTCCCAGTCATCTTTGTCTTTGAAAATCTCCTTACCCCATGGGGAAATTTAATTAATCAGCTGCACGAAGGCCTTTACTATTTATTACAGTATCTCTATGAAACTAAGGATGAGAAAAGAATATTCCAGATATAAACAGCTGGGGTCTGGGTGGGAGGGACTTCACAGGCCCAGTGGCAGAGGGCTTCCCCCACTGCCAAGGAGACCCTGCTGCTGCCAGGCACTTGCTGCTTTGCAGTGATGGCCAGGAATTACAAGTGAGCTTCCGTCCATGGGATGGTTTCCTCGATACCCAGTTTATGATTCACATGCCCACTGGCCCATCCTCTTGCTTTACATGGTCTTCATGGGGATTTCTCTGGGGTCTTTTGCACCCTCATGTTACTGCATAAGAGCTTAAACAGAGGAAATCCACTTTTCAGGAGGTTCCACCTAAACACCAGGCAGCCCTTCTGTGCTGTTTCGGGGAGGGAGCACAGGCACAGGCTGCCCAGAGAGGCTGTGGAGCCTTCCTTCTTGGAGAGCTTCGGAAGCTGCCGGGACGTGGTCCTGGGCAGCCTGCTCTGGGTGGCCCAGCTTGAGCAGGGGTTGGACCAGACGGCCTCCAGAGGTTCCTGCCAACCTCAGCCGTTGTGTGATTCTGTGAACATTATGGTTGGAGAGTCCCTGCTATGAACTCTTGAATTTTCTTTGTCTATAAGCCTGGATTCTAATCCCAGCTTTGGGTTCACAAATACCAGCCCTGCTTCTGGACTGGAGGGTGAATACAATAGAGTTTTATGGCAGATTTCTTTTCTGAAGAGAAGGCCTTCTGTTTTTCCCAAACTTTTCAGTTTGTTTTGAAGTCAGTAAAGATATCGAAAAAAATAAGGGAAAAAATAAAAGGAAAAAAGAGAAAAAAGAAAGCTGAAAAAGAAGGAGGAAAAAAAACTAACTCAGAGCCCTCTGATCAGTTTTGTATGACTTTATTTTTTTTTCCCTTATGGGCTGTCTTCTTCCCTTCTGTCATTCTTTCACTCTCTGTCTCTTCTGCACAGTAAGCTGAAGCTGGTGCCGGTGGCCAGGGAAGCCTTCGGTTTCCCTGCCTAGGAGCGCTGCCCACGGGCTTGCCCTTTATTCCAACAAATGCTGGGACAGTACCATGCTCAGCCATCCTGTGTTTCCTGTGCTCCTCACCTGCACCATCAGGTACTTCAACTCATGATCAGAAGAGAAAATAAGACCATTTAAACCAATCCAAAACAAAAGTGAAGTTTTTTACCTGTGAAATTGTCAGGCTGTCAATAACAGTTCTTTACATAAACATTTTTGGAAATAGGTCAATTGGTTTATTTGCTTCTTTATTTAATTTTGATTGGAGAGAAGTAGTTCAGTGGGAATTAAAAAAGGATTAAAAAAAAAAAAAAAGGGAGAGAGAGAGAGAGAGGCTTTCCTAAATGACCTTATTTTTTTTTTTCTTTTTGGCAAAAGACCTGCAATCTAGTGTTCAATGTCAGAATGGATGGTGGGATACAGGCTCTCCTTGAAAACTCTTATGTGCTGTGATGGGATCTGTGGAAACAGGACCACCAGTCACATGGCATATAGTGAGAAACATTGTTGAAACTAACCTTTTTTAAAAAAAATACTACACACACCAATAGTGTAAGGATATATATATATATATATTTAGTGATTGTATGCATGTATGTTTTGCTTATGTTTCTTTTCTGGTGACTGAAGAGAAGCTATTTAGGGACACATAAGTGCCATTGACTTTCAGTCAGATAGCAGGTATGTAATTGCTTTTGAACAGTTGCATCAGTTATGTGACAATTAAGATCTATATTTTTAACGTGCACTAAAAGTTTTGCTCTTCTGCAGAGAAAAGGGTTTGGATGCTTTTGATGCTAAAATTAGCATGTTGAAATGTTTTAGGAATATCTGTGCCTTTGCTTTGATTAGCTGTGATCTGATTCTCATTGAGGTTCAGCATGGGAAACCTCTAAAAGATGTAGATAGCTTTGTATGTTTATATATTTTTGCTGCCTTGTGTTGCTGATATGTAGCACTTCCTATAGCTAGATGATATTTGCATATTGTATATAATTAGTTTATGTAATATTGTTCCATTTCTGACTTAAATGGATCATTATAAAAGCTGTAAAGTTCCACAAAGTAGCTCTGCAGTGTAAAATAACATGATGTAAATTATGGCATACGTAGCACGTGTTTCTTATATTGCGGAATATTTGCTTGTACCACAGACGCTTATGAAAATGGTAAGAAAGTAATGTGTTTGTTTGTTTGTTTGTTTTTCTCATGTTATTATTTATAATTTCTAATGCTATGTTTTAGATCCTGTTTCACAACCAGTCAGATACTCTTGTTGAAATGGTAAGGAAGTCTGAATAATTTGATCACAGCTAAGGACCATTCTGATTAGATACACTAAGAAAATGAAAGACACAAAGTGGTCTCCTCTTCTGGATGCATCCTGACTACCAGAGTAGTTCCCACAGTACTACACAGATAGCTAGGTTCACTTTGGAGCATCCAGCTGTGAGGTGACACACTTAATGCACCAGTGATCTGATCCAGTATAGAAAATCTTTGGGGCCTGATTCTCCAGTGCCTCTCACCTTGTGCAGTCATTTGTAGTGAACATAGCCTGAATGCCTACACTGTAAAACCAGAATACACAATATTTTGCACTGCTTATCCTTCACTGCATACTTGCAACCACATAAGCAGGTGAATGAGGTGAGACAGACTTCAAGTTCTCAAGAGAATTTTTTTTCTATGGAATTGTAAGACTTTTTGTTTTAATAGTAAAATATATAGACGTATGAGCCTTCTAGACAGTAATCTTATGAGCATTATGTAGGATACTTTCAGAGCAACAGAATGTGCACACTTTTAAAAATGTGCAGGTCTAATAGTCAAAACACAGATTATGACAAGTACTAAACCTGAGCCCTTCTCCAGAAATTCAGATGTTGCTAGATGGTTTAAAGTGTTATTTTCCTAACCGAGCAATCATTTGAGAAAAGGAGTTCCACTGACAATTTTAAATCAGTGATTGCCCTGTTACCAATACAAACGACAATTCATTGCATTTCAGCCTCCTCTCCTCTTTGTTTTTATGATAGTAATTTAGTGATATCAGAAGCTGTGTTACTCTATGAGGGATGGTAGTGCAAAAAAAAAGAGCTTTGCGTTAAAAATATTGTAACAAAAAATGTATATGCTCTATGATTTTTCAACAAATCACAACTAGCAGAATGAACTTTCTTGTAAGAAGAAGTATCTGTGGCTGGGGATTTTGTCATTTTTTCTTCCTTTCTTTTTGCTTTTCTTGAGGATATCATGCTAGATGATAAACCTATGGCAAATATGCTAAGTTTTTAAAAAGGGTCATATCATTGTTTTTCAAATTTATTTTATTATTAATTACTGTACCTTAATAGAATAAAAAACTTTGTCTTGTGGCACAAAGGATGGCTATGTTCAAAATCAGACACTTTTGTCAGTAACAGGAAATTGAGTCATTTTTCTGTCCTTTTACAGCATTTTTTTCTTTTGTTTTCATATAAGGACCACTGTAGAGATATTAATCTTAATAAAACAGTATATACAAATCCTTGTTCCTGTGCTAATGATAAGACACTAAGTGCTTGGTCCTGCTAAACCTTACTTACAGGAACTGTCCTCTATTTTCAGAAGTCACAGATGACTCCAATTACCTCCTTTTTTTTCAGTTAATCACTAGCTTTAGGAAATGGGGCTAGGTTTAAAAAAAAGAAGCATATCTGCTCTTGGAAAACTGCGCCATCTCAGGCACCACAATTTCTTCAACTTGTAGAGCACCCAAAACTGCTAATCACTTTGAAAACTTTATGTTGCAGTCCTTGCTTGAATTTAATGTGCATGCTGTGCACAATGCTGTGCCATGCTGACATACCTGAATTACGTGGGGGTCTGGAAGTACCACACATACACTGTCCTAATGGTCTGCCCTGGCTAATTAGTCCTAAGTGACCCCCACTGAGCCATGCAAGACACATTCCTCCTGGTTTCTATACGTAAGTAAGCATCGCTACATGGTTTCTCATCCTGCAAGTGCTTCCTCCACCTGCAGTGGAGACTGCACGGAAAAAACTATTAATTAACCTGGTGGTGGGGTAAACAGACAAGAAAGAAAGGGGACAGCCAGCATATACGCATGAGAATGCCAGCTAGGATCCTGGACTGGTTCTCTGGTTTTTGGTAGGCATGTAAGTGAAGCTGGGGGCATATGGGTCTCTGTGCCTTAGGCTACAGTATTTCCTCTCCCTATGAACCATGGCATAGAAACTATGGTCTAGGGATGCTATCACTTGGTTAGCTATTGTGGTGTAAAGAAAGGTATGTTTTTCCTATTTTGGTGTACTTGGGGGAGGTATAGGATGCTTTCATGGTCTTTGGAGCACCATGGAGACATGGGTAGGCTGAGAAATCAGATTTGGAAATGGACTGTGTGACAATACACATACTTATTCATTTGTTGGAATTTATGGAAATTTTGAGGTAATCTGAAGTATGGAATAAGGCTGAAGTTGGAATAAGAAATCGGCGACTTTGTAACTGGATTTGTGTTTAGGAAAGACAGAAATCTAAATAAAGTATTTGGGGGTTTAGGTGCTCCTTCCTTTTCCTGGGGAAGGGTTCAGAGGTTCAGATGTGAGCTTGTTCGAGAGATTTGGGAAGATCTGCCCTAAATTCTAGCTTTGTAATCCCTGCACTGGGCCCGCTTAACTGTTTGACATGTGAAAATATTGTGTTAATGAAGTTCCAGCTTGCTTCTTAAATCCATCCTTGTGACCGTCTTTATTCATCTGTGTGTCCTGAGAGATTATGCTTTTTACATATGTGAGTAATCTCATTGAAATCTAGGAGTTACTAATTGTAGGATGATGGATGAGTGTTGCTTGGGCCTTTAATCCATTTTTGAAACTGAAAGCTGTTTACAGGTTCTTGTAACATTTAATTTTTGCTCAGCATGGACAATGAAAAGCAAGCACCTTACCTTTTTCAACTAGCTCCCTTTTCCCTTTTTTTTTTTGTTATTTTGTGTGCCTGCAACCGTTTAAATTACAGAAGACCTAATCAGCATTTAATTTAATCAACATTTCCTGTTTCTTTCAGATTTTGTACCCATCTTCTACTAAAAATAAACATATTCCTTATTTAGTTAATAAGGTCTAAATGTGGCATCCAAAGTGCATTTCAGACCATTAGCTATTCTGCTGGAGCACAACTCTATCATTTAGTTTGAAGAACCAGCTAACAAGAAAAGGTTTAGAGAGCCCTATTCAGGCACACAACAACAGCATACTTATGTTCCCTGGGAAGTTATTTGGATTTTTTTTTTGAAACATCATAGCTGGGACTCTGTTGCCTCTGAGGGAAAGGAGACAGGACCTGCACAGAAGCAGATTACTTCAATTTGTGTAAGACAGGCTTTTCCTTATGACAGAAATCAGTGCAAGTAACACCCTGATTTTGGTATGGAGAAGCAGATAAGCCATGCTGAATGTAAAAGACAATAGTGATACTTTGATTGATTAGGACCACATAAGGGTGTTATTGGGCTGACACACTCTGATACGAAAACAGATATTTTTCTAAGTTCCTAAATGGTTTCTTCATTTTGATACGGCTTTAAGGCTAATATAGTTGCTCAATAATTCAATTAATTTGGCATAAAGATAATGTTGTTTTATAGATTTGGGCTTTATTCTTCAGTGCTGTCATTTATACCTCTTAAAGGTAGTAATTAATATTTTCCTTACAAGAAAAGTTGCATTTTACATCAGTACTTGTGAAAATGAGTGTGCCGAGACTCGACATACTAGAGAATTGGAGGGGTCTGAATTTTCTAGGAGGATGAACTCAAGCAGAACTGGAGACAAGTCAGTTCTGCACAAGCAGAGGTCTACCCATACGTTTTTTCCATATGGAGTCAGGACTAAAAATATCATTGTTAAACATCTAGGTACAGGGGGTGGGGGCAAGTTAGTGAAAGTGGACCTGTGTATAAACCACCTTCACTAACTACGTGCAAATTGATTTTTAGGTGTGCACTGCTCATTGTAAGGACGGGCAATACCTTTCATTTCAACACAGTTGCGTTCCATGTATTCAGCTAGAACAGAACCAGTCTCAAACGGTGCTCCCCTGGTGTTTGGAAACTGAAAGTTAGCCAGAACTGTGCAAATTTCCACCTGAAAATATGTAGCAGTCTTTGTTTTTGTACAGTACCCTACCTTTCATTGGCTAAGTCACGCTGAAAACGTTCTTTTGTGCTTTCTTTAGTTATTCGGGGTGGAAAAGTTGCTTGAAGCTGTGCTCCCAGCTGTGTCCAAGCCATGTGTACTAACATTCAACATCCTGTGTTCTCAAATATGCAGAGCTAAATAAGGATATGTCTTTAGGTTCTACTAAAAAGCATTTGGTTGACTGAAAATTTTGAAATGAGTCAGTATAGAGATGGTAACATCCTTCCTTTACCTAAAAAAAAACCAAACACATACACACACAAAAAAAGAAAGAAAAACAACAGAATGAATCCTCAGCAATCAACAGTAAATTAATTAATTATTGGCATTCACAATTATTGTTTTAAAAAGTGTTTGGAATGATGATGATAGAGTCCTTGAGGGATGAAATATTGCCATTATTTAAGCAAAACTCAAATGCAGCTAGTACCAGGCCATTGGGTCTTTTTTTTTTTTTTAATTCTCTTTTCCACTAAACACCTTAATCCTATTGTAGAAGTAGAAAAATACAGCTCCTGTGGAGAGCATAATACAATCTCACACCATTGTGCTTTTGATCTTAAATAAAATGCACCCGCATTTGGCTTTTTCTCTTTGCTCCAGATTAGTTTTGGACCCAACCACCCTAATTCCTTTCTTGTGTTGAACTGCAAGGAAATACAGCATGACTGTGAGGAGCTAGCAGAAAGCAAGAAGGGAAGGGGGAGCAGTGCTTATAGGTGGGATTCATTTCAATAGAAAAGAGCTCAGAAAGACGTGGGGAGGACACGCTTACTCCTGCCAGCCTAACCCAGAGACGTCTGGCCATAGGTGCCTCGGTGTGGCAGTACCTGAGCTCAGGTGGAGCTGCGTGCCCCACAGATGCAATGGTTGGGGTCATTGGCTTGGGGTGCCGGCCAGCAGAAGCGGGGTTTGCGTGAAATGGGGGGGACTCAAGACTGGAGGCTCGGATGACCAGTGTGAGCACAGATGGGGCAGTGCAGGGCGAGACTTCGCCATTCAGTGTGTGGGTACCTTTCTCAAGCGTCTCGACTTGATGCAGGTGAGGCAAGTTTGGGTTTTGGTGTTGCTGCGGGGTGTGGGTGGGTTGATGCAGCCAGACCATGGGCCATTGCCAGCCTAGCCTGCCTGGCTCACTGCAGCGGGGCAGCAAACAGCTCCCGAAAGCCACGCTGGCCCCTGGCACCCTGAGCCCGGCCAGAGATGCTGCTGCAGAGCTGAGGAATCCCACTTCTCTCCCAGCCTGGGTTTCCCTCCTGCAAGAGAAGTAGCAGGAGCAGCTGGGAGGGCTGATGCTTGCGTCTGCACAGTGCCGGCCAGCCTCCTGCCAGGCAGCGGTGCGTGAGATCCACGCTGCTCCCATCCCACCCGCAGCACGCCCGTGGGAGCTCCTGACACACAGCTACGGAGGGAGCACAGGCAGAAACATTGCTATAGCTTTTTTATTCCTTTTTTCCCCCTCCTTTTCATTTTTCCTTTTTCCCCCCCTTTTTCCCATCAGTGTTACCACCCTCCCTCCCCACTCCTACGGAGAGGTCTGAAGTCTCACTGAATCAGCAGTTGTGAACAGTCTCCGTGCTGTTAATGGTTTGCATCTTTTTGCATCAAAGGGTAAAAATCACTTAGGGACACGCACACAATGAAAAGATCATATACAGTAACGCATCCAAGCAGGAAAAAAAAAAAAAGGTTGTAATGCTCATGAATTTCAGATGAAGACTTTTTAAATCCCCAAGAAGGCAGTGAAATTGTTTGATTGTTCTTGTTAATTATTGGACTCGTCCCAGCATCAAATATTTGCGGGAGATAAGGCTTCCCTTATGAATAACAACCCGCCTTACTCCTCTCGGATCAGCTCGGCTCGGCTCGGGGCGGTCCCGCCTTGCCCACTCGCGGCCAGCCGGCTTGCACCAGCACGTGGGGCAAGCCAAAAAAACAAAAGACCTCGGGGGTGGGCAGCTGGGGGGGACGGGACCCGGGGGTGGGCAGCGGGGGGACCCCGAGCGGGGCCGGTCCCCCCGCGCCGGCAGCGCGCTGCCCGCCGCCTGTTTGAAGTACGGGGCGGAACCGAGACGGACCAACGCGGCACCCCACGACCCACACACCCCACAGCCCCCCCCACACCCCGCACACCCCACACACACCCCACAACCCACCCGTGAAACCTCCGGGGGGCGGCCGGCCGGGCCCCCGCCGGGCCAGCCCCGGGACGCGGCGGCGCTCACCCGAGATGGCGGACAGGAGGTAACGGGGAGCTGGGGGGCTGCGGAGTGGGGAGAGGGAAAAGGGGGGGGAGGGGGCGGCGACGGACGGGACCCCCCCCCAAAAAAATGCGGAGCGTTATTTGGAAGAGCCGCGGCCATGCGGGGAGCCCCCAAACTTGTGTGTGGGGCCGCGCCCGGCACCGGGGTCCCGGAAAGGGGGGGGGTTGCCGGGTGGGGGACACCCCCACACCATCCTCCTCCTCCTCTTCCTCCTCCTCGTCTTCCTCCCCCCCCCCGCCCGCAGGAGGAGGGGGCTCCCGAGGCCGAGGTCCGGCGGCGTCCCCCGCGCTGTGGGGAAGTTAACGGGGTGTACGGGAAGGGCTCGGTGCCCCCCCCGGGACTGATGATGATGATGATGAAAATGATGATGGTGGTGGTGGTGGCAGCGGGGCAGCGGGCGCGTCACTTACCGGCGGGGCCGGAGCGAGGGAGCCCCGTTGCGCAGGGGGAGTCCCCGCGCAGCCCCCTCCCCGCCGCCTCGCCTTCCTCCTCCTCCTCCTCCTCCTCCTCCTCCTCCTCGCCGGGGTGCGGGAGGTGGCCAGACACCGCGCGGAGAGCTTCTCCTCCCCCATTGTTCCCAGACTGTTTTTTTTTTTTTTTTTTTTTTTTTTTCCCTTTGCCTTTTGTTATTTGCCCTCGCATCGTGTTGTTTGTCTCCGAAGCCGCCTCATGACCGGCAAAGGGATTTCACCTCGTCCTTGAGAGACAGACACGCGGGGGGAAGAGAGAGGGACGGGAGGGAAGGAGGAGGGGGGCGAGGCAGAGCGCACCCGGCACCCCCGGCCCCGCCAGGCCCCCGCCGAGCACCCAGCGCCCGGAGGAGCCGAGCGAGCCCAGCGGGTAGGTGCGCGGCCGCCGCCGCCCTCGGCTTTCCCCTTCCCCTCCCCAGCTCCGCCGCGCACCTCCGAAGTTTGGCACAACTCCTCCCTCCCCCCTTCCTCCTCCTCCTCCTCGTCCCCCGGGCAGCCAGCCGTGCCCCCGCTTTGTCAGCAAACTTAGGGGGGGCTTCATTCCCCATCCCGGCTCGGGAGGGACGTGCCCGGCTCGCCCCGGGGGCGGCACGCTGCCGCCGCGGCCAGGGGGAGAGAGCCCATGGGAGGCCGTGGGATTTTGGGTAATAAGTGTGGGAATCTGCCAGGGGAGTAGGTCGAAGAGTGATTTGTTTTCGTGCTGCTCATGAATAATGGCCTCTAGCATTTATTTATTTATTTTTCTTAAACCGGCAGGCCAGATGAATTATTTTAATTTTTTTTTTTAAGAGAGATGCGTTTTGCTCCATCTCTGTCAGAGAATGAAGTGTTAACTTCAAATTAAAAAAGAAAAAAAGTTTTATTCCAGTTGTAGTACTGGAAGATATCATGTCCCTGCTGTCCCCCTCCCAGAAAGGCAGCAGCCTGCCGTCCTGAAGTAAACCACTCAGATTAAAAACTAGCTTCTTTTACATGAGAGGCTTGTACCGAATTCTTCATAAACATATTTTATCACTTGAAGCATACCTGAAAACAGCTACTTTTATCAGCTGCTGTTTCTGTATTCCCTTAATCCTACCCAGTGCTGAAACATACATCACTGCGTCCAAAATGAACTCTTCATCCTGAAAATGCGCTATTTACAACTGGTAAACAGGGACACTTTTTTTTCTATTATTATTATTTAGCTATAATATCTGACAAACATATTGCCAGCTTTGTTTTATGAGGCTTCTCCAGCTGAAACGGGAAAGGGTGGCACGGATTTGTTGTGTTTTGTGCAGGGATAGCGTGGCTATTCCGTCCTAGTTTGAACACGAGAACCCAATAAACACGTGGCCGTTATGTGTGGAAATCCTGCAACAGAGCTTTCCGGCTGAACTTAAACTGTTTTGATTGAGAGTTACACTGTAAGGAGTACACGACTTGAAAGCCACAAGTGTCTTTTGTAAACAGATGGACATTTGAGATGTATTGACTGTTTGAAGTTAATTCAGTTAACATGTGCGTGCACATGTATCTAATTTTGCCTGATCTAAGTTTTTCTAAGTGATGGAAGCTAATAGACGCTTTTTAGAAAGAAAATAAAAGCATGTGAATTTTGTCAGGAGATGCTTGAGTTGCAGCTGTAGAGGCTCTTACGGACTGCAATCGTCCTGTTGTCGTGCTCGTGTAGTAGCAGGTGGGAGTTGCAGAGAGCTTACTGCGTTCCAGTTAAGCGTGCGGGTAATTTGCTAATGAATTTTGAAACAGTAAGATAATGTTCCTGGTGTCACTACGGTGAGAAAGTATAAAAGTGCTTAAACATGCGCATTGCTGCACCTTTATCGTACGTACTACCTGCCAAAACCAGTTAGGTGGAGCAGTATCATTAAACTGTCAGATGTATTGTTTACAGTGGGATAGTTCCTTAGTGCTCAGGATGGAGAAACAGCAGCTTTCTGTTACTCATCATGAAAATACACTGCTACATTCCAAGAAGGTTTTTGTAAGTGGCGCAGCTAGCTATCACTACATAAAGCATAGAAGGAGATTGAGACTTGGCATCTCTGACAGTGGTGCTGTAATATAACGTGTACACAGGAGCTTTGTTTCTGCCTGCCGCTCATACTTAGCCTGATGTAAAACACTGCGATGTTGGCATATGGATACACCAAAAAATAGAGCATTTGTTGAAAAATAAGAATTCCAGCATTTAGGAGAAAGTAAATGAACAGTCCTTCTAAAAATACAACAGTATGCTACAATATTGCCAAAGCGCTGCTGGGACGCTGTTGTAAGCTGTCATATTTTTTGACCATTATAAATAGATTAGTATTATTATTACAAGGATTTTTTTCCTGTTAGCAAAGAAGATTTTTCCCTGTTTTCTGCATAAGGATCCTCGCATGTTCCTTGACCGGGCGAAGGCAGTGGGAGTGTTGCTTGCGAAGGAAGTGGGCAGCTGGGCCTTGCACCGTGGGAGTGGCCCTCGTGAAGTCTGTGGAGTCTCCTGAATTGTAAACTCTTCTTTGTAGCCTCAGTTTTGCTGATATTCCCTGTTTCTTCAGGACATTAGAGATGGTCTAATTCATCATTCATAATCCGTTATCCAGATCCAGATCTGGTTTAAGCAGTGTACTAATTTAGGCCTGAAACAAGAACCAGTGCTCAGCGGTGCCGAAACATTAGCAGTGTTTGGGAGTTTTCTTCCTTTTCTGTGGTGTCCATAGACCAGATTAGGAAAACTTCCTTTCAGATCAGTGACCAAACTGTAGGACTGTGGGAATTTGAAGCAAGATCTGTTTCCCTTTATGAAATTTAGTAACAGATAAGAAAATTCAGGTCAAGACCAAACCATTACATTCACATCCCACATTTAGTTACGATGCAATTACTCCTTCATTGGCATTCTGTGGAGAGTGGCTGCTACAGATAAAGTGGATTTCAGAGTGCTTGTGTACAGGCTCTTAAAGCAGCTTGAGTTTGCGTGTCACTTGCTCCACTGGTGGACATGTAGGAAAGTGTAAGACTGTCATTCTTGCAGTACCATCCTCTGTGTCTCAGGTGTCTTCAAGACTGTAGTAGATGCACACACATGGCACATACCCAGTACGTTCTGCAAACGTAAATGTAAAGTCCAAACAATTTTTTATTGCTTGCGGAGCACACATCGTTTATAGTTGCACATATTTCCAGATGAGAAGACTGTATGCTTCATGACAGTTTGAGGAGGGTCTCCTCTAATATTTCTGACAGCTTTATTTTCTGTCTTCTTCAGCCTCTTTCTTCCTCTTTGAGCTGCAAACGTAGATTGAGACTCAGGTAATACATAAGAGGATCCTTTAATGTTGGCTATTTTCAAAGGCACAAAGGACAATTACTTTCTCTTCCTACTAACCTCCTGCTGGCTTACTAGCTGCTTGGGAGGCTGGTGATTTTAAGAATGCCACTTTACCCAGTGCATCAAATACCGAGCAAATCTTTGCTCACCAAGATTCCAGCTCCCACACCCCGTGGTAACACCAAAAATTGAACTTGAGTGGCCCAGAGCGCCAGCTCCTACTGTGATGACTCATACAACCATCAGCACTTTTTAGACTTAAATTTGATCCATTGGCCCTGAGCAGTGCTGACAATTGCCAGCTAAAAGACCCTTCTGTGAATTGTCATTTAACGGGAGTCTTTTTTTATTTTCTTGTCCCAATTCCTGTTGTTTTAAATAAAAAGAAATCCTGGTGACAAAGCTAAAGTGTATTCTGTGATTATTGTTGGAAAGAGAAAAGTATTTACCTATATTTCAAGGAAATGAATTGCCTGGAAACTGCAGGTCAAAGTTATTTATAGTAAGGGTAGTATTCTTCGCTACTGTACAATCTCCTAAAGTAAAAGTCTTGCATGATTTAAAATTATACTTTTATGCATGAGTACTCAGTCCTTTGAATGGTTTTAGTTAAAATACATGTAGAATGTCTATACTGTATTAAAACTCCATTAGTCTGATAAAGGACACAGAACACTTAAACCTGTCTTTTTTAGTTTGTGAGCGTGTCCTCAGAGAAATTGAGCAGGCTCAACTGCCCAGTGCAATTTGATGGTATTTTGTACATTCCAAGAGGATCACTGAGTTTTACAGAACACGACCCAAATAAAACCACATCCCTTGGGGGAAGCAATTTCAGTTTGTAGTCTCCTGGTCTTTAGCAGGGTAGTCCAGGTTCTACTTGAAATGAGTTTAAAAGGTCTTGGGAAAGCTGACGTCTTAGTCAGTAGGCATAGATTTGCTATGTGGGGTACTTGCTTTTGCTGGTCAGTTCCCAGGGAAATGCTTAAGGTATGCTGGACTATTAGTAAAATTGCCTTTAAGGTATTTTTGTTAGTGGCTGTGATTTTAATGTATTTCATTTAATTTAATTCAAAACCCAATGTAATTTTTAAACCTCCGTAACAGGAGAACTAGTGGGACAAGGTGAGTTGCCTACTGATAGCAGAGCAACGATGGCTCCACTTGCTCTGAGAAGCTGCTTTGTCCACATCTTTGAGGAGAGGGGGCAAAACTGAGTTTTGCTTGTGCTGCTCGGAAACCTTGAGCTGGCTGTCAAACAGATGTAAATACGGTTTGCAGTGTCTTCAGTTTCTGTATGGGGTAAGTGAGTTCAACAGGTTTAGATTCAACTGTCATGCTGTGTTTTGTAGCAGTCGGTCTATTTAATTAAACTTTCAATTTTTTTTCAAATTTTTTCAATTTTTTCAATTTTTTCAATTTTTTTTTTCAATTTTTGTGGCTTAGTTCATTTAAATTCAGCAAAATGTGAGTATTTGCATAAGCATGGTGCTCAGTTAGGAAAGTGAGATTTCAATTCAGCCAAAGTCCTGTTTTTGAAGGTAGCATGGACAGTGCCCTGTTGACCTTCAGGGTGACTGAGGTACTGAAGTCACCCTGCTGAAAGGAAAAAAGAAAAAAGTTGTTTTCCTGAGTTACCTGCCTTCTGAAACATAACTTGCCTGTTTTGAAAGCCTGTGGATTGTGTCAAGTGTTTGTGAGGGGAGTTCTTCAAAAGCTCCAGAGACTGCAAAATTTACATGGATGATTCCTGTTCTGAGGAATGGTGTTGAGGGCAGTTTAGTTGTCACTAGTAGCAGAGATTGGTTCCTGTAATTCTTTGCACAGTTTTGTTTTCTTTCATAGCACCAGGGATGTTGGTCAGGTTGGACCTCAGGTGGCCACCTGGTGTGGCCACCTTAATAGAGCAGGATTGGTGCCAGCAGCAGATCAGGCCAGATGGGGCTTTGCCTAGCTGAGGCTTAAAAACCTTCAGGGATGGAGGTGCCACAACCTCTCCAGACAGCTTTTGGTTTGTTCTGGTGTGTCATCTTTCTCTGATTGTATTTCAGTTTGTGTTATGTTGCTATTAAATACATCTGTGTTTGTTTTTTAATGCTTTCTGGTCTTCCTGGTTTGATACCAGGACGATAATATGAATGTTTATAGGGTACATCCAAAAGCTAGCTTTAACCTAGCAAGACCAGTCCTTTGTGGCTCCCTCTGCCAATACATATTTCAGAGCAAGAACTTCCATCTCACTGTTGAGCGTAACAGGGACGACTCCTCCTGCTAGGCCAGTGTTTGCCAATGTGAAAGTGAAGCGTAAGACAAGGGAGATAAGCATTATGGGCCTGGTTCTGTGCCCACTGCCATCAGAGCAGACTTTGCCATTTATTTTATCCATTGATGCTAAAACCCAGAGGTGGTGACCCTTCCAAAGGTATATCCGCTTGAGTGTAAGTCCACGTGGGACTTCCAGAGGAGCGGAAGTAAGTTCAGCAGTCAGTCTTCACTGATGTTTAATGGGCTTGGGAACACAGCTGTTTTGTTTTGTTTTGTTTTTTTTTTAAAAAAGCTGTTTCAAAAAAAAAAACTTTTAAAAAATCCGAGTAAAACACTGGGAGTTTTGCTATTAATTTCCCTTATCTAGAGGTATGAGATTTTGCCCTCTTTTTGCTATTCAGAAAGTGTGGAGTCTTTTCAGTGTCTTAATAGGATTCAGTTGAGCCCGGTGCAGTTTCCCATTTGGAGCTTTTGTTTCTTCCAGCTCTCTTCACTGTCTCCGGCTTTGGAGAACAAGCGGAGTGTTTCTGTGGAGCTGTGGACGTTTTTTAATTGAATGAAATACACCCTTTAAAGAAAATGGGCATGCATGTGTGGGGGGAAATGAAAGTGTGTTGCTTTTTATAAAGTATCACCTGCAAAGTGCTTTTAAATAAACCCCTATATAAGCATGTGTGTTTTTTTCACTTGAAAGACACTATCTCCTTCTTCTAAACATTTGCACAGCAAAGTAATGCATTATTGCATTTTCATAAATAATTGAAAAGCAACTTAAAAGAAAGTAGGCCAACAGAAAAAAAAAAAAGGAAAGAAAGTGTCGGTTTCAAATTTGAGAGAAGAAAAATATGTTTCCTTCTTGATAGCAAGTCAGTTAAATGTTATTAAATCCCACTCTCCCACCCCAACATGACCAAAGACAAATCTGACAATTGACAGTTTCATCTAAAAGAGAGAGAAATGGGGAAAAAGGCTTTGGAATACTAAGTTGGTGTTGGTTTATTTCTTCTTTTTTTTCCTTTTTTTTTTTTGGTAAGAAAGGCAATTGTGACCCCTTATCAGTTTGCAAGTGACTGAGGAGCAAATCTCTGGAGGTCTGCTTGCTGGATTTTCAGTACAGTTCTCAATGCTGTGCTGTAATAATGCAAGCTATTTTAGAACTCTGCATACGTTAGTGTTCTGGCGCGGCATGATACAATAATGTGTGAAAAAGCATAAGATCACACCTTGGTGAAACTTGCAGATTTCCTGCATAATCCGACAGTGAGCTCTTGTCAGGTTTTGACTATATGTAAAGTGAGAATAAAGTTTCCAGAAGCAAAGCACAGGCCTTGGATGCATTTTTATGGCTGTTCAAGGATTTTGGCCCTGACGTGATTATGTATGTGCCTGACTTTAAGCACTGGAGTCCCGCTGTAGCCAACGGGCCTCCTTCTGTGCTTAAAATTTGGCACACGCTCTAAGTCCTTCACCAAATCGGAGCTTCAGTTTTGCTAGTGCTGAGAAAGATCAAAGAGCCAGTGTAAATTCTTAAAAAAACAATCAGTCACCATGAGCAGTTTCCACATAACGATGCAGTTCTCTCTGGTGGCAGAGCCAGATGTCATCTGTGGTAACAGCGCTAGGCCACCGGTCTGCTCACCTGGCTGCTGGTACCTTGGTCCTGAGCAGCTGCGACTGCGGGAGGACGGGCAGGCAGGAGGCCAGAATGTCTGCAGACACAAATGGGCTCACTACGAGATGAGGGCCGGAGGCTACATCCCAGCATGGGCATTGTGTGGGTTCCTGACTGTTAGTTTATGCTATATCTGAAGGTACGGACGTGTTGCAGCAGTTGCTGGGTGAGGCTCTGCGGCTTCTGTCAGGCAGGAGGCTTGACTGGGAGATCGTGATGGTAATCCCTTCTGGCCTTGAGATCAGCAATTTCTGGTATTAATATGTTGCTGTGCAGCTTCCTTTTTTAAGATTAGAGGTACTCAAAGGGTGGACCATGATCAGATGAGCACCAGTGAGTGGAAGCTGCACATAACTGATCGGCCTTCCAGAAGAAAAAACGTCAGTATGTTCATTTTCCCCTGCTTTCCTCTCAGATTCGCTCCATCTCCTTTTATTTTTTATAACCAGTATGGCTGTATTTTAAGTCACTGCCCACCATTTCCAAACAGTGTGATACATTTTCAAGGATTTGGAATTTGGGATACTTTGATATAAATTTGTGTAGGTTTTATTGAAACACCTGACATGTATGTTTAGTTCCTAAACACCTTCTGTGCTGGATTTATCCTCACAGGTTGTCAAGGTATTCAGATGACCTGAAACTGAGGAAGTGAGAGGGAGCTCAGCTGGCAAAAGTCTGACATTGAGTCTGACTGCGGCTCAAATATTTTTTTGCAGACTTGAGCCCAGGCTGCATAGGAGGTGAAGAAAGCCTTCTTCACCTTTGCCATTGTATCCAAAAAGCTCTGAGCAACATAATTTTTCCAGGTGATGAGCAACCTAGTTAGCTCACATTGTTTAAATCCAGTGACAGTTCTCCTTTGTGAAGGCAGGGTGGTGATTCGTAATAGCATACTCATGTTCCACCCTCGGCAGGCTCACTGGTGGAGATACTCCAGAGGTTCTCTGGTAGGTTTTCTCAGCCAGAGAAACCACACTGTCGGCCATCTGTCATGGACTACCGAGCAATGGTATTACCCAGCTTGTCGCTGGAAATTATTCACATTTGACACTACCATTTAATACGTTCCTGCAGGTTGGCTTTTAGTGCAGTAGGCTCGCAGCTTTTAACCTAGCTGCATGTTTTCAAGGTCCTGTGGCAACTGCGAGCACCAGAGGCATGCGGATCTTCACGTTGAAGATGTGGAGGATGCTCAGAAAGTGATGTTATTTTCTGTTTGGAATTTCCTTTCTCCTTGGTTGCCCTGACTGGTTATCTTTTAGGGTGTAAGGCCAAGCCTGTCTGTTTTGGGAGTTTTCTTGTAGAGGCTGAAAGATAGCTTTCTGGGCATAAGACAAAGTCATTTTGTTGACACAGAACAGTATGCATCACTGTTTGTGTTATTACTGTTTTACATTTTTTGTATTTGTAAGAACAGCATATTGATGGCTCTGTGTTAAAACTCTGTCTTTTAGTGGCTTGTTTTCTTTCCGAAAAAGGAAGAAAACTACATTCTTACTGAGAAAAACCCAAAATGATACTGGAACAAGTACAAGGGCTGTGTTCATACATGATCAAATTCAGGAAGATTAGGGCACTGTGTATAAATTGCTTTCATGTTCATTGGGTTAGCAGCTGTCAAATAAGTGATTATAGACGTTGGCAAAGCTTTTCGTTCCATAATCACTGTGAAACAGGGATAGAAATGTAACAGATGCCATTTAATATGGACCAGCACCTTGGTTCTGTTTCTGGGTCTGGCTCTTTATTGCGTTGTGGCCAAAGTTTTGTAGCAACATTTTTGTTTTAATTCCTCGCTACCTGTAAATGGAGATAATAGTACTCTCTCACTTTACAGGAGATTTCTGAGGTTGTTTGTTAAATAGTTTGAGATCCTTTGATGATAGGTATGAAATACATGCAATAGCATTGAGGACAAGGTTAAATTAAACAGTTGTGCTCTGACTGAAGACAATTATTGTTCCTAGGTCAGCTTTACTTCGCTGGGCAGTGTTAACTTACTGAAGGAATTTGGTCTGAGACTGTTGGGATTCATTTCCTGGGATTTTTTTTAATTTGTTAACTGACAAGGCTTTTAGATACCAGACACCATACTTGCAGACCCGTTGAAGAGCAAATGCATTGTGATGCTGTTTTTTGTAGCATAGGAGTCTATGGTGACTCATTTAGCGTTTGTAATGCCTGTGACAGATTAAAAAAAAATCAAATCAGTTACTCCCAGTGAGATGGATACTCTCAGCCAGACCCTATTTGAGAATTATTTGCAGCACTGTTAAGACCAAAGTACACATCTTCCCCCTCCCCCCCGAAAGAATCCGGCTTATCATGAAATGTTTATCAGAGCCATATAAACATTTCTTGACTGCTGAATTTTGAAGGGAAATTCTTTCGGTCTAACATATGTATTGCAAGCAAGCCTCTTCACAGATTAGAAAAAAATAATTAGCTTGGTTACAGCCCTACTTATTACCAAGCATGCCAGCATCTGGCAGGAGTAGGGCGATTTGGGAATTCACTGCTTGAAGCCATGGAACAAAGTGTTCTGATCCGACCCCAGCAAGCGAGTCCAGGACTTGAACTGGAATCTTCAGGAGCAGAAAAGTCATAAGTGTCTGGAAAATTGGCCTGTTGAGTCACCACGCAGGCACTAAAACAAAACTAATTTTAAGCAGGTCAGAGTTCAGTGATTCCCTCTGGAATCTAATTTTTTTTTCCCTTAAAAAAAAAAGTCTCATGTTTTAAGTGAAAAGGGTCAAAGTTGATGCACTGCTACAATTTTTGAATGCTTTCCCTTAAGAACAGCCACCCAGGCTAGGATTAGCATGAAGGGCTGCTAGGCTGGCACTTCAGTGTCTGGGTTAAAAATATTTTAAAGCAGTAAATGCAGTCAGAACAGAGAGAGAGATCCCTGGGAGCCTTCCTATTCAAAAATGTGCGAGCTCAGGGCAGCAACTGCAATGTAATTTAGGGCAGTATATGCTTCATAGGTTTAGAGAATATTGCCTCTTGTTAATGTTACATTGGAGGACAGTGGGATAGTAGTAATTTTAGAGAGGTGGTATTCCTGTTTGTTTTACATTGGAAACTTCAGAATAAATAAAAAGAAGCATCAATTGAGGAAGAAATGTAACTGCCGAAAACCAGCAATGAATCCACTTCTGAGCAGACTGTAGAAAGGACAGGGGAAAGTGGGTATAGGAACATTTCCGTGGCAATGCAGCTGCAAAAGGAACTTAGCAGACAAAGACGAAATCAGGTATGTACTTTAAAAGGCATGTGGGCAAACTTTTGTCTAAGAGCTCAGTGAGGAGCCTGCTCACATGAAATTACAAAATGTTTGGGGGGATCGAATGACAAAAAGCTTGTATTGCTTTTCCATTGCTGCAGAAATGGGGCTGTCTATAAGCAGGAATGATTCAAATAGCTGTTTTCAAAAAAGTGCTTGGGAGAGAGAGGGAGGTTTTTCATTTCCATTCCTTTATGATGATTGTCTCCTTCTTTTTTCCCTTCGTGTCTTACAGAGGTCCCTTTAAATCTGCAAGTGAAAAAGATGGGGTCTGAGCTACCTAGGAAAGCTTGAATCTGAATTCTGTTTGTGTCAGGCGTTGTGAGCTTGGTGATCTCTGTTTATCTCTTAGGAAATAGTCGTGCTTGCACAACATGGCAAATGCAATGCACAGATGTCAGAAGAGCTAAAACAAAGAGGGCTGTCTAGGAAAAGCAATGCCAAACCTAATGGCCAGAGTGGAGAAGCAGCAGTGGGGACTTCTGTCTTCTTTTTTTCCCCGCGCCTCTGCGTGGCCATAGGCAAATCTTTAGGCCAAACTGAAAGCTCCTTATTCCTGTTAGCAAGCTGTAGCTCCTGCAAACTGTGCTGTTGATAGGAGGATGTTTGTGGGAATGGTTGCCCACGTGTGGGCGCAAAGGTTTACGCTCTGGCCATAAGTACAGTTGTCAGACCGGCCTGCTAATTGACACCTATCCCACGGGGCTTCCTCTTTGGTGTGTAGTGACTGTTTGGTGTGTGGCTTTTTTAGGTGAGGTGCTATAAAGTTTAAAATGTATTAGAAGAACCTCAGTCGGCCTTGCTAGCACGTGAAGTTACTGGAATGTGTCCCCTCTGTGTCCACGCAGGTGTGCAGTATGTGGGGATTTGCATGGGAGGACATGTGAGGCTCTGAGGTCCGATTTGTCTTCCAGGTTACAGCAAGGTTCTCACTTTTCTCAGGCTTAACAAGTAGTGACCATAGTTTAGTAAAATATTTATTTCAATTTAGGGAAAACTTTCTGACATGCAGTTGCTTTTGTGTTTAAGATCACAGTTTGTAGCCCTTTGAAGTCTGCACGTTTGAAGGAAAAAGAAGTGCTTAGGATAAACTGAACTTGAATTAAATTGTGTAGGCAGATAACAGATTGAATTTGCGGTATGGCTCGTTTTGCTAAGGAAGTAAGTCAAGCAATGAGTAATGCTGGGCCGACTTCTATCACAACAGGAGGTGATGTAGCTTTAGTGCAAGGTAGTGTGGTTCGCTGAATCTGAATTATGGGCCGATTCTTCTAACTTCAGGGATGATAGTTCTGAAGAAAAAAGTTCATTTTTGATTTGTATAACTATGATTCACAATTGTAAAGCTAGGATAAAATCAAGCAGGTTTCCAGCCTCAATACTTTCATTCGCAGTGATTTAGAACTTGCAAACTACTAAAGGTTTTGGTATTATTTTTCTTTTTTAAACTTTGTATTTCTTTTCACTAATATGTGACCAAGTGGAGACTTAACAATACAAGAGAATTTTAGGGGGTTAAGAGACAGAACATGTTGTGGGAAGTTCCCAGATACAATCCTGATTTTTTTGTTTGATCTCTGCCTAAGTAATTCCACAGTTGTCCTTGTATCCAGCCCATTTTAAATCTTAGCCTAGCACAAGAGGGTTGCAGCATATGCATGCTGTGCTGATCCTTTTTGTTTAACTGGCAATGCTTTTACACTCAAACTAGCTATCAGAATATGATGGGTCAACAGGATCGTTCTCTTTATCATGGAGCACACCTGAAATATCTGCTTAGGCAATGCTTGTGATTTCTCAGCAAATACTCAGCCCAGTGGGGAGCTGCAGGACTCACCTCCATCTCCCAAGGGTTAACAGTAACCTATAATAATAATTGTGTGGCACAAAAATGCTTCTTTTTATGCATTACCTATTTCCAGAGGCCTAATTTGGGTTTTGTATCAAAATGGATATCACAAACACTTGAGCTTCCCGCTGAGAAGGAAAGTGCTACCGAGAGATTTCGTTCTCTGTTATTCTCCTGGTGTCCGAGAGGGGTGAGGGGGCAAAGAAACAATTGCTGATATCTCTAGCAGTAAGTATAAATAGTAGCAGGATGGGTTGCAAAGGTAAAACAGTTTGATAGTGTTGTTCCTGTGAAAGCCTGACCTTTGTTCTTTTTAGAATATATATGTGTGTGTGTGTGTGTCTTCATATAGGAAGCAAATTTACACATCAACAAGAAAAAAAAAAGTTGTATTTTGTAACTGCACAAAAATGTCACCTGTCATTAAAAGAAAAGAATATTGTAATGGAGTAAAACGAGGTTGTGTATTCATGCTTCAGCATGCAGACAGCTACATTCAAAGATCGGCATGCATGTGTCCCTGCTCTCTCTGTGTACATTTCATGCCAGATTCTACTGTAGATCCAATTGAACTGTTTTCATCAGTTGCTTTCCTCAAGAATTTGTTTGTTGAATGTTTTCACATACAAAAAGTTATGTTTGGATTTTTTTTTTTCTTTGCTGTAAGAAGTAGAAACAAGGAAAACAAAAGCTAGATTTTAAGAAGATTTTTTTTTTTTTTGAAATCAGAAATGCTTAGTGAACACCAGATAGTTTCTGCCTCCCTTAGTATTGATTTTCCATTGGAAAGGCATGTGGGAGGAGAAGGAAGATTTTAACAAAACCTAAAAAATGCTTGTGTTTCAGAATTTCCTGGCAGTTGCTATTTATTTTTTTGTACAAAATTTTGTTACACTGAACTTGCCCCAAACCCATCCTTTTCCTCCTGCCAATGTAGATGCTCCTGGGTTGGAGGAGCTCTTACCTTGCAGTCTGGTTCCTGCCCAGCCCACCCATGTCTGTCCCCTTCTCCTCTCCCCGACCTCCTGCTTTGGGCAGGAGGGTAGTTCCCAACAGGGAAGCTACCGTCTTTGGTCAGTTTCTGGAAGGAAGGAGTTCCCAGTGCTCTGCTTTGTTTTAGTCTGGAAGATTCAGGTGCTAAAACTTGGAGCTGGTTTGCCAGCTAGTGGGTACAGGCAGAATGCTTCACCTGCCTGGTGGGATTTATCCAGTTGGTTTCAGCACTGTACATGCAGGGGCGTATCGGCTTTGGCCTGCAGTTGCCTGGCTGAGCACAGAAGTGGTCCTTGAGAAAACCAGCGCTCGCTGCCCCGAGCGTAGCAGATTGAGTGCATGGCGGAGAGTGTGGAGGGTGCAAGCTGCGGCCCCGGTCTGCTGCTGAAGTGCTTTGGTGTGCTGGGCAAGTCTCTTGACCCCTTCTTCCTCAGTTTTCATGTGTTTAAGGATGTACAGACTTACCATCACACATGGGTGTTGCAAGAATTAATTAATTGCCATTTGTACAGTTTCGAAGACTTCTAACCCTAAATAAACAAGAACTTAATCAGTTATTTTTCTTCGTATTTGTACCACAGGAAAAATCTACTAATTTATTTCCAAGTGCATGACACACAAAAACTATCTTCACACTTCTAAGTGGAGCTGGGGCTCGATGCCAACACTTTTTTTTCCTAGTGAATATGGTATACTTGTACGTTCAGAATGGTACAACCTTACATTTTCAACCAGGATGTGGAAATTTTTTCTTACTGCATTTTTATACTTACAAGCTGTAAATAGCAGGCACTTCTCTTGGGTCAAATTCTTTGGTCCTCACAATTGCACCCATTGCCAATATCCTTTAGCATGTGCATTTCTGTGGCATTGCTCTGACTAGTAAACTGTATGTGTGTTTTTCCCCCCATGCATTCTGCAGTTTCCTTATACGTTAATTATTGCACTTTAAGCATCTGGGGATTAGGAGAGTAGAATGGGGACAAAATGTAATTGGGATGCTTGTCACCTCTTATCCTCTTTCCTCGGTGTGCAGAGAAGCTCCTTCGTATATTGATTTGGGAAAGCGGTGTAAAATTGTGTCCCACACCTGATGCAACAGTCTGGAAAGATCACGCAGAGCACTGGTTTAGTGTGGGACATGTAGGTGCAATAGGGTGAAAGGAGTCAGAGATCGTGACCATCTCTGAATTTCCTGTCATAAGGGAGTTAAATCAGAGCTAAGGGTTTGTCTTTTAAATTTCCTTTGTTTTAAGTTTTGTTTTTTTTTTTTTTTTTTTTTTTAATGAAATGGGGGAGGGAGAGCAATATGCCACTGACATGCTTTGGGATCTGAGGCTCCTGTGGACCCCATAGGATGTCAATGGACTCATTAAGATTTAGCCAAGTTTTATGCATTATTCATAATATACATTCACAGCATGCACCCTAAAGACTGTCTCCTGTGAATGCTTAGTCAGAATCATTTGCATTCTGTATTATGGATCCATAATATAGAATACATTTAGCTACATTGTGTGTATTATTCTTTACACATATTTGCAGCCTTTACTCTTCAGGAATATGCAGCAAATGTGTTTAAACAATAGCATGCAGTTGTGTTTTGTCACTCCATAAAAACTAATGCATAATAAGAACCCTAATGAAAATTAATTATTGCATATCAGCAATGGGCAGTTTTTTTTCCTGTCTTTAGCTTCAGTGACATTCTAAATGTACTTTTCTAACATATTTAAGAGGTGTTTTAAATTCTGGGCTGATATTTTGTAATTTTTTTGTTTTGAATACATACAAATACCATTTTTGATGTGGAAGGTTGGCAGGTGATGAAACACCAAATAAAGCTGAGGTGCTTAATAATAAGTGTCATTTGCTGTGAGTTTACTCTAATCCGACAAGCATTATTTCTGCTGTACATGACAAGACAAAAGAGTCAACAAAACACCACATCAGAAAATTAATTCTCTTCCTGTCATCTGGATTGTTGGAACTCTTCTATTTTCTTCGGCTGCTGTTACATCATGGTTATTGGTCTGGTCTCAGCTTTACCACAGATGCACTGAGTAGCCCAGAAATGTTCCTTAGTGTATATCTGCCTTAGTTTGCCCATCTATTACACAGAAATAATAGAAATTGTACTCCTTAAAGTCCTGTGTAGTAACTGTCTACTTAGATTTACTCTCTCAGTGCCCTGTCACTGCTGATAGAGAACATTCCTTTGGGAAATACTGTTCTTGCAGGAACACTGGATTTCTTATAGGTCCAAAGAGTGAAGTCAGGGAGATGTAGGAATTATAATATAAGCCTTTGATCCCTTTCCTTTTTCACGGAAGTGCTACAGTTCTGCAGATGACGAAAAAAAATTAAAAGTAGATGGTGATGCCTTTGTCTCAGGATCCTGGCCTGCAATGGCAAAGGTAGTTTCTCAACCCTAAATACACACAGTAACGAAGGACATCAAGTGACTTTTTGTGTAAATTTTTTTTTCCAAATGTTGTAATGCTTGATAAAAAGCCAATGCTTATCAAAATAATTAAAACAAGCAGTCGCACTGTCATGTAAGATTGAAATGGTTTTTCATCATAGGCTAAACACAGGTGAGTGTTTTGGCAAAGTACAGTCAGGAAGTTGGTATGAAACGATTTCAAAATCTTAAGGACTATTTATATTTACTTTTTTCCAGTAGTTCTTCCTGTTTGTCTTTAGGCAGCATTCGTGCATACATTCCCCGAAGAAACAATAGAGAAGTTGCTGGGAACATGTTATCTTTCGGTCCAAAAGTGGCTGTTGAGCTCTTGGTGAAATAACATCTTAAGTATACAGATTTCGTTGCCTTTTTGTTCAAAAGAGATGACCGGTTTTGGATCAGAAGTTTTCACAATTGAATTGAGAATTTTAAATTTGTTTATAAATATATGTGTTTTGCAGCATGCCATTGCTGTTACTTGTTCGTTTTGCTTACATAGAAATTGACAGTTCAAGATGTTTAAGGCTGAAGCATAGAAGCAAAACATTTCTTTTTTTCTCTTATACAAGATGTGGTAGAGTGGAATCCTACTTGGGGTATGGTGATATAAAGTGAGAGTAGTCATTGCAGAGGCAGCAGCTGTACTGCTTTGAGAGCAAACATTACATTGATGGAACCACCGCAAGGTAGTTTTCTGTCCAATAGAGCAAAGCCTTTCCGTCTTAGTTGCTGTTGCATGCAGGGGGCAGGGACAGGAAAGAAAGACAGCAGTTAGGAAATTGAGATTCAGTTTTCCCTTAGCCTAGTGCTGAAATTTTTTGTTACATCCTTTGAATTCTGAGCTCTCCTTCCACGTTTTCTCCTGTTCCATCTCCTCCCCAGCTGCTGCTGCTGCTGCTGCCCTGGCACCTCTCTGCTGCACCCTTTCTTCCTTGCTGCATCCGGAAAGCTCCAGCATAAAACCCAAACTAATGCATGCAAAAAAAAGATGATTACTTTGGTTTCTGGTGCATACTTACAACACTTACGTTGTCAGTCCATCTCATTAGCTGGACATCAGTGTCTGAGACCAGTGAGAACATATTTTTTTCCCATCGCAAATCAAGGAAACAGGAACATAAGTAGCACTTGAAAAAATACCCCTTTCAGATTGGCAAATATGCTATATATAAGCTGAACTGGCATTTTTTTTATTGTTCTCACGAATACCATCTGCATATCAGCAAATGTAAGTTCATTGCCATTTTTGATGCTGTGAAAGCTGCTTCTGGAGAGTGAGTAGAACATGCCTTTTAGTCCATCTCAGTTCAGGCTACAACTCTGTGTGTATGACACCACAGTCTCCAGAGCATTCTGTGATTCTGCTCCTTGTATTTTTCTCTTGAGCAATCTAAATTCATACTGTAAAATGTGCAGTAGTGCAATGAGTATGTTTTTGTTAGCGTTATTAGGCTTATGATGTGGAAAATAAATAACTTGCTACCTACTGTTTTGCAAAATTTCTAGGAAACTCCTAGCAGTTTTATTTAATATTTGCAATAGGTAGTTTTATCTTTCTAAATGATTTTAAACAGTCTTTCTTCAATGAACAGCTGTTTAAATAGGAACTAGGGTACATAGGAAATGAGCACTGTACATTAGGTGGACTCACAAGGGATGGTAAGAGGAGCAGAATTTTCTTTTCCTCTACTAATCTCTGTGCCTTCATGATAGTACCTTGCCTAACAGAGTGCCTCTATACCAGGTTGTAATTCAAAAATCCTCAAGTACTGTGTTACCATTATTAATAATTATACTATACAAGTAGTGATTTGAATGGATAGATTTTAAGGGGGTTTTAGTGTGTTACCTACCATATTGTTAGTCCATTGTACAGATGGAAAGGTGGTGTTTTTACTTCTGACTCGGCTCTTCAGTAGGAAAGACAGATTTTCCAGTTAGCCAACACTGTTCTGTGCTTTGTTCTCTTGGCATTGTCTGTCCTTTGTCCAAAATCATCTGCATAGTATTTCTGTCCATCCCTAATGTTAAAAAATCTACTCTCAGAACACTCACACATCATAGGGTTTTAAAAATAGTAAAATCTGATTTCTCTTTTAATAGCCCTGGTTTTTCGTTCAGGATCTATAACTTTGCAACAATAAGATTCAGTGCTTTAGAAAAGAAGCTGAGATATTCATATGATCACAAGAGTTCAGGCTTTAAGGAAAACACCAGGGATTCCAAGACAACAGAAAAAGTTCATGGGTATTTGCAACCCTGGAGCTTCCTGGAATACATGATTAAAAGGAGCCATGAAGACTCTCAGGTTTTGTGCTCCTCCCACACACAAAAGATATTTCACCTTGTGGTGCTTCATGGGATGCATAATATCCAAAGAAAAAAAGGTGAGACTGTGTGTCTTATATCCATGGTCCCCGTATAGTAGAGTTGGGAGCATAGGAATGCTGAGAACATTGTACTGCATTTTAGGGAAGATGGCATGATCAGATTTTTCTTTCTATTTAGGTAGAATTATCAAAGGAATATTTTTTCCCAAAATTTTGTTGAAGAGGAGATTTGCACAAATTCCTGTACTGAGCATTGCTTAGCAACTTTGACTGGTTCTGAAGACCCATGTCTTTGAAAAGTGTACTGTTCATCAGTGGCCCCTTCCACTGGTCATTGCTTCATTGTTTGTACCGTCAGGAGGTCAAGCAGCAGAGACCTTTCTCTTCTATTTTGCTGTCTCCTTCCTTACAACAGCTTCAGAAATCAGCTATGGCCATACTCAGCCAGGACTCTTTATCTCCCAGTGTGGACAAGGCATCATCTTCTATGTTCTGAGTTTCCATAACATTTTCTGATGTTTGTGGTGTGCACATACAAGTTTCTCCTAGGAATAATACCACCAAATGGCTGTTTTGTTTTGTTTTCTGGTGATTGCTGGTAAAGCTTGAATTCTTGCTGGAACTCGTTGCCAGGGTGTTCCTTCACCTCTGTTGCGTCTCATCCTCAGACCAATTAACAAGACATACAGTAGCCTGCTTTGCTATTTGTTCCTGATTTTAAAACCCCGAACTCGCTTTGCACTGTTTCCTCACTTTTGCTAGTTTTACAACAGTGGTGCTGCTCTGTTCTTAGTGCTGCATCTTAATGTTCAAACTGTTTTTGTAGCAACAGAGGAAAAAGCAAAGATGGGAGAACAGAGCTAAATTCATTCATGTCAGTGTTATTTTAATGCTAAATCTTGACAATAAATATTAGTATTATATTATTGATTGAAATGTTCAAGAAGAGGAGTTGCAGTCCTCTTTTGAAGATCATCCCTCTTTACTGAAAAGGGGGTTGAGAGCCCTGTTGAAAAGGGTAAAAGCTGAGGAGCCTGCTAGGTATGTCCATTTTAAATGTGTGCCATGTGTGCTGAGGGTGACTTGGTTCACACAGAATATTTGCAGTCAAGTCAAAAATAGAACTCATAACTTGCGTGCTTGCACTTCCTCAGCCCAGTCCCTTCAGAAACAAATCTCCACATTACTTAAAAAGAACAGAGCTGAAACATGACCGCTGGAGTTTTCATCGACTGCCAGTTGTTGATGTAGAAGTGAGAGTCAGGAGGAAGGTGAGGAGCAAAAATTAGGACAGCATATTGGGAGGCTTACGTAGATGTTATGAATGCTATACCTGCCCTGCAGTGTAGTCTTTTTGTCTTCATGGTTATCTGTCCAACATCCCCATTAAGTACTGAGTTACTAGAAATATTTTCAAACTAGTGCTGGTATGGTGATGATGTATTCCTGTAGTTCACCAGAACTAGGGATTATATGGAGTAAATAAGCTGCAGACAATTGCAGTCTTGGTTGCAGCTGGCTTGTTTCCTAAATATTAATACTAATACTACACTAGAAAAGTAAAACAATTTAAAAGAACTGGTTGGAAAATCTGTACAGGTGTAAAAGTTAAGCATATGGCAGAGCAGAGATTGCCAATGAAAATGACAGATGATTAACATTCATTAAAACTTTCAATTAACACCTTGAAAAGTTCCATAAAATAATAATGCATATAAATAACGTGTGATGTCTCCAAACACTCTTTTACCTGTTTTTAAGGAAAGGGAAGAGAGAGAGAAGAAGCAAAATCTATTGTAAAAGTACTTATTACAATGATTTTTTAGTCCTTGGTTTTTTTTTGGTTTTTTTTTTTTTTTGGAGGTCAATGGTCTAGTGCTAAATAAAATGAATTTATTTGAGCTGTCAGTATGAGAAAAAAAATGGCCTGGATGACAGTTAGTTCTTTGTGTTCCCAAAGATGAGCAAAAATTCCATCTTTTCTCCCAAGCAACAACCACAGGACAAGAGGAAATGGCCTCCAGTTGTGCCAGGGGAGTTTTAGGTTGGATTTTAGGAAAAAAATCTTCACTGAAAGGGTTGTGAAGCACTGGAACAGGCTGCCCAGGGAAGTGGCTGAGTCCCCATCCCTGGGGGTGTTTAAAAGATGTGGTGCTTAGGGACATGGTTTAGCAGTAGACTTGGCAGTGCTAGGTTAATGGTTGGACTTGATGATCTTTGAGGTCTTTTCCAACCTAAATGATTCTGTGAGAGAACCTGCAAGAAACTGCAGTGCAGTGTGAAAGAGGCTCTGATCATTTGACTAACTGCAGAGATTAGTACATGACAGAAACTGCAGTTCTGTCTTATAACCATTATTATCATCCACATTACTCCTAGCTTCAGCAAGATCTTTCCACACTATGAAGAATTCTGGGTCTGAGCCTTTTCTTGTTGGTGCATACACATGAACTAAGGATTTGTCTCATCAAAGTAAACTTTGTGACAGTAAACTGAAAAGTCAACATTAAGAGCTGACTTAGAAGTCAGTTCTTAATGTCAGCTGTTAATTACACCAAAAAAAAAAAGCTTCCAAAATTAGGTATGCCCAGGCTTCTTTGTCCAGAATTATAATTCTGAAGGGAAAGAAATGCCTTGGTCTTGTAAAAGCAAGCATGAGGTTTAAGTGGATTCATGTGTATATTACCTATGTATTCTTTGAACCTTGGGATTTGAGTTCTTTATTTCAAGAAGAGTCCATTGTTACTGGCACTTGCATTCTTTTTTCTGTTTTTGCTAAGTCATTGTGTGTGTTGCTGAGCATTTCTGTTGTACTGGCTAGGCCCAAGTGCAGCTGAGCTCTGTGCATCCGGGGGTCCACACCTCAGACATGATCTGCTCTACTCCATTCCCAGCTGAAATTCTTGCATTTGTTCCTTAGCCATCTTCATGTCTTCTTCATAACTGGATCCAATCAAGGCATGTGTGGTGATTTAAAATGTTAAACCACGTTTTCTTCCTTCTTAAAAGGCTGCTTCGTAGGTTAGAATGTATGCCTATGTGTTGTTGCGTTTTCATCCTGCCGTCTTGTTAGAGCTGCCATTTGAGGTAGTTGAGGACTCAGGCAGAACATTGTGATGGCTAGTTAAAAATATTACCAAATACCTTCATTAGTAAAGCTATATGGCTTTGGGGTTGTGAGAGAGATGGAGGGATAAATAAGACAGCTGTCTAAAATGTCAGTTAAAATGCTCAGTATTCACTTGGGCTGTTATTTCATACGTGTGGTTAAGAGTTATTTTGCTCTGTTTTGAGCTAGGTTGTCACTGTGTTCCTCTTACCACCAGGTGTAATTATTGACTAGACCTTGCCAAATCAACACTGCAGCTCCTTCCGCAGCTGGCTGTGCCTGTAGTCCTGCATGGGCTGCGCCAGGCAGACAACCCTGCCCCTCAC
This sequence comes from Cygnus olor, assembly GCF_009769625.2. NCBI lineage: Eukaryota > Metazoa > Chordata > Aves > Anseriformes > Anatidae > Cygnus > Cygnus olor. The sequence continues at coordinate 78,234,847 of NC_049169.1, read as the reverse complement.
AGCAGCATTTGGGGGCTGACATAGCTCTGTTACGCTTAGTGCTAACACTTTCTGCATTGAACCAGCCACATCTGTATTGCAAAGCTCTGGGCCTGTATTTTGTCTTGGTCCCTGGGACAGTTCTGCGTCACATTTGTAATTATTTCTGTGGGCTTTCAATTCAAAATGATGGAAATGCTGAGCAGATAGTATGGCAGGCTTGAGGGGTGGGGTGATTTTTCCATAACATAGCACTGAGTTTGTGTGTTTTGCATTCTGGTATTTGGTTTGTGGGTGTTTGAGGATGAGAGGTCTGCCAGAAAGACTGAATGAGCCAAATTTGGCATTACACGTAGACATACTCTAGCATGCATACACATCTCCTGCCAGACAGTTTCCCCTTGGAGGGGACCTTGCAGTTTTTTCCAGAAGAAAGCCAAGGAGAAAACCAGGTTTTGTGCAGCGGGGACGATCAGGGCACCTCAGTGCAAGAGTAAAATAGGAAGTGATCTAAGTAAACCGTGTACACACACGCATCCTTACAGCTGAAGGCTAAATGAAAAAGATGAGTTGGAGAGGTAGCATCAGTTCGAGCATACCTGCTCAAATTTTGGGGCTTTATCTCTCTATGTAGTCTTGGGGACCCCCTCCCTGAAATAGCACGCAGATTATGAAGTACAATTAAATAAAACTGCAATTAGAAGCAGCAGGAGGGAAAATAAAAATCTATTGGTTTGGTGTCTTTTTGCATTTGACCGCTCTTGGACTGCTATTTTCAAAAGTGATCAGCAGTGGCATCTCTTGGCTTCCAGGAAGGCAATGGGAATTTTACGGCTGACGTCAATGGGAGCAGAATGAGACCGATGTTAAGTGCTTTTTTTAAAATCCTGTCCCTAGTGCACAGGCAGTTTCATTGTTTTCCCTGATATTTTTGTGGGTCTCGCACAGATCAAGGAAGAGAAAATAGCACGTAAGAAAGATAAGTTGTGGTTGTGAAACCACAATAACTGCCAGAAGGACTTTGGGGGCAGCTGTGGGTCTTGGGACTGCTCTCAATTAATGTTACAGATTTGACTTGATTTTAGTACGATGCTATTACTTTGAGCATCTTTCCTTCCCAGAGGACATAATCAGTAAAGTCCACCCTTATCTGACACAAGAAAGTCCAACAGTCCCACTGATGAGCTCCTGATTTGCTGTAAATGGAATTTTTCCCTTTGGATTCATTTCTGTTGTCCTCCCGAAGCCTGACACCTCTCAAAAGTTCATGCGTTTGGCATGGGATGTAGAATGCATTTTCCTCTAAAGCATTTTGATAGGCTGATCCACAGTGAAGCCTTCACACTGTGATGTCTGGTCTCCCTTGATCCGTATGTCTGACACTGATTAGCATGAATGGCCAATATGTACGTGTGTGGAAGAGCTATTTAAACCTAAGACTTAACTTATCCTAGGACTCTAGGCTAATCTCTTTCACTCAGTTAAGGTCAAGGTTAGAAGATTACTCCAAAGAGCGAAGGAAAGGAAAACAGTTTTGAAAATTGGTACACAAAATATGTGTCTGAAAATGATGAATTTTAATCTCTCCCTTCCTCTCTTGCCATCCCTTGTATTTTCCTATTTCAGGCTATTTGTTAAATATGTATTGAAAGACATAGTAATTGTTTAACAGTAGAAGTGCTGATTTTAAAAGTATTTTGAATTAAGGAACGAGTGGTGCATTTAAATTTGGAGAATTCATAGCCAGGTGACTGAGGGTGTGGGTTAGCTCTGCAGAGTTCATCCACCTGATGCTACGTGTACTCACATGCTGCAGTAGAGTGGTGTTCTTGTGGCTCGTGGGGAAAAAATTGTGGTTTGTGGGACAAAAAGCTGATTAGAGTGATCAGCCTTTGCCCCATCTCCAGGGGATTGCTTTTTAGGTCAATCAGGAGAAATCTGTGTGGAATGTAATGGCATTTGTTGAGCAATCAAAAATTTACCCTTGAGCCTACAAACTGCTCTTGTGGTATTTAGCGCACACACACAAAAGAAAGATAACCTATGTTGCTTTTTTACCCTCTCTTTAAGCAAGGAATAATAAATATTCAGCATTGGCAGGAATCTGTCGTATTGTAGTTATGTTGTTGATTTTAACTGGGTGGTTCAAAAAATCATGTGAGGGATAGCCTTGATACAGATAAACTAGAGGATGCAGTAATGCTGCTGTTCAGAAGTCATGTACCATCATATAGAATACAATATTTTTTGAAACTATAGATGTGGTGTTACGTATGGGAAGAAGCTGAGCCTTGCACTAAAAGCATTGATTTCATTTATGTATGTTGTGTGTATTTCTTTGGTTTATAGTCTTTTAACAATACTAGCTGAAACAAGCTCACTCTTTGCCTTAGTTTCTTCTATTAGAAAGAAATAGTAAGGTTTATGTGTGTAGGTTTTCACCTTTATATCTACTTTAAAATCCTTATCTACTCTGAAATCTGTACATGAAAAGAGCACTGAAATGATGATTAAATGCAGCAGATTTATAAAAGTGGACTCTTTAAGATACCGTTTAAGTCGGTAAGATGAGTTAACTTCCTGCTCATTTCATCATATGGATGAGCTCCTGATATAAGAAGAGCAGCAGAAGTTTGGCTGCCGTATGGAAAAGGCAGTAGTCATGTTAAACCTTTACATTCCCTCAGGTGAGTGCTTCTGTCTATCTGTGGTGCATTTTGGGTTTGGTTTTGTTTTGTTTTTCAAAGTGAAATATGCATTCCTTAAAGCCCCAGTTATGCAGATTGTTTTGCAGCAGAAAGACCTTTACGTCTGCTCTCGAAACAGCATGGAAGTCAATGAGGCTTTGCATGCAGTGGTCTACACATATGTCTGGCAGGACTTTGGCCTAAGTTCTCTGGCTCGTGATCTGAGAAGAAAGAGTTCATCCTTCAAATGGGAAGAGGCTATTTTTTTCTGCTGTTGTATATATAAAGCCTGAGACTGTATTTTTTTGAAAATAATTTTGGTATTTCTTTTGTTTGGAGCATACCATGTCATAGCATCATCTGAGTTTAGCACAGCATTTGCTTTCAATGTTGGAAAGCCAAAGCTCTCGTAAAGATTTTAAATCGTCTGATAATATTTAATCAGTTCATAGACTGTGCGTGCTTGAATAGTAAGCACTTCTGAAGAGCTTGCACCTTTAAAAAAAAAGTGAAGTACACTGATAATATTGCAGAGTGTAGAGAGGTTTAAAATTATTGGAGCACTTAATTTTTTCTATAATTGCTTCAATTTGAAGGGAACTAGGCAAAATACCAAGCTGAAAATGAGTTGCATTAATCGAAAAAATCATCACTCAGAAAGTAGGATTTAAACCAAAATGCCCAATTAAAACAAAAACCACACCAAAAATGTTGGAGCTAAAGCCTTAAAGTGATGAGGCTCACATTCCTCTGTATTGGCTGTTGACTTTTGAGGATATTAGAGCAGCTTCACGCATGCATTTCTCTGAAGCCAGCAGAGGAGTTAAAGTAGAGTCTGAGGTGCGTTGCTTAGAGCAGAAAGCAGTGCATAGGGAAACCCACGTTTCTTGCTGTGCATCACAGTGGGTAGCAATCAAATGTGAGGACATATCAGCTAAAGGTTAAAATCTTTTTGTAGTAAGCTGACGATAAGCTAAAATATTTAACACCTCTGTGGATACCTTATGTTAGGTATAGAGCTTTTTGGTACTACACAATTATATTTCATAATGATTTAATGAGCCTTATTTAAAAAAAAAAAAGGAAAAAAAAAAAGTAGTTTTATCACTTGAAAAGTACCACACAAACCAAAACAAAAATGAGGCATATTGCTGCAGCTCAAGGCTCTTTTTACATTTTCAAGACAAGAAGTTTACCATTAAAAGTCAAATAGTCTGTTTTTTTCTTTTTTTTTTTTTTTTTTTTTCTGGTCTGTCTTAAATTTAGCATAAGCACTGACTGTTACTAAACAAGGGAAAGCTGAAAAGAATTTTTGTTTGTTTTTGAAAGAGGATGAAGTATTAGTGTGAATATTATACATCACTGGAACAGAGTCGGTCCTGACGAGTGAGTCTTGACCACATATGGTTCCAGTCGATTTTAATATACCAGGTATGACTGGGTTATACTCAGGCTAAAACAGACGGCCAGCTTTCAGTATGTAAGCGGTCATCTTGGAATGCATGGGACAGCTCATGAGCTAGAACTCAGCTGTGGATTTGGGTATCTGTCTGAACCCGAACCGCCTTACTCACCCTTTCTTTGCCATCGTGCAGGGTATTTTCAGATACCGTGCTTTGGTAGGATACAAACAACTGTGTAACTTTGATTTCATATTTTACCTATTACCTTGCACCATGTAGATGCGTGTGGTATGCATAGTTGTAGCAAGTGAGAAGTGACAAATGTATGGGTTCCTATGAAGGTAGCACCACTTGCATTTTGTCTCAGATCTCCGTGATGGCAGCTGGCTTTACAATAACGCTGGCACCGACAATTTCATTGTCTCAGATCCCCACCTGTGTAGCTGCAAGACTGTGCGCTGGTTGTTTCTAAACCACAAGTAAAGAAGGGTCACAGAGAAGTTCTGCCGCTGTTGTTCTTTTTATCATTATTTGCACAAAACAGTGTTTGGGCCAGAATGTGTCACCGGTGGGTAAGCTGTGTGAAAATTCATTTTAGTAAGTAGTGATTGAAGAAAAAACATGTATTTCCTTTTTATTTAAAGTCTAATAATTTAATGACTGCTTTCAAAGTCAAATTCTTACAGGGAAGTTCTGTGTTTTGCATGTGGCCCTATTGACAGGAACACACTGTACCCACAGCCTGTTCCAAAATGGCAAAAATGTTTGAGGGAAGGAAACCTGCATCCAAGTCCTTGTGTTTCTTAGCTGGGGAATAATAATAATCCATCCTACAGTAAAAGTACCATTGCACGGCTTGAATGCGAATATCTTAAAAAAAATAAATGTCTAGCCATGACCTTCACCTTTGGGAGGTGCCTGGGGTGTGCCCTGCATTGGCTGCGGCGGTAGCAGGAGCAGTGGGGCTGGGAGCAAGCAGCATGTGAGGGACTGAGGTCACAGCAGCAGGTGAAGGAGACATCCATTGGTTGATAAAACCATAAAAAAAGATGTTGATAAAACCTGGTTGTGAGTTTCTCCTTGCAGCTTCTTTGCTCTTCATCCTTGTAATCCTAGGCAGACTGGAGATATGTGCCTTACACAGAGCTCAGCAGAGTCAGGGTAGGGTGAGTAGGTTGGAGGTGGGCAATGGTGGAGCCAATGGGCAAGGGGAGTGCTCAACATTTTGTCTAGTTTTTACTTCTGCTTTTCCAGACCCATGTGGAACTTGACAGTTTTTGCCACTATGTTTAGACTAATTCAATATTTTAATGGTCTCTCAGACCAATGGCCCAATTTTTGAGGCAAATTCATGGAATCATAACTGTGAAAATAGTGTTCAGTCAGGCCTACTATTATTATTTTCTAAATATCTCATCAAATTTACCTGGGGATGATGGCAGATAATTAAAATTTTGCTGCAACTCTGCAAAGAAAGAAAGAAAGGATCAGAGTTTTGAAGGAAGTTAAGGGTTACTCAGGTCACAGTTGAAAAAAACTCTTCCCTGGGCCACCGGTGACATCACATGTGAGTTTCTATCACATCTATTCTGATGTATCAACCTTCTTCACCTCACCAACATACATTTCATTGTCTCCCCTGTTTTGTTGGTATGTCCTTCTGTGCTACATATACCTCAAGTTTTCCACATTCTGATCTTTCAGCTCAGGTCTAGCCAGCTACAGGTAGTATACAGCTACTGACCTGTGCTGGTACTCTGAGAAATTATTTTTACTGTTTGTATGTGCTTTTTATTCCAGAAATGTGTACACTAAACATTAATGATTTCAAAGTCTAATGTACTTGATAACAACTTCAGATGACCCAATTGCATGCTAGATTTTTGTATTTGACACTCTGCTTCCATTCTTTTCTTCCCCCCTATTTTTCATGCCCCCTTGTTGCTGCTGGTAATATTAATCATCCTCAGGAGCACACGTTCTGCAAGTTGATGTGCTGGAAGTTAATACTTTAAATAGTCACAAGTTTGTTTTTTTTCCCCCTTTCTCACCTGCACCTAAACCTATCTTCAATGCAGAATGAAAAGAAGAAGTGAGAGGAACAGCAGTGATGGTTAGCTATATTGTAATTCCACTGCATTTTGATTAGCCTTACGCTCAGTTTGCTTGGGTTTGTAAGTCACTCATCAAGGCAGATACAAACTCAGAGAAATAAAACCCCAGCTGCATTTCTGGAGGGATTTTGCTCTTCTTTCTTCACAGTGGAAACCAAATTCAAACTATTCAGCAGTGGTAGTGGGAGATGGGGGAAGGGAAGCTGATCGTTTTGGAAATGTCTGCATATTTTGAAGTGAATTTTTATTCTTCCACTGTTTTGTGTCTGATAATATTGAAAATAATTGTTGTCCATTATTGTTATTTGTCAATAAGGCTTATTCTTTTCTATTTCTTTTACTTGCCTTTGAAGAGATACAAAGCTGCCTCTCTTACTGTCCGTAGCTGATCTCTTATCATCCGTCCTGTACTTCTATCTTTGTAACATATATCTGTGAACACCTGTGAATATTCCTTACTGTGATACCTCTTCTGGAAAGCAGTATTTTGGTGCAAATACAGTAGCGGGTCACAACCATTTCACTCATTAACCCTCCATTATTCCACATTCTGTACAGTGCATTCTGTTTCTTGCTTTTAGTCTTTTTTTTTTTTGATTCCTCATAGAATCACGGAATATGTTAGGGACCTGTGGAGGGTATCTGTCTCAACCCCACACTAAAAAGAAAGACTAGTTTTGAAGTTAGATCCTATTTTAAAGTTAAATTAGCTTGCTCAAGTCATGAATCACACATAGCTCCACTGAGGATTAGGCACCAAACAGAAGTATGGTTGTACAAATTTTCTCCACGCAGCTTTGCCCTGTGAACTTCAACATGCACCCCTCAGACCAACATCCTGCAGGAGAGCTCAGCAGCTGCCAGAGACATGCATGCACACACTCTCTGTGTGCTCCTTACTCAGTCTGCAAGGGCTTGGTCCATGTGTAAGGACTGAGAGCTGATCTCACAAGCACTTGGTGGCTGATGGTGACCAGTACGCAGCACTTCATGGAGTACAGACTCCACAACTGAAATGTATCATTTAACTCACTTATAGGAGGAGACTTTATTTTAAATGCAAATATGGATGTTTTTATCCACACATGCATTAATGTTTTAGAGTCCTGCCAAGCTCTTTTAGCTGGTTTCTCAAGTTAATTATATGTTACATAGTGTTTAGGTCTTTTTATATTTCTTGAAGAAGTGTTTTAATTTGAAATATATTATATGCCATTTAACTGTATGTCTTGTATTATGAAAAGAAGTAAACATGAGCAAATGATCTCTGTACTATTTACCATTTCACAATAATGCCCTCTATGAACTGCAGAGTATTTTTTCAGAATGTCATGCAAAAATATTTTATGCTTCTGAGTATGGAAGTAAGAAGAAAAAGGTTCTTTCTGATTTACCCATTTTAAGACAGATTAATCAGCAGTACAGTCATTGGCAAGCATTGTTTTTAAATTAGGGGACACAGTCCACTGAGGATTTGTTGGGAAGATCTGCCAGTTCTTCTATTTCAGCAAGGTACAGTCTTGTTAGAGGAGTTGTTTTTCCAGCATTTTCAACCAATGCTGAACAACTGTGGACTACTTCAAAGAGCCTGTGAATGGTAGTGGTGAAAAGCAAGAGGTTCTCAACAGGCTTGAATTTGTTATCCAGAGGTCTGAGTTTTTATTGGGAACTTGTAAGGCTTCTACAGAGTAATGAAGGTCATAACATGTTTTGCCAACTACTAATCTGTCTTAGAATCAATGGACTGAACAGGAAAGACTCAAACAGTACCTGGATAACCACTTCAAAGAGGCACCAGAATGGGCTGTCACAGTATAGGGCGGTTGTGCATCCTTTCTAGTGCTTGGCAATTGTGTAGGGAGCCAGAGCAAGGGACTGATCTGGCTGCAAACTAACGCTTAGTTTTTAATTGACACACTGTCACACAAGCATCAGCAACTGTCCTGATGATGTAGCAGGAACATATGGCTGAGGGTCAAAGGGAGAAAATTGTCTTTTAGCAGATACTGGCTTTTGTGTTGACTCCTTGCTTACCCTGCTTTGATCTTAGCTGACCCCATTTTGAGCAGGCAGTTGGACCAGAGACCTGCTGAGGTCTCTTCTGACCTGAATTTTTCTGTGATCCTATGGAAGTGATTGTGGAACTGCTGCATCTTTTTTAAATACTTCCGTTTTGTTTTGTTTTGTTTTGTTTTGTTTTTTCCCAGCTGCAGGGTCTGAAATAAATGGAGGAGGGATTTTTCTGTTCAGCAGTCGGTTGGATAAAAACACGGACTCTGGCTGTAAGAATAGCTTTTTGGAGAAGGCAGCCACCCTGCATATGTGAACTGGCTTCGTGCACTGCCATCACTGCACCTTAGTGGTAGATGAGGAGTATATGGAGTCCACAGCTAGTGGTGGTTGGAGCTGCCCAGCAGGAGCTGTGAATACCTGCTTTGGGCTGACATACAAAGAGGAGACATTGGGGAAAACCCATTGTGAGGGGTTGTTCTGTCTCGAATGGCACAGGTGTAGTTGCATCTGCTTTGGAGCCCAGTATGTACAAGTAATTTTATACACAACTGTGAAGCTCTGTGCTGCAAGAGGTTATAGATGGTCTGAAGTATAAATATGTTAGAAAGCAATCAGTCAAGCAGATAGAAGAAAAGTCCATCAGGGCTGTTGAATGCAAAGACGCAGATGCAGTCTGGGGGCTGTGTTTTGGGGTACTTGGAAAGTCTGTGAGCTGTAGGTTGGAATATGCACAGGAGGAAGAATCACTCTATATCTGACTCTCTTCTCTAGTTGCTCACTGGGTATGTGTTCCCAATCAATGCCAGGGAATTGAATGGAGGGCCTTTTTCCTGGCTCCGTATGATTATTCATACAACCCCTTGAAGTCCTTTTGGAATCTGTTTTACATGGTTGTGTAAAACAGGGAATGTAGATGAACTGCTGATACTCCATGTGGTAGGGATTTGCCACTTGGAGATGGACTAGCTTTGAACTACTTGATGACTTTCATTGCCATTAAAAAAAAAAAAGTGCTAAATTTCATCATTATATTTTATTATTAGACTTCTGTTTGCAGAAGCATCTGTCATTGTAAAGCTAATTAAAATCTCGACTGCTGAAGTTAGAGCCCATTTTAGACTGAATGTCCTACCTCAGGCTGCTTACCTTCATACTGAAGTATGCTCGGGTTGTACTGTATGAGTACTGTTCCTCTGAGACCTTAACAAATAGCTAGGTGAGACTACATGAGACTCTTCTGCTGTGTGAAACTGATACACAAAGCTAACTGGGGATCCAGGAAATACTGACAAGGGATTAATGATTGCGAGATCAGATGCCATTTTTAAACATCAAGAAAAAAAAGCTTTTTTTTTTTTTTTAAATAAATTCTCCATTATGATTCCCATTTAAAAATAGCTCTTACAGTATTTCTTAGGAATTAAGGGTCCGTGTCCTGCAGTTAGGTCTCTGTGCTTTTGCAGAACTAAAACCAGCAGGGCTCCACGGCAGCCCAGAGGTTTGTCCACTAGGATCCAGCTGCAAGCCTGGAAGGAGACTTTGTTTGTGTCTTGGTCTTAGTTGCTCTGGACTGTAGCCAGAGTTTCGCCTCTACTTAAGGGCGAGACTGTACTCTGACAGGCTTTCTGCTGGTGCAAAGAACTGCTGGGCTGTGTGTTGATCCAGCATGCCTTAGACGTGTAGTGCAAATTATGTAGTATCTTAGTGTTAGCATGTTGACTTTTCCTCCTAAAGCCTGGTCATACTCGCATTATAAAGCTGATACTCACATTAAAGTTGGTGACAAAGCCCTTCTTCACTGTGAACAAGACTTGATTTTAAGAGACGTCGTTAGGATTGCGTGTGCCTGTGTGCATCTTTATGGGCTGCAGGATTTGCATAGCCTCGTTTGTTTAATCTTGTAGACTAGTTATGGGCTTACATTCTTCTTCAATGTCTGTCTGGTTTGTTTTCTCAAAGTGATGGGCAGGCCTTTCCCAAACAACTCTGATCCTCTAATTGATCTGGTTTTGGAGCTCCCATTGAATTCAATAGATGTTCTGAGCATGGAACAATTACCGGATCAGGACAATGTCTATTTAAGTTCAGTCAAGTCGTATAAAAGTGCCCCTTTTTCATCCCTTCCAGCATGAAATTGATTTCATGCTTTTCAGGCTCTTGGAGTATTTATTAAACTATCGTTTATTCATTTAGTTCCTTTATTATTTAATTTTATACCAAAATGTGGCTTTGGTCTGTAGAAGGAAAAGTGGGAAACATTTTGCTATTTTTTTCCCTCAAAAAGTACTTATGTTCTTGCCTGTTTTTTTTTTGTTTTTGTTTTTGTTTTTTTAAGGCACAGCACTTCTGTGCACCTTGGAACAGCAGTGGCTAACAGCTCTCAACAATAGAAGCAGGAATAATGGCAGGGGTAGCAAAGACATGAAGAGTGTTGAAAAGCAATATTCTTCAATGTTGGGAAAGTAATAAAAGGTCAGAATGAAGCTCAATAGAAAAGCCATTATGAAGGGAATGGGCAGAATTCTTGTTTTATGTTGCTGTCAAGAGTTTGGATTTGTTTTCTTTCCATTCTGACAAATTTTATTTAGTTTAATTCCGATTATTATTATTATTTGCTTTAACCCATGCAGCTTTACTAAATGTGATTTTAAGTGTGCACAACTGTAAATGGCTATGTTTTAGAGACTTTTTCTCTTTCTCTTTCTTATTTTGAACCTTCTGTATAATGAATTCTTAACCAAGAATTATTGTTTAGTATTATTTACTCAGAGCTAGGCTGTACTACCAGAATACAGACTGAACAGCAACACACTCTGCTGTTAGCTCTGCTAACTTCTGAGGACTGCTTACAAAGGAGGATGGGTGCTACTGAATGTATTTCATGTACTACTCAAAAGTCCTTGTCATTAATTGAATTCTACTGTGTCTGCAGTCAGTGTTGAAATCTCCATTGACTTCCATGCCAGCAAAATTAAATCGGCTGTGACTGCTTTTGATAACATCATCCTGGAATTTACTTTCTTGCCCCTAATTAATTAAAAAGACATTTTTGCCCCCATTAGTTATGGCCAAAAGTATGTTTTGAAAATAGGACAGATAAAATAAAATATGTATGGCTTAAAGAGATGCAAAATGGGTATTGATGCTAGAATCCATCCTCATTTTCTTTTGGTTTTGATGTAATAAAACAATTCTGTGTGATGGGGTGCTCATGTAAAGCACAGACCTCTTTTCTTTTCCCTTCCCTATATGAAAGAGCAGCAAAGTTGCCTGATACAATTTAAAATCAACATCCACCAGGTAAGTCTTTCTTTCAGGTATCTCACTGGCTGTTCACCGTCTACTTAGTCAGTATGTCCAGACAGGCAGTAATTTGGTCTATTTCACACCTAAATAATGTGTAGTGACTACATGTGGCGAGAGCCTACATAACTCACATTTTTTTTTCCTCTCCTGCATTTCATGTTTTTTCATCATTCTCATTTCTCCTAACAGTGTCCTATAATATCCCACTGCAGATAATGCTGTGAGTCTGGAAGTTCTATACAGATGTCCTCCCAGAGCTGTTAGAGACAGATTAGGCATCCATTTCAACAAAGAAACAGTCCAAACTCTGTACCAGTTCCTCTGGGTAGTTTTATGCAGACATCTTTTTGTCTGCAAATTTTTTGAGCAGTTATCAGAGACTGTGTCTGGTCTTGTTGTATAGTAGGGGTTGGTGATTTAAAAATGCTCATGATTTCTCTCTGCTGCCATGGAATTAAACACTACAGCTCTTGTTTACCTCAGAAGCAGATGAACTGTGCCACAGGCTGAATGCCTGGAAATCCCCAGCCTAAAAGTCTAATGATGAGCCCCATATGCAATCTACCACTGCCACAGTAGAGGTTAGTCTCAAATGTAAGCAGTAAGTACAACAGCTGCCAGATTGCTGCTCGAAAGACGCAGGTCCCCAAATAAACAACTTATTCCTTCACCATTTCCTCTTCCATTATGCATGGGGAGGAGTTTTCTGTTTTCTTTTATGTGTCTTCATTTGTTTTTGCCAAGTGCACTTAACAGATGAGAGAGTACCCTTCTTTGCCTTCTCTGGATATCAATGTTCTGAAAAATGATCACAAAATGCATTTGGACTCTCCTTCAGGTCTGGAGGTTGGAATTTTAAAGAATTGTGATTAAAAATCTTGCTTATATTTTGAATTAAGTTTACCTTTATCCTTTTGCCTTTTTTTTTGAAATTCAAGATGGTTAGACTAACATGTTTTTTGAAAATTGTTTTGTCACTGGGAAAAGGAAATGTTTTCAATATTTAAATCTAATTGAAGGCTGGCATATCCTTTTTCTTTCCTTTTTTAACCTCTCCAAACATGTACTTTTCAGATTCCTTCTTAGCTGTCTAAATTTCCCCTATGCCCTTTCTCGTTGATTTTATTAGCGTGGTACATTCCTTTTATGGTGTTCTACATTTTCAATTTTTTGTTCTTCTGTGGATTCTTCAGAGGGGAGTTGTGGCTGTCCACATCTGTCTCATTCTGGGTAGCAGCATGTGTTATCTCTTTAATAGGAAATTGGGCTTGCATTCTTCTTCAGGCATCAACATGGGGAATCAAGGTACGAAGTTGTCCACTGCCGTAACCAGGGCTGCTGGTAGAAGAGAGCCAGGGGAAACTTCTTTACATGTTGTGGTACTTGACAGTGCTGCTCAGTGCAAATGAAGTAAGCGGGAGCCCTTTCGTCATCTTCCCGCAGGCTGCGTTGGGTTTGTGGTCCCTCTGTGGTCTTTAACCAGCACACTGTCCCGTCTGGAAGACGTGTTCTTTGCACTTACATGTTAGATCTTCATAGGGAGTGCATATTTCCTAGAAAGATATAAATGATGGACATGGTATTCATACTTATTTGCCCCTCTGTCTTCAGTCCATCCTCCGTCTGCATATCTTTTTTCCACTCATTTCATTGCTATCATGTTAACTGCATACCATAGCCATTGCTGCCTATAATGTATTGTTTCAAAGCAGGTTGCTTGTTATGATAGAGTAGGATAAAAATCAATAAACAAATTCCAAGCATGTGGCCATTTGCTTGGTCAGTTTTGAATGATATCCTACCAGTATCATGAAAGAACAGATCTCACAAAATAACACAACAGAAGTCATCTTTGCCACAGGAAAACCTTGCAAGTAAAACCAATCTGTGTGAAATATGTGATAGCTGCTTCTGTGTTTCAGATGAAATTAATAGGCCAAGGTTGGAAACCTAATCCCATGTTGCAAACATCTTCCATGGCATCACCTGTGTATCATCCTTTCTCATTCAGTCATGACCATTTTTCATGTATCAGTACAGTATGATTCACTACAATGTAAGCAGAAGCCAAAAACATAGATGGAATCTTAGAACCATCACTGAAGGTTGAGGTTACTTCTAAAATTCAGTAGTTTTTGTGTGTGTGTGTGTGTGTTTTCCCTAAGATTGTTCTGTTTTCTATTTCTCTGTCTCTCTTGCAGGTTTTCTTTTACATGTAAGTAAATTGTTATTCTACTTTGCTTACTTCAAGGATTACAAGAAAATTTAGCTTGGGTTTTTAATTCAATGAAATTACTGCTTTTTAATCTAATTGCAGTTTGTTTAGTTTTATGTCCAGCTTAAAGCTTTAAACTTCTTGTAAAACACAGCATAAAGTACTGGGAGTTCTTGTACTTCCTAATTCTGTCTGGCATTTACAACAATTCTTTCACTATCTCTGAGGGTATGGCTCCTAGCTCTGCCAAGATGGGCTTAGAGTCTGATCCAATCCATTGACATGAATAGGAGTCTTTCCACGGATTGGGTAGGAGTTGATTCAGACTATTGCTTTACCTTTGCGAACTGAATTCTTCGTGGTAAAAATCTTGGCTGTGTTGAAGTCAGTGGGATATCTGCTATAGAATTCAAAGGACCCAGGATTTTAGCAAGAATATTTAATAAGCTATTTTCAGCTGTAGGATTTGACTTGGACATTCTGCTTTGAAACAGACACAGGAGATTAAGGTGGAAGAAAATTTCCATATTGAAACTTGATTAAGGTCAGAGTTACTATTAGATACTTGGTGTTAACTACAGCTGTGTAGGACAGAATTATCAAAGTCTGCAATTTGCCCGTTAAAGGAAAGCCTGGTACATGTCTGAGTCAAAGGGATACCACCCAAGTGGTAGCTCTGACTTTACATCTTGTTCTGTGGATGCTTGCTTTTGGCTAATAAAAATGCACGTATTCTTTGCAAAAAGGAAACAAACAGTGGATGAGTAAGGGGTAAACCTAATTGTAGGTTTATTTATTTATATGTATTTTAAGGGACAATATTTCATACATTTGTGAGCCAACCAAAAGAATCCTGATAAGTCTGATGATTGACTGCTCTTGTAGAGGCTTCCTGGGGCCCTGAGAGATTTTCCGTCTGTGAGAAGAATAATTCTCTTGCAACTCCACCAAATGCAAAGTCAAAACACAGGAATCACAACTATATAGGACTGGCTGTATATGGTATCCCACTTCAATCTCCCACACTCAACCATACAGCTTTCTATTTTTTTTAAGCATATGGCTAGTATGAAGTATAGTTAGATTTCCCATGGCCTTCCAAGAAGATCTATTATTCAAGTAACTCATTTGCTCTTGGATCCTTATGTCAAGGAAAATAAACATTAGATTTCATAGAAAACATAATCATGAACCATAATGTTGTCTGTATTGCTCCTGTATTTTTTCTTACAAGAAGTCTTTACAACCAACTGAAAAAGAAAAAAAGGCATCCAGAAAACTCTTAACGTAGTTCATGAATCTAGTAAGGAACTTCACTCATAAGGTCTGTGTATAAAAATCTACATTAGAATACATGCCTTTGCATATTTTTATTTATTACATTAGTCTACACATATGAAATTATCCACTTTCAGAAAGGCCAAGGTTGCTCTATATTTCATAAAGTTTTAATTTTTAATTTTTTAAAATCCTTTTAACAATTAAGAAGTAACTAAACTCTTAAACTGTTTCTGTCTGCCCGTAGGGCTTTTTGTCTTCCTCTATGTGTTGAAGGGAAATCTGAGCCTAAGAACACTAAAGAGGAAAAACATGTCTCATCTACTTGTCATGGCATCTATACTTTGCCATTTTTTTTGCCACCCAAATGTGACAGGGCAGCATAAAAATGTGTGAAGTCTGTCACAAATTGCAGCCAGGGCTGGGAATTCAGGAAAATGAGCTTTGCCTTTTTGAGACTTGCATTTAAATCCTGCAAAGTGCTGAGTGCCTTCTGAAAGGTTATGCTAAACTTGTTCAGCATTAATTCACTGGAGGTGTTCACCTTTTGGGATTCAGCCTGTAAAATGCATATCTTCTACATGGAACCCCTTGAAGGATGTCCGGTGTTGGAGAACATGACATGTTCCCTGTACTGTCATATATCTCGTATACGCGATATATCGTGTGTCAAGTCACAGGTGTGGCTTAGAAATATGGGAATGATGGCTGTAGAGACACAAAGTCTACCTGTACAAGAGTGCAGCAGCAGTACTGTTTGTTCTGCATTGCCAGAATAGCGTGGCCCAGTACAGTGGGATTGTTTCCTCAAAATCGGAAAGGTGTTCACAATTCCATGATGTGTGTATCCTTCCTGTCCGTTTCTCTTCTAAAGCGCTGTCTAGTGCCTTTTTGTGTCCCACATCTGCAGGAGCTCACAAGATGCTCTGGCTAAAGAGACTTGAGGAAAATGTAGCAACACCAAGCATGAGGATGAGGTCATTGCATTGATCTTACACTAACACCTAAGGGAAAGCATCTGTGCTCTAGCAGAGGTGAGCTGTTTTAAATTATCACATGAGAGTCCAGGTGTTTTGCCAGTCTGCAGCCATTCGGCACCTTATATTCCAACTATATATCCGTCTGTCTCTCTGTGTCTGTCATACTGCATGTGGTTTTTCATGTCATTGGCAGTACACCAGCAACACCACTCCTCCCTCTGTTACAGCTAGGCTCTTCTGAGAGAAGCACCTAGATGTGACCCCAGGAAGCTCTGTTCAGGCAGGAAAACAGCATCATTGTAGGTTTTTGAAATGAGAACTGACTCTGTTGTCATGTCCTGCCTTCTAGAATACATGGCAGCATCTGCTCCTTTTCTTCCAGGAGACAAGGGTGGGTCTGACATCTTCTCCTCCCTTTTCTCTCTCTCGCAGAGGCATTACCTTTCACTAGGTTAGAGGGTGATTTGGGAGACAGCCACATTGACAAGCTGCTTGTCTTTGGTGCCTGGCGCCATGGGATGAGGAGCTAGGGATGAGCAGTACAAGGCACAGAGCGGGCACAGCAGCTCTGCCGCCTGTTGTGTCTTCTGCAGGGAATTTCATCTGGAAGGGAGGGGGGTTGGAAGGAGAAGGGCGGGAGCAGAGAGTGAAACACAAACATCACCACTATCTTCAGTAAGAGATTTAGATCTCTGTGTTGGCATAAAAAGGTCATTTTGGGCCTGAGGGTTTTGACATTGTTCCTTTAAGTTAGACCCACAACATAAACTATTTTCAACACTTGCCATGAAGAACAAATGACCTTTAGTAACTTGCCCAGAAGACAAATGGTACGTTAACACAATAAATATACTTTGCTAGTATCATTCTTCTTCCCTTAATTTTCAATTAGAAATATTACCTTCTCTCTTTTACACAAAGGACCACATTTTCATGCTTTGATTTTATAACTGAGATTTCTTTGCCCTCTTTGGGATTGGTAATATTCATTGATAATTACTGGCTACACAATAAATTTCCTTTTGTTCAGGGACAGCATTTTGTACTCATTTGCTCAAACTGGGCTGGATGAAATGTGTAGATGAAGGAAAGAGGGGATAGTGAACAAGAATCACAAGACAGATCTACTATAAGAGCAGAGGAAAGGGAATCAAAGGGGCAGACAGCTGGTGCTGGTAAGCCTACTTTTTATCTGACTGAACTTTGGCAGCATGTAAAATGAACAATGAGACTGGAAATTAAATGTGAAATTCTCTCAATTTACAACAGTAAAGGTAGGAGGTATGGACGTTGGCATGTTGACTTCTGTTCCAGGAAATGTAGGTCCAGCACTCATCTTTGTGCTCATTTTTGTTTCAGAGTTAATGTTTCCAGTCTGGGTTGTTACGAAGCTAGCTGCCAAAGCACAAACTCATTGAAGGACCTGAAAGTGCATCATCAGTTGTATAAGGGTGAGAACACCAGGTTGTCTGCTGGGCCACACTCAGGCCGTGGCTTGGCCAGCTGGTGATCTCAAACCCACACTCAGGCAATGCCCTGGAAAAAAGGGAAGTCTGCAGTGTGTGCTAATAACGGGAGGGGAGAGCACCTAAAGGGAGGAAGGGAGATAAAAGATGAGTGCATCAGCTGTCCTAAACACAGTGCTGTGGCATCTTGAAAACAGTGGAGAAAGGAGGTGAGCAGTGGATGCTTCAAGGGAGCTGGGTAAAGTTTTGTCAAGGGGATGACAGAAAGGATGTTACCGTCACACAAGCTATAAATGCCTCAAAGAAGGGAGAGAATGCTGGTAGTGGGAAGATAGTCAATAAAGGGTTGGCATTGCACAGTGGCAACAAAATATTTAGAAAAAGGAGAGTGATTTGTCACCCACTGAATCACAGATACAGTTCCCTTACAGTCACAGATGCAGTTCCCTTACCATTAATAGGGCTTGGAAGGTAGGATGATTTAATGGGTAATGCAGAGACTCATTTGGCATTCCTGAAATGTTGGTCAATTATTTCTAGGGCTAATACAGGGCTCTTCATCCCAAAGGAATCCAGAACACTTTACACAAAAGTAGATTTTTCAATTTGCTGATTGGTTTGAGGATTACAGTTGTTTCGCATTAAATAAAAACAATTTGGAGAAGAGGTTTTTTGGAAGGTGGAGGGAGGAATCATTTGTTTCAGCTGAACAGAATTTGTTTTACAGAAACAGAAAGGCAAGATTTGTGTTTAGGATCCTAAATCTTTTGCAAACTTACTGTGTTGAAATAAAGAATTTTAAGCAAAGCCTTTGGAAATCAAAAATCAAAATACGTGAAGATGAGATAACATTTTTACATCTCCAGAAATTTTTATTTCTTGTTTTTGGATTAGACTGCCAGCTGAATCTGACCTTACTTTATACATAAATTAGTTGTCAAAAAATATTTTATCATCAACTGTAATATTTTTTTTTCTTCCTAGCTTTATGTTTATGTCCGTTTATGATCATTGAAGTGGGACTTAAACAGAGTTGGAGAAATATGCTGCTCTGAGGCAGTTTTGTTAGGGGAAAGCTGAGCTGAGGAGAAGAACCTTAAAGTGGAAGGAAGCAAGGGATGAATGAACTGAAAAAGAGGGAAAACTGAAAAGAGTTGGACAACATGAATAATGGTGACAGTTAACTTCCAAGAGTAAAAATAGGATTGAGAAAATGAGGATTAGGTATATGAAGATGAAAGGGGGAGTCGATGAAAAAAGGCTGACTAAAAAGGCAAAAATAGGATGCTCCACCTTTATTTTAGTGAATGCTTTAATTCTCCCTTTTCCTGAGAAATGCTGTATATTTCTAAATTTGGAAAGGAGGATAGGATAGCTATTTTTAGGAATTACTAATGTTTTTGGCTGCTAAGGATTCTATAGTTAAATACAGAAAAAAGAAAAATACAACAGTGTAAAAGTTAGTGCAACTTAAGAAAGTACCTTTGAAAAACACGACCTTAGTAACTTCTAAACTTTCAGGTCATTCTGCTTCTAAAGGGACAACACAAGGCCGTTATTACTTAAATTTCATGTGAACTACAGCCGTAATCCTGCAAACACTTACAGGTAATCGGCAATTTTTTTTCTTCTTTTAATGGAAACTGATACTCTCATACAATCAGGTGACTCTAGAAACTAAGGACTCAAGAAAAAGACTCAATCTTGCTAGACTTGTGATAAAAAATCACAAAAATCAGGTCTGCTTTTTTATGTTAGCCTTTAGCCCCAGGAGAGACTTCACCCGTAAAAGTTTTTTTGAGTGATTTTTCTTCAGACATTACAAGTGTATATGCCTGGTTCCCAGCTTAGGGAGCCTGGGTTCCATTTATTTAGTAGACAAGACCACTAGAAACTGAAAATTCCTTCTAGCAATTCTCAGTCTCACTTTTTTCTTCCTTTTTTTTTTTTTTAATAAAATTTTACTGAAAATTAATCAGTTAAAGCAGGGTACTCATCTTATTGGCCCTACCAGAACTCCTGAGGCGGGTTTTGCTGATCTCTCTTTTGATTGTTCATCCTTTTATAGAACAACACTAGGAGCCTCGAGGATACGTTTGACTAGCAACCACAGCCAAGCATTCACTATGTGAGAAGGGGGAAGGAAAAAAAAAGACCTGGGTCAGCAGTACAAACAGGGAAATGACACTGCCATGGTGGTGAGACTGAGGATTTCTGCTTCGCTGGTAATTTCTAACTTTCTTTTTAAATGGTTTTTAGATGTGGATTTTCAAATGAGCTCTTTGAAGTAGAGACAAGGGTATGCAGATGTTTTTACAAGAAAAAAATACGAGGGAAAATTAAAATGATCACTGCTCTCAATCCCCTCCAATCTTACCTTCTTATTCTCCACCATGGTGTATACAGAAGGGGATGTGGTTATTGATTATTATGTCAATGGTCCAACTGCATGGAAGCTACACAGAATGAATACTACAGTCATCTGGGCAGGGAAAACCATGTCATTGCTCTTGCTAGCACCCCACCACCATATTGGGTCAGTGCTCCTATATTGGCCTGTTGTTTTTTTAATGACATATTGGGTCATGATCTTCATCTCATGTTGCTGATGTCAGCGGGTATTTTGTTACTGTATTAGTGAAATTGAAATCAGTGCCCGATATTTCAGGGGTTATTCTGTTATTCTGTTCTTGCTCGGACAATGCATGGCACGTAAATGGTGTTGAGTTCTCGGTCTCTGAGTCATAAGTTCTTATTCTTAGGAATCGTTTTTTTCTACAGAACACATTATTTTGCATATGAATGTCTTCATTAAATTCATCTTTCCATCTCTGTAATTTTACTTACAAACCTGGAATTCTTGCATTTCTTATAGGTCATTACTGAGTTATTTTAAGCCTTCAATTTTAGATGGTCAGTCTGGGTAGCAATAGCTTAGGTAAAAAATATATATATTTTTTGAAAGTTTATGGAAGTCTTAAACAGAGCTAATGTCTTGTGTGTTCAAATTAATTTTCATTCATGAATAAGAAATTAAGAAGCCTTTGGTGCAAATGTAATAGACACATTTAGAAATTTGATTTATAGGTGAAAATTCAGAGTAAAAATATGTTTGCTTCTGTTCATCAGTTTGGGGAGTGGATATCTGTTTCAAGTACTGTAAAAAATGGTAGGTTGGCAGCTGAACCTCTGAACAGACCTAGAGCAGCCGGATCTGCTGAAGAAAGCTGACACAAGAAAGAATTGCTAGTGGAAGAGTTGATACTCAGAAATATTTAAGTGGCTGAGTATGTAAGACCAAATTGAGATATCAGGAAGACTAAGGAAAAATAAAAGCTGTGTGACTATGGGCAGTGTGTATCAGGCAAACACCAGATGAAACAGCCCCAACAGTGGAGTATTATGAGTTGTTTGAGCTCTAATTATGCACCGAGCATATGAGAAGCTGAAAGAGCGGGCAGGAGGGAGATATCAGTGGAGAAACAAGCGACGAATGAAAATTCTCCTCTGCTGGGGAAAACAGTTCATCCACAGATAGTGAAACTTCATAAATGGTCTCCTGTGGAGGCCTGTTTTTCCACTGCTTCTGCACATTGCTGTCATTCAGAGCAGTGGAAAATGTATACACAACACTAGCTTGTAAATTTACTGGAGTCCCAACATGTGTTTGCATGTGTGTGGGGTGGTAAACGTGTCTTTGCTCTTGGTCATCTGACAGCGTTTTCCTCCTCATGCACCTCACTGTCAGAAGCCACTTAACTGGGCTTAGCGTGGCACTGTGCCCAGCTCAGTGGCCATACTTACTGTCTGCATTTGCTATGTGTGGTTCAGGGACGCCTGCATCTTCTTATTTAAGTGGACTGAACAGTTAGTATAAGAAAAAGCAGTTTTAAAGGGTAGATTAGTGCGGGCAACCTTTTGACTGGTTTATTACATTTCTGAGATACCTACAAAAGGAGAGAAACAAAAATATATGGAAAACAGTAAGGGTAGTGAATTCTTCATGTCATTTGGTGTACTTAAGAGTAAGCCAGAGTTTGGGGACAGCAGCAGCAGCCATAAGAGGGTAAGTCGGAAGCTTGTAGGTCAACGGGAGATTTAGGTTAGGTGAGATGCTTCAGAGGGTTTGTTGGTGATGGAAAGAAGCTGAAAGTTGGTGACATTTGTTTAATAGAAATACTGGAAGTGTCTTAAAACTTTGAGTTTGAGGAAAGGGAAGTCAGTGCCAGGAAAACAAATCCAGTATGAGAACTTAGGAGAAGTTGGAGCTTTGTTCTTTAGCATGAGTTGACCTGTGGAAGAACCTGGGGCAAATCCAGTTCCCCCAGACCCAGCTTGGTTGTGCCAGCAGAGAAGAATAAAACAGAATGAGAGTGGAAAATGGGACTGTCACCTTGAATATGGGGGTTGGAAAGTGAGACTGCTCTTCTGAGAGGAAGTCAATTAAAATATTAATTGGCAGAACGTGTTTCCCAAATTTTGTATTTTGCTTAGCTTCAATAGTAATGGTTTTTCTTTTGAAGTGGCCAAACTGGAAGTAGGTAACATGAAAATAATATTACCTGGTCTCATTGCCTGGGGCTTAATTGTAGTGTCAGATAAGAAAGGTAGTAATTAATAACATGGAGATAAGCAGTGAGGGCCTCCCAAAACACAGAAGAGTATGACAGGAACTGCAAAGCTGCCATAGTGGCCTTTCAGTGTAAGAGAAAGTCATCTCAGGTGGTGTATATCAGTTTAAGCAGAGTCACAGTAGAAAATTTGCATTATAGAAATTAACTGTTGCCCTACAGCAGCATTTTATTGCATTTTGTTTTTAATTAGTCATAATTAAAGTCATAATAATAACTTGTGCAGTCCATTTTTGTTGATGGTTTCTTTAGCTTTAAGTCTCTCTTTTTGCTTGATTTGCTACCCACAGAAGTTGATTGGTATGGCTCTTCAGGCCTGTTAGGCAAAAAGCTGGCATTGTTAGTATTACCTGAAGATTAAACACACACAGAAACTGGGCTGCTCTCATCCAGGTAAAGAAGAGTCTTAAACGTGAGCCAGTGCCATGAGCTAACAGCTGCTTTGCCTGCAAAAACATCTTCCCCCACTAAAACTTTATTAACAGTTGTATAGCTTCATCAGTGGGAGTAGTGGTAGGAGGAGGCCTAATGTAAACACAGCACAGGTGGCTGTGTGGGGATTTTATCGCAAGGGCATCTGGACCTGTTCTGAACATAGCTACATATATAAGCAAACCCATCATTTCTACTGCTGGGGGAACAGAGCTGTTTTTAATAATGGTGGGAAATGATAGGGAAACCAAGTCTGTGTCGCATACGGGAGCAGTGGGTCCTTGTCCTCTACATGTGTGTCTGTAGGCCTCTCTTTGTCTCAGTTTCCCAGCCAGTAAGGTCAGGCTGCCCCGACAGAGATAGGATATGGCTCGTCAGTAGCTAATATTTTTGAAATTAAAGTAGTAGGGATTGCTACTATTCCCCATTTAGCACAAAGGTGAGATATTGAGAGGCTGAAGCTCTTTCAACCAGGCAGCCTGAAGCCTCAGTTTGACTGCAGAGGAAATCTATTACTCACTTCCTGCCTTTACTTAAAATAAAGAACACCCTGCTGCCCAGTACCATGTCTAAAAAGACACATCATCACTATTTTTTTTTTTGGCCAGAAAAAAAGTGACAGAAGGGGATTCCCCTGAATGTTTGATGATTTTCTGCTGTATGGCTCCGGCAGTCCCAGAATAGCCCTGCAGAACCCGCACTGAAACGGGAAGTTGAAGAGTACGAGCTGGTCTCACACATGCCTCTTTTCTGCTTTGGCCTTACTGGAAACGTGTGACTTTGTTTCAAGAAATAACTGAAGGGGCACAGTAGGAGAGGAGCAATGGACTTATATCCAGAAAAGGGTGTCATTAAGGAACAGAAGAGGAACTGCTTCTTTTCAAAGAAAGAACTTGAGCGGGAGGCACTGAAAGGGCCGTGTATGAATTCATTCTGACTCCTTACCCATAATACAACCTCATTCACCAACATGCTTAAGACATGCATGTGTTTTGCATTTGTATCGCAGTTCTGGATAAAAATGTAACATCTTCCTGATGTAGTTACGCAGCACAAGACATAATGAAAGTGCCATTAGCATGGACTGAAGGTGATAGTGCCATGGAGGGTTATACACGTTGGGCTTACAGACATGGTATGCTGATCTGAAAACAGTTGTGTGAACAAAGCCATGTCCGTACTTGCAAGAAGGTGAGCAATAGATGAGTGGACATGCTGAAATGGATCAATGTATCTGTAATTATATTGATACAGATAAATCAGTACAGTTTTTATATGCGATGAGATAAAAACTTTGTCAGCATGTGCTAATTGCATTATGAATTGAAGGCATTCACCTCTTCTTGGCCAATATTTGCATTTCTTAAGTTTAGCCTGATTTTGAATGAATCTGGCTTTTCCAGTGAGTCTGGATTTGAAAAGCAGGCTTTCACGTGTGGAGACTTCAGCGTTCCAAGTGACTGGGCAGATGTGCACAACAGGAGCTCTTAGGCAGACAAAGGGCTTGAAAATCTGTACCTTGCCTAACTACATATGCAGACCCCTCCAAGAACCTAATTTAAAATATGGGTGTTGAGCACTGGAAACTCTGGGCCCAGTGTCAATTTTTGCAGTTACCTAAACTTTGTTTCTGAGTAACTAGAACTTTGCAATGGGGAGAGCATGCCAGAGAAATGCCGTGCTGCAGCTGGAGATCACGAACATGCCTTTTAATAGCTCTCCATTGAGCATGGGGCCCTCCTAGGCAGCTGCTGACAGAGAAATAAATATACTGATTACCTGGTATAAGTGAAAAAACTTTAAAATTCTTTTAAAACTTCAGCAGTATGCTTCAAAGGGGTGTTATTTCTACATCCTCGTGTTAATTTACAAACAACAGGCCAGTGTTTAGTCAATTCTGAGTGTATTAGAGTTACTGTTATAATCACACTGACAATTGAAACATCATTTTCTAATAACTGAAATGAAAAAAAAAATCCATAGTCAGTGTAAATCATATTAATTCCACAGACTTCAATAAAGCTCCAGTGCCGTTCAGTAGCTGGATGTCAAATTCCCTGTAGTGATCTGTGGGTGATGTTCAAAGAGAATGAAAGTAACATGGTGATCCTAGACTTGGCTAGCATCTACAAGCCAATCTACAGTGTTTAGTAGTAGTACCTGTTAGCATCTACTGCTGTACTCTTAATATCACAATTTAACAGCGTTAGAAAGAACTGCAAAGCGTGCCCCCTGCTGCACCACCGCTCCTGACAGGAGAAAGGTGGCTTCATGGAGGAGCAGTTGTCACACCAGGTCCCTTGGCAGACATGTATCATACCACCTTCATGCATCCCCCAGCAAGCAAGGGGGTGCTTGCAGAGCAAAGCCCCAGCTGTGTGGTTTTGCTCATGTGTCTGTGAAAATGGGGCCTTGCCAGGGAGACCTTGTTTCTGAATGATGCACAGAGCTGTGGCCTCCCACCCATTGCCTCTCTGTCAGGTTCACAAAGTGGGCTATATGGGGCTTTCCAGAGACGGAGAGACCATGGCATGGTGACCCAGATGAGGGAGATACTGGCTAGTGATGGGCAAGTCTAAGGAGGGAGCCAGTTGCATGTCTTGTGTTCACCACATAACACTTAGCATTTATGTCTCTTGTGGGCTAAAATTCACATGAGGGTATCACAACGTCTGTTTTCTATACCTAATTTGCCCTGCAGTTGTGGTTTGACCTTGGCTGCTTCTTAAGAGGTTACCATCCCTTTTGACTCAACTATAAATGTAATTAATCAATAAAAACAGTAAATAAATACAGCGAGAAAGAGAAGCCAGAAGAAAAAAATTTAGCTCTTCATTGTATTTTTAATTAGAAGAGGAAAGAGCTGCTCTTTTTACAAACCACACATTTTAATATTGCCTACAATAAATGGTGATTAAAAGCATAAATGGTCTGAGGTAAGCCTGTGAGTGTTAGTAATTCCAGAGCTGAGACTTTGACTACGTCTGCTGTATAACCTCTCCCACTCAGAAAAATACACTCATGTGTACATATATATATGTATATGTGTGTGTGTGGCACAGCACTACCTATTATACTTTTTCAGTATGAACTGCATGCATATTGCACCTTCCTTTTGATGTTTCTCTCTGGCAGAAACATCACTAAAATGACTAAAATATGAGTTTTGTAGTTTTCATTTCTGTTGGGGAGTCTCTCTGGGGCGGAACATTTTCTTGGGTGATTTCAAGACTCACTGAGTTTTCAAAAGATCTGACTTCATCTCTCTGATAATGAGCAGTACATAAGGTTGAATTCTGCCCTCAGCTGTACAGACACAGCTGCCGTTGACTTCAGTGGGAGCTGCATGTACACATTTAAGGGCAGAACGTGGACCATAATTTTTAGGTGCGTGTAAATGCTGTTAGAGGCTACGCAGAGGTCATGAAGCATTGCTGGCATAGTGCCATGTATGATAAAGTAGGCTGTGCTTTATATTCTTCAGGATGCTTACTTTTAAGGCCTCTTGTGTTTTCAGAGATGAGGAGGTAGACATAGAGTCTCTTCAGTTGGTTAATATTTTTTTAATTATATCTAATATGTTAATTTCTTGCCATGAACTGTGCTGTAACACTGTTGTATGCTGTTGATCAACTCCTGGATTCCTCTCTAGAAGTGGCTGCATTTTCAGTGATGAAACACTATGAAAATTCTGCAACCTGGAAGATAAATGTATAATTATAATCGATAATTTCAGTAGGTTAAAATATTTAATCTTTTTTTTAATATGAGGCATATTATTGCTTGGAATGAGATAGGGAGAAAAAGCAGTATGTACAGTTTTAGTAGTTTGCATTAGAAATCTTTCTGTGTGGCCAGAATTGCATTAAGGAAACAATGCTTATGCATATGTGGTGCACCACCAAAAGGTGTGCACCTTTTCTATTGCTTCATGTATGGTGAAAGTATGAAAATTAAATTAGACTTCACGCTGATAAGTGACTTTACGTGCTGGAGAGTCCTCCTATGTTATATGATGAGGTTCTTTTGAAAGAGGGAGTTTGAAACCTGTAGAAAGATCTTTCCTGAGGCCTTTGAGATTGTGCTGAAGTGCTTTAAGAATGAGTTTTCAATTTGCCTATCTATCTAAGTGCTGTTCAGGTGAGCTTTAGAGCACTGTGATTAAGACTATTTTAATAAATCTTTAATATGCAAATCAGCTTCTGAAATTTGTGAACATCTCATGGAAGAATGTGCAAGATACTTGTGTGTGTATAATATATACACTTCTGTGAGTGCGTATATTATGTATGTGCATATATATACACACACACTGAGAGAGACGTGTTATTTTGGGGGTTGTAATTTTAGTGAGGTTATCCTGTGTGAGGCAGAGATCCTGAAACTCCGTGAAAGATAATTCTGTTGCATTATAATGTGGTCTAAGGATATGAATCTTCTTACATGTTCATGTTTAAGTTTTTTTAATCCAAATGATGAATACCTGAAATGCCAAAATGTTTAGGCATTCTAATCCAAATTATATGAGTAAGAGGGATAAGTATTCTTCATTTGAAAAAAGATTATATAGTCACAATGAACAGAAAAACCCAAGGCTAAATCTGTTACTCTTCACCAAAAATACAATTTTGTTTCCAAAGTGTCTCTTGAAGCCACCTGCGATGCTTGCCTAGGCACCTAGAAGAGGCCCCAGAGATGTATGCCTGACAACAATAATTTCCTTGTCTGTGCTCTTTGATTTCTTTCATTCTTTCTCTCTCTCTCTCTCTCTCTAGTGAGTGTGTGTGTGATTCCTTTCAAAAAGAATAGCTTACAGGGGAAATTCTGTTTTCAAGTTCTTTTTTTTTCACTTGGCTGAATGAGGAGAGCAAAAATTCCGTACTAAACTCAACTTACAAGGAGATGCTTACAAGCTGCATCTCCAGAAAAACAAGAGGCCAATCAGAGTATGCTTTTACACTTTTGAGTGATTCAAACTGCTGGAGAGAACCATAAAGTGGAAAGGACACTGAACAGAAGTGGCTGTAGTGATTCTGGTTTTAGTAAGCTCAATGGAGAGGAACAACTGGAGAGGAATCTAGTTAGTGTCTTATTAAAAAATCAGAATACTGAAAGCTAAAGAGGAATTACTAGTGATTAAACTTGTTTTGCAGTCTAGAGTTTGGGTCTGATGCAGTGATGTACTTTACTTTCTGAATCCAGCTATCGCAAATGACTTTTTTTTTTTCCCTTTACATACTGCGTATGGGCTTATGAATAAAGTTTTGCTAGGTCACTGCTCCCCAGTGTAAAATATCTTCAAAGAGATTCATTGAAGACTCTGTTTTGAATTGTTCCATCCTAAAAATGCCTGCTCACTAAGGAATAGTTGTGAGCTGAAAAATAACTCCAGTTGAGCATTTACAGTGAAATTCACTCTTCCATAACTCATTGGTGCGAATGCCTTGGTTTGCAGATGAAACCTGCTGCTTCTGTTGCTGATCCTGCCACTGTTGCCACAAAAGAGTTTAATATGCACACTTGAAGCTCTCTGCTGCTTTTCTTCCGTCCTATGCCAAAAGCTCACGCTCAGTGGAAAATACAGCCTGAATGGTGCATCTGAAGAACACATCTTCATGATAGCAAATACTGTCAGTATAATAATGTAAAACTCCACTAATGCAGGTGGCAATGCAGTGCTGCAGTATTTGTATCATTAAGATGTGAAAAAGGAATGTAATCAGAGCCATGAAAAGGTTCCCTTCAGCCAGTTCCACGCGTAATGTCATGGTGTGCTGCTTACGCGATCCAGCAATGATGGCTTGGCCTTTTTCAAATCTGGGCAGGCTTGTGCTCTGTTGGAGAGCCGTAACTAGCAACAGTGCCTGTCTTGGTTTTATGCCGTAGTATTACTCAGGTGCTTTCTGTTAATGAATTCAGAATGCGGGGGGATATGCAACTGGATAAATGGGAGATATCCTTCCTTCACTTGTCTCTCTACACCAATAATTTGCGTGTTACAGATCATCATGGCTCAGTAAGCATCCAGCTATAGTTCTGGTATGAAAATAGGCTTTCCTCATGACAGATATCAGTGTACTAATTTAGTTTTATTCCACTTCATGAAACTATACTATGATGGGTGTGTCATCCAGATGGATTTATTCAAGCACAGTATGAAAATGGCCATTACAGAAATAGACACAGTCATGCAAGTCACAATGTAAAACTTGACAGAGACAACACTGTAGTGCAATAAAACTTCATAAAATCACATTTAATGTTCAGCATTCAATAAAGTGATCTTATTTAGGTATTGGAATGAAACTATAATTTACTACTTTTGGGTTTGGATGAAAACTAAACCCAAAGGTTTTTTTTTTTTTTTTTTTTTTTTTCCAATGGAAAACATTAAGTATGAAAGATTCAGCGGTATTTTATAGGACTTCCAAATTCAAGCATATGAAATTTCTGCACCAAACATATGCTATACCTTCCTTTTTTTTTTTTTTTTTTCCTAAGTAGCCAAAGAGCATTTCTGCTGCTGCATGAAGAATTCTGTGAAATCCTTTTGGATAAAAAAACCAGAACACCATATTGTGGTATTCATTATTGTTTATTGATTTCCTCTAGTTTGTCTTACTCTTGTCCCACTTAGGATTTTATTCTCAGTTATTGCCACACTTCTTAGCAGGGTAAATTATATATTCGATATTAACAAGTTTCTAACACAGTATTACAATAAAGTACTATTTACTTGAGGCTTCAGTTCTAAATCTCTTAAATGAAAATACTTTTAATAGAAGAACAAATTTTCTTTCCTTTTTTTTCTTTTGTTCCTTCTTTTTCTTTCTCTCTTTCTTTCTCTCTTTCTTTCTTTCTTTTCTTTCTTTCTTTCTTTCTTTTTCTTGCTGTCTTGCTTTCCCGCTTTCCCGCTTTCCCGCTTTCTTTCTGAAACAGGTTTTCAAAACTTAATTTTGTGGAATTATGTTGTTATGGTGGGTTATTTACATCCTTCCTTTCGAAGAAGCCCGATAATTAACACGGGGAGTTGGATCTTTGGAGGGAAATTGTTTACGTTGTCTGTTGTGCTGTATGAAAATGTTGCTGAAAACCTTACTACCAATCTAGCTGACAGTAGTAGTAGTTAGAATTTAACATCTGTTTTTAATGCAGAGTTGTCCCTTAAAACATCTCCTAGAAGATAGAAAAGTGGAGGGGGAGTGGGCATAGAGGAGAGAATGTGTAAGGTTTTATGCTTATTTAACGTTTATTTTATGGGCTTCGGTTATGTTTGCTAAAATTGTCCTTTTAGGTAATATGAAATATTAGGTTCATTTTGAAGAGCTAAAACCTGATGGAATATTATTTTTGTCTAATGTGGCTTAGGCATGAGGAACTAAACTCAAATTGAAAAGTTAATATGTTCTAGATTCAAAAGTCAAATAGCTACTTTTGAAAATTAGCAGCTATGGTTGTAATTTTAGCTGTTTGAAACAATTTTCATATAGACCAGAAGAAAGACAAATTATTGTTTGCTTGTGTGAGTAATCTTTTGTTACAAAAATCATGGCAGATTTTACCAGGAGCGTTACTAAAGTAATTGCCACCTTTAAAATTCAGTGAAAAACCCGGTGATATATAAATATGGACTGAATTTAAAAGTATCCCTTTGACCATAGTGAGCTGATAAACCAGCTGCATGTATATCACTCACTGCTCTCCGATACGGTTGCTGACGTAATGCTAGCAGTAGGATACTGCTAGTATCCAGCTTTTCTGACTTATTTTCCTTTTCATGTCTTATTTCCCACAGTGTAATTCTTGTAGGCATATTTTGGCAACCTTGGTTTGTGCTTCTTGGAAAGCTGCTGTATCTTTCTGTCTGTCCTTTTTCAGGCAACAACACCATTGCTGTTTTATGACTCTATGGGGTTTTAACGTTTGAAAACCAGCAACATGGCCTCTTCTAAATCGAATTAGCCCAGCTGTAGTCTGTTCTGGCTGCTGATCTGAAAGCTGAAGTCATTCAGTCTGAGATTCCCAGCCAGCAGCACAATACATTGCACTGTTTCTGTAGTAATGAAATTCCCCTACAGTATATACTGATGCTTGTTTTTGATAGAGAATATGTCTGATGTTCAGAGTTATATTAACAAAATATTTGAAGGCCAGGGAGATTGCTCTTGTGATGAAGTTCTTCTCTGATGTTGTTATCATTAAAGCTGACTGAAAATGTTCCATTTAAACT
Organism: Cygnus olor; assembly: GCF_009769625.2. Taxonomy (NCBI): domain Eukaryota; kingdom Metazoa; phylum Chordata; class Aves; order Anseriformes; family Anatidae; genus Cygnus; species Cygnus olor. The sequence goes on along the minus strand of NC_049169.1, from coordinate 78,204,113 downwards.
GGTTTTGGAAAGCTCAGTTCTGAGAAATTTTTGTAGGATAATTTTTACTTCGCAGTTTCAGCTGCAAACAGAAAAATCTTTGTATGTGAATGCTGCTGTGGTGCCTCATGGGAATTTTAGGCCAACTGCACCCTGCAGATCTGTGTGCTCAGTGCCCAAGCTTTGCTGTGCATCCCTGAGTGTCCATAAACACTTAATTCTGTAGTCCCAGCACAAAGTGGAGCTACGAATATGGGGGAAGATGTAAACTGTTCTGTCATTTCTGTACCATATTTCCCAGCATAGTATCTAAATTTCTTACAGCAGCACATTCATCAATGTGGCCAGCACCTTTTACAGTATTCCCTCTGTAGCATGCAAAAGAAAATTGTATGTCCAATGCAAGTCTTCAGGTCCTCCTTTGTTGTTTTAAATATACAAACTGAAGTGTGCTGCATTGGGGAAAGAAAGCTGGAAGAGTTCATCCATCAGATGGAATGGGAAATTGCAAGTTTTTCCACAGACCCTTATTTCATTGAGAGCTGATGCCACATTACAGACCAGCTCCTTCAAAAAGCCTGCCTCCTGCTGTAGCATTACCATGTTGGTGTAAAAGCCTGCAGTGTTAAGTGGAGCAATCGTCTGCAATTTCAGAACTTTAAATGGCATTTTGAATATGATGAAAACATACAGTCCAAGCAGCATCCTGAAAGTAAGGACCTTGTTCTTACATCTGAACTGCTATGGAAGCCACAGCAGATGGGTCAGAATGTGCGGTTATGCGTATGAATCTGCAATGCTGAGGAAGTATGCTGCAACTTGTTGTGATGGAGGGCTTCTGATTGAGAGGAGTGCACACCTGAAATGCAGAGAAGCATTTCTGAATTGTCATTTCCTTGTTTGCAGCTTAAAACATCTAGGTGGTGTTTTTTTTTCTTCTTTTTTTTTTTTTTTTTTTTTTTTTTTGTCTTTTTTTTTTTTTTTTTTTTTTCCAGAGAGGTGGGTTATGAATTTCATTGGGGTGGGGGGGAAGGTGTGGGAGCTTTTTCATACAAAAATGTTTTTGCTTTGCTGCCTTACTCTGCAATGACATGTGTTTTCATGCAGTTGAAAAGCAATGTTTAAGCTTTGTTTGAAAAGGGATAAATGGAATTTGTCTAAAAAAAGTAAACTGCTTCTGTATGTTCTCCATAATGCTGCGAGGATCCATTTTTACAGAGTTCATAGCTAGATGAAGACAGACTTTAACCTTACTCAAATACAGTGGTAGCTGTGGTGTGGGCAGGAGTATGTCCTACAATGTTGGTCCAAAAAAATGAAAAAACATCATCTTCACTGCAACTCCGGGTTGCATTTCAGACCCACTGAAGTTAGCCAGAGAACTGGATAGCATCCCTGCTTTTGCCATGCATATTACTTACAGGGATTTTTAGGGACCCGAGTGGTCTTTCTGTGCATCCTAGCAGCTGGCGCTGAGCAGTTGGGTCGAGCCCCTCTCCTGGTGCCGGGGTTAAGTGTAGGCACAGAGATCAGAACCCCTTTTCCCCTTTTTGTGTTTCTTTACTTCCTTTCCTATGGCATTTGATTTTCTTTGCAAATTCTGTGTACAGATGCTAACTAGGCTCATTGTGTGATCTGAAGATTTCACAAAATGGGGTGCCACCGGTGCATGCTGGGCCCTGCAGAAAATTAAGCTCCTCGTGGGCAGATGCTCAGAGGATGGGAAGACTTGAAAAAAGAGGGGTATGAAGTACAGCATTTTCCCACTGGAAGGGACTGTGGCCATGCCTGCTCACCTCCAGAAAACACTCGTTCCCCTGCTTTGCTGTCTCCCTGCTGTCAATCCAGAGAGTGTCTCAAACTTCATTTGCGCTCATTTCACACAGAGTTTGCTTATCAGTCTGAAAGGCGACTGTCTGATCTTTCCTTTTGCATGCTTTCACTTTTAAGATCTTCCCTTTCTTATGTAAAAAAGGCAATTAGAGTCGTATCTGTTTATTTTAAACAAAATGGCTGTTAATTAGCGTGATCAAAAACCCTGCCATTGTAGACTATGGGTTTCACTTTGTAGTTGCACTAAATTGCGTACAGTTTGGTGCCAGCTGACATGATAGCAACACAAAGTCTGGCTTTTTTTAACTTAATGAACAAACAGATTTATGAGGCTTTGTTATCTTCTGGTTTAGATCTATAGGTTCTGAATGCATTATTTAGAGTTCTTGTTTCTTAATGGCTAATGTCATGTTGTTACTTATTAAGAGTGCTTTAACTTGCTGAAGAAGTTTCCTCTCTTTTGTATCCCCTTTTTTTCCATTTTCCTTCATTTTTTTGATGGCTTAATTAAACAGTGCGTCTGTGGTACACAAAACAGTTGAGATGTACTTCTTTGGTTTTATTCAGATGTTTCATCGCCAACTTTGTAATGCTCTTGTTCTTGTGAGGAGACTGGATGTTGTCATCCCTTAAAATGAGAATAAGGGCATTTCCGTATCTTTCTCACTACCTCTGTTACTGCCTGATATTCCTTCATAATGTTTGGAAGAACGATCCCCACAACAATCCACTAGTGCATTCTTGCTTTGCTTTGGAAGGGAATGCCCAGAAAGATGGGTGGTAAGCTGGGATACCTTGCCTTCCATCCATCTCAAGTCACGTATGTAGACCTGCCATCTTGGTATGAATGACAGCTTGCCCTTGTAAATGGAAAAAATATTTTAAAGAGTAAATGACATTTAACTAATAAGTGAGAATTTTGAGTGCCTTCTTTTTTACTGCTGTGATTATTATTTTTGGATGGAAGGTGCTCGTTTCAGACATTTTAGAGTACCTGGTTTTGAGTCTGGTGTTGTAATGTCTAATTACCATTGAAATAGTGACTAGAACTGGCAAAATTGAGAGTCGGACTTTGCTCAGAAGATCATCTGCTTTTTTGACCACTGAAGGACTGGGAACTGCAGTATAGTTTCCAGAACTTAATTTCATTTGACTGCACATATCCCCATCACTGAAGTTTCCACTGCTTCCTTAGCTAGCCATTTTGATGTTAACTTTTTCTGTATGCCGATAGAAGGCCTAATTGACCCAGTATTTCTAAAAGTAGCTGATTATTCAGGTACGTCATTATTTCCCTGCCTTTTTATCTGTTGGTCATTATTGAAGGATTCAAGTGAAATCCTTATTTGCATAGGGAAAATCAAAATTGAAGTCAAGTCATAAGCAAAGTCAGTGAGCCTGCATAAATTTGTTTAAAAGAAAGTGTAATCAGATCATTTTATGGGTTTTGCTTTCATCTAAAACTTTGTATTGAGTGTAGTTCTTGGTTATAATTCTCATAAAGTACATATTTAATTTAAATACGTAGGACAATTAGTACTTTTTCACATTGTTATATTTGAGTATTAAACCATACACAATTTCATATAGCAATACTGAAGAAAATTTAATTGCTATTATAGAAGACTAAGTTAGGAGTGTTCCATTTGTTTCATGGAGTATATGGTCCGTAAGACTCATAGAAAAGGAAAAAAAAAAAAAAAGGCCTAAGAAGGTTGATATGAAAACAAGTTGATAGTACTAAAATTTTTTGTTTGTTTGTTTGTTTTCCTTTTTGTAATTGTTGCACTTGTAATTTCCAAATTAAAGAGAAATGAGAGAAATTTGAAATTTCCACTGGAGAAGCATTTTCATAAAGTTTTTTTGTTTTGATCTGTCACAACATTGTATTGAAATAAATGGTTCCTTTCCTGTTTTAACACCGTAAAAGAAAAGGGAGCATCAGGTAAAAGAAATTTCAAGATGATAATTTGTCTTTACATATCAAATAGAGCTTTTTAGGGCTAAAGATATAAATGGAATTTTTTCAACTTTATCAGGAATTCTTTTCTCTGTTTTTTTTTTTTTTTTAATAAATTATCATTAAACCTGGTGAACATTCATTGAAAATGATCAGTATTGATGAAACAGCAATTTACAATGGAAATATTTGGAAAATTTTTTTGAGCAGATTTTTTTTTAAATAGAGAACAGAAGAATATGAAACATTATACAGTAAAACAAAATAATAATTCTGGAGAGAATGGAAGTCAATCACTGATGTCCATATTAACCTTAATTCAAGAGCAAGGGATTGGTCAATGAAAATAAAAAGGAAGAAATTTTGATAAAATAAGTGTATTAGACACTAAATGCAAATATTTTGTGGATCTTATTAATAACATTTATTTTCATAAAAATGCAAGCTTACAAATTAAGCTTCTGTGTGAATATTCAAAGTCTGAAGATAGATGAGATGTGTTTTCTGTCTATTTTATCCTTTATGCCTCAGAACATGAACTACCTAGTCAGGAGATGGTTTATGAACTGAAGCCTCTTATGACAAGTTATTTCATAATTGGTCAGTTCCAGGAATTTTTCACCTTTTGACGAAATGGCTGATATTAGTAGTTGTTCTTCATATTGGCTGACTGGAATATTCTATTACTACAAATTGTATAGGGGTATAAAAAATTATGCAAGTGGTATTTTTCCTGTGGTACTTAATTTACATATATTTTATGTTTAATTAACATATATAATATATTTTTTTCTGTAGATGTGATAGAAATGGGGCTTTGATCCATCTGAGTCCTTCAGCAGATGCTTAACCTTAAGCACATAACTAATCCCATTGTTTTCAGTGTCTTTAATCTGTGCCCCTAAGTGCTTTGTTGGATTGTGGCCTAGTATAATTATATGTTCGCAATAACAGTTGCTTATTAAAAGCAGTTGTTAGATCTCAAAAATAATATAAAAGAAATAACATGAAAAATATGTATCAAACAGTATTGCAAAAATACATAAAAATAGTTTCAGAATCCTTACTTGCTTGTCATTGCCCATCACATTGTAGAGTCTGCTTTTTGAAATGCTCCATTAATTTATCAGCTTAAAATAACGAGCGTAATAAATAAGATTGCACATTCATGTAACAATTCAGGCAATTCTTAGAAAGTTTTGTTTATTATTAATTCTGAATTCTATAACAAGGGTGCAGTTCTATTACATGTTTGTGTTATATGTCATTCTAAACAACTTAGAAAGACAATCATTGGTTGCTGTTTACTACAGGAGCTTGGTTCTCTTTTCAATAAGAACAACTGAGAAAAAGTAATGTTCATATGTTAGACATACTGGCTTCTATTTTCTGTGTTTCATCTCTTTATGTAGTTTGTGCTTTTCACATTTCCTCTCTCTTTTTGTTCCTAGATCTGTTCTGTAATGTTCCATGCTATGTCCAGCCTGTGTTGTGTCCTTTAACCCGCAGCAAACATTAAAGATAGAGTTAAATACAGTATTACTTCTCTGATAAAATATTCTGATGGGATGTAAGTGACCTTGTTCCCTAATGGCCACCCCAGCTGAATTTCACAGGTACTTGCTGTGAGAGTCCTTCTGTTTCTACATTAGAAATTGTCTGAAGTTTAGGGTAACAGAGATACATGAGGTTTCCACTGTTGAGTTTAGGAAACCAGTCTTACCTGTCAATGCTTGTGCCAGCAGCTTTGTGCTGGTATAAGTTAATTTACGGCTTTCTTGATCAACCTAATCCTCTGAAATATGTGTTCTGTTTATTTTATTATTGAAGCCCAAGAGACACCACAAAAGTTTCCCATTTAAAGGGAATTTTGCTTGGACTTTTGTGTTTCAGTGTCAGAGCTTGGGTATATTTTACAGTGATTTGTCCCCTGAGCATCACACAAGTGCACAAGCATCTTGTCTGAACTGCCAGCCAAATTTTTTGAGTGCATTTTCCAGTAATGGGAGCATGAGTGAGTGAGCACCAGCATACAGTGGTGTTTAAAGGGTAAAGAAAATGTGAAATGATCTGTAAATACCACTGTTGTGTGTGATAAAAAGGAGGGCATGGCTCTCCAAAGTTAGAATATCCAGCAATACCAAGTGAGTGCAATGCTCCTCCGAGTAAACCCAAAGTAAATGTATTTCTTTAGCTATGATCAAGGTGGTGCTGTGTATTTCCTTGGGCATGCGCATCCTTGGAGCTGTTCCTGTGGAGAGGGACAGGTCTCCAGCCCTGTCTGCTATTTGGTGGCTACATGGATGTGTTGGGGGAAATGTCACGCAGCTCCCCACTCACAGGCCTTGTCTGGAGATGCTGCACGTAGCCCTGTGAAGTAGCACTGTTTGGAAAAGGTGAAAACAGCAAAAGCGTGCAAGAAAAACCGAATCCCTTCTGCCTGAAGTAGCAGAGTAGTCTCCTCCCCCACCCACTTGGGAAGTAACAATTTCCCCTCAGAAATTAGTTCATTAGTGTGTATTGCTATTCATGCAGGAAGGTGTGTGATGTCCTGCGGCTGTATGTATTTGAGTAGAAAATGTCACCTCATATCAGATTCGTAATACTCCCAGCCCATACTGGCCCAGGGCATGTAATCTCTAGAGATCTGTAATGCACAATGACTGCATCGCTACAGCTGAATCAAAACTTCACTGCGTTCAAGGAGAGGATAATGGTTGCCACCTTAAGCAGCTCAGATAAATGACAAGTTTGGGGAAGGTCACCGCTCACTGTGTAAAGTCTTCCACGTCTCGCAAGAAAAAGAAAAATCCCACTTTCTGTTCGGCACCTCCCCCTGCTCCCTTTGCTTACACAGGTGGAAACGTTAAGATGAAATGGGCACTCAGCAGAGGGAGTGTGAGCGTGCGGCTGTTATATTTTGATGTGGTTCTTAAATTGCCCTTCGTTGTCAGAAGCTGTTAGGCTGAGGAGAGAAGTACGCTCCATGAGTGGCGGTAGGGATCGGTAATTATCTTTAATTCTCTACAGGAGCATGTGGAGGAGGAGTGCTTGCCCATGCCTTGGTTGGAGCTGGCGGAAAGGGAATAGGGACAAGGTCTGTCTGTGATGCTGGGGTGCATAGCGGGCAAAATGGGTTGGTGTCATCTCCTTTCCCCTTGGGCAGGCCGGGGCTCCCACCCCAATTCAGCCCCATGACAAGGGGTGGACGAAGGGCTGCACACACACAGGTAGGATCATCCCACATATTTTTAGCAGGGCTGATCAGCCCTTTGCCATCCCAAGCCCTCTAAGAAAGTGGCCTTCTTGCCCTAGGGACAGGCAGGGGGGTAAGAGAGGTACGTGCTGAAGCTGGGTGGGGTGATCGGAGCTGTGGGCAATCTGCAATAGGAATTGCTCTCAGCCATGGTTAAATGCATTTGCAGTGATACAAGGAAGTTTTTGGAGCCACCAGCCTGCCAGTTGAAGCAATACTGAAAAATGTAACACACCGTGCCCTAATCCGCTTAATATGGTCTCTGTCCGTAGCTACCCACTTGCTGTCTTACAGTAAAGCTGTTAGGTTTCTCCATGTCCAAGCAGAACAGAAAGATTAAGTGCGCCGTCGTGCTGCATAGTTTCTGGCAGAACTTCTTTTCTGCTGCACAGACTGTAAGATGCGTTTTGTTTTATTTTCTCTCTTTCTTTTGAGAGGTACAAAGTACAGTGACAGGAACTATCATATTCAATTGGACATGCTTTCTACAGATTTGTTAAGGATTTACTCTACACATTTGTAGCATTTAGTTGCCATGGCAATGACCTCGGTGCAAGAGGGAACAGCCTTTAGGTTGGACCTCAGATTTTCCTTTCATTTCCATTTAATTTGATTTGACTGCGAAATGTCACTTCCATTGCATTGATTAAGCTTCATTGCGGCCACCAGCTCTGTTAGAAAGGTTAAAGGGCAGGCCAGTGGCTGTCATTTTTCTTCCCCCGCCCTTCTCTGATATCAATACAGATGGGCTTTTTTCAGAGGAAGAATAAGGTTTTACCCCATGGTGCTCCTCAGTAAAAGCAAAACTAATGCAACAACAGTTTGAAGCTGTGCTAACCTGCAGCTTCTTCATACGGTTATGTAGCACTTAAAAAGCCATGGATTTGTTTCTCTTTTTCTTACTGACATAAGCTTCCCCTGAATAAATAACAACGAATGTCCCTTCCAACTCCAGCCACTGCTGAAGGAGGACAGCCGTCTCTTTTTCAAAATCTCTGTTATCCACGGGGTGTGTAATAGCTGCCTGCCGACTTCTTTGAGGCTGGTAATTAGCGCAAGCTGGGTGCAGAGGATTCCCCTTTGGACAGGCTTTTTTGAGTCTGTTTGGTATTTGCTGATTATGCAACAAGCGTAAAATAGGTAATAGCAAGCATTGGGATGGGAAGCTCAAAAGAAGACCTCAACCAAAGTGAGGATTGCTTAAACAAGCAATTTTATTAATGGCAAACAAAATAAAAGCACGATTGTGGTATTCTTCAGTGACTGTCAAAAGCGTTTTAACTTTGAAAGTGATACTGCCCATCTGTGGAATACAAAGGTACAAAAATTGTGCTGTATTTATAAAGACTTCCTGCTCTTGGTGCCTTAAGACTTCTGCTTTGTACTGTGTGGGCTGTCAAGGACTTAGATAAATTAGTATTGCAGAACCTACCATACCTCTTTCATGTACACCCCTGTAACACCAGGGACACAAAATATACCAACAGGCTGGCCTTCTGCTGTAAGTCAGGTTTTCTGCCACATGCTTTATCAGCTAGAATATCATCTTGAAATTTGTATATTGCACAATATCTGAAGTTAAGAATTCTCTGGCATAGTTTGGTCAAAACTTGAGGTAAGAGACTTACAGTTATATATATATTTTAATAAAATATCAGATGTTCATTTTGAAAACTTTGAGAAACTTTGTTTTGATCTTAAAAGCAGTTCTGTCATTGGATTTCCAAGTTTGTTTAGTTGGATGGAAATTAAAAAATGAATCAGAAATTTTGAAACAGCTGGGTAGGAAGGGAAGGATGTAATGAAGGCCCACTAAAGCAGGTTTGTGAGTTATCAGCAAGTAGGCTGGTGAGGCAGAGGCCTGAAAGGCCAAGGGAGAGAAAATGTTTGTCCAGCCACAGGGTAAATGATACAAAGAAAAAAAAAAAAAACTGAAGTACTGCACCCAGCTTAAAATATTTGTAGTTAAAGGACTGTTTTTCTTTCCTGACTGAACTGAGCTTCAAGTTAAGTCCCTCCATTTCTGGAAAGGAGGACTGAGCTAGTATGAAGACAGCTCCAGTTCTGGAGCCCTGTATTGGCTGGTGTGGAGAAATACCCCATGTGTAACTCACACATACTTCGGGGTTGTAGGGGGGAGAGGCTTGTACTTAATTTCTTTTTCTTATTTCTGCTCTCTTTATGACATGCAGCACCTGGTATCAGGGCCACCCTCTCAGGGAGATGTGTCCCCATCAGTGGTGACCAGAGCCAGGTGTGGAAGGGTGCAAATGCCTGCACCCCTTCATCCTTACTCCGTCAGTGCAATTCACAGGTGGAGGGGGACAGATGTGGATAAAAGGCTTCAGAGTGAAAATACTTCCTCGTGCCTCCTTGTGGATCATGGAGGAGGAGAAGGACTTCACCTGGCAGCCTTGAAGCTCAGAGCTTCATTGGCAGTAAAGAGGAAGGTGCAAGCAACCCGGCTGTGAGCTACCCGAGGTGTAGGACTGACCGCCAGAGGGGGGACACAGCCTGCGCATGGGGGGCAAACGCCTGTCATTTTTACTCCCTTTTCTATTTGCTTCCAAAAAGCTGAATGAATAAGCAGAGGCTGGGGGAAAGAGGGAAGAGGGAGAGAGAAGGAAGCCGCTCCCCGTAGCAAACAACGAGGTGAAAAAACTAACATAAATCTGCAATAACTTGTAGCAGTCCAGCTGGTGGCCCGTGGGATGATGCTGTTTGGCCCATTTGCTTTTCTGCTGCGGCCTTGCCTTGGGGCTGAGGGTGAAGGGGAGAAGCCAGATGTGAAATCCAGCAGCTGTTGAATACTTCTGCTTAGCCATGCAAATCCACCATGCCCACGGAGGGAGGAAGAGTTTGGTATTGCTTGAGCCTGGACACCAGCCCGTGAAGGTGCCCCAGAAATCAGGATCCAGCTCACAGCTTTGGTAGCACTGCACCGTCTTGGCCTTGGTTTGTAAGACAGCATGTTAGCTCTCACTTCTGTGTGTGTGTGTTTCCGACAAGACGTTACTGCCACTTTTTCTGCTTTCCATCCTTTGAAAGGACATGAATTTCAGAGGATGTTGATCAGCTTTGCTTTTGAAGAGAATAGTGTTAATATTCACAGAGTATAAATGCAGACACTGTGGACTTCCACAGAAAGTGAGTTCTTCTGCAGTAACGTTTCAAAAGCTCCAAAACTCAAAGAAAGTGTGAAATATCAGATGAGAAAAGATTTCCTCCTTTGTGCATTGTAGGTTTTAGTTTTTTTAATGTATCATGGTATTTGGTTTCCTGTGCAAAAATACTTAGTAAATTATCAGTGTTGGTATTGTTAATAATTGCTGTTATTTATGAAGTCTGTTCTGAGGAAAATAGGTTTAAGATTAACTACAGAACGTGGTGCTTGCTCTTCTTAGCACTTTGGACATGTGGTAGGAATATTATCTTTCTAAACTCTCAGCCATACTCCATGACAGAGATGGGAGAAGAAACAAATAGCTTCATTCAGATACCTCTTGTGTCATCCTCTCAGTTATAAACAGCGTAAAAAAAAATGAATCAGGTGCAGACAGATAAAAGCTAAATTCTGAAAATCCCTTTTTATTCTGTATCTCAAATCTTTGCTCAAAAAGGAGACGAGAGGGATTTATTACTTAGCTCTTCCTTTTTTCCATTTTTTTTAAATTTTATTTTAAGGGTGCAAAACCACAATGCTCCTTTTGTCACCAAAAGCTTGTCTGTAAGTCAGGGGCTGAGCAATCAAGGTGCTGCTCCACAGAGGAGCTGCTGCACCTCCTTGCCACCCTGAGGCAAGGTGTGGAGGGGCTCACCACCTGGCACAGAGCAGTTGTCATCTCCCTTGGGATGCCCATCGCAGCAGTGGAATTGAAGCGACACATCCTTTTCTACCTCAAAAACACTTAATTTTATTTTGAGTATTTACATTACTCCATCAGTGAAAGATGCTATCTCACCCAGGTAAACTGAATTTGTTGGATTCAGTCACTGAAGGAGATGCTGTTTAATTCCATGGCTCAAAATGAGCAGGATTCAGCAGCTCCAGCTCCAACACATTTTTTTTTCTCTTCTCAGCAGGAGCCAAGTACTGGCATTTCTCCCATAGCATCGCTCCTTGTTGTTTTCTCTCAAGTAAAAACAACAAAAAGATTAAAAGGAAGAAGGAGACAGATTTGAAAGAGGATCGTTAGCTCTGAGGTCTGATGGGACTGCCTTGAAAGTATTCACAACCCTGTGTCACCCGTGCCAAAGTCATACTGCAGTTTTCAGAACCTTTTATAAACCCTAGTATATAAAAATTCTTCATCTTTCTCATCTTGTGCTTGCTGTTTAACAGAAACAGTTCATAGTAAATTTTGTCTGTTTACCTCTCCTATTAGAATTTAATAATTACTTTGTGACATTCTTTTCTTTTTTTTTTTCATGTCACAGTATGCTATTAATATATTTGCTCTGTATTGGCTTTTACTGCTTCTCAAAACACTTGTACGGAGGCATAAAAAGAGAGGAGTCTCCCTTAGTTTAAAAAAAAAAAATTACCAATTTCAGTGTCAGGCCAGGTTCACAAAATTTTCCAAAATAGGTGAGTTATAAATAAAACTGAATGTGTTACTGTTTGGGGGGAAAGCTGTGGAACTCTCATTTTTTTTTCCTCCAGCTCAGCCCCAGAATAGATGCATGCTGTTAGTTTTTCACTTTGAGCTTCTAGATTCCATCAGACCTCAGACTTAGCAATAAGATAAGAAGAATTTGATGAACTGAAGAGTGAGTTTCATGCAGATATGAATCAGCCCTGATATCTTGGCTACGGTCATCATGTGAGTATGCTGTCATTGCAGCATATATGATAAATTTGGGAATCTTAAACTGAACCTGCTTGTCCACTGTGTCTGTGACACAAAGCAGGAAAACCAGATTTTTTTTAAATGTCAGAAGTAGTGTTTTCAGAGAAAAATATCTTACCTGTAGTCTCTTGATTCTGACTGTAAGCACCATTCAGATTTTGAGATGCAGGAGGACTACTGGGGTTTTTGGGCACCAAGCCTATATAAATATTAAAAATAAGAGGAAATTATAGAGATGTTTTCTTATTGTTAATATCATAACACATCTTTTGTGGGGTTTCCTCTCTGCAGGACTCTCCCTGCTGCAGTAGGTCTGTTTAACTGTCTCCTGTTATAAATACAATTCTGCAGAGCTGCTTCCACAAGCTGAACAATAGCCTGCAAAACCTTGCACAGAATTGGACAGGTCTGAGTGACCAAGTAAACTCAGTTCCCAGTGACAACAGAAAAATTAAGTCCAGCGTTTAAAGAGATGTGATTTGGGGGAGTTTATAATGTTAGTTTATTAGTCTTTAATGTCTGAAGGATTCAAGTGTGTGTTTATAAAGAACCCTTTTCGCTTTGCCCCCATTTCGAAGCACTTATTTTCCTTTCTGCTTGCAAAGATCTTAAAAAGATCTCAAGTCTTTGTACTTGAGATTGCTTTTGTTCAGAGTTGTCCAGTGCTTTCTCCCCTTTTATGTTTTTGCACTGTTTGCTTTGCCGTATGTGAACACACAGCCTGGGCTGTGTGAGCACATTGTGAGTTTTAATGTTAAATTCGGGTGGGTGAAATTGTGCATATCCTCCTGTTTTGGCCTTACTTTTTGCTGTGTGAGGGAACCAGCAAACGGAAATGCTGTTACTAAATATATAAATAAATCGTGGAGTGGTAGTTTCATAATTAGTTTAGCAGATTTTATTCTAGTTGATATATAATATTATGTTTGTATGTGAAAATGAAGAGAAAGTAAGAATAAAATTATATTTATCATCAATTTTATTAATTATGAGAAACTAGTTCACAAATACACAAGAGTACTATCTTCAGCAAATCCTTTGTCTTCTTGTTTGTTTAATAAATTAGATGGATGTACCAAATAGCATGCTGCTGGGGCAACATTAATTTTATTATAGAATAAGAAGTAGAACTATTAGTCTCTGTTTCTGGCATGTTTGTAAGCTATCTGACCTATTTTCTTCTCCCGCCCCTTTCATGATGCTTACCAAATTCCCCTTTCCTATGCCTAACATAAAACTTACAACTAAACCAGCTGATAGTCAGCCCTGGAGACATTACCCAGTATCCTGGCAAATAGATAAGATATATTGTTTTATATATTTGTGCAACAGGGAGAGACAGCTTCATCACTTTAAGCAAGGGAATAATCTGTTTACACTAGAGGAATAGGTTCACTTGTTATTCTTGCCTTCAGTTGTGGAGATATTTGCAGGGGGCAATATCTACCTCATTTCTACCTCATTTTTACCAATAGAAATAGCTGGATTGCTTGTCTTAAATCTATTATATTTCAAGAGAAGAATAAGCTGGGAAACTACGGTTCCCAGAATCCTCAAGAGGTATATAATGCCTAATATGGACTTTTAAAATTAAAACACAGTCTGTGTGGTTAGTTTTTTGCTACTGTTGGTATTCAGGAATTGGAAGTATCTAGACTGTTTTTAAATGACATTCCTTGCAAAAAGAAAACACACTTAGTATTGTGTTGTCACTGAAAATGAAAAGCAAGACTTTAAGATTGAAGGAGTGTTTCATTAATACTATAGACATTCCAGGTCTTCAGAAATCATGAGTATGTCAAAAAAATCTGTCTCAAATCAAAAATTTTAGACAGATGTCAAAAGTCATGAATCTTTCTTCTTTTCTTTATAAATGATTTGGATGTAGGACTAGAAGGTGTTTTGAGCAAATTTGCCGACGACACCAAACTTGGAGGAGTTGTGGACTCGGCTGAGGGTGGAAAGGCCTTGCAGAGAGACCTGGACAGATTGGAGAGCTGGGCGATCACCAGCCACATGAGGTTTAACAAAAGCAAGTGCCGGGTCCTGCACCTGGGATGGGGCAACCCTGGCTATACGTACAGACTGGGCGATGAGACGCTGGAGAGCAGCCCCGCAGAGAGGGATCTGGGGGTTGTGGTTGACAGCAAGTTGAATATGAGCCAGCAGTGTGCCCTGGCAGCCAGGAAGGCCAACTGTATCCTGGGGTGCATCAAGCACGGCATCGCTAGTCGGTCAAGGGAGGTGATTGTCCTGCTCTACTCTGCGCTGGTGCGGCCTCACCTCGAGTACTGTATGCAGTTCTGGGCATCACAGTACAAAAAGGACGTGGAACTGTTGGAGAGTGTCCAGAGGAGGGCAACGAAGATGGTGAAGGGCCTAGAGGGGAAGATGTATGAGGAGCGGCTGAGGTCACTGGGCCTGTTCAGCCTGGAGAAGAGGAGGCTGAGGGGGGACCTCATCGTGGTCTACAGCTTCCACGTGAGGGGGAGTGGAGAGGCAGGTGACCTATTCACTGTAAACACCAGCGATAGGACCCACGGGAATGGTGTTAAGCTGAGGCAGGGGAGGTTTAGGCTGGACATCAGGAAGAGGTTCTTCACTGAGAGGGTGGTCGCACACTGGAACAGGCTCCCCAGGGAAGTAGTCACTGCACCAAGCCTGTCTGAATTTAAAAAGCGATTGGACTGTGCATTTGGTCACATGGTCTAAACTTTTGGGCAGACCTGTGCAGTGCCAGGAGTTGGACTTGATGATCCTTATGGGTCCCTTCCAACTCAGGATATTCTATGATTCTATGATTCTTTCCTCTGAGCAAGTATCTTTCCTGCTTTTTTTATTTCGTGCAATTGGTGATGACTTTCTGGGTTTGGCACACTGAAAGAGGTATACATTGCTTAAGGTTTGAGGTGTGAAAATAAAAGGTATCAGTTAATCTTGTACTTAGTATTACACAATTTGGAATTTCTGGTATGACCTTGACCTCTTAATTTTTTGTAAGGGGCGTGGCTGCAGGGAAGGGAAAGGTCAGAGCCGTTTGGAAGTCAAGAAACTTACGTCAGTGTGTCCCTGAGCCTGAGTTATTGCATCCTGCACTGCCGGTAAACAGAGCATCATGCTAAGGTGGCTGTATGGACCAGCATGGACTTCAGTCGGACAGGTTAGAGTGCAGGGAAATGACGCCGTCCATACCTTGAACAGGCATTTGTATAGTCTTCAGCTTGGCCTGACCATCTTCATGCTTGGCCCAAGAAAAGAAGTGTCTCAGTAGCCAAGTTAGAAATGCAGCCCCATGTGGTTTGATACCCATTTCAATGTCTTAACCAGTAGACTGTGCTGTTTCCTCATTTCAGTCATCATCAACTCCTGTTTCTCAATTTTGTCCATACTTTTGAGCCTTTGGTCACATTAGCAAGGCCAGTGAGAAATATTTGGATATTGAGGAATTCAAGTTCTCAGGGATGATTATGTTTTGTTATTGGTCACAATTATAATAATATTTGTTCATGTGCTCTATAATTTTCCTGCTGAAAGTGCATTGTAAACTTCATCTTATTAATAGTCAATAATGCATCTATAGTGGATTTGTAATGGTAGTGGAGGGAAACACCATTTGAGAAATGTTACAATGTACTGTGATCCTAAAATACAACGGTCTCCTTCTTCACCATCCTTTTGGTTCATACATTCTTTCAAGATATACCAAAACGAGTCTTAATCTCTGTCTTCAAGATACTGTATTGTAGGGTATGTTTTAGCCTAGCTAAGCTATCTGGGATGAATTTTCATTACAGTGCAAGGTACTATTATTGTTCATGTACCATAATAGTGAAAATACTGATTTTTCATTTGTATTCTTAGAGCTTTGTATATACCCCAGAGGTAGATAAAGAGTTTATGAAGGAAGGTTATATTTAAGAGAAATGGGTATCGGTGCTATGAGATTATACCCATGACAGATGGTTGTAACTAAAGCTTCATCTTTGTGCTGAAAAGCTGAATGAAACAGTATTCAGATTTTGAAGTAATGTTGGCTTCATTTCAATGGGACTTTTGCCTGAGTAAGAACAGACTAAAAACTCACTAATTACTCTAATTTTTCGTATCAGTTTTGAGTAGATTTAAAAAATGGAAAAATCCTTTTTTTTTTTAAAAAAAAAAATTTTGGATTGATGCAATTCCAACATAAACCACGTAGGGGTTGTTTGTTTATTTAGGGAAATGTGTGCAACATTATGCCTTTGTTCCCTTGTATGACAGGATATAAAACAACATTGTTTTATTCACACTGAAAGACAAAATATCTTCCTGGGAATCACAAAAGAGATATTAAAGTCATTTCTTTGGCTCTTAGTTCCAGAGTTGGTCATGAACCTCAGAAATTCTTGAGGTTCAGTCTGGATAGTTACATAAAAGTTCAGATGCTAACCTTAAGCACATCCAAATATCTTTAGGCTGGAAATCTCTACAAGAACATATTTCCCCTTGACTTGGCTAATACAATGAGTTCAGTAAGGCTACACCCTGGGGAGTTTCGGCCCACCATGTAGTGTGTGTGCTTTAAGTGCTTACACTCAGCCACGAGGGTATTTTTAATTTTGTCTTGAGAAACTAAACTGAGGGACTTCACAAATGAAACCATCAGGAAGACAAGGTTAATTCTGGCCGCTGTTTGTGGGAGTATGGTGCCTTCAAATACCAACACATTTTTTTTCAGTGGTGGCATTTGGAAGAATAAATGAAGTGTGACTCCCAGCATCTCTTTAGTTGCCCTGAAAATGGAATGTCAAACAGCATATAATCATCTTCCTTGTTTAAAGAAAGAAGAGCAAGTGAGAGACCTAGTTTTCTGTTTGTGTCAGTTTTTGGATGTCTTAATATTCTATCTTGTCTAATTTTCCGGAGAGTGATAATAGAGTTCCTGTCAAATTAGAGGTTACAGACTTTTTAACCTATGTCACAAAAAAAAACCACCCTACATTACTTGTTATTACCATGAATATAATCCAAACAAAAATTTAGTTTTTAATGCTGTTATGCTGAAGGTTGCATTCCAAGCATATAATTTTATTCATTATAAATATTAAAAATATTCAGTCTGACATTAGCCTCCATGCTGCCCCCCGCCCCCCAACACACACACACACATACACACACGCACACACACTTTAAAAGAAAGGCTGAATTTGCTTTGGAGCAAATGTACTGCCAACTGGTCTGGTGAGTTGAAGCTGGGGCTCAGCCCCTGTGCCATCAGGACGGAGCTGGAATTACTGCCGTGATGCGATGTGCAGTTTCCAGGTTTAATTCATGTAGCAGGGAGGGTATTCTCAGACAAGCCAGCGTGTTGTAACCATCTTCTAGCAGGGAGCATGGATGAGCCAGGAGGGTAAATTTAAAGGAGTGTAGGTGCCCTGCGTTGGGGCTTCGCATGAGAGGAGCACAATGTGGTGGCACTGATGTATATCTAGCATAGTGCTAAAGTGGCACTTTGCCTTTAGCGCTGGAGAAGCTGCTGTTGAAGTACACTGAAAAACAGAGAGGGGGGCAAAGGCTAAAGCTGATTTAAAATAAAAAAGCCCTCATACTTTCCAATGGAAGTAGAGCTGTCGCAAGCACAACCTATTGTTTGGTCAAGTTTATTCTGATTTACTCGAATTCCAACAAATTTAGGCATGCTGTAAAAGGGTCCTGTTTTCAAGCTTACAGCAAACAAGGAATGAATAGAAGTGTCTCATTCTTGCCTATTTTTGGGTCAACCTCCAAATTCCCCTGGGGCTTCCACATCAAGCTGTGTAGCACCCAGTGTTCACAAAGATGCAAATCCAAGACTGTGTTTTTTGGTTTTGTTTTAAATCAGGTGAGCATCACATGCTTCGGTTTTGTAATGAGAGTTTTTGTACTGTCCTAATTAATACAGTGTGTCTCTCCTGGACCTTTGAAGTAAGTGGGAGTTCTGCCACCAATTTAAATAGGAGAAGGATTTGAGCCAATTTGAACAGAAGTTTTCACTTATCTTAGTGCCTAATCTTCTTTTTAAAGGGATGTGGGAGTATCAGCACCTCCTACGTAATGCTCGGCAGCATGCAGAAGTAGACTAGTCTGGTCACTTATGGAGGCCCATTTAAAACCGGTAGGATTATTCAGGTGAGTGACAAGGCTTTAAGAACAGATTTTAGGGAAGTTAATTCAGAGTGCAAAATGACATTTAACCCATCTGTGTGAATATTACCAGTTGAAACAGGCCACAAAATGATTTATAAATCTTAAGATTAAAAAAAAAACAAAAACCACTCTATATTTTTCTTGCTGTTGAGTTGTCAGGGTTCACACTTTCAAGAGTAGGGTGTTGGTTTTTTTTTAAGCATAAGAGCTAGTAGCTCAATTCCTTTGTTAAATTGGAGCTCATCCTCCTCAGTAAGTAGAGCAGAACTTTAAGAGAAATGCCAATTACGAATCTCATGATAAAATCACAATATTTGACAACGTTAGGCCTGTGTAAATGTTTATATATCTTTTCAGTACTTTTTCCCTAGAGAAAGACAGTTATCTAGACCTCCCCTACTGTCTCACTGAATTGCGATATATAGTTCCAGAGTGGCTGACCAAATATGGCTGATTTATCAGGAAAGTGGCAGCCTCTGACCGTTGTTTTAGGAGGGTATTGCGAAAACTAAGGCAAATTGCTGGAAGGTTTCTGCGCTTCACTGGAATACTTCAAGTATCTGTAAATTGTAGAATGTGGAAAACTGATGTTCTCTTCATGCTATGTCTCTTTTTCTTCACTGAGTGCAGAAGGAGCTCATAAATACTGACCTCCTCTAGTCTGCCACATGGTCTTTTTAGATTAACCCTGATTTTTCCCAAACTGCCTGTAAAATGATGTGTTGGAGTTTGTGTGCTTCATGTATGTCTCTTCAGTCTCCATGTAACATTCACCTAACTAAAGCCTTGCTGCCAGTAGCATTAAATAAATTGTATATTGTACTAGGTTTTTGGAAGACTTTGCCCTCCATTCCAAATGGCAGATTACATCAGATAATTGAGAAAGTTTTATTTGGTTTTAATTTAAAGGGAGTCTCTTTCCCTTAGATGTCCAATTCAAACTGATAAGAATTAGGTAACCACAACTATAGGTACTGCTATGTGAGGAAACAACTGTAAAAAACCAACCTAACAAATAAAAAAGCATTTCCTTTGGTGCACCAATGGCTGCCGCTTACTCTAAAATAGGTCGGCATTTCTGCATTCTAGAAAATGACAATATAGCTTTATTTAAGGGTTTTAAAATAAAATGTAAAAGATTATTTTATACATTCTGTGAAGCAAATACAGTGAGTATTTTTGTCTAAAGTTTTTGTTTTGCTCTGTTGCATAGAAGCCAGCTGGTTTGCTAGCTTGAGTGACCTCACATTCCTTAAATGTACTCATAAATCAAGCCAAGGCCATGCATTAAAAGCTGAGCTCTGACATTAATTCAAAGGAGGGAAAGTTTTATACATTGTGGGAGAAGTACAAAGCTGGACACCTAAGGCAAGTTTTTTCAGTTCTTACTCACATTTAGCAAAACTGCATTGTTCTGAGAGTCTTACAGATGACTTAGAAGTCAGCTGGACCCTGTATTCCTTAAGGTGAATAAAGGTTGGAAAAGCATGCCCCGAAGAACCAATAAGTATTTTAAGCTGTGCAAACATGCAGATTAAAAAATAATAATAAAGGAACATGGTGATAGTGAGATGATTATTTAGTACTTAATTACCTGAAAGTGTTATTCTTGTGAATGTCTCTAATAAAGGAAGTTTGGCAATATGTTCAATGAGATTGTCACAATTGAATGTTTTGGTGTGATTTAGTGAAAAGGACGCAAAGCATCAGGTTTGCATTAATAGGTTACCATGTCATTATATTTTTGGAAAGTAGTGATGTTTCTGGGTCACACAGGGATTTGGTCTCTGCAAATACTTCATTCTGAGAACCCAAGAAATGATGAGCAAAGTCATGTTGATTTTAGAAGCAGAAAGACAATGATGATAAGAAACATGAAAGTAAAAGACTTATTTACTTTTTAATTTCCTCTGCTTTTTAAGACTTTTTGGATCCTTAGGGGCTTAGTAGTGGGTAACTTAATATCTACTTTACATATTATTTATTGTTATTTACAACAACAACTTCATACAAAATCCAAAACAAAAAATCCTCTAATATTTCAAAGAGTTAGAGGCATAGTATTGCTGCCTGCTTATCAGTACGCATGCTGAGTGAGCAAGACCTTATCCTTATTCGTACAAAGCCACTAATCTTTTTTGTCCTGATAAGTGTGAAGGCAGACTCGATATATGCAGACCTTAAGTGAGCATCAGTAGAAGGAGTCCACAAGAATATTGATAAATTAAAACATTATTCTACAATTGGATCCAAATCAATACGTCTCAAAGCTGAAATGTTTCTACTTTGAAGAGTTACTGAAAAATTTTTAATGGCAAGTCCAGTTAAAATTTGAGAATATTTCAGTGAGATCTGGCACTCAGAGTTCAGAATAAAACAATGTATTTTAAATCTTCTGGTTAAAGAGTTTATGTATAGGGGAACACTTTACAATGAGGGGTTATTCAGAAAGGCCAGTTTAAGGCTGTCTTCATCTGTTTCTTTCTTAGTAGGGAAGGACGTGGGTAGAGCGTGATTCAGACATAATTTTTAGTTTAGGTGCTCTGAATTATTTCTTGAATAAGCTTTTTACTCTTCGCTGGTTATAAGTAACCGAAGAAGATTGACTTTCCTGGTGCTCGAAGTTACTTTTGTGAACAAACTCCTCATTATTGTTGATTTCTGAGTGATTTTTTACATGAAGAAAAGAAGTCTCCACCGCTTGCAGTAAAAAAAAACACAGTAACAACAAAGTTGAAGTCTTCCTACTTCCAGTATTGTTTGGCCTGTATCAAGATGTTATCCTTTTTCTGTACTTACTAAACAGTTTCAACAAATGTCTTCTACAGTCACTTCCAAGTAATTGTTTCACATTCAAAATAGAACACAGCTGAATTATACTTGAAACAATTCTAAACGTTATCAGTTCCTTTGACAGATAGGTTAAACTCTACAACAGAGTTTATATTGGCAGGTAAATGTCCTCTCATGTGGATAATAAGTTGGGAGATAAAATGTACTGGCATAAATAAGACAAATCATTACCACTAATATTTAAATACATTATTATTGAGAAAATTATTTTTACAATACAGACTCTGAACAAAGTGATTTTTCAATATGGTATTGACATTTGAGTAAAGATACTATGACAGGAACCACATAATGGAGTAAGACCTGATTGCGTTAAGTACTGTCCAAAACATTTACTGCCCTAGGCCAGTCCACACTGAATCGGCAAAAGTGGTTTAAAATGGCTAGCACCAGAAGTTTCTTTCTGCCTTTTGCACCCTGATCATTTGTACTTTAAGTTGTGCCATTACAGCTGCTTGTGAATCCTTGTAAACTGCAGCCAGAAGCAGTCTTCACAGAGTGACTTCACCAATGAAACCTTACATGGTATGGAACTTGAACATATCTTGAAGATTAGGAAAAAAAAAAACCAAACAACCAAAAACAAACAAACAAAAACCACCACCAACAAAAAAACAGGATATAGATAAGGAGATACAGCAAATGCAAGAGAAAAAAAATAGATACACTATTAGTCAGCATTAGTTGCTCCCATATTAGCATTTTAATCTGGAGCAGTGGTATGGTTTTGAAGAAAATCTCCCTCGTTGTCTTTACTTATCCTGTCAGCATGGTTTGAAGAAGGGTTTTGGTTTGTGTTGAACTAGATTCTGCTGGAGGAAAATAAAGTGGAAGCTCTTTTCCAGAAACATACCCAAGGTGCTCTAGGCGCTGATGGAAATATAGGGGTCTAAACCAGCAGTTGGTCCCTTGAAACTAATTTGAACTATAGGCATGGTGAGGACATTTAGTGCAGGTGAAAGGGATGAATCTAATCCCTAAGCCACAGATAATGCAGATATAGACACCCTAACATCAACTGCTATGATCTGCTTTTCTACCTCTATTGCACCAAATTGCTTGCTAATGTAGACATATCTAAAATAGGCAAATATCTTAGTGCACCAGCTGCCCAGCAGTCAATATATCCTTTGTAGACATCAAGGCAAGGAAGGAGCCTTGCCAGAAGATTTGTAGGAGGACAGTGAGGTAGCCTTAATTAATATAATTTAGTTAATTCATCTTGATAGCACAAAATAATAAAATATTATCACCCATTTAGGCATGAAGGGAATTGGTCTAAGAGATGGTATGTCTTAACCAGTTTGACATATGCAGACTGGAATTAGATCTAGGAGTTCTTAGTGCCCAGCTCTCCACTTACTCTTAATTTTCTTGCTACCCTTTCTAAATGGTGGACATAGACATTCTTTATTTATTTGCAACTGAGTTATTAAAGTAACCGGAAATCGATTAACCATGTCCACGTAACTTCTCTCTCACTCTCAAGTGAGCCATTCCCTCACTTCTCTTAGCTGCTTTCTTCAGAGTTTTTGTTTCTGCCTGTGCCCCAATTTTTCACACCTTGTTTAGACTTGTGTTTACTCTAATTCTACTGTTTCAAGTTTCCTACCTCCTTGAGACCACAAAGCACTTCAATAAAGGATTTCCATGTATTATATTTTGTTCTGAAAGTCTTATCTCATAGAGACATACTTGCCATTTTCTTTTTTTTTTCTATATATATGTAAAATTATGTTTCAAAGCCATTATATATGCAGCATTCTGCTTCATAGCCTGGGTTAAGATCTGTTTCTGAAACTGCAGACAATAAAGCATTTTTCCTAAGAAAAGTTAACAATGTGATAAATACTGATGCAGTGTTTCAACCCAGTTAATTATTTCTTTTTTTTTCATTGTTTATCATCATTTTGTCATCTTTCCATATCATTCCCCGCAATGCTTTGTGCTAGATTTTCTTTGAAAATTTCTTTCCTCTGAACTTACCATGAACTTGTCTGTAAAATACGGCCATAAAATGCCACTGACAAAACAAAACAAAATCCTGTATTCACTAATAAAAGAACAACACCCAGTTTTTCTCTCATCCCTCACTAAATACAAAAAGAAAAAAAGAAAAAGACAGAATTCATACAGAAAAGTCATTTTTAATTGCAGGTGTGAAGCAGAATATGAAGGCTGAGTAGAAAACAAGTCATCACACATATGAGGATATAGTTTAAGCCAGTTCAGAGTTTGTGCTTTGTTTCTTTTCTTCTCACTGTGCTGATGGCTATTGAGCCAGTAGTGTTAGCAGTGTTGGGATTAAACTTCATGCAACTGAGGGGGAGGAGGAGGATTGTGTTCCTTGAGATGTTCTGGGGGAGGAGAAGGATTATGCATATTCCTTATGTAATGAGGAAGAGTCTGAAGAACTTGAATGTGTACATGGAGGAGGTGGGAGGATTATCTTTTGATGTGAAGGAGAGGGAGCGGCTGTGGTTGTGATCCTTGAAGGAAACATCAGAAATAAATTACCTTCTTGTACAATCTATTTTTTTTCCTAATATTAGAGGGGGGGCTTTTTTTTTTCTTTTTCTTTTTTTTTTTTCTTCTGACGTGGAAGAAAGTTGGATTATGTTGGGGGTGGGAAGGCCATTGTGCCACTGCATTAGCTGAAGGATTACAACACAGACCTGGGAGAGTTGTGACCCAAGTCAGCCAAGTTACCTGAAACATTAATCTCTGAGGATGGGATGTCCTTGTTGTCCTCCAGAGGACCAAAGGAGTGGACAGGGAAGTCTCAAAGGCAGGGTTTAGGTGATACCTTCTGATGAGGGGTGGCCAGCTGATAGCGTGCAGAGAAGAGGTTTCTCCAGAGCCCTCTATACATGCTGCCTCTTCTCAGGTCTTGCACTGAAATGCTTCTGGTCTGTAGGCTGCGGGGCCCTTTGCTGGACTCAATAAATGTCATTTACTGCACTTAAAGAGGAAGATAGGGAGGTGGAACCAAGTCACCAAGAGATCAAGCAATTGGAATTTTGGAAGGACAAGGTTGTAAGAGTGAGGCCTCCCCCCCGGTGATCTGAGATGAGGTTTGACGTGTGAGATGGGGGTGAGGTGACATTAGTAGCAGGTCCTTCCAAACACCCTCAGCTTTCTTCATGTGCATGTTCCGAAGCCACCATGGCCCAGCAGCTGGCATGGAGGGCCCTGCACCCCCCAGAGCTGTGCCACAGCCACCCAGTCAGGCCCCCACATGCTGCTTTCTCTGCACGCTGTTGGAGCAGTCAGTGGCATAGTTTTGGCCTAGGTTCAACAGTCTTTATACCAACAAGGCTTAGAAGTGGTTTGGCAGTTACTGCAGGCAGGCCAGGCACTGCTCCTGGCGAGTATGCCCTGTTCAGGGGCAGGAAGGAGCATTTAGCCACATGGCCACTAACCAAAGAGCAACCCTGGCCCCTATTTGCTGGTCAGGGTGGGGCCAGATGGCTGCAGATGTCTGATCCTGCTGACATGTCCCTGATGGCTTTTCTCCTTCCTTCCTTGATGGTAGGAAGAGCTATTGGGGGAGCACAGGGGCCTGAACCGCCCTGCAGACCTTGAGGAGACCTCGCAATGGCTGTGGGGTGGGAGTGAGCGTCCAAGTCTCAGGCAAATGTCCAGAGAGTCCTAGGAAGCAGCATGGGGACATGGGGTGGGCATTTTGGTTTTAACTCTTCACCTACCAACAAAAAGTCTGTCCTGACTTTATTTCAAAGGACAAGTAGAAGCTGAAGTGCGTCCATCCCAGAAGAAGAACTGTGAATTAAGTCTCTACAATCAATGACAATTCTGGCGTTGGAAACTGGGGCAAAAGCTACTTTTTCCAAGTGATCGAGTTACCACAGTGTAAAGATTTTCCAAGGCAGTTGCAACAGCCTGAGAGCATCCCCACAGGAAGTTACGGCTCAGTTGGCACATAGTAAACCATGAAGCTGTGGTAAGTTTGTCTCACCATCATGTCTGCAAATGCTTGGGAGGTGCCTTTATCCTGAGCATATTAGCATTCATTTTCTCTAATGCTGGGTTTAAGCTTACTACAGCTGAGTGAAGAAGGCGAAGATAGTCTGAAAGACTACCCCCAGGAATTAAGTAACAACAAATCAGAGCTTGGATGCTTTTATATTCTCTTTATTTTTTGCCAAATACTACTTAGACTATAATAACACCTAATTATGAAATTCAGCTTTTACATAGTGCTTTTTATTCACAGATTTCAAAGTACTTTATCAAAGAGGTAAGTTACTATTATTGCTATTTTATGGGTGGAGAAATGGCAACAAAAGTGGTTAAGATCACCCACCCAAACAAAGATCAAGCTGAAATAATATATGTGTATGTTTTTATTCCGTGTCCATTGAATCCCGATATCATTTTTATAAACATGAAATTTTGAAGAGTTCTTAGTAAAAGATTACCTTCAGGATTTGCTAGTTGATTGGGGGATCAGAGCTGAACCTACAGATCTCCAAGATTCAGAGTTCAAATGTAGATTCACAGGGGAGATAAGCCTATCACCTTGTCAGATCTGCCCTGTCCTCTCTCCTGCATCAGGAAACATGCCTGTGGGAGCATATGCCACATGTGGCTGAACAGTTTCTCCCTTTTTATTGTACTTGGTCTGCTTTCAGCGTGAGAATAGATGGTGGAGGTGGGAACACCGCTTAGGCCCACTCCCACTTCCTGACTTGGTTTGGATTACTTAGTAAATCTCAATACTCTATATACTTTTTAATGCTATTTGTGGAAGACTAAAACAACTGCTACTTGTAGAAGCCCCCAAACAAAGTTCTAAGTGATGTATATTATAAAAGGAAGCATTTTCAATGACTCCAAGTGTCTGATTTTATGTATGGTCCAAGGTTTGGAATGAATTTTTATTTTCTGCATAAAAACAATAATACTTATGGTTAACAAGTTGTGGAGAATACCTATTTAAAGACTGGGAGAATGTACCCTATTGACTTCGTGAAGCAACTATGATCTTTTGTTTAAGGAGGTGGAATTATTTTTGGAGAGCTATCAAAAATATTTAATGCATGATTTATGTTATTCAGAGAAGGTGCCATAAGTAGTCAGGTGCAAGGTGAGGTCAGTGGTAGGACAGAGAGATGACAAAGCCCACCATGCACTTTATAATGCCTGTAGATTTACAGTAGCTTTTGTTTTCTAGTGCCATTCTTTTTTTTCCATCATGATCATTTCCATATGCAGTACTGGGAAAAAAAAAAAAAAGAGGTTTCAATATACAGTAGTTAATTACTATATTACAAGCTCTGATTAAATTCTTGGAGATTCTGCACAGTATGATGTCCATGCCAAGAGGGACATATCCCATCCTTAAGTGAATACATGTTCTTGTCAAGTTAACTTATCTGCATTTTACTCACATGAAATATTCCTCATCTCTTGCTTCTTGACACACGTGACTGATAAATGTTTTAAAGGCACATTTAACATTGATATTTTTGTGATATGAAATGACAATGGCTTCAATAATTCCCAGACTTTATTTTAAAGTGACACATTATGTGATGGCAGACTCCCCAGACCCTACCATAAGCAACACACTGGTAAGAATATATGTCGCATCAAAACTTGGTCTTTGTATGATGCAGACCTACATTTCTAGTATTCTTGCCACATGTCAGCAGTTAAATGTAAAGAGTGTTAATATTAAACACATCTCACAAATGCCATGGACATTCAAAAAAGTCAGAGCTCATGTTCCTCTATCAGCATTCAGTTTTCTTTGAAACATTTAAAGAAGAAGGATTTTTCTTCCCTGTAATCAAGTCCTCTGAAAAGGGAGATACAGTAGAAAGATTGTTATCAAGTCATTTGCAGTTTTAAATGAAGTGTTAAATAGGATTTTGTGAATTCTTGTATACTTCTTATCACAGATCTGTCAGGGTCATAGGTAGCTTTATTTTATTCAGATTTCTAGATAAAGATTTAAGTTCCTGTTATGTGTGTGGACAAATCTATCTCAAACAATTTTACACTTGAGTGAACTTTTGTATTCACAAACCAATAATTTAGTTTTCACATTGACATAGATGGGAGCGATCATTCTACTTGACCTTAGAGTTCTGTTAGATCAGATGTCTCCAGGAACTATGTTTGTGTGTAGCTTAATGACAGCGAAATTCAGCCAAATGAGCTTTGTATTGGCCTTATTATTCATTTGATACTAAACCTTTATATTATAGCATGTCAACACTTATTCTGACTTTGGCCCTGATTCAACTTAGTACTTAAACACCTGGCTACCTTTAAGGACTTTAGTGAGCTGTTGAGCTCTTATTCAGATGTTTAAAGCTAGGCTCTTGCTGAATATGGGCCTATTTATGTTGCAATTAAGTACTTATGCAATATTTTAAAAGTATGTTACATTGGCAGCAAGCAGATGGGCTCACGTGTGTGGTAGCAACATCTACATCATAAACTGCATCTTCATTTGGAAACATGACAGAGCACTGCAGAGCAGCCAAATATCAAGTCTTGATTATACCCATGATAGAAGGAAAGAAATAGTTTGTGCACGTACCTTAGCATATCCCAGGCTTGGTTAAAAATGTAGTCATGTGCTTCAATGCTTTGTTTTGACTTGTTACATGAATCGGAAGTAAGTTTTGGGGTTATATTGCTGCTGAAAGTTGCCAGGAATTGCTTTGTACAGTTTATGATGGTGCATAGTTCTGACCAAAGCATCACCGAGAATTGTGTACAGTCTGTGATTTGAGATTGGTTTGGTTATTTATTTTACTGAGTCAGTCTTCCTTTTCTGTACTGATACTTGTGCAGGTTCTGGTTTATTTCAGTATTTTTTTCTATATGGCACAGTTCAAAAGAGACAAGTTCTACCTCTGAAGTTAATATGGATGACAGTCTTATTATAAAATACATTGCCTTCCAAGCTGATGAGAGTAGGACAAATAGGCTTACCTTATGACTGTGAGTCGATAAGTGGCAATTCTGTCATGATCAAGTGAAGGAGACTTTGGCTTGTTTTAATATATGCAGTATTCATGCAGTAAAATGTCCTCGTAGTTGTGGGAAAGCTATCACAGAAATCTCTTATGAATCAGTGAAAATTTAGCTAAGGATATGGGACTTGTGCCCATAGCTTTGCATGGACAAATGTTTTAAAGAATTGAATGTGTGTTTTTTTACAAGGAATATACTTTCTGCCTTTTTCTTAAGTAGAGCAAGGATTTTGGAGAAATAAATTGTTCTCTTCTGTTCATCAGATTCACTTCTTAGTTTTCATTGAACATAAAAAGCTTACATCATTTCTGTTTCTGTTGGGTCAAGCTGAAAGCTAGTCAAGTCAAGAGGGTTACCCTGATTTAAATGCCAACGCATTGATTTGTGAAAGTTGAAGTGCTGGCCCATAGTATTTTTCAATAACCTTTCAAAACCAGCCCTCTGTTCTTGTCTTTTTCTGATTCAGAATGAAAAGGGAAGCTTTCAGAAATTTTCACTTAAAAAAAAAAGTCCGTCCTCCCAGAAGTCAACTCTAACCTTGAGAGAAAGACAGCGCTCCAGAGTAGTTCATAGCCCTGAGGTTAAGGTACTCCCTTCAGACTTGTGGAATTTCAGTTCAGGGCTCTGATTTGAAGCATGGGTTTGAACTCACAGCTTGGGTGAACATCCATCTTGCTGGCCTGTGGGGTGCTTGGGGGATGACTTTTTCTGTATCCTTCAACTCAGGTATTCCAGACTTGCGCAGTTTGGTTAGTGAAAGTAGCCCGTTGCCATTAAAAGCATTTTCAATTAAAATGCATTTAACTGAAGAAGTTGGAGTAAGTACTATTGATGGGTAGATTCTGCTTAGTCCAGCAAATGCAGCAGAGATAGGAGACGGAAGAGTTGCAGCGGCTGAGCAAGTAAATCATTTTAGGCTGTGAGGAGCAGACTCCTATACCCATTGGGAATCCCTTGAACTCCAGTAGAAGGGGAAGAGATCTACACTAGCAAACTGCCTTACAGGGCTGTCATCTGTAAATTGAATTTTTGCTGTAGGGAAGAATCAGCACTAGAAACATATGTAACTTGTGACCTTTGATTTTATTATTTCTTGTTACACTTCATAGCCTTTTTTGTTACTGGTTTTATTTGGAAGAAAGTGCTTTCACTGGTTTTCCACTTCAAATGATATGTAACTTCACTGCAAATGTGGTGTTGTGTCCCAGTCATCTACAGAATAGCTTTTTCCTCCCTTAGAATGGAAGTTATTTGTTTACCCTGGCAGAATGGAGTGCCACTGTCAGAATTAGAGATCCCCAGTCCGCATTCTGTTCTGCCATGGCATAAAAGAGATCAGTTCCCTTTGCTCAGAGTCATCTGTGTCAAAGAACTGTCCCGCAGAGAAAGGCGGGATGACTTGGAGGCTTCAGTGGAAGAGAACACTTTATTTTTTTCAGGCATGGTCTGGGGCTTTGCTTCTTCCATGAGTCAAAGCACACTGAAAGAATGGAAAGATTTCCACTGACCTCTGTGGTCCTTAAATCAAACCCTCCATCCTGTGCTGCTGGCCCTTACAGGTGATGATAATCCTGATTTACAGCTATACGTTGTGAGTTGTCTGTGGGTGGTGGTGTTTCTTTATTGTTTGTGCAGAGTCTCACATGGTAGAGATCTGGTTTTGGCTGAGGACTCTTAAGAAGTAATGAAATACAAATGACACCCAGGAGTAGTGATTTACCCTCCTGTTATAATACCTGTGAAATTGTTGGACCAAACTGGGAGCTTTGGCATAGCTGCCTTAAGTTATGACGGACTTAATCAGAAGCTTTTCCTTTCCTTTTTCATTTATCTTTCTTTTTTCCTTTCCTCCTTCACTTTCTATATTTCTTTGTTGAAATAAATTATTGCCATACTATAAACCTTTTTTAGTTTTGGTTTTTGAACCCATCGTTCCCTATTTCAAGAGCAGCATTTCACTTGAGGTCCCTATTCAAAGTGAACACATATGATAAGACAAATTGTTTCAACACTTGCTTGCAAGGCCAATAAAAAGAGATGCTGTAGTGCAAATTACCCTTGCAAATGCTCTCTAAAAAGCTAATAACATTTTTCCCCTGAAAGGATAGTTCTCAGCCATAAGGAGAGTTTCTCTTTTCATGTTCGTTTGCCACACAGATTTATAAAATGATCCCAAATCCTTGCACAGGCTGTGAGGGATTGCAGCTTTGAACTGCTGAATTGGAAAAGCTATTAATGGAAGAGGAAAAGTTTTCAATTTCAGTCAGATTGGGTCAGGATGGTATAAGCTCAGCCCTCCAAGTTTTGGTGTAAGATGGAAGGCTGTTTCTTCTTTGTTGATAATTTTCATAGCAAAATTCACAAGGTTTTCTGTTTAAATGCATGAAATGAGATGATAAGAATGTAAGGAAAAATCATTAGCATATTTGCTGCTTTTTTTTTCTGAAAACAGTCGTTTTAATTTGCTTTCTGTGGAATGTGGTATAATTGGAAACTTTTCAAAAACAGAACTATTAGGCAAGTGGTCAAAATCTTCAGAAAAAAGGTTCAAACATTCTGCACTGGAGCTTGTCTTCCATGCAGGCATGCGGGCAGCGCCAGTAATGCTCATTTCCCCTTCAGATGCATGTGCTGGCATGTGATATTTTCCCCTTCTGCAAAATCCAGCACAGGGTGCAGAGGCAGCCCAGCACTTCTCACTTGCATTTAGCCCTGTAGTGGTTGGGGCTGGGAGGCGGGTGCCTAGACCCCACTATCAGCAGACCGCATTTCCAACCCTACAAAAGTCCTGGAACTCTTCTACCTAGTGATGGTTTCCAGCTACACACAAATTCTCCTTTCGCAATAGCTCAGCAATTGTATGGGACTTCAGAAATCAGAACTTGGCCAAATTACTTCTCCTTCATGCCACTTTGACAGAAGGCTTTCATAAGAATTAAACAGCAGATAACCCATGTGAAATATCTTGTATTTGCTGCTTTTAGTGATGATGGTGTTAGCGGTACTCCAAAAAGCAGCAAACTGAACACATGTGGTTATGCGAGGATCAGCTTCCACCAGCTTTTCCCACAGTGCCCCCTGCATGCCCGGGTAAGGTCAGAAGTGGGACTCCCTCCACGAGCAGAGTTGCTGTGTGCAGCCCTCTCTTGCCAGGCCTCCGTAGGGGCTGGGAAATGCACTGGCTGCTGAGCGCTGGGCTGGAGCACCAGCTGATTTCCTACGGGCTCCAGCCACACACCCGGAGGCGACAGCTCTCTGTTGCTTCCAGCCTCTCTCGGGTTTGAAGCAGAGGTACAGAAATCTTGCCTGTAACACGGCTTGTAGCCTCACCTTGCATACACTGAGATAAGTGACATTGGCAAAAGAGTAGCTGCTATTTCCCCTCTCTAAACAGTTTATGACATCCTTTTGAAGCGTAACGTGTGGTGCTGTGTTCTCCTGCTGGAGCCAGTCCTATCTTCTTCCCCCACTTCCTTTCTGCTCTTAATCTGGTAACTGACCACTTACCGCATTTATTATCTTTGTAATTGAAACTGAGAAAGCCTGTGGCAGGTAAGCCCTGTGTCTCTGTGTGCCTGCTCTGATTTCTGCTTCCCTCAGCCCTAAAACCACAACCCTTCCCCCTCTCTCTGTAACAGCAAACCCTAAACACAAATAACTCTCAGAAGCCTGATGCTAATATATGTTTGATTTTGTTTGCAAGCTTGTCTTATGACCAGCTCTCAGCGTGGGAAGAAGCAGGGAGTGGGGGAGATGTAGAGAGAGAGTTGTTGCAACATATTTTAACATATGTGCTTTAGGCCTCTTGGTGGACTCCCTCTTGGGAAGAGGGGAGGGAGCGTGCCCCTAAGCAGTTGGTTGGCTTTGCTTGTTTCTATAGCAGCCTGAATGAGAAAAATCATGTTTTAACACTAATATGTCCAACCAAAAAAAAACCTAACAATTACAGGAAGAGTCTTTTTTATTATTATTGAAGAAATTGCATTAAAGATGAATGAGCATATATTGGAATAATTATGTTTTAAGGTGTGTAACATTAAAAGGTACTGAATGGAATATCGACTGTTTTGTAGGAACAGTAATAATGAGATTTCTGTCACCTAATCTTACAATAATTGGGTTATTACTATGCAAATTAAGGTATTACTTAAAAAAAAAAGAGGAGGTAAGACAGATCCTTGAGGCAGCCATTTATCTATCCTTAAAGCTATGCTGTCGATTCTCTTTAGGCTGAAGATCCTTTTTTTAACAATTTGGAGATGCTAATTTCATTATTTTTTCACCTATGTTTCCTACTAGAGTGTTTTTTGTTCTCCCCAGGTAGCAGACCAGGAGTGGTGGTTTTTGTATGTTTTCCAGTCTCTTATGGGTTCCTTTAGGAATAATTACATCAAATAACTATGATTATTACCTTTTTGTCCCCTCTTTTTTTTAAATAAAATAATGATTTGTGTATTTTATCTGAGATTTTTATGGCAGGATCACAGGGAATATACATAAATCATTTTTATCCTTTTTTCCTATAGCGAAGAATTATTGAACAGCTTGTTATAATGTTCTTGATTTTCATTAGTTATGAAAGTTTACTTATTGGCCATTTTCTGGCCTTGAAGAAGAACTGAGGCGTACTCAGCACCTGCATTTCTGAGGCTGAACCTCTGGTAAATTTTACTGGATCTGCCAGAGGCCTGGTGGCATTTGCCCTGTCCCTTGGTGTTAGAGGTAATATTTAAGATTGTGCTGCTGATGGGAATTTCCTTGTTTCAATGTGAGTATTAGTTTCTCTGTAATGCATAATATTCATAGAAGTTCTGTTTGTAGGAAAAATGTGCTCATAAAGTCTTTCTGAAGCTTGTATCGCTGCACTGTGACTGCTGTGGTTAACTGAGGTAGCTCAATTCCAGCTTGCACAGTTATGCCTAAACATGCTGCAGTCACACTTCTGATTGCAGAGTACGCATCCCCTAGGAGGTGCTGAACACTGGTTACTCCCACTGACTTCACTGCTCCCAGTTTTCAGTTTGTATCAACTGTACAGATGTGTCACTTCACCAATCCAGAATTTGACTTCTTCTGTTAGCATTTACTCGGGAAAGCAATACAAGATTTAGCAGTTGGATTTCAGGTAATTATAGTGTGTTATTCCATCTCAAAGTCTTTTGTATTGCCTCCTTGGTCTTCTTTCCTGTGAGTTCATGGTGATTCTTGCTTTCTCCCTTTTTGGTTCACTGCTTTCCCACACTGTATTGGAGCCTGTTTATAGTTATACTTAGTTTTAACACTTGCAGATCTTTCTTTTTTTTTTTAACATGTGACTCCCAAAAAAGGTAGAGGAGTATGGTCAACCAGTAGAGACACAGAATTACCACCTGAGTTCTTACCAGGCAGCAGCTTCCTCTGTGGCTTTCTGCAAACAGCTTAATCTCTTCTCATTTTCTGTCTTTATTACAAGTGGGATGTAATTATATCTAAAATTTACCTACCTCATAGGTAAAGTAAGTGATATTACCTCATTATTTACCTACTTATATTGTGGAGTGAACATCAGCATACTGAGGACACACTTATTGATTAATAAACATAAATTAATCAGGGTTTTTAAGGTGATTGGTTTCATGAATTAATAACATGTTTATTAATGATGCTGCATAATTTTACAAAAATGCACTTTGATAACCCTCTATATCTTGCAATGCTAAAGTATTTCATATTACTTTTGGCCTTCTATACAGAAATAAAAGCAGCAGCAGTGAGTTACTGCCTATGAAAGGGCAGGGCGTTTATGTGATACGAGTTACTGCCAGTCCATATCTCACACCACCATAACTCCCCAAAGGCATATGCTACCAGTATCATTTGTAAAGGGGAAAGCTTGGTGAAAGCTGGGAAATTCTACAATGTCCTTGGACATAAAAACAACTGACTACATACACATTAACAGTGATGTGGGGTCACGCTTACATGTTTCATGGTACCTGCCATCCATCCAAGAGGAAGCTGTTAAGCTATTTGGGATTCACAAGGAGATGGAGTCTTCTTATTGACTCTTAACTGACAGTTTCTCCTGTGCTCAGTGTATTAATTCTTGCTTGATTAACGGCTCTGGAACAAACCGAGCCATTGACCTTGTGGACCCCAGGTTGTTTGACTTAGTAATTAGGAAGAGTCTGTCTGGTTAGCTGGGTGTACCTGAAAAAAAGTTGGGAGCTGGGTTTAGATCTGAGTTGCAACAACATACTGTGAAAGAAAATTCACCATAATAGAAATAACAAGACATCCAGAAAAAAAGACCTGTTCAATTTCTCCATGGAAGGGCCATGTAAAACATCCTTTTATCCATTTGGCAAACCCTAAGCCTTTGCTTCACCATTGCTTCTAAGGAGGGTTGTGGTTGAACTAGCTGCAGTGAAATGAAATAATATTAAACCACTTTGCAGAATTCATGGGAAAAAAAAAAAAAAAAAGGATATTTGAAGCTCAAAAAGATGATTCTGTTTAAGATTTCAGTTTAACACATATGCATCCTGCCCTGGTGATTGCTGGTGGTTGCCAGGAAGTTCTCAAAGAAATCTGCAAAATGTCTAGTCTGTGTAACAGACGAGAGTGCTGGAAAACTGGTGTGAAAGTCCAGGGAGTTTTAGGTTTCTTTCTCCCTTCTCTCCAGAAGGAGTTTTGGACCATTTAGATAAGACGTGTGAAGCTTAAATTCTCTCTTTATACCCATGTGAACAAAGCCTCCAAGCCTCTACTGTTTGTTCTTCTCTCACAGTTACAGGTTGAGAACAGGGTGAACTCCTCAAGAAAGCTGTGCATCACAGAGCTGATGAGTGAACAAAATAAGCATTCCTTAGAAAGGAAACGAAATTTGAGCATGTTTTGGTTAGTACTGCCAGTATATTCCACGGTGTGAAAGACCTATGGGATAACTAGTTAGATAGGAACACCTTCTGGCTCTGCCACACTGCGTGTGATACATCCTTGGAGTACTAGCACAGGGCCACGGGAGGAGCCAAATGGTGTGCTGGGACATCCCACCCACAGAAGGCATTAAAACCTCTACATCAAGGTTGCATTTCCTCTACCAAGTGGCTGTTACTGCTCTGACTGGGGCCTCATGCTCACAACAGGTCAGAGCAAGAGAGGGAAGGAGAGACAATTTAATTTTACATCTGCCCCAGGTTCCCCTATCTTCATACACTTCAACAACTGGCTGCACCCTCACCGCTTTTAACTCCACCTCTTCCCAGTGTCCTTCAGCAAACCACCACCCACCTCTGCAAGCCTGGGGAAAACTGAGAGCAAGGAAAGCAGTTACATGAGACTGAACCTCCAGAGGGGATAGGGAATTAAGAAAAGCTTGCCCTTTGGCAAGTTTGCTCTTTGAGGGGGTGTGTGCCCTGGGGAGTCGGGAGGGGAACGTACAAGGCAGCATAGAAGGAGGTTTCAGGACCTGTGCAGGTAGTTACATTTTTTGCTGTTTTTTGTTTTAATTTACTGTTGTTCTCTTAAAGTTGTTGTATACCATTTGATGACCATCACTGCTAGGAGATGCAAACATGGTGTTGGTCTGTAACAGTCTGAACTTATTGGCAATTTCAACTTTCATGTGGAATGGGTGGCATTTCATTGTTTTTATGTTAAAACCCGTGATGAGTTTTTCTAAATCAATTGTTGAGGAGTCCACATACTAAGCATAGAACTTTATGGTCTTTTCTAATGCCCTTAACTTTAACTGGAGCTCTCAAGCGATTCTGTTAGGTATTTTATAGTCTCTTTTTTAAAGGCAAGTGCAAAAAAAAAATGCTGTCCCATCAGCATGTCTGAAGTCACTGCTGTTGAGTCTTCAGTAACAGACGGAAAAAGGTTTTAACAGTTGTAAGATGAAGCAAAACTGGCTGAAATGTGTGTTTAGATAGAACAAGATTGGTTGGGAATGAGATGTGGGAGTCATCAGCACAGAGGTGGTGAATTGAAGCCATCATTCCTCAATGATGTGAAAATACAGAACTATAATGCATATAATTGCTCAGATACTACAGGGACATTAAAAATACACAGTATTTTATGTAGCATAGCAATTTATAAGAATGTAGTTGCAGTTAGTGTGAGGGTAGTGGGGAAACCCTATAATTATTTGGGACATGGTGTTAATAGTAAGCTGAGATTCAAGTTTAAATAATTCATTTTTGTTTTACTTTTTGCTGGCTTTCCTCTCTTCTCTCCCTTTATATTTCTCATTTTAAACTCTGTCGCCCTTTCCCTTTTCACTTACTAGTAGGTGATTTCACCCTCTTGTGTAATGGCAGGCAGATGGCTCTCTCTGCAAATAATATTTAATGCAATTCTATCGCTTGGCCACTGAGCAGTGTTGCAGCAGTAGGGCAGTTGAACTCGCTGTGTGAGAAGTGTTAGCACACTTGGCCTCTTCTGGTATAAGGTTTGTGATTCCAGGCTCGCTTATCATCATGCTTTTTCCCAGGAGACTGTGCAAAACACTTGCTGAGGCACCAGGTCAGCTGTTAAAAGCTAATTCTCAGATGGGTTCAGCTCTCAGTCTATATGTGGGTAACCTATAAGTGAGAGTAATTTAGACATTTAACCAGACAAAAATCCATGCTGCAAAACAAATGAAGATGTTATTATAGATTTGTGATGCATTGTTTTTATGTGTAGTCAAGGATGATAATACTGGTACATCTCAAAGGAAAGAGATATGTAAAGGCATATAAGTATTTGTAGAATTAACCTGAGTAAATAAAATGTTATTTTATTCTCAATGTCTGATTGAAAATATTTATGGATGATATGGGATAATGTCCTTACAACTAAAGCTCTGGAAAGCTTCATGAATGAAATGTAATTTCTCTCAACTTCAAATTTATCTGAATTGGACAAAGTATGAGGAATGACTCCAGGGATAGTGAGAGCGAAAATTAGAATTAGCATTGTAAGTATAGTGATTTTTTAAGCCCCAAGTCTGTTCGTTGGTCGGGGCTTTTGTCCTTCTCCCCACTTCATGAAACTGACTCCTTCTTCTAAGTGTTCATGCAAAACTTATTTCAGTTTCACGCTGCATAGTTTCACGTCCCTTTAATTTCCCTTAGCATTCAGGCTGTGAATAAAACCCAAACCCCCAAGTGAAACTCAGCTGAAACCACTATGTTTTGCATAGTTTCCACCAAAAACCATAAATTGACCTTAGTTCACTCTAAATTTGGCCTGGATACACCTAAATGTTACTGAATCCTTAATGAAATTTTCTGTAGAACTGCTCCTGTATGCCTTAGATTTCCTTACACCTTGATAATACTGCTTTAAAGCTTGACTATAGATGCACAATTTTGGGACTGCTCTTCGGGATCT
Organism: Cygnus olor; assembly: GCF_009769625.2. Taxonomy (NCBI): domain Eukaryota; kingdom Metazoa; phylum Chordata; class Aves; order Anseriformes; family Anatidae; genus Cygnus; species Cygnus olor. Next base: position 78,166,843 of record NC_049169.1, on the reverse strand, counting down.
CTGACTTTTAGGAGCATAAGATTTTGTTTCTGACTGACAAAATTGCTTAAGCTCACCTGGAACGTCTGTTTGAAGAGCATCTTTCTTTCTTGCATGGCTTACTAAGAAATACAATAAACAGAAAAACACACCATGCCATCTTTCTGTGACTGGAAGGGGGCTAAGCACAGGTTGTTTAAAATGATCCTCTGGGCATAGCTATGTTAGTTTTGTTTTTCTTTCTTTTTTTTTTTTTTTTTTTTAACATGGGAGGAACCTGAGGGACATAGCATGACTGTTGAAGGGGTTAATAGTATCAGCAGTGCTATAATCTTCTGGGAGTTCACTTTCTCAATTTGACAAGTGAGAATCACTCTTGCGGTATTTGATTTTGAACTCCCCACCTTCCCATAAAGTGCATCTTTCAACTGTTGCCAGACTGCAGGTAGTTTTGGATAACTACTCTATTAGAAGCACGAACAAAGATGCACTCTCTGCGTGTATAACCAGTTACTGCTGTATTTCTCACAAGCTATGTGAAGTGCTTTGAATCCACAAAGATCCAGACCTTTACCATTGAACAGCTTCCAGAGTTTTTCCCTGTTGACCCTGCTGCTGGGCCCAGGAGTCACACTGCTGGTTGTGAGCTGAGCTTTCTTGATTTAATTTTGGTTAGGCTTGTGACCCCAATTGTCAAGGCCTCCACCTCCGAATTGGGAGCCACTGGCTCAGGCAATTTGCGTTGTGTTCTGGCAAATTGCCATTTGGGTAATTACATACTGTTTACTTTTGATATCTTCTCTGACTTCAAATCTGGGAGTAATTCCACTTCATTTCTTGTTGTGAAGTGGTGCTGTTGCTGGGCTGTTACAGTCTATTTTAGAAGAGGGCTGCCTCTGAGTAGTGGTGGAGGAAGCGATGCCTGTTCATAATCTGTAAATGATTGCTGTGTGCTTTGGATTGCAGGGAAGTCAGCCTATGTGTCTGTGGATGCATATGTTCATGTACGTATGTTTATATATAGTTGTTGGACTTCGCCAAGCAACAGTCTTAATGAAGCTGATAACTTCAGGGTGTAACAGCTATGATCTTTGTTAAAGATCAGTGAATTCAGATGGGGAGCTTCTCCTTTTGCATCTCCACGTACTACTGTGGGATGCTATGCAGGGTCACAAGATCCCTAGTTAGGCTGTAAACGGGAAACTTAATTTGTGATATGTACTTCAGGTTGCTTTTATCCATTTTTCTTTCAGTAAATGTTAGTTTAATTTATTTCTTCACAGTGTCTTTCTGAGTGGTGGGGGTACCATGCATTCCCTGGGGTCCCATTTTCTTTGCTTTGGGCAAAATGACTTTACCAATGTTGCTGGGAGATCTCTTGGCAGCAGTTCACTAGACGACAATATTACAGTCCAAACTCAAAACCTTAATCCCAGCCTGCTTCTTATATAGGGAATTAGTACCATTTTCATTTGAACTTTATTAGAAGGTTTTCCTCCACGGTTTTCTTCAAGGCAGAGAAACAACTTATAATGCAGTTTGGATTTGCGGTTTAGAAAAGGTGAATATTGTATTTGACTCTTGCAAAACATCAGCGTATAGACCTTGACCAATATTTGATGTTAGGTAGAAAAAACAGCCTAAATCAGTACTGAAATCTTTCTTCAGACCCATTTGACACTATTATATTAATAACTGTCATTTATGTAACATCTTTCATCACAGTGAATATCCAAGCAATTTACAAACACGTGCCTTGATTCCTCAGAGATATCTGCAGTTAGTCAGGTTTAAATTTGTCTGGGGTCACCAAGGTTAATAACTCAATTCCTTCAAAAGGTGCCGCGGTTTTAATGACCACAGCCCTTAGGACCTCTGAGACTCCCGTGCCGAACTGAACACCTCTGTCTGCAGGGTGCCTACAGCACCATGTGGGCACGCTGCCCGACTCCATGCAACCCAGTGTGAAGAGTGCAACCTACTGAATTAGCCATGCTTTCTGCACGAGCTCCTCTCCCACCCCCCGCAGTGACCATCCATCTCCACTGTGACCCATCCTGATGCTCCTTTCAGAGATGTGGGTGGGTCAGGTATCATGGTAATTGGATCTGTTTGTGTGGTGGTTTTATTTTTTATTTTATTTTTTTCAATTAAAAAAAGAAAAGTGAGAGGGGAAAATATGCAACCATGCTACTTCCTAAACTGAGATTTGGATGTGACTTACCTGTTGAGCTTTATTCTAATAGTTCAAAGAAGTGATGATTTTAAACTAGCAGAAAAACTGAGGGCATTTATGAGCCATGGTGATTTTGAAAATAGACATTTATGCAGATGAGCATAATGTGTGCGTGCTGCAATTCAGCACTGCCTAACTCCAGATGTCAAGCACTTCACTGTTCCCAGTGCATAGGTCTAAAATATGTTTGTGCATAACATAAACTTGGTTTTCCAACCACTCACATTGAGACTGATTATAAGAGCTGAACTACATCTGTGTGCTACTTGCGTGACTTCTTGTTCAGAAAAGTATCAAAAAGGGTTGCTGCTGCTGAGGTTAGCTTTAAAGAAATAGATCTTGTTATAATGTGTAGGACTTCTTTGTTTCATTGTGATGGATGTATATTATATTTGAAGCAATTCAGATGCTTAGGTATAACATCCAAGGATCTTCTTGAATTGGGCCTTAACTTTAAGCAGAGAGTATTGGAGTCAGGTAAGTATACTTTCCAAAACAGCAAATATACTCTCCAAGACAGCAAATCGAGAGAGGGAAAAAATGCTAGGAATTAAACTGTTTGTACAATTACATTCAAGATATCATGTTTAATGTTTACGTTCTCCTGTTAACTTACTATTAGCTGCGTTCATGAGCCATTTGTAGATAGCTGCATATTTATCCAGATAACTAGTGAAGCAGACATGCAATTGATGAGATTTTGACTCTGTTGAAATCATTACAATGAAGCTGGCACTTCATCCTATATATGCAAGCAGAGAGTATTAGTGTAAGCGCTCTTACAGAATGTTCTCATATGAACTATACTGTAAAATGTCATAGTAAAATGTAGCTGCAAGGCTATTTGAAATTAGTCATTTAGGTAATATAAATATTACTTCACAGGATTTATCCATTTATCAGTACTTCCCAATTCTATTGTATCCTAAGAACTACCTTAGCAGTAGATAAAGACAAATATCTATGTACAATCTAGTATCCTGGGGAGGAGTGTGTGGGTAAGATATTAAGTTGTGACCTCTGTTCTTCTCCAGAGTAAAATTACTTTGTTGGTTGTCTTCTGTCGGTATCACTGTAGTTTGCATAACTACTGATATTTTTAATAGACGCAATTTTTCTTTGGGCAATTTAGTACAAAACACAGATCAAAGGGAGAAATTGGTACAGTGCTTGTCACTGTGATTGTAAGAAAACTTGTAACCTGTGCCTAAGCTGTTGTCTTAAAATAACAAAGAATGTCATTAAAAACAAAATGTTATTACTCTCAACATTGCGGTTACATAATAGTACTACTTTTTACAGCTCTCACAATATTTTGGGCTGCTACCGATACTTTTGCCGAGAACACCGTGCCTCTCGATCCTAGTTCTGTGCTGCTCTGAGTAACCTTGGCCTGTTGGTGGGAGCTGCTGGAGCTGAGCTCTCGGAAGCACCCGGCCCTTCTGTGGCACAGAGCTTGATCTGCAAGTGTGCATCGTGAAACAGTGCCGGGCCTTTATATAAACAGCCTTGCAGGAAGTCAAGCCAAGGGAAGACTGGTTGATCGATGCTGCTCTCTGGTTTTGGGGCACGATGCACTATGTGCTTGAGGGCTCGCTGTTTCTCCTGTAAGAACCGTTCACCATCGCAAAGTGCTGAAGGCGGTGCTTGGCCCAGCGTGGCGGTAGCACTGCGGCCAAGGCATTTACAAAGTAGGTTTCTGAATAGCTGCAGGCGAGCTGCCCTATGGCAGCAGTGTGTTTGATGGCTTGGGCTGCAGTGCTCTAGATAGCCGTGGACTGTCTGCATGCATCAGTAACAGCTGAACACTTGCAGCAGTGTTAGTCATTGCTTTCCCTTCCTTACCTAGGCTTAGCGTTGACTTTGGCATGCTCTTTGCTATCGGCAGTTTTGGGAGGTGGGAGTAATTATCCAGAAGTGGAAGTTCATAAAATGCCTGTGGTTAACTCAAGGTTAGAAGGACTCCCAAAGGTGTGAGGGATTAAGTGCCAAACCATGGTTATTGGGAGCTGCCTTCTTGCCTGCTTGAAGTACTTGGAATACCCTTGACCATGGCTAAGTATTGTTTCTCTTCTCTATGAAGTGGTGGGAATCTGAAGAGTTAATTTTAATTTTTCTTAAAGGTCACTAATTGGAGAAAACACAGCAAATATCATCGTGCTGACCTTTGAAATCTGCCTGACCGTTCTGGGGCCTCGGTTTGGCTGCGGGCAGAGCAGAGGGACGGAGAGAGAGCAGTTGTTGTGCAGGCACCAGCAAGGGTTAATCAGCCTTGCCAGCGTGAACAATGGAGACAGGGCAGCTTTAAACGAAATGAGCTGAATATTTCATTCGGCCACTCAGCTGCCTGCTCCAATTGCCTCCTTTGCTAAAACGGGAGCTTAATCTAAAGTGACAACAACATCAGTTTCTATGTGCTCCAGTCACACAGAACATGACTTCCTTAACATAAACACTATTTACATGGACCGTCTGGATATAGCAGGGAATCAGGAGCGTGCCCAGCTAAGACAGAGGCTACAATGAAGGACGAGTAACAGGCAGCTGAGAATTAACATCAGCAAATGAAAGCCTGACCCTCAGAGGGCATGTCCCTGTTACATTTTAAAGCTAGAAAGCCTTGCACCAGTAACCTTACTTCCAGTAAAGACTATATAATTTGAAAGAAAATAGTACCTTTTCAGCTTAGATACTTAACCAAATGCATTACGTCTGACCCGTTTTCCTACTCCATATGACACAAGACGGAGGACCCCCAGCTGCAATTACTGGTCTTTCAAACAGCTGTAACCGATAAGCCGGCCTCCCCTTTCCTTCTGCTCCCATCTCAAAGCAGCTCCCACTTTTTTGTGTGAAGGGGGAGACAGTGCTGAGATGCAGCAGGGCTCCCAGGCCAGTGCCCACCCCGTGGCCTTGCTGCTGCCTGAAGAAGCTGTCTCTGGACCCCTGGTGCTGTGCTGCTCCTGGAAGAGGAGGCTGTGCCCCAGCTTGTGTTAACAAGAGAGGGACAGGCGGTGTCTGCAACCTGTCTTCTTCCCGTGGGCACAGAGGGGACCAGCCCTCTGGAGAAGGAAATGCTCACAGCCCCCCCGCTTGGCTGGGGTGCTCTGCCCAAAGGGAGGGCTTGTCCTCCTCTCTCCCTTTCAGAACTTGAAGGCTGCTCCATTTACATCAGCAGTATCCAAGCCATGATTCTTGGTGTGTTTTTTTTATTTTATTTTGGGGTGGATGGAAGGGGATGGGAGGGTGGAGAGAGTTTTTTTTTTTTTTAATGTTTTTATTTATTTACTTATTTTTGCTAGGCCACTGGAGGATTTAAGCGTTCATGGTCCTCTGTGTGTTGTCAAGCATTCGAAAAGAGGTGGCCTCCTTTGTGAGAACTAAGATAATTCGCTGTGGGGAGAAGGCAGAGCAGGACGGGGTTTGCTCTAGTGTGATACTTAACCACTGGTGGGGCCAGGAGAGGTTAATGCAACTTCCTTCCACCCTGACATGGGTGCTGTGAGCTTGGCCTTGCTCCCAGAGGTAATTCTGCTTCTCCCACCTCCCCTGCAGTGAATGCTGGGGCTGCCCGAGCAGCGGCATGGGCATGGCCATGAGCACCCTCACCCCCTGACCCTCACCCTCACACCCTCTACCAGCCCTGTTATACCCCTTTCCTCTTTCTGTCCCTTCTTCCCCTCTTCCCTTGGGCTTGCTGTTCATGCAGAGTCACTTGTTCAGCTGGGCAGGCAGGGCACTGTGCAACAGCAGGTCTAGGTATCAATTCCCCTTTGGGTAGGATTGGGAAATTCACTTTTCTTGACAGCTGTGTTAAGCTGATGGTCGCTCAAGCAGACATTTTTCAGGGTGATTTTTTGCTGTTTTTGCCGTCCTCAAATTAGAAATTTGTCTTGGGAAAAAAATAAAAAAGGAAACGGGGGATAATTTGGTGATGTGTTGTGCTGAGCAGCATTACAGTAGGGTACCTAGATCTTAATCAGACCATGCAGTAAGTCTTGAGAAAGAGGGCAAGACTGTGTGTTTTGCTGCAATTTTGTTCCCCGTGTGGACAGATACATTCCTTCCTTTGATATTAAGGAAGAGCAATAGTTCTGTACTGCCGAAGGAGAAATTTTCTTTCCAGTCATTTGGCTATTAGGAGAATTTACAAAGGTTATTGATGCCAAAATAATTTTTTGATCTTGTTGGAACATTTGCTGTCCTGGAAGACCAAAATGTGCTGGTACTTCTAGTATCACTTAATACTTACCATCTTTTATTACTGATCTTTAATTATTATAGTTTAGAAAGTTTGTGAAGTGGAGAAAATGAATATTTGCATCAAAATACAAGAGGACCAGTGAGTATAATCCCATAGCTATAGTCCTGAGCAGTTCCGTTTTTATATTAAAGAGTAATTACAGTTGCCAAGTTAAGTGGACTTCTGTGGCACTACTATTTAAAAAATAAAAAATACTGTAGTTAACTTTGAGCTGCTGTAGCTTCACTTTAAAGAAGGAACACAGATCACTTATGGTGTCAATACAAGACTTAAAATAGTAGCCAAAATCTGTGTTTTTTGATTCTGTCTGACTACCATCTTTCCTTTTTCCTCACTTTCAGTTCCAGAAGGGAGTGTAAGCAGTCACAGATTTACAGAATTACAGATGTATTCCTTATACCATCAGAAAACAAGGTCTACTATTCTTGAGATGCAATGCGCTGGCATTGGTTCAACAACTAACACCTCTTCAAAGAGAGCAGTCACTAAAATCAGCTCATTATTCAAGTGCAAGGGAAAAAGACAAGACAGAAATTGGACGATGGGGATTTTTAAGGGTCATCTGAAACACCATCTCTCAAGTCACCTTTGTTAGGTAATGATGCTGACCACCAGCTGGAACTGATAGATTTCCAAAGGTGCAGAACATAAGTTTATATTCTTACTGTTTCGTGAGGTAGCCCTTACAGCTTCAGCTGAAGGATTAGTGATCATTTTATTAAGCTTACTTCCTAAAAAGGCCACTCAGAGCTTGATCCCTGTGCTATAAATAGCTCTCATGGTTTCAGCCCTAGAAACAGGCATCATGCCTATCTGCCTTTGGCTGGTGGCAAAATGGAGATAGCTTTTAGATGAACAACAGGATATGCATGTCTCTCCACAATTTTTTTTTTTTTTTTTTTTGGAAAAGGTACTGAAAGAATATATAAGAAATTAAATAGCAAGAAAAGAAGCATCTCTGTACAGCTGGATATGCATTCAGCATTATTCCATAGGGACTGGCAGTCCCAATGAGTTCTTTGTGCTCGTATTTATCTTCTTGCATGCCCTTATATCTTCCAGTCCAAGTCCTCTATCTTGAAAACAAGCCTGCTCTTCGGCACTGTCACATCGTTGATGTTAGAACGGGCTCCGCTCCCTTCTGGAGAGGCGTGATCTCAGGTGCTTCAAGGGAGTATGAGAGTAGAAGGCAAGAGAACTTCTTCAGGCTCCCCGGTCCTCTCCATCAGGCCAAAGAGAGAGGATCAGGAAGTGTTAACCCCTTCTTTGGCCTGCGTTTCTCTAGGCAGGGAAGGCGTAACATGCTGGCCGCTGCATTGGAGAGTAGCTCTTGGATCCTAATACAAGTGATTATTTAAAAAAAAAAAAAAATCTCCTTTTCTGAGGATTACTAATCTGTCGGTTAGATGTATGCTTATTACATAGTTATTAAACCTAATGAATGTATTTTTAACATGCAATAATTATCTAATTAAATATAAAGCATAAGATTAAGTAGGCTAGCTCATACTAAAATGCTGTCTATTACAAGTAGATTTATTGAGGATTAACAACTACATAATAGAGCTGTATCTATTTCATGATTGTTAATCCTCAATGAATGTTTTTAATAATTAATTGGCACTTAACTAAAGGATTATGTTCATTGTGATGGAGTTTATGAAGCAATAGAATATTTTTTGTGGACAATTAGGTGCCAGAGGAAATACTCCTATGATATGGTTAAATAATTTGGAGGGGGAAAAAAAAGGGGGAAAGGGAGAAGCCTGGGGGAGAATGAGCAAACTACCTCTATTAGAATTTTATTTCTGTTCTTACCTGAGTTGGACAGTTTTGTTTGGCTTCTTATATATGTAGGAGAAAAAGCTGAAGTAAACAGCTACTTAGGAAGCAAGATATTTAACGCTGGAAAATAGATAAATGGGAGTGTTGTGGTTAAAAATGTGAGATCTTACCAGGTGGCTGATGAAGATCCTTCAGTATTTAAATTTCAACTCCAAAATCCTTATTATGCATTTGAATTAGTAAGTTAGAACATAAATACAGGATACATTTTTGGAAGACAATATAGAATTGTGACTAAATGTGTTCCAGGAACGTTTCTTGGTGTCAGCTATTAGAGGATACAGAAGAAAGTTGGATGTTCTTGAGGAGAAAGAAGCACTGTGAATTTTTCATAGAGTCAATTATGTAGGCAAACAGCAGAAAACATCTTCTGTTGGTTTAGTTGACCCCAGGAGAAGACACTGGTCATCGCCAGCCATTACTCTGCGCAACTTCTTAAGACTTTATATGGATATAAAAATTGTAACGCAAACATAAAGCTTTCTAGCGAATACTTAATGAGTTCCTACAATTAATGTATGGATACACACCCGTATCCAGATATACACAATGGGTTGCTTTAGAAAGAAGCTGGTCCATATTTTCAAATGGAAACTGACTGATGGAAATAAATGGCAGGTATTTTTTAGCTATTAACAGAGGATATTTACAATAATGTCAATACAATATTTACTTAATAAACTTAGCCACTTATGAACTTTAAAAAGTTCAGCTCCTTTTCCAGAGAATTGAATGGGAGAAGGGGAGAGGAAGTTTGTCTGCTTATGTGAACATACATTTTTTTCTATTTTTACAGCATAGATTAAATTTTCCATCTTTTTAAGTGAAGTCATACTTACCAAAATTTGCAATAGTAATTGGGGGGAGTTGTTGCTGGGATGTTTTGTAATCTGAACTTTTTACAACACATGACTTGCTGAGTGCTGTTAAAATTTGATCTTTCTGGATTGGGTTGTGCTTGAATCATGCCTTTTTTTGATGAGTTTTGGAAGTGATGATAATAGTGTTGTCTCTTTTTGGCAGTGTTGGATGTGCCAGTGCTATGTGGGACTCAGAATGGTTTGGATTAGGGGGGAAGCAAGGTGTGTTAGATACCCAAAAATCAATTTTTATTTTTGAAAATCATGGTTTGTAGTTGCTTTAGTCTGAAATTTTAGGAATAAAGAGTAAAGTGGAGTGGAGAGCCAGATCTTGGTCTGAGAAGTCCTGTGTACTCATCAAGCTTAAGGTCTCTGAACTCAGACTTTAATTGGAGAGGCCCTGACAGCTGGGAAGGCCCTGAAGGTGCAAGTTCTGCAGAATCCTAGGACTTCAGCATGTGCCATGTGGGTGACAATCACTTTCATACACAAGCCTTTTAAAAACTAAAAATAATAAAATTAAAAGAAAAATGTTGTTGGCAGGTTAATTGCATTTTCCAAAGGGTGGCATCCCCGAGTGCCCACAGGATTTGGCAGACTGCAAGACAAAGCCAGGCTTTCCCCCTAAAGCTTAACAGCAGTCATGTTGCAGCAGCAGCTGCTGCAGAAGGTGAATGTAGTGACGATATTGATGAGATTACTAATTTGTTTAGTAGACAGGGAATGAGGATTCGTCTGTTGGCTGTCATCATCCATCAGCCGTATGTTGCCCCAGGCAGTGGGTATATGCTGTTAGCCTGTTACTAATTTTACTTTGTTTTTTCTCAGCTTAGTTCTTTTCTTTGGTTCATTTCATTCATTTGTTGTGACTGAAAACTAAACAAGAAGAAAAAAAAAAAAACACTGCTACCTCTCTTTGTTTGTCAGAGCAGGTACCCTGCAGCTCCTGCCTGCAGCCTCTTCCGTTTGATTTGGCTGAAAGCTGGCGGTGAGAGAAGGGTTGGCCTATAAGGGAAATGCCTGTCAGGGCATAAGAAGTTCTCTCTAGAAACTGGGGTCGTAGCTTTATTTGTGGGGTCGTATTTACCCTTCAAAGTCAGGTGGTGAGAGCTCCTTTGTCATGACCTAGCATTGCACCAGCCTGCAAATGAACTGATGCTGTCTAGGCATCATCATATGTGTTGATAAACTGTGTCACTGCATGTGCCGTGACTGTGTTTGCCATGCCTCCTTGCTTGCATTTCTGAAATACTTGCACTAACTGTACTTCCAGCTCTGCAAGGGGCATGAAGTTTGTGTGGAGGAATTTGAGGGACAGCACTATTAATTGAGAGTCCGTGGGTGGTTTTATCCTGTAAAACTTGATTCTGATTATAATTTCCCAGTGGGCCAATTCTAGAATGGGACGTCTAATTTGTAGCTGTAGATTATTTGTCTTGGATTAAGATTTTCAAATTGAGTATCCATGTCAGAAATTATGCTTATGGTAGCTAAGGGGTCAGTTCACATAGTTGTCATTAAATCTGTACCATAATGTTGTCATACTCTTATCATTCAAGATGGGCTTGTTTTCATGAACATTTTCAGGATCTTTCTGAGGTAGAGATGAAAGAGGAGTCCGTCCACAGGGAAGTGAAGTTGGAAGTACCATTTTTATGGAAATCATCATGTGAACTTGAAAAGATTTAGTCAAAAAAAAAAAAAAAAAAAGGACATAGGTGTTGGTGGGGAAAAAAATTTTGTTTTGTGGCTATATTTGCACTTTTTTCTCTTCCTTATCTTTTCTCCTGTTTTTCTTCTCCCAGTAAAAAGTAATTAAGGACCCACCTCTTCAGTCTTCACTCATTCACAGTAAGCAAATTTTGATGATGACTATACTGTTAAATCGGATCGGCCTTGTGGTCAGCAGGTAGCACATATTTGTTTCCTACCTAGAGGGGTGGCGGTACTGGGAAGCCTTTATCAGCCACTGGTGGCTTTGCCAGGCCCTCTCCAGCTTCCAGGTTTGAGGTTGGTCTCCTTCCTGCTCCTTTCCCAGCCTCGCTTTCTGCAGTGCACTGGGGAACTCCCCAGCCCATTACAAAGTGATGGCTTCCCAGCACCTTTCTGCCTGCCTCCCAGTGCTGCACCCAAGGAGATCCAAGGCATCCTTCGGACCAGGTCTTGGAAGAGTTTGCAAGTGTCCGGTGTGGGTGGCTTTTGGTAGTGCCTCCTGGGCACAATGGCTCTGTCTGATAAGGGGTTTAAGTATCAATGCAGACGTGTCTGTTTATTATAAAACATGCCCTCCTCCGAAAACATCTGAGTTTATTTACATTGCAGACATCACACAGGAAGCGCAGAGTGTGGTCTTGTAATATCAACTTTTTTTTATGAAGTTATAGGGGATATATAAGTGAATTAAGATGGACAGATTCAAAGGAATTTCAGACAATAGATTTATGAATCTGAATAGGGTCATGTCCTTTTTTTTCTTTTTAAAGATGTCATAATCAGACTGCAAAACAAAGGAGTCCTATGAATCTTCTCACAGAAGTGCAGTTTGCTAACCAGACCTTTGAATCAGGCTGGTGGCTAATAAGCCACGAATTTAGCAGAGGGATGACTTTGGACAAACTTAGTAGTATTGAGAGCCCAATTTTGAAACCTTGTTAGTTCAATCAGCTCTCCATAGGTAAACAATTTTAGCATGCTTTCTGGGTGGCTTTTTGAATTTATTTTCAATTTTTAAATGCAATTGTTGATTGTTGATGCATATCTAGCATAGTTTTATTTTGCTATTTTTAACCACTTTCTTTTGCTTGCATGAGAATCGCTTACTGCTGCCTATCCATTAGAGAGATTAGGGTGGATTCATTCCAGTTACACTGAGCCCCAGATGGGGGCAAAAATAGCTGCAGAAAAGGTTTCTAGTAGCAGTGAAGTAGCAAATTCTCTCGAGGATCAGTGGGGCAAAGAAGAGCATAAAAGGAAAGCAAAGGGTGGCCACAAAAACTAGGTTATAGCTCTCAGCTTAGCATCAGTGGTCATTGAAACTTTATTCCCTGTTGAAGCTGTTAGTGGGATGAGACATGCAACACGGTCTTCCTTGAGCACAAAACCTCTCTGTATGTCCCATGGCTCTGCATTTGGGAAAGATGGATGCAGTGCTCAAGCTCAGTGCAATCATTGCAGAGCCTTGATTTTTATTTTTTTTTTAAACGCATAGCAGAAGCGAGTCTAATACATTTGCATGTTACATGTGCTCGTGTTTACACCATTGAAACTGGAAATGGAAAAGCACTTTTTCAGCACGCCATAAGGATAAACAGCATTCTTGGACTGTATGGGGGAAATTGCTGGCTATTGGGTTCTGATGCTCTTATTATTTATAGTCATGAAAGTGTCCAGGTGCATCGTGATTTTTCTGGTCTAAAGCTTCAAATGGAAGCTTTTTCCGCTGAATGTGTGGTGATGATTATGATGAGATCCTTTGAGGTACCTCATAAATTCCTGAGGTGAAAAGAGGTTTTGCTGTCTAGGAATGAATTGTGGTAGTTTGTTTTTAAATTGGCAGGAGTAAAGTTGGTGTTTCTCCTTTGTTTTCAAGTGACTTCTGTGGGGAGGGAAAAAAAAGAAGAAAAAAAAAAACTATCAAAAAGCAATGAGAAATGCAAAAGCCCTCTCTGTGAAATACCACATTAAAAGATGGCAAGATTTTGAGTACTTCCAGCTAGTTGCAAGTCTTTTAACAAAGTGTTTTTGCAAATTGTTTCTGTGCTGTGCGTGTACGTGTATTTAAACAGAGCAAATTATAACAGTGAGGAAAGAAGGGCATCCTTCAGTAGGTAGCAGCACAGCACTTTCTGTATGTACACACTGGGGACTGCGGGGTCATATCCTGTGGCACTTGGGGATGAGAGGGGAGAGGAAGGCAAGGAGGCAAGTCAGTAAAAGGAGGAAAAAGTAAAAACAAAGGGAGGGAAACAATGAGTGGGGGGATTTTGCTCCTGTTAGCAATGCCTTTAACAGCAGTGCTTGTACCCAGAGGATCCTGAGAAGGGGCAGTGTTGCTTTAAAAGCAGTAGGGGGTTGGAGCTGGGGGAGTGCTCACAGCAGTAAGTATAACACAGCTGTGCTCTGTTTATGCTTAGGCTACAATAAAAAAGCTATAAAATGTGAGATGTCATAGCTCCACTTTGCTTTATTTATACTATTTCCTCTGAGCTCTGTCACACTGCACATTCATCTGCTAAGTTGCAGCAAGAATGGAGATTAAAATATCACAGCTCAAAATAGGAGTCAAACGGAAGGAGATTCATCATAGCCCTATTAAAAATATGTAAATATGGGAATGAAGTCATTTTAAAGCTGTATGGCTCTCCTCCTCAGTGGGCTGGGGAAAGCTGTGAGTGATGCGCTGTGCGAGTGACAGATTTATGGGACTTGTTCTTCTTTCTATTTTTTACTCCATTCCACCAAAATACTTTTAAGATTAAAAATATCAATTTGAATTGCAAATTTTATCTGTGCTATATATAAGCATATATATATATATGTTTTTAAAAGGTTTTCTTCCTAACCGTTGCTTAAACTAATAATGTAAAGAAATATTATTTCTGATTAAAAGGGGTGGAAGTACATTCTGATGTTGAACTTGCAGTAGACAAGGTTTGCCCTTCTTGAGGGCTTTTCATCTGGGGTCCTCGGAGCATTCTGCCAGCATTATGTCAAGTCTCTTGTGCCCTCGGAGATAGAGGCCTCCTTTGCTCTCCTTATACAAAACTACACTGAATACTTGCAGCTGCAGTTCTCAGAAATGCCCTGTGGCACCCAAACCACGGTATTTTTAATGGAGGTTTGTTCCTTTTCTCCCCTGCAGCTATTTTCAAAGTGGAGCTGGGGAAAGAACTCAGAAGACCCGATTTCTGATGGTTTTCTGTAAGCACTGTGCAAAGATAGCTGCTTCCACTAGCAGGAGCAGTGTTCTTTTGAACTTTGCGGTGAGCCTGTGGTCTTTGATGTGGTCAAATATGGCTATGAGTTTTCCCCTGGAAGAACAAGGCACAGATGTTACAAGGTATTTGAGAAATGAGGGATTTTAATTAATACCCCGAAGATACTAGAAAGCCACCAAGATATTTCACCCACGCTTGGTTCTGAAACGGCGTTTTGAATAAAGGAGGTGTAATGTGCTGCCACTATATGGAGCTGTTTTGTAGGTCAGTGTGGGTAGAGTACAAGGAGAGGAAAGCCAAAGGGGCACCAAGGGAGAAGAATGCTACGCCAGCGCCTTTTTCTGTGATTGCAGCGTGAACTGGGGCGGGGGGCTGCAAGAAAGGCTGGAATCTCCTTGATGCAGGTTGACCAAGGCAAAGCAGGTATTGTCTGCATAACCTTTGCACCTATAGAATTGATTTGCTACTGAAGAATTTTGTACATCCGTACATCAAAGTGGGATCACTGTTCAGGTTTTATTCAACAACTGAATGGTGTGGAGATATTTTATCCAAAGGAGGAATTAAAAATTATCATTCAAGATTGTTGAGAAATATGAGCTTTCCTCTTTTTTTTTTTTTTTTTTTTTCTTCTTAAAATGATGGTATTAAAACCCCAGGAAAAGTTAACTAAGCACTTCAGTTTGTTATCAACATGTTGACTGTCATCCTTAGAAGCTGGTTCTTTGTGGATAAACAGAGATTCAGGAGGGTAAGACCAGGTACGCTTCTGTCCTGTAAGCACATCAAGTGCAATACTGAGAGCTGAAGGAGTCAAACCACGGTTTAGTCTCTGATTACCTTATTGATAGGACTGCCAAGGCACACATTATAGTTTGTGCAAACTGAAGTTCTGCTGTGAGGGGAAAATTGTTCGCTAGGTTAAAGTAGCCTCTCTTCTCATGGTACTTGCTTTTTTTCCTTTTTACTGGAGCAGTGGCTTTCCTGGTCGTGACGTTCACCCTGTCTTCTACTTTGGTGCATTGGCAAGAGTCAGGAGGAGTGCCCTTGGCTCTGGGTGTCCGTTTTTTTCTGTTGTGTGGTATTTTTTTTTGTTTGTTTTTTAAATCTTGATGCTGTAAAATTCAGGAAAAGTCAGTGATTTTTCACTGTTCCAGTGTGTGATTCTGGAGTAGTCCTGACACTGATTTATTCAATAAGCTTTTATTGCTGGTAGGAAACACGGATTCCCTTGATGAGTTACTTTTGTGGCATGCATATCTGAGCATTGCTGCTGTTGGCTGAGGGCAGTACTCTTGGTACTTACAAGTAATATAACCCGAGGAAAGCTGCAGATACAGGATACTAATGCCCTTCAAATGGAAAAATAATTGCTTGCCTGGTTAAGAAGTTGTTGTACTGAATTGCAGCTTATAGTATGAGTATCCAGGAAATGCTTTGTTTTCAAGAACATGCTGCCCTCTCTGTACTGGGCTTCTTTGTACCTTGGTGTTTTTCATCAACATGACGTTTATTCCAGAGAACCTCACTTAGTATGGGATGAGAGTAACATGGACTTGTGCAGGTGGTTGGGGTTTTCTGATGCTGGGTTGGGGTTTTCTGGGTGCTGTTTCAGCATGTTATTATAAGCATATTGACCTGATAACATTAATATTTATTTTCTTAATGCAACTGTAGTACTGTAAACTAGAGAAGGCTACAAAATTTTCATTGACTCGATGTATTCACAGCTTTTTGGGCATATTATATTATAGCTTACTTATAAATAGTGATCCTTCTTCTCCCAGATCACTTGTTTTCTTTTTTTCTTCTGTTTTGTTTTACTTCAATCAAAGGATGAATTGTCTGGGTAAGGATCCAAGGCTGACATTTGTAAGTCCCTGTCCAAAATCTAATGTCAAAAGTTACTTGAACTTTCAAAAATAAGTTGGGAACCTAAGCCTCATTGGAAAACAATGGTCTTGGACAAAAAAAGTCCAAGTAATCTTTGCTTTGTAATCTTCCCCCCTCCCCTCCCCCCCCCCCCCATGGCTTTGGTATTATATTTATTGCCTAAGCTATACATTTTTGGAATTATTGTGCTTCATTTAGCTAATGTTTTGCTTGATCTATGCTTCTTGAGAGAAAGGTACTGATATATCATGAGTAAAGGTAGTAATTCAAATATCGTGATATCTCTTCAGCAATGGGCCTTCTGGTAGGGGTGCTAGTAAGTGCTGTTGTATTTCAAGATCCAGATAGATTTGGAAAAACATCTGTCCTTTCATTAAGATGATGGTGGGGAGAAGGCTTGTGAACTGAAATTGCATTTCAGCGGGGTTCTCAGCAGTCTGAAAATCAGACTACTTTCATGCTTCAAGTCAATCAAATTCACAATTCCTTCCAAAATCTTATTCCTTGCATTTCTGCAAGTAAATATCTATGTACTTTACCTGAGATATTGTATTTGTTCTATATCCAATGCTGTGAAGTCTAATATTTAAAAGCTACATTTTTTTTTCCTGTAATTAATTTTTTTTTAAGAAGAAAATACCAGTGTTACTTTAACATAGCTAATAATAAATTTTATTGGAAAATTCTAAGAATAAAAGTCTTAACCTTAACAGATAATGATTGGTACATTATAAATATACTCATCAGTGGGCTCTGTGACTCTTAGATCTAAGTCATGTACTTCTATATACGTATATAGCTTCATAGGGCTGTCTTATTGATTGAATTTACATATGAAATCATCAAAGTATTATGCAAAGTTTAAGAAGTGCAGCTATGATACATTTAGTTAAAATTGGAAATTAACTTTGGAATTAGTTCCTCAATTTGAACATCTTAGCCTAGGCAAGAATGTGATTTAATTATTTGGGAGTCTTTTAAAGAAAGTCTTAGAACTGTGAATCCAGTTGATTATGAGAACCTAATTTGAGACTAAGCTATATTGACAGTTTCTAGGATATAAGAGAGTTCTTAGTTGCCCGTAGTAATCTGTCCAGTTGATATGACCTGCAGCTGTTTTCCTCTTTGTTTGAATCCAAGCGAAGAAATATTAGGTAAGAAGTCAGCATTGCTACATTTCTCTTCCTTGCTAGCAATGTCAGTTTCAAGCCAAATGTTGTACAGCTGTGCTGTGCTGAATAATAAAATACAGGTAATCCAGTGAATCCACTAAAGGATTAATATTTACAAAACATACGGCTCTCCCAGGCATACTATATCAGTTTGGCTAAATATGGAAGACTATTAAAGCTTGACAATACAACAGGGTAAGCCATTTGCTATCAGTTACATTTTAACTAGAGTATTTCCTAATGCCAATTGGTTGACACTGATGCTTCACAGCCTTTATAACATTTATTCAGTATATTTAGTAACAGTCTTAATGCTTACTAGGCTGAACATCAAAATTGCTACTAATGCTGCCCTAATTACTTTTTTAAAGGCAAACAAGACATATTTTTAGATGTTCTTAAATTTTAAAGCATTTTTCAAAGTATTACATTCATACAGTGCTGTTTATGCTGTGGATGTTTTTATGTGGACAAATTACAATGTTTTTACCCATTTCACTGGTTTCTCTGTAAAGGAGTAAGCCTTTAAGACTATCTGAAAACTAATTTTAAGACTATCATTAGGTTAATGATTATCAAAGTGGCTGTGCTTTTGAAACATTTATAAAAAGTTGAATACAGAAATAAAACTATGAAACTTTCACTCTTCATTGACCTTTTTGAGGCAATTGACTGATTTTTGTTATAAATAAAACTGTATCAAAGGGTGTAGAAGAAATATATGAAATAGGTTTTATGCTCATTTTGAAACAGCTATGTTAGCAATTAAAAAGGCCAACTTTTTTTTTGACTTTCCCAAAATAAGTCCCAATCAATTATATCTGCAATACTGCTGTGTTTTGATAGCACTGGAATTTTTTCACCCTTCTATGCTGTGAGATTTTTTTACTACTGTTCTGTAACCTTGCGTGACTTTCCCTGAGCCAGTTATATCAGTATAAGGCTGTTCCGACTGGGGGTAGGCTTTTTGCTCTGAAGGACTAGAATACCCATGTTAATTGGTTAGTGTTTTATTGTTAATGAATTAAGAGTACAGCTGAAATCATCTGTTTTCCTTTGAGTCACAACACTTGTGCCATCTTAGAGGGCAAGCACGAGGGCTGGGTTTTGTTGTCTTTCTCTGCCCCTAGGAATACAGGTAATGCATATATACTTCTGTTTTGGTAGATAGCTTATTTAGCTAGCCATGAGGTGACTAGGGAAGATCATGCTCTGTTTTCAGTTGATCTGCATCACTTGCACCACACATTGCAGATCATTGTTTCTTCTTGAAGCTTTCCATGATTTCACGGGTGGCCTTTTCTACGTAAAGTCATCAGCTGAGTCTTTTGCAGAATGACAGTTTCTCACAACCTCTTCTCTTTGGTTCACCTTCACTTGCATTAATTAGTAGCTTACATCTGTCCTCATGTTTGCTCAATTGCACTGGGATCCCTTCCCCCTTCTGATGTGCCAGCCTGTGTAGAAATGGGAGGCACTTAATGCCCAACTTTTGGTTCCTCCCAACTCTGTTCTGTGCAGCTTAGATGTGGATGGGTCAGATGGGAGACTGTAAGTCCTTCCTAAGCCACTTCATGTGATCCAGCCCTGTATATTTCCACATCTTGTGTTCTAATGCCATAATTACTTCCATGTTATATATTTTAATGTCTGTCTCTGCTGGCTACCCACAAAAATTAATTGAATAATAAGAGCAAGCAAAGAAGCTGAACTGGAAGCTTCAGGCTTAATGCAGAGTTGGCATCTGAGTCAATAAAAGGGTCAGTTTTCTTTTTTTGATGTATTTGCAGCTCCCATAAGCAGGAAAGAACATGCCTCCCTCGTTAGCTTTGGAGGTAGGCTTGCTGGCCATAATTGAGGAACTGCAGGCAGTGGTGGAGCAACTGGTAATAAAAGTGGATGGAATACATTCCCCTGGTGCCTGAAGCTGCCTGGCTGCTGTCCCACCACTGCCCAGGAGCACCTCTGTTTAAATTATGAGATTCTGCAGTGGCCGCACATCATTTTGGGGGACCACACAGATGTGGGTTCCTTGAATGCAGCAAGTGATCTTCCTGGCCAAACCAGAGGGGTTACGGAGTGGATCCAAACACTTAGCAGTTAGTGAGGATGATTTAGAAGAGGGGGAAATCTTTTTTAAGTACATTTCTACAAAATTCAGTAGAGAAAATGGAGTAAATGACATTACACACTACTTACCTGCAACCCCTGCAGAGACAATGAGTTTACACTTAAATTTACAGCTTCCAAGGATAATGAGGAGCAGTAACTACATGACTGTGCCCTGGAGAAAGAAAGAAAACCAAAGATAATGTACTACTTACTAGCTAGCCTAATGATGACTATGAGACAGTACACTATTAGTCCTACCATGTGAAACAGTTTATTGAGAGAGAGAGGGAGAGGCTCTCTGCCTCTTTCTTTCCCTCTCAATAGAGTCGCAGTTACATTTTCTCATTAACTAAAACAGGATAGATAAGAAGATAGATCCTTCCTTTGGATGTTTTTTTTTTTCCTTTGTCCAGTAAGCATCACAGTTATGTTTCAGGGAATAAATAGAGTGAGAGTAAATCTCAACTGATTTTATTTAGCTGGAGAAGTTTTCACTAGCAAAGTGGGAACACAATGTCAGACTGTAAAAATAAACAAATAAATAAAAACAAAGCCTCTATTTTAGTGCAGCAAAAATTAAAAAGAAAAAAAAATAAGTTGGTGTTTGAAATTTAATTATTTTATTGACTTTCTTACTGCAATTTTCTAGTATCCAAAAAGATGAATAGTGAAAATATGTAAATAACTGGAAGAAATTGTTGCAAGAGATTTTGACAGAATGTCATGATGTCGGGTTACCATGTTGATATACTTCTTAAAACCAAGTAACCAGTCTAATACCTTTATTCAGTGAATCCTTAGTGAAGTAACTGCATTGTTATTAAGAGTGTTAACAATGATAAAATATTTATTTGCATTGCAGTAATTAATTGAAGTCATTGTCTCTTAAAGTTCAAATAATTTTAACATCAGTAGGAATATTTTCACTAACTTCAGAGACTTGAACTCTGCCATATAAGAATATTCAGATATATTCTTAATGCTATTGGTTATGCTACTGTTCACTTGGATAATCATCATAATTTATAGATTCATCATACTTGCCTATAATTAAACTTTATTTTCAGAAGTATGATGATAATTGGATTTCTCAGTCAAGACAACTGCTGACATCAGCGCAAGAATAGCTGCACAGAGTGAGGATCCTTGAAGTCTAACATGCGGCGAGCACAGTGGTACCCCAAATCTCCTGGGTAGCATGCAGGGGTTGAATCCCCTCAGAAGGGGAGCCACAAGATAGCTGCTGAGCAGAGAGCAGTCTTCAGCGAATTAATACCGGCAGTGTGGGGCGTTACTGCCCCTTGTTTGGGTACAATTCTCCTTGTAGGAGAAAAAAAAACATGATTCACTATGACAAAAAAAAAACAAACCTGATGCAGCACCAGGGTTTAACAAATAGCAATATTCCAAGGATAGTGTGCTACATAGTGTTTTTCCTCCTCAAATTACAGGTTAAGGATCCAAAGGACAGCTAAGCACAGTGTGGAAGTACATGGGGGCTGGGAGTCACTACCTCTTGCAGAAGCCAGATGTGATCCATCAGGTGCCTAGTGGTGCTTCGCTTTTTTGTGTGACAGTGGCTTGCACCCAGTGGTGGCTCCAAGGGCCCCAGCAGGAGGGAGCCCCGCCTCCCTTCTTGGGAGGACCATCCAAAAGGGCTCCAACAGGCTTTGTTGAAGGTTGCTGCTTTGCCTAGAGTGCCTGGTATGAAGGTTGGCAGATGAACAGGGTTCTTGCTTCAGAGCTCAGGTTTTAACTTCCATGGCTAAACTCCCCCTAAGCCTCATCTTAGAGGCCTGGATGCTCTTTGAGTCTGACCCATGCCTCTCCCTTCCTTAAGCTGGCAGGTAATGTGGCATCTCAAGGGCAAGGAGTATTACACTTTTCCAGAATGAACACTGACACAAACATCCAGATTTCTTGTGTGAGTGGAGTACATGAAATATAACTTTTAAAATGTTAATAGTACCAGTACAAACCAAAGCCACGTTATCATTACTGCTGTCATGACTGCAGTCTCCCCTTTGGCTGCACTGGGACTGCTGGCAGGATCATGGCCTTGATACAGATCACTGTTGCTTTTGTGAGGAAACAAGTGGCACCAAATCTTCCTTTTTCTACCGTAACTATCGAATTTAAGGAACAGTAAATTGCATTTGCTCAAAACTGCAGTTAATATCTACCTTGGCAGGGGGTGGAAAGCAGGGAAGAACTCCAAATATGTAAATCAGAATCCTTCCTTCTTGGCTTTCCCGGGGAAAGGCACCCATAAAAACTAAAATCTCAGTGTAAAGACATTGCTAAATGGGGTGGCAGTCTCTCTTCATCAGACAACTGGAAAAAGCATAGAACAACTGAATGAAGTTGTTTTACATTGATTAAGGGAAAATATATTGAAACTAATTCTGTAATAACTGTTTAAAAACCACATTTTTAAAAAAGATTTTGTTACTAAGAGGTAAAATGCAGTTGTCACCTTTTCAGTACATTATATATGAAGAAATTGGTGTGTCCTGTACCAATTTTATCACTGGCACGATAACGACCTCAGGCTTTAAGAGTCTGCCACATCATTCAAAGCATAGTTGAACATTTGGCACATTTCTTATAAGTAAGGCTTTTTTTTCCTCTGCCCTTTGTGATATATGTGAGGATATAAAACACTTTAATAACATGAGGTCCATGTAGACAAACACTGTATTTTTTAGGGGCAGACCAGATTAAAAAAGGATTAAACATTCACATATATCATGTTAGATAACGGATTTATCAGGTGTGTTTCATGGCATATGCCAGCCAGTAGCTGCCTACAGTCAGGAAGAAATTTCATATGTGATAGTCTGTTACATCTCAATAGTATGTGTGATGCCTTATACTTCTGAGCTGTGAGGTTCTGGCTACTGCTAGGATACTTCATGAGGAGCTATTTGATCTGGTGAGCACAGCATATCTTTAATATTTTTATATCCTTAATAACAGTATTGTTTCAGGAGTTTACAGAGAAATCTTTTTTAGCAGTAGTGTTACCAAAGATCTAAACAGTGTTGTTATCCCTGCTAGTTTTTTATCCTGTTTTGTGTTTGTGTGTGCATGTTTGTCTCTGCTTCCCATTACTATCAATCTCATACTGAAGTACAAACAAGGATAGCGTCAAGACTGTTTGCGCTTTCCTGTATGGATGTGCTAAATATGTACTGAAGAGCAGAGCTTGTGCAAGTGGTTCTCATGTATGGTCTCATTAGGTGGCATCTGGGGTGATTTCTTCAGTCTCCAGATGCTAATCACTTGCTTTTAAAAGAAAGATGAGTATTATGGATTGACAAAATAAAAGCTGTCCTGAGTGAGACGGTGGGATCTAGGCATGCAGGTCTGACTGTAACCGGAGCTCCTAAATCTCCTTGACTTTTTTAAAATCATACCACTAAATCCTTGTAAAATACCCCTACTATCTGTGGGCTTTGTGTAATAGCAGTGGTTATTCAGCTTCTAAACAGTAGTCTGCTACAGTTTGCAAGCAGTCCTTAGGGTGTCCTTGTCTCCCGATGATGTCCACTGTTACATTGGTACAGGCTAGATTGCATTTTGGCTATTACCTGGGCAGTTTAAGTCAGTAGTGTTTCATTAATAACAAATGACTTGATACAGAATATCTCCAGTAAGAATAGCAAGGGGCCAGTTTTGCATTAATATGCAGTCGTAAGAATAGTAGTAGCTGGACCCCAGCTTGTATTTTCCAGCCCCTGGTCCTTAGTGCTGGAGATATTTCTCAAAACCTGACTCCTGTTCATTGCCATTTGTTTCATTTCTGAATAGGAATACAAGTGTTATCCAATACATGTTTAGGCACAGACTGTGGGTATATGACAACCACAATGCTTCCTTCACTAAGAGGTTACATGCTTCTCTGCTACAGCAAAGTATACAAAAGTGTAAAACCAGAAGTAGATAGACTTGTTTGTTTAAATCATCATCTTGAACCTTTGTGATGTGGTCAAAAACTGAGGTTAAAATCACTTCAGAACCTTTCACTTAAACATGTACTGCTATGTTTGAATCTATTCAGGAACAGAAGAAAAGGCTAAAATTGATTACTTCATTAGCTGACACAACCCAGGGGCAAGTGCACATTGTAGGTCCCACCCTCTGTGCCGATCACAGAAGATACAAGATACAGCTGCATGCAAGGGAGTCCCAGCTCTTTTGCTCTGTCTGTGGCTGTTTTCAGTTTCCAACGTCCCTGGTCCAGTCCCCAATGTGTTGGCCAAGGGGGCAACTATCTGCTAACATGAGGCAACAACAGTGGTGTTTCTGGCCTGGAAATAGAGAGGGAATATTTGAAATCCCATGAGAGGGAGCTTGTCCTTATAAGCTCTGCTCTGTTAAGAAGATGTAATAGTTGAGTGAGCCATGGGGATGGACGGACGGCTTCCTGCAGGAGATCTTGGAACAGAAAGCATCTGCAAGGCTGTGGTCACATAAGACTCGAACTTCTCAGAAGAACAGAACCAGGCCCCTAAAAACTTTGCTAAGATTGTGTAATGACAAAATACCAGGAAATGACCATAGTGGAGGTAGAAATACAGTTTTCTGAAGGAACTGGGAAGCATGCAGCCACTGAGTGCCAAAGAGCTTCGGCATGGCCTGGTCCTGGCAACAAGATCAGGAGCGGCATGGGCTTATTTCCAGCAGTGTTTATTAGGACCAAATGCTGTGACTTGTAAAACATGTTTTACCATGGCTGTGTAGTTGCTAGAGCTGGAATGAGCTGGGGGCTTCTGGATCCCTTGCTGAGGGCAGGTGGGGGCAGCTCGTCTGTGTGGGTTCAGTGAAATCTGTCTCTGTAGTGCCTCGCAGTATCCAGGTACTCCAGGCAGCATGGAGACAAGCTGCATGTTTGGGTGTGCAGTTATCTGGCTGTACTTGTTTCCTGAGACCTTTTTCTGAAGCTGTTAATTCAGGGTGACAGATAAGGACAAGCATATATTCTTTTCCACTGACCTACCTTTCTTGTCAGTAGAGCAAAAGACAGGCAAGACATTGTATGCAAAGCGATTCTTGTGATTCTCCCTAGAATGGAGTATTCTCACCCCTCTCCTCCCCCCAGTTTGTTCTTCTGTAAAGAAGAAGTACATATAATGCTAAAAATAAAAACACTTCTGGATAGGTGCGATGATTTCAGGTTAAGTTAAGAATATCTTTTCATTATGAGGAGAGATTAAATTTCTTGGAGACTTGCTGCAGACACCATTACCCATTTAAGTGTTTTCAAAATCAGTAAATGGCTGAATTCTGAGAAGCCTTCTCTTGCTTTTCCTTTAAAAACACAGTAAGTTCAGCATGCAGAATATTGTGGGAAAGTTGGTTTTCATCCATTGACACTGTTTAAACGTTCAGGATTTATGGTAGCTTCTGTGTGTATACACAACAGGCATTTTATAAATTAGATTGTTTGTAGAGTAATACAAGACGTAAATGATATTACTACAAATTCAGCAGCCGACTATATATTTTATATAATGTAACCAGTAGGAACGCAGAGGCCTGTCATGCCATCTTTCTTTTACATGCTGTGGGCTAGGTGCATCACTTATATAACTTCATTTACTCCAAGAGCTTACTTTTGGAAATATTATTGCATATAGTGGCTATGAAAAGGACTGTCTAAATTTTGCAATGCTGAAGGCTGTGATGGCAATTTTCCAGAAGCCTTGAGCTCTGCATATGATTTGCATAAAATATAACATATTTTTCATCACAGATAAATGCATGCTAATAAGGTATATATTAACTAGATGGATGTGTACTAATATTATGTGTTTTACCAATAATCATTCTGCGACTTGTGCTTTCTTTCCAACACGCCTGTGTTTGTAACCATCATGTAATGTTTAATTTCAAATCTGGGGAGGAGGGGATGACATTTCCTCAAGTATTCCAAAAAAGTAGTAGCAAATACTTATTTGACCAACCAAGAAAAATCTGATCTGCAGCATTCCGCTGTGAGGAGCACATTAATAAAAAGATGATGGGAATGTGGCTGCCTCCAGTGTGTGTGAAAGAATCTCTTTCCTACAGTGTGAACCAGAAAGGGCATTATCTGGCCTTTCTAAAGGGCATTTTAACACTATCCCTGTTTCTCAAATCCTGGCTGAAGAGTGGATCAGCAAACAGTAATCAGCAGACATGGATTCTAGGGAATGGGCAAAGTGTCTAATGACTAAACGCAGTGATTAGTGAAGGTAGGATCATGACAGGACCATAATCCCCCTAACAAACAATATTACTTTTTTTTTTTCCCAAAGCTAGTTAATACCTTGCCCTTTTAATTATCTTAGCATCATAGGGAAGTGACATGTTCTACCTGGTTCTCATTTTCCAGCAGATGCTTTTATTTGAATACTTGTGAACATATAAAACAAGCTTCTGAGCAAGAGGCTTCTTTCTTTCTAACACTTTTTTTTAATAACTCTGTTTTTTAATCCATTTTATAACCAGATTGAAAGTGTGCAGGTAGGTCTCTTCAGCTGCTTAGCGTGAAGAGCTGTGCTCTGCATGCCATGTCCAGGGTGGGTTTTGCAGCTCTCACAAGAGCAGGACCAAGAACCCTGCGCTGGGTGGCATATCCCTGGGGGCACCCACCTGCAAATGGATCCTCACCACCAGCTGCTATGAACTCCAAGGTCTGGCAGATAAACTTGGTGGCTTCACCTGGAGAAGGTTTGTTTTTACCCTCCATCCAAAACTTTTCCCATGTGAAGGAAGTGCTAAGGAGCTGACTGGTCTGGCCATGCTCTTTCCAATCCTGAGCAGCAATTTGAGCAGCTTTGGGATAAAGAGACGGGAAGGCAAAAGA
Organism: Cygnus olor; assembly: GCF_009769625.2. NCBI lineage: Eukaryota > Metazoa > Chordata > Aves > Anseriformes > Anatidae > Cygnus > Cygnus olor. Next base: position 78,140,692 of record NC_049169.1, on the reverse strand, counting down.
GTAGAGAAGCAGCAAGGGTAATCTGGGGGAAGGGGAAGTAAAACAGAGTTAAGAGAAATCTTAGGTCGTAAGTGAAAGAACTATGTACTTGTTATTGAAACTATGATGGCAAAAAAGCTCCTGCAGTTTCAGAGATTCCATCATCTAAGGCTCGTGTTAGCTTTGAGCACCAGTGTCCCAGGCTGCGTGGGTTTTGTTTTTCCAGCCTGTTTTTGTCTTTTGGGGGTGGTGGTGGTTGTGGTTAATAGCGTGAATGGTCGCTGCAAAAAGCAATGCTAATTTCAGCAGGGGTGGTAATGCCTTGTTTCGTTTCACTTACTGTTTTGATTTTGAAAATTCATTTGGCATCAATCATGTGAGCTGAGCATTTTTTACAGTAGTTAGAGAACATCGACCTTTCTGAGTTACTGGCTGTTAGGAATGGTTCTTGCTGAATTTACTGTTGTTTTGAATATCAAAATGGCTTGTACGTGTGAAAAGTTTACTATTATAGCTCTTCCTAATCAAATCTTAAACAGATAATTGTGCTTCTAGTTATTTTTGGTGACCTATCTTTTGTTCTTATTCATGTAAAGGTGAAACTGGAAGAGAAAATGAAATGGACCCCTTCTATAAACCACAGAGAATGCAATTGTGACAGTTTATGATGCATCATGGAAGGTGTAGTCTCTTTAGGGATCCCAGCCCTCGAAAGAAATTGACGCCATGAGGCACATGCATGACTGTTTTGCTAAGGTGCTATGGAAGTGCTTTCAAGTTTATTTTTTGGGCTTTCTGCCATTTGAGGGATGGTAAGGGCAATAATTTGTGTTTCTAGGGCTTTCTCTTGTAAAGAATGCCTTATTTCTATATTGCTGGGAAACACCTGATTAGTCTTTTCTCATACGTACTCTTCCATAAATAGTAATTTCAAGAAAGAACTTCCTTTGCAGGCAGCGGGGCCTGGTGCATGCAGGGGACCCACAAGACTCTCTCTTCATGCTTATCCTGATTGCTGGCAGAGAGCTGTTAACCACATCATGCTTTAGGTTAAAAGGAGGGCATTGGTATAAAGCTGACCTTTGTACAGAATAAAAGACTGTTGCTTTTTAATAATGCCCTTTTGAATAAGGTTTCATTTTTCAGACAGTAGTTTTATTTTAAATAGTTACTTCATTTATGGAGGGATTGAAATAAGCTAAGACAGCCAGTAAATGGTCTGAACCATTCTAAAGGTGCCTGTTTCTGATACTCTGCATAGTGATACAGAAATAGTCTGACACTACTTCCTTGACCACAATATCAAGTGGGAAGAAATTGATTTTAGGCTTTTTCTGAGCATGTGCTGTAGAAGTGTTGTGCTTTAGGAGACAACTGCACTTGAAGGAGACAACCACACTCATGATTCAGTGTGCTACCAGACAGGCACTGCACATCGTGGTAGGTGACCTTGCAGAAAGAAGATCACTTAAGATGGTTGGCTGTAATCCCTCTCCCACCCATGACTCTGCTCTGAGCTGTAATCTGCCCCACTGGTGGAAAGAGCTCCCTGTTAGTTTCTACCTTGTTGCCCTTGTCTCTGTTTTTCAGATTTCCTTTGAAACACACTGATAGCAATTGTTTTTCCTTGAACTCAGGTTCATTAATTTGCAGGTGACTGAAGAGTGGCTGTATCTGATTTGTTTGCCTCTGAAGATACTTTCCTAAAATAGGAATGTGAACTGCATGTATCTTTTTCCTTTGCTGTTTCCCTGATGTCTGGTATTTTTCTTCCAGTCTCATATTTTTTGTCTCTTCACTGCTCAATATTTACTTGCATTTCCACTTTGGATAATCATATGTTGATATCTAGTATGTAAATTGAATTTAAACAATCAAGGACTCAGGGTCACTTTAGAAGCCTTTTGTGTGCATCATAGTCTTTTGAAGCTTTCGTACCAGTGGGTATGACACTTGAGAAACATTGGGGAAAATGAATGTTGGGCTAAAGTCCAAGTTTGGCAGGTTTGATGGTGTCATGCAGAAGGATGTTGTACAAGAATTTCAATTTTTTTTATAAATGTTTGTTTCTACAAGGAGGTGGAAGAATACTGGTAACTATGTGCAGCGACTACTGTGAAGGTAAAAACGCGGCTTTTCTTTAGCATGCTGACAGCCCGCTATTTCTAGGAAAACGATATGCTTTGGAGAGGAAATCCTGCCATACTAAGAAAGAAGTTTAGTGTCCATAGAGAGTAGGGAAGTTATTCAGAGGTCCCCCCAAGACCTTCTTTGCAATATAAGTACAGTTCTTGCTTTGTATCTGGTGAAGGAGCAGCCTACTGTCCTGGAGGTCAGGCTGGTGAGGCTTGTTGAAGGTGGCTAGCTTAACGCTCAGCCTGCATCCCCAGCAGGTAACTGTCACTATCAGTCTGCACCCCAGAACTAATTTACTGTTGGATGTGTCTCAGGCTTCACAGCACTGACAAGTTAGTTCAGGAAAATAAAATTATAATGCTCTACTATTATTCCCCAATAAAAGAAGAAAAAAAAATATGCTAAGGGAAATTACTAGTGGTAGTTGTTCCTATAAAAACTGTTGAGGGAAACAAAACTCTTTCACTGATGCTTTAATGATATTTTACCACCTCCTCCTACATATTTTTTGGAAAATTTGATTTTAATATAATAAAATACATTAGTTTTCAACTGTGTTTTTTCACTTTTTCTTTCCTCTATTGGGAAAGAGCAAGAGGAACACATTAAAAAAAATACAAAGAATAGGATGGATATTCAGAAAACTAAAAATATTTCAGTACTATGTGATAAATAGGAAAAAAATACCAAGTGTAGAAATCTTACTCTGAAAAGCTGCACTTCTTAAAAAAAAAAAAAAAAAAAAGTTTTATCCTATTTCCACTCATTACACTTTATTTCACTGAGAGAAAAAATAATCGAGACAAATACAAGACTGTGGATAGAATAACTTGGTCTGCAATAAGAACTGCGAAGTAACATGTATCTGTGAAATGACAGAAGATGTTAGAGTAGTAGCTAGCTGAGCTGAAACTTCACTAATGTACGAAAATCAGTAGCTAATACTCTTTAAAAAATGTCTGTGGATTGATAATGACATCAAGTGGATGGATTCTTTTTTCTCCAAGGGTATGAAATAGGTTGGTGCTCTCTGACTATGTGCTGGGAGCTCCTTATGCTTTCCACTGACAAAAAAAAAATCAGTCTTCGGTATTTTTAGGAAGTTCCATGTGTGTTTGTGTATTGTCAATGAAGAGTTAACAGTAGCTTTTGGTTGACTGCCTCTTTTATATGCTTGTGTGAAGGAAGTAGTAAGGAACTTGTGTTTCCTCTTGCTTTATTGATGTTTTCTTTCATTTTCATTCATGAAATTCAAAACCTCACTGTTAAATAATGGCACATAACAGGCTGTTGCTTTCATTAATACATGTTTGAAGGATAACGAAAGGAATGGGTGTAACCAGTTGAAATACTGCACTTGGACAGTCAATATTGAAGGCAGTATCAAAGCCCTTACTGTCTCTAAATGAATGAATGGATTACTTTTCCACTTAGGCTCTGCTAGCTCTTCAGGGTGACTGAATTTGATACCTTACTGCTGCTTAATAATAATAATAGTAATTCTTGCAAACAGGAAAAAAAAAGATCACAGGATCGTAGCGTATCTGGAGTTGGAAGGGACCCACAAGGCTGAAATCTCAGCAACATCACCAATGCAGACTTTTCCTCACGGATATTTTTGTTGTTGTCATTTTCCATCCTACCTCCAATTAAACTTGTGCATCAGTGAAATCACATAGTTCATTCAGAGACAGCTGTTTGGGGTCATGATTAGAGATACAAGAAATAATGAGAAAATGGGAGGCAAGGAAGAGAGCAAACTTCTGCAAAATTTATAATGATGGAGTATAAAGAGTGTGCTTTGTTCATTTCTTTCAATGGCCCAAAATGTGCTTCCTCCTCCTGCTGCATCCTCACCTGATAGCTGAAACCTGAGCTAACCTTCCCCATCGGTCAGGGCAAAAAAGTGGCAGTATATCCCGGGCTACTGATACGTTTTTGTTTGTTACTGTTGTACAGTTTCAAAAGGGAGGGTTATGAATGTGGGATTTCAGTGCCCCAACTCCTCAGCTGCTTGGAGGTGAAGGTGTAAGACTGCTCTGCTCTGTGATGGATATCGGCCATGGGGCATCGCTGGGAGGCTGCTGCCACAGCGCTGAGCCGCTCAACATAGATACCGGGGGCTACTTGAAATTGCAGAAAGAAGACCTGGCTCCATCACAGCCTTACGCTAGCACAGCAGACAAAGAATGAAGTGCTTGCGTTTATCTAATCGCCATGGAAGGCAGTCGTAAATGGCAAAGCAGTACAGTGATTTAGTTTCTGACCAAACCATCATTGCTTTCTGTTTGTGTGGATCAGGCGAACTTTCCAGACGTGGGACATGTTTATGAGCTTCTGTAATACTTTTTTTTCTTTTCCCCTGCATTTTTCCCATAGGCTTGTTCACAGCAACACCCACTGGAGGTAATGAGCAGTGACAGTATCACTGCAGCTTTCCCCCCGGGGAGCCAAGCAATGTTGGCTCCTATAAGCCAACGCTGTAAGCAGTGGGTTTTTATATAAAGGGTGGGATGCCTCGAGTCTCCAGCAGCATGTTTCCTGTCAACTAGGGGAAAATGCTTAAATAAAAAAGTCTAATAAACCTGGTCAAAGCAAAGCTGGGTTTTGGTTTACTCAGCTGCTGTAATGGGTTCTGAGAATGACATGAAGCTTAATGCAATCTAGTTTAGTTTATTCCTGAAGTAGTTTCATTGTAATCCAAGCAAGAAGTAGAGCTGTCACGATAATGCGAGCATATTCAGCAGAAGAAGCATAAGATTCTGGTTTTCAGAAATGCAACCCTAGGCATATGAAAATGTGGTATTAAAAGTATAAATATAAGAAGCTTCCGCTAAAGACATGGAAATGGCACTTGCGTGGCCTTCTGGTAGGGAGACAGATCAAGTGAACGTACGAGACCTGCGAGTTCTGTTGCTGTGTGAGCTGGGCTATAATTTAGCGAGCTGACAGGAGGAGTGAAGTATCTCCTCAATATCTGTGTTTGGCAGAGGAGATGAATGCATACATCAGGAAACAATGTTTAAGTGTTTTATTTCCTTATTTCAGCCTGTCAAACTGTCAGTGTAGTTAATGGCCACCAAGAGAGAGCGAGGGGAAGGGAGGGAGGGGAGGAGGAGGATAAATGGAAAGAAACAAAGGTGCTGTGGAGTCTGGAAGAAAGGAAAACTGGGAAGGATTAGCAGGGTGCTGAGGCATAATGGTCACTTGTACACAAATGTCCAAGCTCCCTCCATCAGCACTGACTTCCTCTTCTCTCCAGCCTCCCAAGGAAATTTGTAGGGATAATGAATGTCTCGGTATGCCAAGCTCAGTAACTTTATTTTACTATGTTAATTTTGCTGTGGTAGTAGTCAGGCTCCTAGTCAGTGCAGCATTTAAATATGATATGAAACCCTGCTGAAGTGGGATCCAAACGGAGTAAGATTGAGTTGGTTTGTTTGGAATTTGAGATCTTGAGATTCAGGCGATTTCTTTGTGTTGTTTTACAAATTGACTGTAGCTGGACATTTTTTTTTTAAACAAACAGGATTTGAATTGTTACTTTATTAAATACACACAGAGATATAAGTGCCTTGGGACTTGATTCTTTTTTGACACACCCACGTACCTTCCACTAAAGTCAGTACAAATGGAATGCTTTTCATAAGAGAAGTATTCTTAAGATGAAGCCAATGTTATGTATTATTTTCACTGCATGGAAACAGGACCAAACTCTTTCTTAGCACATCAAAGGGCATGTGGTTCAGTAACTGCAGGGAGGAGGATAACGCAAACTATTCCTGTACTTGGTTCAAAGATGACGGTTCTTCGCTGCCTTATTCATTGGGCAGGTTGGCAGGCGCAGGGCCTGCGGTGCCGCGGGGGAAGGTGGAGCTGCTTTCACACACCCTCGGGAGGCACCTTGCAGGTTGCGATTTGGAGGCACGGAGCCCGGGAAGCACGTGTCCCACGCCGGGCAAATGGCCGTGCCAAAGCGCTGCAGGCCCGCCAGGAGCACAGGGCTTGGTTGTGGCTTTGGTCTTGAGCAGCAAGGCCGTCTCCTCGGCTCCAGGGCCTGTGCCTCAAGGCAGAGGGCAGGGTTTGTGTTGGGGAAGGGAGGGACTGTTTGGGGTAAGCCTTGGGATGTGTAGTATTGATTTAGAGGAAAGGTTTGGTTATCGTCTGGGTTTGTCCATAGAATTATGAGGCCATGGTTTTTCACGTGAAGCCACTGTCATATCATGCAACGTCACAAGGTACAAGGCACAGGTATGGGGCACAGTAAAAATGAATTTTCCTTTGGCACGGTATTGTCGTGATAGTGTTGTCTATGATTCCTATTAATTGTTCCAGCAAAAGCTATTTGAATCCTGTAGTTCTTTTGTTTTGCCTATTTGTTTTGCCTTTTGCTGCTTTAAAAATCTACTTAAGTCAATCAGACACACAGGCAAATAAAATAAGGAAATAATGATACAATTGTGACTAGCATATTCTGTTGTTTTTGTAATGCTAGCAGTCACAAACTTGTCAATTTTTCTGTAGTTCTTTCTGTAAAGGAGAGTTGGAGTTTTACAAGAAGTTTTTGGTTATGAGGGGAACTTTGAGGAATACTTAGTGTGCGCTTTTGAAAACGATTAATGAGTCATGGAGGGTATCGCTGCTGGCTGCCTCGAGCAGCGATTCGAGCAGGCTGGGCAGAGCTGAAGGGAACCCAGTAAGATGGTATTGGGCTGGGAGCAGCCCTGGAGGTCAGGACAAGCAGCGGGTGCCTGATGCCATGTGGAGAAAGGATACCAAAGGAAAATCACAAAGGCAGGTATGTGATGAGGAAAGAAAGGGATGAGAGTGATTTTTTTGTTTTCCTGTGGCAAGTGGGTAAGAGGGGGTGAGGCTGCTTTTATGGATATGCATCCCTAGATCAGGTTTTTAATGGCTTTATAATGGGAATCCATCTGAACCCTTCATGGTATTAGAAGTGCTCTGGTTTAGCACCCATAGTATGAGGTGTTTGTCATCACGTGGGTAACTGAAAGGATAGAGCCTGGGACAAAGCATAGTCCACAAATTTCAGAAACACTGCCAGTGAAATACAGTAATGCTTTTTTTTAAATGCAAATGTAATCAAATCCACAGGCCCTACTTGGCATATGTGTGATCATGACCCCAAACACTGTGGTCTCAGGAGATACAGTGGGTTAAGAGAATATCTGCTCAAAACCTTAGCGTGAGGGGTTTCCAGTGACTCAAGGCAGGCTCAAGTCTGACCACACAGAGGTCAACCACTGCAGTGCTGAGAGAACTGGGCTGCCAGCGAGCCTTTGCTTCCAGTAAGACCCAACATCCATGGTTCATTTAAAAAGTACATGCTTCATTTCAGACCTGTAGCAGCATTACTAATGTCTGAATACGAAGACAACTCTGCATATTTAAATTTTACATATGATCTCGATGCAGATTTGAATTAACCTTCTATGCTAAGGTATCACGGGAGCTCCATATGAGTTGACAGCTGTGTTTCACACCAGCATTGAGGTTCTGTGCTTAAGTAGACAAATGACCCCAGTGTGCAGGCTTGTATGGCTGGAAGGACCAAAGAACCAAAGCAGAACTCAAAAAGGAAGAGACATAGTTAAGTCAGCTTGTTTTTCAAAGGAAACAGTTTACGTGCATCACTGGAGACTACTTCACATTGTTCTCATTCAGGAATATACATGGGAGATATTTTTGCCAATAAAAGCATTAATTCCTGGATAATGAGGAGTCCTTGCCATTCCCATGTGAAAGATCTGCCAGATTGGGTCAGATGACTCCACCTACTAAAACTATGTATGCTTATGACATGCACTGCTTTAAGCCATAAATAAATCCATGGCATACAGCCTGTAATAATCTTTCTGTAGAGCTGTACAGCCTACTACCCATTAGCTGATGTATTTATCATGCTTACTGTTCTTTTCCGTTATTTCTGTAGTATGAGTATGATGGCATCTGGTAAAGTAATTTTAAAAATATTGTTAAAAGTACAAAATACAGATCATGTGACGTACCCCTAAAGGTAATGGAGCTTTGTGTGGGCGCAGAAGTCATTATTGTGGATCAGCTTGTTGCTTATATCGCTGAAGTTCTTCATCTTCATACACACACCCAGTGCGTATGTGTATATACAAAAATATATATTTGTGATATATTTAAACTAATGTGTGTGCATACTTGACTATTACAATAGCAAAATGAATATAAGTATATAAGATTCCACATGTGGAGATGTTCATAGGGAGATGCTATTTTAGTACGTAGAAGAATGTGATCGTGTACTCAAGGATGCTGTTGTAATAGTTTCCAGAAAGGGGCAGACGTAATCTTGTATACCTACATAATGTTAGGCATTCAGAAGTAAGGAAATACCAGCTGTGCAATACCGATGTTCCATTGTTATTAATTTTTATGCTTTTTATGGAGGTGAAAGAAGACTTCTGCAATAAAAGCTTTTTGTAATTTAATTATGTTAAAATCCTAGTTTAACAGTTACTTTAAAAATAAAGGGGTTCCTCATTAAGCACAAGTGGCTGCCATCGGTGCAAGACTTGACATCATAAATCTCAATTTTCTTTGACTGTTCACAGGGTTTTTTTCTGTCTCTTCTGCTGGTTCCGGAGAATAAAAAAAAAAAAAAAAAAAAAAAGTATACCAACTAACTCTCCCTTCAAGTTCAAAACTGTCTTGAAGCCTTACAGTTTTACATATCTTACTAGGTCTGGTTTTAATTGGGAACCGGAACCTTCTGTGTCGCTTTCGTAGTGTCATATGCTGCTAAGGCTGAAATATTTTTTCAGCTAAATTGGACATTTTTGTGATGCTATTGCTTACTGCAAAAGCAAATATTCTATGAATTGTGATTAAAATTGTCAATGTTCTCAATGGACACTGTGAGTGCATTTCATCATAACCGTGCAGAGAAACAGCCTAAATATTTTGTTTCTTGTTCAGCTAAGTTAACTGAGTAATTGTTTGAAGGTTTAGAGACATATTTGAAAAGAGAACTTTTTTTAAGGTGTTTATGAAATGGCAACATGTGAAGAACCATGTACTGAGGATGTATGTTAACCTGCCCAGGATGTATGTAATTGCTGAGGTGTTGTTAACAATTGCTGGGTTTCTGAAAGGCTTTACAATCTTCCTCGATGTAGATGTTGAGCTCTGTAGCAATGCTCAATTACGTGGTCTTGAACTGGAAGAAATAAAAGCAGTGCTGTATCTAACTATTTAGAGTGTGGCATTTTGGTGTCTCCCTTCTTTCAGCAATTGAATACCATTAATTCTAAAGTGTTTAAAAAAAAAAAGTTTCAGCGCCCGCATGGGACTTTGCTAGAGTCAGAGCAGTTCGGTGCAGTAAGACTCTGGAGGGCTTTAAGGGCAAAGTCTGCTGTCAGCTATCTAGCACAGCGCTTAACACTGGCAGCTCTTGACAAATACTGCGATACCGTGCCTGCATCCCAAAGTTGTTGACATAGTTTTGTAAGTTCACTAAGAAAATAGCTTTTGTTGTTTGGAAATATTCTCTTATGGATATAAATGTTCACATGGATTTAACAAAAAAGGTACAGTTGTGGGAACTTTTTAATATAGATGCATATGGGGATAGTTTTGTGCAATAGGGAAATACTAAAGTATCAGTCTTCTATCAGTCTTCTAGGAAACACTGATGCCTCTACAATAAGACTGAATTCTAAGGTGTCCTGGAATTACTCAGCAGTGATGAAAAAATCTTACATTTGCATGCTAATAAGTTGGTGGTCTCTTTGAAACACTGTCTTTCTCCTGAAATGCCATGCAATAGGATACCATAGAAATTAATGCAGAGTTTTTGCAGTGTGTCTCCATCCTGGAGTTCATTTTGTCATACTCCACACCAAAAGCCTCATTGTCCTTGTTCTCCGTCAGCTGTTGCGCTTGCTGGGGCCTAAATTATCTTCTGGCCCTGGTGTTGCCAAATATTTTCCTGCTTGACCCTTTCTGCCCAGAAAGCTCCCAAACACGCATGCTGGCTTCTCTGGAAATCTCCAGTGCCTGAAGCTGGAGCTTGCGAGAGCCAGGACTTTCTGGGGATGTCTCAGAAACCCAAGGGTGCTTTTGGTGACAGCTTTTCACATATTTTCACATACATACCAGAGCTCCTGAGTCTCATCCACACTGGACTTCACAACCAGATAAAACCAGAAATTTTTCAAGTGTGCCTGTGCACAATATATACAGGTGACATTCATGTGTGTATGGAAATTGGCATGTTTTGATATGACCTTTACTGGTGTTTACTTGAATTAGAGTGATTGGCTCAGAGTTTTTAGTGTTGAAAGTAGTAACCTGTAGTTGCAGAACTGAAGTGTCAGGAAATATGTCATGAGATTCATTACAGGATAATGCTAACAAGTCTTCAGAGTAATTTGGGGATTAAAAAACATTCCATCTGTTGTATATTTTTGTCTATAAAAGATTGACCCCCCTCAGGTAATAAATTAAAGAGAGGTGACACTGTAGGATTCCAACTGTGAAGAATAATATTCAAATTAAAGGCTAATTCTTCAGCCAGAAGTAACAGTTGTATTTCATTGGACTTAAAAGAAGGATTACGTGTTTTACAGTATATTGGCTATTCTGTAGGTGTTTTAAGGTAAGAAAAGTCTCTCTGTAAAATTTGTTCTGAGGCAAAGGGGTGTGCCAATGCAAGGGTTTAAAAAAAAAATTCACAAAAGACTAACCCTTGTTTTTTTTATTTGCATTTTCAGTTTTTGTCATAGGAATTAAGTTTGCCAGTTGTGCTTAAAACAGTATTTTATATCCAAAAGGGACAGTATATCACAGACAGGCAAATGAACACCTTCTTTTAATTTTATGCTAGCTAAAATGGCTTATTTCTTGGAGGCTGTGTTCATTGCCTGCCTTCCTGAGACCTTTCTACCTCTTAACTCCATTTTACTTTTGCACCATATTTCTTTATTTACTGGTTAAAATTCTGGGAGGTAGAGAGAAGTATCAAAGTGTATGGTCAGAGAACAGTAATTCTTACAATTATAACCCTTTCTGGAAACACGGTGATGCTAGGTTTCAGCTATGCCCAATGTTTTTAAGCTTGTTCTGTGCTCTTCCCTTGAGGGTATTGCTGAACAAATAGCTTTAGCAGAAGCTGCAAGAGCTTTTCCAGTCAAGCAGAAGTCTAGGAGTCCAGATTCCTTGTTTCCAGTTCTGATTCTGCTGTAGTATCACTGTTACTTATTTGTCCCTTGACTTACCTATCTTTAAAATTGTAATGTTAGTATTTATCTTGAAATTTGGTGGAGACTTAAAGCCTGACTCAAACTGAAGTCAGTGGGAGCTGTTCATCTCCAGGTACGTGGTTGAACCAGACCTGTAGTTTACTGGTGTTAGCTGAGTCCTTGGAGATCCTTAGATGAAACCACCTACGAAATATGAAGAATTACTGCTATTTGCAGAGTGTTAGGGTGATAAGATAAATTCAAATACAGAGTCCTTGACCCTGGCTGTGAACAGTCTAAATTAGGCATAACACAACAAGAACAGGGATTTATTTTTTAAAGCTTGTGGGGAATCAGAAAATATATGCGTTATTATGTCTTCCCAAAATGCTGCAATAAGATGCTTTACTCCTCATTCCCTGCCTCATTCACAATTTTACAGCATTCTGGTTATTTCTGGGGGCAGCAGGGGAGAATACCACAGAGATCAAAAGATCTACAGCTGCAAATCTCTTAGTAGATCTGTCTGATGCTCTGGGTTGTTGGAATGGCTGTCAGTGCTGATTGGATTTCTGTATCAGAAGCTGGACACTGTGACCCTTTCCACTGGCAACAGTCCAGTAAAAGTCTATTGGTGTGGAGGTTCCCACTCAGTTGCTTTGGATTTGGCCTCAATTACAGAATTTGGGGGGTGGGGGTGAGGTGGGGGGAGAACCAATCTTCCTGCTTCCTTGCTGATCATTAAAACAACAACAAAAATTATCCCTGTTTAGTGTAGGTTTTGAGATTGCTTTGGTGCCAGGAGTTCTGCCACCTGTTCCCAACAGGACATTTTGTGAATAAGAAACCTGGTAATTTTTGAGTAATAATCGACACGTGTGCTTGCAAAGTGCACTTTGATAATCTTTTTAGTGAAGGAGATAAACCTTCTAAGCATTACTGATCACTAGGAGAATGGGTTTCTTTAGTGCAGCCTAGACAGACAGTAAATGTTTGTTTTCATTTGTTTAAAGGAACCTCAGCAGGAAGTTTTGAAGAGAAAGTCTGAAGTTTGTCTTGTAAAAACACAGTAAAATGTCTGATTTATGTATTTATTTGTTTGTTTATTTATTTATTTATTTTTGTATTCTGCTTGTCCTAGTGCTTGACAACGTGATAGTGAAAAATCAGCCTAGCCTGGAGGTGATGCTGACTAGCCAGGCTTCTTGGTGTTATGAAGGGAGTTAGAGTAGAAGCAGTTCAGACTGCCTGCTGGTAAAAGTCAGCATAACTCCATGCACCTGAGGGACCTGGAGGACCTGACTTGTTAGGTGGTGTGGAGACAGAAGCAAATACTTGTAACCATTAGTAAATTAGGATGCACCTTAAGCAAAGCCCAATGCAAGGAAAAGACACCTTACCAGCCTGGTGCCGGGCTGGGTCCTCAGCGGGAAGGTCTACTTTCCCAAAGGCATTTTCCTATCCTTGCCTTCCCAGGCAGCTGCTCTGCCAGACCCTTTCTCAAGCAGGAGGAGGGATGAGAAGAAACAGGGAATTAACCCTCTGCTTACGAGAGACTCTTCTCATAGTTGGCAAATAATGATCAAGAAGATACTATCTCCAAAAAAAGAAAGAAGACATTTGCTGTAATTGGAAGGGTCAGAGGTATCAGATAAGATCTTTCTGCTGTTGAAAATCTGTTTTACAATATCCCTCTAGATGGATAGACTGTTAAAACAGCAACAGTGCAGCCTTGGATTCTGGTAGCGGTAAAGGGGTTAAATCATTTTTGGCAGCCGTTGATCATGTAAAACCATAAAGCAGTTCCAGTAGAAAGAGATGTGTAGAGGTAGAAAATATCGGACCGAGTGCATGCTCTCTGCGGATAATAAAAATTACCCACTTTCTCACAGATGTCGAATCTGGCAGTTTTCCACTAAAAATTTGGATTGCATATCAACTATCCAAATTATTTTAGTGTCTGTTGAAGAGTGTGTTTGGCAGGGTTTCCAGTAGGAAAATAGGAAGTCGATTTGAAAACATTAATACTATTTGAATACAACTGCTTAAGCTGATTGTTCCTTAGATGAACTCCGGTGGAAACACATTCTGCCCAACAAGTCTCCAGGTGGAGAAAGGGGAGATATGAAATCTCTGCTTAAAAAGGCAGGGAGAGGGCTGCCCTTGGGATGCAGGGGTTTTACCTCCCTCCTTTTTTGCCCTCCTGCTTCCTTAGTTATGGACAGCCTGGTTAAATAACAGGGATATTATAATAGCTGGACAAGCATTTGAAAGGAACAAGAAGTCAAAAGGGGAGGATAGTCATTTAAGAGAGCAAGTATACAAAGTACTTGTATAGCTTCTTGGGTTCCAAATGAACTTTCCTGATTTGGGAAAGGCAGGTGAATCACGGAGGCCTCCTCAGCTAAGGTGCATATACAGCAGACAAATACCATCAAAGCACTAAGGTGCGGGTTAGAGGCATCAAGACTGGGAAGACAGGACAGCATAGAAAGCAATCAGAGGTACATCCTCATTTGAAATAGGGTATCTGGCACAAGACGGTCCCAGAACAGCACAGGATTTTGGAGTTATTACTGGACCTATGAGACAAACACTCAACTATTGAGCATAGGGTTTCTTGCATCTTTTGCTGAAGCAAAAGCAGGATAACAAATTAGTGAGGTGTGGCAATACTTCTATTCTTAGGCTGTAATTGAGACACAGTACGATGAAGTTAAAGAGAAGAAAGTATCGGAAGAACAGACTGAAAATTTCCTCACGCTGAGTTTGGCTAGAAAGTAACTTAAACCTATGGGTCATGGATATCGTAAAATACTTGAAAGCTAAATAACAGGACACTGATGCACTTCTGAAAGGAAGTGATGGAAGTGATGTTCTGGCAGGCACTTCCATTGGCTTTGACAGGCTACTTTAAAGCCAGCAGAAGTTAATATTTCTAACAGGGGATATAATCAGAGTAACGTTTTACTGAGTTTTTCACAGAACAAAAAGCTAATAGAAAAAAAATGCACTCTGATAGTCGTAGTGTTCTTCTAGACTCCTTTTGTCAGATCTTGACAGTGTCTCATTCACCAAGCATCATGAAGGATGCTGGTTTGACAGCTTGGACCAGGAGTAGTAGTATAACGGAGCTGTTGTGCTAATGTGACTTCGTTATTCAAGTCACATCAGTTTAAAACCAGTGCAGGGCTGGTAGGTTTGCAGGGCAGAGTAGCAGAATATTTCTTTGTAAATCCTGTGGCTCTTCTGTTTTCCTGTCCTACCTTTGTCCCCTTACTAAAGTCAAATACCCGTGGTCAGAAGAGCTGTCCTGCACTCCTGCTTGTTGTTGTTACTGTGCTGCCAGAAGACTGGCATATCGTTCTAGTATGAAGCTCAAACGTGAGGAAGGGAGTTTCTGCTCCAGAGAGCTCATGCTCTTCAGAGGTCAGAGTCAAGTGCTTCTCCTGTCTCTGATCTGTCAGTGCGCTGATACACTTCTAAAAATGCTCCTCATAAAAATTCTCTGGCTTTGCCACATTTAGTCTTTTGATCTGGTGCTTGGAGAATTATTGTCAAGCCATGGTGGGTATCTGAAGGAGAACAATGGAAATCCTATGGTGTTGTTTGTGGTGGGTTTTTGTTTTGTTTTTTTTGTTTGTTTTGTCTAGTAAAATTCTTGACATAGTGAAAATTGTTAGCAATTTATTAGTGCATATCAGAGAGGAAACCAGAATGTCATATTTTAGAGGACTTTGAGGACTCTTCTGATAGGTGGTCTGGTCAGTTGTTCCCATTTGCCTCAGGCAAGACGAGGTTCCCCAAGGTGGTGTCCATCCAGCGTATTGTGTGCTGGGCTGGGTTATGTGCTGCTGCTGGGGGCTGAGAGCACCAGTGGGTTCTTGTGCTGGAGTGGGGCCTGGGGTATGTCGTAGAGGATAGTAGTCTGGAACAGTAGAGAGAAGAAGAAAGAAACGGAGAAATGTTTGAAGTGTCTTTGGGGGGTGGAGGGGAGGGACGTGTACCCATCAGGTGATGATTAGATTTTCTTTTTTCTCTCTCTTGCCCATCCTTCATCTTTTCAGTCAGGAAATGTGTTCCCAGATACTTAGATGGCCTACTGGAAGTGATGAATGATCTGTGGAATATTTGGAAGATTTCATGATGCATCTTGTAAAATTATGACCACTGTGCCTTTGGGGATAGGTACAGTCTGTCATCTATGCACCTCAGAGCATTGTCTATATGCAGTCATTGTTGTGGCACACAAGATACTTATTGTAGGATCCCTACATGCAGAACTGTGGCAAAAGGAGTTTAGTTTTTGCTGCATTGTCTGTGGTAGAGAGTATCGCCAGTCAAAACGCTAGGTTCCAGTTGAGGACTTTCTCCTTTTTTGCCAGGATATAACACAGGGAGAATAGGTGAGATAATTCAACATGTGTATGTGAGGCTTGTCAAGTTGGTGACACACAGAGAAATTTAGGTCAAACCCAAAGCAATGCTATGCCTGATCATCCAACCACCGAACAGGAAAATATTTTTATTATCAAGGAAGACACCTGACAAAATAGCTTTTGGGTCTCTTAACTTGTGTCCACAGCCTCAAAACCTCAACAAATCTCACTTCTGCCTTGTGTAATAAAGATCGTTCGTGCATACATTCAGACTGTTTAGTGTGTATCCTATGTTGCTGGTACATCCTGACGGGATGGGTGAGTCAAATCGAATAAAACAAGTCCCTGCACTTCTTGCCAATCTTCAGTGTCAAACAAGGATGCCAAATGCAGTAGGCCTTTTTGTCTAGATGGTTTGCTTGGATCTGCCAATGTGATTCACTTTCGCAGTTAAAGACCTGTGTTACATACCTTTTTTTTTTTTAATAGATTTGAGGGGCAACTTTCAGTATTTCACTGCTTTCTTCAACTGAAAACCGAAAAAGTAAGAAAGGGAGTCAAATCCAGATGCTATGGTGTTGTCTAGGTCTAAATCTAGTCTATGTATGGATTTGGTCTCTTGCCCAAAGATTACAATGGAAACTGCTTTTGTTACTCCTATTGTAGGAAAACAGGAAGTTTTAGGAATTCCACGGAGGAGTCAGGTTTTGTGATATTTCAACCCCAGTTACAGGAACTGTTTTTGCTGGTTTACTTAAGACTATAGTGAGATTTATTTATTTTTTCAGTGATTTAACAGGGAGCCAAGGCAATGTGAGCAAAACACTAAACAACTCTCCAGTGCTCATATTTACACAGCCCTTTAACTTTTGGGCATACTTTTATATGTAAATTAGGCTGATTTGATTATACAGCCTTCCCCAAAGCCAGGGGCAATTTCTCTTCCTGTTCGTTGCATGTGTACATTTCTTCTACCATGGTAGGCATAAGTGTCCTTCATCTTCACAAACATATAGCCGGTAGGTGTTATAACAAGTCTCAGCTTGCTGAGAGAAGTCTGTAAAACTAAGAACTATTTTCCAATGTGGTTAATAAAATACTTTCCTGCTCCTTTATATGGTTTTAACAGACATTCAGGGTTCCAGTTCCTCTTAACCTGCTTTCCAGATTTCTTGGGAAATCAAACTTGGAGTTGAGAGCAGAACTGACTTAGAGCAGTCTAGATTCCACAGGCTGTAATCAATCAAAGCTGGTCAGGGCTTTAGATTGTTCTCAGAGTTAAACTATATGGAAGCCTATTATTTGAGGTACTTTTGTCATCAAAGCTTGGATTCATCTCTATAGGACTAGTAATAGAAATTTCATGAAATCTTCCCTTTTGATCTCTCTCTGTGAGATCTGTGGCTCGGCCAGAGATCCAGTTGTCAGGGTTTTCAGTTTTTCATTTTTCATCTTAATGTGGGTGGGTGGCTTTTGCCTTTTTTCTCCTCCCCCTGTTAACCTCCAGTTGAAAACCTTAGCGCATGCTGGCAGATAAAGTTACCACCGGTCAACCCTAACGTAAGAAAATAATATGAATTTGAGTAATTTGCCACGTGAGGCACTGACAAGTGTGTACAGACAATACATAATTTTCTGATTTTCCTCCTCTCCCCACCTCCTTCATCCAGCTCTGAGATGAATGTGGTAATAAGACAGACATTGAAACTGAGGCTTTCTGTTCTTGTTAGGTACTGAATTTAATTTTTTGTATTTGGATAGACTGTCATCTCAGCTGGAGACCTTCTCTGCTGTTCCTTGTAGCTGAAAAGTACAACTGAATTTTCATGTCTGACGCTTTGCAGGTAACCGTTACGAGTTTATTTAAATAATTCTTGGAAAGGAGGTCCATATTTTGAGCCCTTTTTTAGGCAGGATGATCTTCACTAGCTTTTGAGCAAGATTTATCCAAGAAAACTAAGCAACTTAGCAAAACCAAATAATAAAGCAGCACATTTTAAATGAACTGCATTCTAGAGGCAAATGTTTTTTACCCACATATATGTTAACGTACAGAATTAGTCTTAACCTGCCAAAAGAAGAGAATACACAACACCTTTCAAAGATGCAAATTGACAATTAACGAAACAATAGAGTTCTAGCCTCCCTTTGCTGAGGTGCAAATTGATAATCAGATTGCAATGAAAAGCTGGTCGCTTCTATTTAAAATTTAGTTGGAGGTGAAGGCTCCCCAAGGAAGATTGGGAGGGAAAGGGACAAAGTAATGCACGCAGTTCTGCACTGAGAAAAACCCACATAAGGAGCACTGGGATATCAGGCTGACTGCTGTAAACTGTACAGTTTGCGTATGATTAATTGTGACAACAACAGTGGTGAGAAGGGGATAGTAAAATTTGGTTATTTTACTGAATAGGAGAGGGCAGAATCTGAGGGGTAGCAGCCTCTTTTCGTTCCTGTCCATATCATATGCCCCACAGTGATGTTGATGAGAGAAACTGCAAACACTGTGTGGTAATTTTTTGCAGTCTCGCCCTCACTCTGCCCGTTAAAGTCCCTCTTGTATTTATCCTAATGTTTCACACACCCCTGAGTTGCTGTAGGCAGCTACTAGTTTACTTTATCCCACCTTGCCTCAGATCTCCTTTCCAAATATGAAATTTCGCATAATGATTTCTACTTCAGTTTAAGAGCAGATAAAATGTGAGGACTACTGCTAGCTTTTCTACCAGTAAGTTTTAGTGTCCGGCGCTCAGGAGACTGTAAAGCAGGGGTTTTTACTGCGGGACTGCAGGAAATTTCCACGTTATTAAGCTCAGGAGGACATGAGGAGTTCGAGATCTGTTTGGGAATTGCCATTCAGATGACAATCTGAAGAAATGATCATAAACTTTGTTTTCTATCTTCCAGCCATCAGACGCGTGTTCGCTCTGTGCTTTTGGCCAACACTAATGAAGTCGGGGCCTTGTCACATCCTTTCATGGCCTGTGTTATTTCTGCTGCTACATACTTATGAGTATTGCTGGGTTTTACTGGGATTTTTGCTTTGATTTTAGTTTACCCATGGCTGGTTCCAAGCATTGTTTACTTTTAAACATCTAATCTCTCAAAAGATCAGTGTTACCATGTGTAACTTAGCACTATGAGAAAGGAATTGGGTGCTTAACTTAAACTGACTCTCAGTAGGTCTTGTGGACGTTCATTTTAATTTTGTTCTTCTGAATTCTTTTCACAAGTTTTGTTACTATGGGAGATGAATTTTGGAAGTAGAAGAGTAATTTAAGGATAAGACCTTTTTTAATAATCTGAATAATTTGTGGCATTTGACAAATATATCTATGTATAGTCTAGGATTTTTAAGACTGGTTGGAGTATTTGAGACTTTGTTAATTTGAATCCAAGCCGTATGATTAAATGCCCTAGATATCTTGGAAAGTTTCAGCCATAATTATACAGTTTTAATGAATTTGTTGCTCTTGAAAATTTGAGTTGACAGCTCCTTGGGATGAAGTCCTGGCTAGCTGTAGCACATGATAGGTAGGGGACTGCAGAGCCCTGAGCATGCTGCATAGTACTCAGAACTCTCCAAACAAAGCTGAGGATTGCTCTTAGCAAAGCCAAGCCTTCCCATCCCCTCAACAGAGGAACTAGATTTTATGTTGTGGACAGCAGGCTGGTAGCAGACACCTGCCATCTTCCTCTCATTTCTGGTCAGAGTTTGTCAGCACATGTCAGCCCACCGGGATGGTCGTCACAGGCCTCATGGTGCAAGGAGGAGTGGAGAAGTTTTGGACACTAACGCTAGCAGTGACAGTACTCTTGAGCCTGCATTCAGGGAACGTATTAATCCCTCCTTCAGGTGTCAAGTTTTAGCACTTCTTACGTATTTTGATTAGCACTGACTAGGAGATTTTTAATCTCAGTGGTGTAGTGGCTTGTTGCATTTAGATACTATTTATTATGAACTAGGCCCAGACGTTGAATATTATCTGACTTCTCTGAAAGCAACCCCTCTTGAGTTAATGTAGTGTTTGACAAGTAAATAATAGTGTATAGTGCCCTGTGAACATGTTTTAACCTGCTCCTCATAAGTTTTCTTAGCTTTGATGCATGTATTTAAAGTATGTAGGATGCAAGACGTGTAAAGATAAAGAAGCTTGTTTATGCATTCAAGGATTTCTTCCTGGGCAAGATTCATGTTGATATCACTCTGCATAGCACTTTATTATCCAGCCTCAGGTACGAAGGGGCATGTAATCTGAAGTTTGGGGGTGGACTTATTTTTCAAATAAAAGCCATTAGGGCCAGCACTTTTGTCCCTTTTCATGTCTTGTGAAGCCTGTGTGATTTCTAACCCTTTATTTCTTTTTTCTCTCTTTTTTTTTTTTTTAAAGCTATTCATGTTTGCTGTCGGGCAGGGCAAATCAATCTTTTCTAAGTACTCTTTAATCATAAATCTAGATGTGTTAAGCTTGCTATTACCTAGCCAGTGGTAACCAGAAACAGAAAAAGGCAGGGGGGAATAGTCTCGACACCATGAGTGGGATCACAGGGCTGCTTGCTCTGTGCACCTTGACTTCAATGATGTTTTTGGTTTTGTTGGTGAGTTGATTTTTTTTTTTTTTGAGAAAGAGGCTACTTTAGTATTCTGTCTAATTAACGTGCTTTGTGATGTCTGTTTTGTGGGCTCTGAATGTTCATTTCACTGAACTTACATTTCCCCTCTGGTTTTCAATAAATCTTGGTGCACCTTTGTATCCTGCCATCTTTTCTGCTCTTTTTCCCCTAGAGTGTTAATTCCCACCCCCTGAATATCTGTAAAATCAGCATTTTATTTTTCCCCTCCTGAGCAGCTATTGCCATCAGCTGTTTTGAAATAATGGCTTTAGATGTGTCCCTTATAGTACCTTGACCCTTCTGTCTGATTTATCATTAATTTCCAGAGATTTGTTCCAGGCTTGAACTAATTCCTTTCCCCCAGGGTCTTGAGTTAGAAAACACACAGGAACCCACTTCCCTTGTTCTTTTGTACCTGGGACATTAATCATATTGCCTACCTCCCTGGCACATGGAGACACTCCCAGTATGGTTAAAGATATCCTGAATGTCCTTCGTTGGCTTTTGTTATAACAACATAGTTCTGAGTTTGTATCCTATCTTGCTACTGCTTGTATCTTGCATCGTGCCCCAGACACTCACACTCTTGCTTCTGGGAAGAGCAGCGCTTTTCTGCCCCAGTTTTCTGCCCAATTACTTCTTCCTACTTCTGCTTGGCACAGGATACTGTACCAGTTAAAAGGGAGCATACCCACAGTGTAGGCACATGATATGGCCATATGCAGTAGAACTTGGGCTTTATGTAACAGTGTAGGAATACTTGTAGATCATCGTTTTATTGGGCTTGTAAGAGTAGTCATCTTATGAATACTTCATAAGATGTGGTCAGCAGAAATTATTCTATCTTGGGTTATAAGTTTTCTTCATTTGAATGTATTGGTCTTAGTGGGATGTGTTCAGAAGGCATTGCACCAACCAGGCAGCAGATGATACCTGCTTGGACCTCTTCTGTCAGGTTGGGAACTGCAGAGAGGTCATGGAATGATGAAGAGTT
Source organism: Cygnus olor (assembly GCF_009769625.2). Taxonomy (NCBI): domain Eukaryota; kingdom Metazoa; phylum Chordata; class Aves; order Anseriformes; family Anatidae; genus Cygnus; species Cygnus olor. The sequence continues at coordinate 78,119,357 of NC_049169.1, read as the reverse complement.
AAGAAGTGATTTGGTCTTGAAAGACTGGGGATGATCAGAAAGACTAAACAGATATGAAAAATAGGTTTGGTTTTAATTCTTCCTAAGGCAGGGAGGTCAGACAATTTGCAGCTTAAAAAAAATATCTTGAAAGTCTTGGACATTAAGGAATCTGTGGATGTCCTAGGAACTCAGTGCAAAACAAAACAAGTGCTTTTATACTGAGTAGTATTAAAGTATAATTGTATTTCCTATATATTCTAATAAGTAACCAAATCTGAGTACAAAGTAGATGCTTGATGTTGCGTGATTCAGGTGATGCCTGGTGTGGCTAGGGTGCACCTGAAGAGATGAGGGAGAGTCAAAGCTGCACCACTGAGTACAAAACACCAACACATTCCTGTGGCAGTGGTGGGAATGAAGGCAAAAGGATGTCAGAACATTTGTAACCTATCAGAGTGAGCAACTCTCCTGAGTTACCTGTGCTAGGCACTATGAAAGTTATGTTTCCTTTTGAAAGTTAAAATCATAAATATCAGCTAGTCCTTTGGAGATCATTCCCATGCCAGGGCCCAGATATTATGTTCTGTTCTTTCTTAAAATAGTAATCAACTTTTTCCAGGAAAAGGACTGAAAAGATTGCTGTGCTGGAGAACCTGTTCCTTTGTAGCTGAGGCTCGCTGAAACCCTCTGCTTCTTTCCAGTTGCTGCAGTGCAGCCCAGCAAGCAGTTACACACTGCTGCTTAGACTGTGATTGCAAATGTAGTGTACCCATATCTCTGTGTCTTGAGACAACAGGAGCTGTCATGCTTGCCAATTCTGAAAAGTAACAACCCAGAAAACTAAATCCACCCTGACCAATTATGAATTTTAGCCCTCCTGATACAAAAAGAAAAGGGGGGAGGAAGAGAACTGAAAAAAAAAAGGCAGTGAAAATATTGATACTGATTTAAATACCTTTAGAATTGTTTTGTACAGTTACTGGAGTGGTTTAGTGACCTTTGATCACATGAAGTGCATCATTGTCTATGAGGCAAAGAATAATTAAATGTATATTACACATTGCTTCTTGTTTGCAAACCTCATGCCAACTAAGTTCAGTTGTAATCTGTGAGGATCCACAGGCACATTAGCTGGCAGAGCTAATATGTAACAACAATACAGACAAATAAACATTTTGAAAGGAAAACATCAAGTCCTACTACTCACAGTGTTTACTGACTTAGAGACTTCAAGCACTGTGGCTGTAGATAACAGTACAGCTTGCTCCTTGCCTCAGTATTGGAAGGATTGCACTGCTTCCAATGCCTGGGAAAAACTTGCCTAAGACCAAAGTATGTCATGAAGTTTTGTTTCTTGCAGGGATCTGTGAATAGAAACCCCATTTATGAGGCAGAAGCAGCTACAAATTGTACAGTGTGTTATGGTAAACAAATGACCTTGAGAGCCATGGAAAAGTCAGAGACACTTACGGGCCTGCATGCCACAGTGGGGGCATCCACAGGGGTAAGAGATTCCTCTCCATCTCATTGCACTTGTGCCTGGTGTCCTTGGATGAAGGATGCCTGAAATCTCAAATTACCTGGAGATGTTTTCTAGTAATACTAAGCTAGAATAAAAATAAATAAAAAGAGCTTTAACTAAAACAATTCTGAGACTAATCTATAAATGTCGGGATAAAACAAAATATGTGGGCAATCTCAGGTTTTGCTGATGACATCTCACCTTTAGCTCCCCAGCATCACTGCACTGGAGCCATGACAAGGTATGTGATGGCAGTGTAGAAACCAGATGCGGTGGTGACCATGTTTCCGGTGAGGAACTGGCATTTCAGCTGTGTTTTGTGGTTCAGCTTGCAATAGCTGCTAGCAGGAGGGGTGTGATGGGCAGCAGCTGTATAGTGATGGGCAGCACACACAGTATTTCTACTATGGGAAAATATCCCAGGTTGCTATATTGCTACCAAATCTTCTGTACAAGAGGGCCTGTGAGGTTCTGGAGGGCTGGGTAGCTGTTTCTTCTTTTTCTTTTCTCTGTACGTTAACTCTGCTTCTCATTTGATTGTGGGAGTGCCCATCGTTGAGCTTCAGAGCAGCTGGCTCCTCTCCTTCCTCGCTGCTCACTCTCACCATCTCACTTTGCCCATTTCCTGGAAACCTCACCCACCACTTTCTGCTCGGAAATGGTCATCTCTTGGGCAGATGCAGGAGCGCAGCATGGCTGGCTTGCTTGTAACCCTTCCTGTCCCTCTGTGCTGCTGCAGAGTGTGGCGAGAGGTGCCGGTGGTAAAATGCCGACCTGGGCCAGCTCCAAGGATGCGTGTGTGAAGCAGGACCAGGCTGCATCACACAGAGCAGCTCAGGGCAGGCTGCAGGAACAGTGTTTTGGACCCCATGGCGACACACCTGGTAACAGTTGGGTGTTGTTTTGGGACTGTGCATGTGTAGAATCAGAGTATTACTGTGGGATCTATGTTTAAAAAGAGGAGTTTCCTAATAATTTCAAGGTGGTAACGGGGGGAGAGTCTGCTGGAAAGCTGAAGTTTCTGCCTGTTTTGGTTAACTGATTCAGCCTTTCGAGGTCATTTAGGGTGGATTGATATGTTCTCATTCTCCGTATGTGTGGCAGTGCAAGGATCCTGCAGATTGCAATAAACGGGGAAAGGGAAGGAGCAGATTGTCCTACCGGAAAGTAAAAGACTCTTTCAGGATTGTGTAGGTTGTGTAATTTGAAGATCAACATTGCTTATGGTGAACAGATGGAGAGGATGATTAGAAGCTACAAGTGCCCTCCTGTGCTATAGGCCCAATGTCAGATAAACTACCTCTACAGAAAATTATCACTTTCTGAAATTCTAGGACAACTGTAGGTTGCGTTCTATGAAATTGAGAGAGAAAACTGGTGTGAGGAGGAGGAAAGGATGTAGACTGTTAACTGTGTGAGACTGCAAACTGCCTCTTGCGAAGCTTAGATTCGAGGTGGTTTTAGTGTCTGGGAATGGTCGGCATTGTTTTTATGAAACCGAGCAAAAGGAAATTCCCATTATTTCAATCCTGGAGCTCACTGTGGTGATCATTAGTACAAGCCAGTGTGATTTTTTTTTTTCTCCTCAGTGAGGGCACACTCACCCACCTCATGAGGTGTAACAGCATAGTACTTACCACACACCAGAGCACACATTAAAATCTGCCCCAGTGATGCATTTTGTTACACATGGCTGTAGTGGAAGTGTCTGAGAACGTCTGGATGAGATCAGTCTACCAGTGCATATACACTGTAAGACAATGTGTAGTTGGTATTAAAGGTTATTTATGGGTTGTGGGTTTGGGTGGTGGCTTTTTGTGTGTGTGCGCGCACCTTTTTGTTGTGTTTGTGTCAGATGCATTTACCTAATGAATGGCAGTGTTGTAAAGCAACAGACTGTGATTGGGGAATAAATCATGGGAATACACTGAGCTGACATAGATCTTTTCCCAGCTGAGAACGAAGCATCTTTCTCTAGGCTTAACTGGCAAAACTACCTGCATGCCATCAGGATCCCGGTTAGAATCAATACTGTGAGAAGTACGAGCACATACAACGGCAGGGTTCAAAATCTTGTAACTGAGTAAGTACACGCTGGTGTCTGGCCAGCACCTGACAGACAAAGCAGTCAGTGTCAGAGCAAGAAAGCACGGTGGAGCTTTCTTGTGAGCTGCATAAGGGCTGGGATGGAAGTTCTGCTCAGTAAGTAGTAAAAGTACTGAAATCAGGAGAAGACAAGTCTGTTTTCCCAAAGATGAAGCAAACCAAACTATAACATGGAAAAAAGAGGCTTTTGTTCATACCCATGGTTAAATCAATGAGAATTATGCCAGTGAGTTTAAAAGGGGAGATGTTCGAGCATCTGATACACTTCTCTGGCACCAACAGAGAGTCCTCCATCATGTGTAGAGAGCACTTTTCTCCAGCCGTAGAAGCCAAAGTCTTCTCAGGACCTCACATGTATAGCATGGGGTCAAAAACAATGTCTGCTCTTATCCCACCTTCTTAAAACACCAAGGAGTGGTTATCTCTTCCAGCTGTTATTGACAGGAGAGCCTCTGTTCAGGGCCCAGGGTGAGAGCACCACGTATTTGTGCACGTGTGCGCTAATCCACAAATGGCTCATATTTTAAATAGCATCTATTGTGTGTTTCTTACCAGTGGGTAAGAAGCTGGAAGTGTTGACACGTATTCCATGTACTTAAAAGAATATTTTAACTGCTGGCACCCTTTAGCAGCTTATTCTTGGTGGTGGTAAACATAATGGCAAGAATGTGCTGCACAAGGAGAAGAAAGAAATGGTCAAAATATGACTGCATATTATTCTGTTTTTGTAGTATGTGCGTGTTTGTTCATGTGTGTGTAAACATACCCTGCAGAATCAGAGTATACAGCAACACGGAAGATGTTACTAGCACATGTATATAATGTATGGTATTACATACAGAAATTGTTTGTTAAATGAACACTAAGATTGTGAAGTCAGGCACTCAAAGCATAGGAAATGCCAGAATTAGATTTGCCTGCACAACCTTAATTCAGCCCCTTTGTGCATATGCATTATGATACAGTCTTTAATTACACGATCACATATCAGACCACTGAAATGATGGTGCTGACAGAATGAGAAGATATTCAGTATTTTTTTAATCCTTATTGTTTGTGTGGCCCTGTGGCAAGCACGATCTGTACACATTTAAACCCTATCTTGAAAAAAGCAATTCCATAATATTCAAATAATAAACACATGTGAAAATTACTAACTTTTTTACATACTTCTCTGTGATTTTTATCACTATATTATTTGAATATGGATGTTAATTTGTTCTCACAATATCCATCTTGATGGTATGTATTCATTTTCCAGATATGGAAAATTTTTTTTTGAAGGGGATGAAAACAGACCAGCTCACTCAAAACCTGCCTAAGTAGTTACAATTGACCTAAAACCCTGGCAGCAATCCAGTTCATTTCAGTCTGCCTTAATCTGTTTTTTTATTTGTCAGGGGGGTTCCTGGACCACCTGAAAACATTTGAACCCACCTACCCCCGAGAAATGCCCTTCCCACCTGGCTTGGGGGAACACTGAGAAAAAGCATTTTTGTGCCCCCTTTCTGAAGCTGAGCTACCATGCATCCAGCAAGACAAGAGCCCTGCAGCAAGCCAGGGACCGAGCTGGCCTGGCTATAGCGTGGATGCTCAGCGCTCGGAGGGACAGGGCCTTGAATGGAGTGGTTGGTCCCATGGAGAGATACAGGCACTTAGCCTGATGTTAGCAGAAGAGAAGGTACATAGCTTAAGCAAAAAGGATCCTTGCTGAAGGGTGCTTTTCTGTCAGTGGATAGAGGGAAACAGAGTTCAGTTGGACTAGACTTCTCCTGGCCGCACCTCAGAGGCGTCCCCTCTGTCTCCACTGGATGTAGCGGGAAGCTAACTGCATTTGAGCCACATCTGACTTTTCAAAGTGTTGTTTTCACTTTATTTCAGCTGTCTGTATCTATAAAATATAGCAACAGTTGACTGCAAAATACAGCGTCTACACATAACATTCAGGTGTATCGGGTCAGAAAATGGGGCATGGCTGGCTAAGGGTTTCCTGCACAGACTTAGGATTCCTCCAAACTGTCCACGTTGAGCTTGCAAATCTCTTCCTTGTTCAATACTCACATTCCAGTACCTAAAATGAATGAGTTAATGGTCCAGCAGGCAACTTTGTTTTTAAGTATGCAACTCATGTTCATTCCCAGAGCTGGCCCTTCTTGGGTGATATCCTACTAGAAAAAATTGGAATGTGATCATGTAATTAGAGAGCATCGCAATGCATATGCACAAAGACCGAAAGCTCATGCTTTTAATGGCTAAATTAGGAATTATTGTACAATCTTAAGTCTAGTATTTTGCAACTGTTGAATGCTCACTTTTATTCAGCCTTTTTTAACAAGAATGTGTTTTGTAATGTAAAACTGAGGAATAAAAATACAATGTGGAGCTCTGCTGCCCTTTCCTCTAAGTTGTTAGAGGGGGTTACTTACAGATTTTCAGTAGAGGGCACCACCACTTGGGCCAGCAGAGTACTTGCTGGTAGTAGGCTGTTACTTGCTATTAGCTAGGGGCAGCAGAGGATGGGCTGTGTTGGTCAGAAGTCCAGCATGTACCCCAGACTCTGGGGGTAGCGTCCCCTGGCAGCACTGACGCATTCTGCCATGTACTCTAACTTTTTTTTTTTTTTTTTTTTTTACTTTTTCATCTTCACTTGTGATTCTTGCTCCTCAGCTTCTGCTGGCCCCATTGCTCTTTTTTTTTTTTTTTTTTTTTCCCTCAGTGCTCCTTTTTTGTGTTTTAGGTCTTTTCATTAAGTTGCTTTGTCTGTCTTTACTATTTCACAGAATCACAGAATTGTAGGGGTTGGAAGGGACCTCTAGAGATCATCGGGTCCAACCCCCCTGCCAAAGCAGGTTCCCTAGAGCAGGTTGCCCAGGAAGGCGTCCAGACAGGCCTTGAATATCTCCATAGAAGGAGACTCCACAACCTCCCTGGGCAGCCTGTTCCAGTGCTCTGTCACCCTCACTGTGAAGAAGTTCTTTTGCATGTTGGTGTGGAACTTCCTGTGATCCATTTTGTGGCCATTGCCCCTTGTCCTGCCCCCACAGACCACTGAAAAGAGGGTGGCCAAATCCCTCTGTCTCCCACACTTGAGGTATTTATAAACATTAATATAAAACGTTAATTATTAAACATTAATAAGATCCCCTCTCAGTCTTCTTTTCTCAAGGCTGAACAGACCCAGGTCTCTCAGCCTTTCCTCACAGGGCAGATGCTCCAGGCCCCATATCATCTTTGTGGCCCTCCATGGGACCCTTTCCAGGAGATCCCTGTCTTTTTTGTACTGGGGAGTCCAGAACTGGACACAGTACTCCAGGTGAGGCCTGACCAGGGCAGAGTAGGGGGGGAGGATCACCTCCATTGACCTGTTGGCCACACTCCTTTTAATGCACGCCAGGATCCCATTGGCCTTCTTGGCCACCAGGGCACACTGCTGGCTCATGACCAACCTGTCCTCCATGAGGACCCCTAGGTCCTTCTCCGCAGAGCTCCTCTCCATCAGGTAAGGAAGCAAACGACAGGGTGTGAGGTTTTGCTCCTTCTAGCTCTGTCCAGTGCTAACACCTGGGAGCTTTCTGGTGACCCAGAAGAGCAGCCGGAGGAAAGGTTTGTGAAGCCCTGTGGGGGGAGCAGGTTGGTTGGCACGGCAGAGGTGGATGTAGCGTGCCCAATGTAACAGGCTGGTCACTCTGTTACACTGATTTTCAGCAGATCTTTTCTGCATGTGTGCAAACTGAAAGCCCCATCTTCCACAGACTTAGCATTCAGGTGGCTGGTAGCAAAGGACAAGTCACAAAACTGTCACACTCCCGAGACAGATTTCAAGGACACTGAACAGCATTTTAAGCTGAATCACTGGTTTAAGCCAGGGCATCCTAGGAAAAGGCACGTGGCTCAGGTCATGAACAGTACTGCATTTAGGCACTAGAGTTCAGTTTTTGATTTGTATACTCACTGTTGTGGTGGTACTAGCTGCTGCATTTATTTTATTATATATAAAATGTATGGGGTATTAGGCTATCTCCAATTAGGAGTGGGGCGTTTCTGGCAAAGCGGAGGTCAAGGCTTGCCCACTAGTGGTGTGCCTCCTGCTGATACTTAGAACAAGTATTTGGGGAGAAATGCAAACTGTAACAGGGCTTTTACAGCAAGGGCTGTAAGAACTCTGTCCTCGTGAGAGGACAATCAGAGATTTAATGTATTACTCCAAATGTTACTTTGCCTTTTATTACAGAGCTGCTTGGGCTGACTGGCTGTATGCAGCATGGTTACTGAAGTAAGAAATACTGCTTTGCATTCAAGAAAGCAGATTTTCATGGTTGCATCTGAAAACAAAACAAAACAAAAAAAAACCAGCTGAAATAAGCCAAACTGTAACAACATAATCAATGATACCAATTTTCAAAAATAATTCATATTAAACTACTATAATACAAGTTTGGGGGATGTGAGATACAGCCATATGTGGAGATTCTAGTCAGCCTGTTGTTTTGGTGATAATATACTGTGAGGGGGGATGAGGATTTGCTTCTTTGCCAGTTTTAATAGAGGCAAGGTAACTAATTTGATTCTGGAGACTCTCATCATGAGTTGCTTGAAGGTGTTCAAATTTGCTTATGAAATAGTCCCTTCTGAGCTAAGGAGATGGAAATGAGACACTAAAAGGCTTTCTTGAAGTGCTTCCATGTTTCTCAGCTCAGAACATCACATTTGATATTAATATTAGGTACTGAGGCAAAGTCATCAGGTAGGAAAGGGAGGAAATGTAGAAATAGTCATTTTCTTATGTGTTTCCTCAGGATGCTATTTTGAGGCTTTAAAAAAAAAAATCATGCTTTGCTGATGAGGCTGCTGTAAACCAGGGAAGTGGCAGATGTAATTTAAGTCCCAGGGCCCTGCCCTAGAAGAGGTCCAATACTGGCAGCATACATATTGCTTATATGAAAGCAAACAGATGGATACATTTGGTCAGTTCTGCTGGGTTCATATGGAAACCTTCAGAATTTTTCCTACTGTTTTAAGTGGAATACTTAAATCTGTTATCTGCTAAGAGTCTGTAATTGTCCACGGTGGGTGCTTTTGTAGCTTTGAAAAGGGAGCATTTCCTTAGTGAGGATGTCTTTGGATCAGATATGTTTATCTAAGTGATGAAAGTTGTCCCTCCCCACCAATTTCCTCCCCACCCCCCCCCCCCCCATGCTCCAGGACCAATTCAGCAACTGCTGAGGGAGTGAGCTGGATTTTTCTCAGCTTCTGTGGCAGGAGAACTGTCAGCTGAGTCTTAATCATGGAGTTATTACTGGTGGTGAAAATGCAGAAGAGAGAAGAAATCCAGCTTGCTTTTCAGATGCTAGATTGATTGCAGAGACAAGTTTTGGTTATTGTTAGCAGGGGGGAGAGGAAGGAGGAGATGGGGAAAACAAAAACATCATATTTTCTTTAATTAAGAAAAACACTAATTTTCTGATACTAATTCATGCTAAATTCCTGTTGACAGTTTTTGATGTCTCCCAATTCAAAACAACTGAAAGCAATCAAGTGAAGGGAGAAGAATGGAGAATCAAAGAGGGGGAGTGTAGCTGTATTAAAAGAATGCAGCTTGAAGCATTAATACTTAGTCTGGATGGGGCGAAAGTGGGATTTATTGGTAATGCCTGGGACTTTTATTTGAGAGTACTCATAGGTTAGTATGTGTGCACACATGTAATGATCTAGTATGTTATCTGTTGCATGAAGGAAAAAATTGAGGTGTGACTCACTCTAAAAGCCAATCATACAGATATGCCAGCATCTGTATTATCATCACCTGACTTTTTTCAAGTGTATAGCATGTAAAAATATATATATATATATATATATATAAATGACAATGCTATCAATGACAGCTCTGTGCAGTATTAAAGTTCTTAAAGAAAATCATTCTTGCATTTGGAATCATGTAAGAAATAGGATACTTTTCTCAGAAAGTGTTTAGCTTTAAAGCTTTCCAGGAAGACTGTAAACAAAACAGAGAGAAAAATGAAATCCCTGATATTAAAAGCATGCTTCTATGAAGATTGCAGTTGTGAGTGCTTCTTTCTTTCTTTTTCTTTTTTTTTTTTAAATTAGACAATTTAGACATTAGAGGCAAAAATTTTCTTATTGCAAATGGGACTTAGAAAAGAAGAGTAGAAGCTGAGCTCGCTCAGAGAGAGAAAGAGGGCTTGAATTTGACAAAAATAATTTCTTCTCTATACCCGTCTTATCCTCCTGAGCTACATGCTTCTCACAGAAACAACTCCACCCACTGGTGCAGAAAATGGCCATCTCTTGTTATCTTCTCTGGAGGTTTTGTTCTGATAATGCTGGGTTTGGGGATTAACATGAGTAGCCCTATCAGAGTTTTAGATATGGTACCAATACAGAAAGATCCATCTATACAATTTAAAATACACCTGTTAACAGAGATTTAACAGCCATTTCATTCTCTACTATTCATCATATTCACACATGGGATATGCATTAACAGACTGAGCTACATCATTTCTATTCTGTAGCAGCATCTCTATGCAGTAATATTTTATGTAGTAATAATTTTCTTCCTATTACAGATTTTCTAACTATGTTAATGGCAGTAGACTGGCCACAGAGACATCCGTGAGAACTACCTTTGCAGTGACATTTAAACAATTTATTTGATCTTGCTTTAGCATACCTAATCATGCCTTTCTTTACGCTGTTGTCGACCTTAGGAGAACTTTGTATGTAATTGTGGGTCTTTCAATCACATTTAACTTTACAAAAAGATATGCAAATTTCTGTGATGTGTTATTTCTGAAGTCTTTGGTATGTGCAGCATATACATGTTCAGTTGGATACCCCTCGACTGCGTGGGCATGTTTGAGTAGCAGCTGCCCAGCAGCTCCAAGGCTGGTGGCTGAGTGCAGCCGTGTCTTAGCTGGGGTTGCTATCTTTTAAGGGTATGAAGTTGTTGGGTATGTACTTGGCATACCCAAAGCAGGAGGTGCTATCAATAAGCATTTTTTTTATGTATGCTAATGAAAAAAAACAGAGCAGAAAAAGGTTGATAATATAAGAGGAGTTCTATATATACTAGTTTACCATGCTGTAATAATTATCAATTGTAATTTAGAGAAACCAAAAAATGTGGATTTCTGGCTGAAATGTGCTGCTGATGTGAGAGTGCTGTTGGCTAAAAGCCTAAAATGATGACTTTTGCTTTGAGAGGACGTATTTCATCATGTACTTGATGTAGTTTTTTCCATGCTTGAGCATATGCAAGAATGCTTGTTCTTGGGATGAGAATGGTTAAAAACCACCCACTAGTACTACGGTTGCTCTGACCTGTATCAGTTACTATCAGAATCAGAAGTCCTGGTGTAAGGAGTTATTTTTTACTAAAAGATAAACCCACATGTTTTAAGTATGTCTTTTTCCATAAACATTTGTAGAATAACATGCAACTTTGCCTGCTTTATTTCATGCCTCTCTTTGCTTCTCAATCCTGGTCATGAAAAACAGAGTCACTGCCTCAGAAAGTGGTGTAAAAAGAAAGCCGGTTGCTTCAATGGGTCAAGCAGCTGGCCTTAGTGTGTGTTTGCACACAATGTGGTGTTACTGAATTACTGAACTGGATTCTTTGTCCATATGTAATAGCTTGTCTACAAACAATAATAATCACGGTACGTGTCACGCTCAGTTCTCAAAAGCACTGGAGCTTCTCTTTTGAAGGGGAAAATTCAAAGCAATCATCAGTTATCCTAAAATTGTCAGTTTTGGTTTCCACGTTCATACCAATTTTAGTGTCTGGTTCTGATTTTTCCATTATCCTGCATCTTATATACAGCTATGGTTTGCTGTTTGAAATGAGTAGTCCAAGGATAAGACGAGGGAAAACCACACTTTCTGTCCTAGGGGTAAAGGGAATTATATGTAGCTCAACTTTCTCAAGTGACAACATTCATTAGGCTGCTACTACAGACATTTGTATGTAGGCACAGATAAGTTGATATTTTCTGGGCACTTCAGTAATAAAATCCTCAATCAACATTTACAGAGGGTGTTAAGCTTTTTTTTTTTTTTTGATTTCTTCGCTTGTCACTTTCAAAAAAAAATATCTTGGATGGAAGTGTGAAACCACAAAGCTAAACCAAGTCCATTCTGACTTTCTTCAGACATACTTTTTCTTTTGCCTCCTTCCCTTGGATACGTGTGTGGGTCCTCCTTAATGTTCTCCTCAACCTACCGCGTTCTGTGTGGTCCCATCTGGTGTCTGTAGTAGTAGCAGCCTGACTGTTGCAGAGTGAAGAGTACCTTAGCCATCTTTAAACCAAAAGGAAAAGAAATAAAATACAGAATTGAAGCTATGAGTGTGGGCAGGAAAGAGGTAGCCCTTCCTATTGATTTTTATTTGCTATTTTTTTCTCATATGATATTTTAGTCTTGTTTTTTTGGTTTAGTTTTTATTTGTTTGGGCAAGTTTCTTGCCATTTACCTTTGCATTTGCATCTCCTATTGATTGGCAATTTTTAAACTGTTTATTGTGCTCTTTTGTTTAGCTGTTCAAGAGCTAAAACAAAAGCCACCAGGCCCTGTGAGGGACACATTTGCATGCGGCGAGCGTTGCCTGAGGAAAAAGTAATTGCTAATGCATATTTATGTGACACAAATTTGCCATTTGTTTATGCATAAAATTATCAATAGTGCAGGGCGGCCCAGCCGTAGAAAATGGTGACCTTTTTAGCTTAATAAATAGAAATCAGCTGTTATTGTGAAGAGATCAGCCATTTATTCCGTGTTGAGGGACACTGTCAGGAAAATGTAGATTGGTGCCGGCAATATCATTAAATGGAGGGCCAGTGACCCTTTCGGTATAGTCTATTATACTTTATCTAATAGGCGATAAATGACTCTGGTTGGCAAATAGATTTAAAAAAAAAAAAAAACACACCAACACCACCAACAAAAAAACCCACAACTCCTCCAGACCTTTCTCATTCCTCAGCCTTATGAACAGGTAGTAGATACTGATGAGGTAATCTTGCACAAGCCTGCTGGTGGTATTTTTCTAGCAAAAGAGTGACTTAAAGATAATAAAACCCAACCCCCCAAACCCACTCTGTTTAAACTTGTTTTGACTGTTTGGGGTTGGAGTGGGTAAAATGACCGAAGCCAGCATGTGATTCTCCCTAGTCCACGCCACCATAAGCAATATTCTGGAAGGCCCAATCGTTAATCTTATTTTGGCTCCTGAAATGAGAGCTCATCGTCTGGAAGTAGAAGGTAGGGTTGTTTCTGAAGACAACACGTTTTCAAAAACAGGGATTTTTTTCCTCATCTTTGTACAGTTTTTAAAGAGTGGATAAGAATTTGCAAGATTATACCTCAAGACACTGAAGACTTCACAGGCAGAATGGTTGCTCAGGAGATGTAGCAAAACAGTCTTGATGCTTCTCCACTAATTCACCTCAACCTTAATAGGCAGGCTTAAGACTTGAAGAGTCTCAAAACTAACAGCCGTAAGCCTCAGGAAGTTCATGTGAAACCGAAAGTACACGCTGAAAACCCCACGTTTCTGTTTCTCTCTCATTCTGTTCTGCATAGTGCACTGCACCGTGCATAACTGGAAGCAGCTTTATCCACCCCACAGGTGAAATATGGAGAGATGTGAGTCACAGTAACTGTAAATGGTTGTGTTTTTGGTGCATGATGGACTGGGCGTTCAGTTTCTATCCCCAGGAAATATCCACTAGATGTTTGTGCTGGCAGTATTTTACTTCTGAAAGGCTATGTTAGATGATGATGAGATAACTGGGCTGTCTATGTGGATAAGGCTAGGTGAGATGAAATCCCACCCGTTACCACAGTGGGACTGCTCACCTTCAGGAGCTGGAGACGTGCCTCTGCCCACCCCTCTCCCTTGGGCTTACAGAACATCCTGACGTTGTTCTGTGCTGTGGAAGGGCAGATCAGAGGCATCTTGAGACTTTGCTCTGTTTGCTTCCTAAAAACCTGCCACAATCTGATGTCATCCTTCCGGAAAAGCCACCACAATGATGGCACTGAGTGGCATCTTCCTGGCAGCCTCAGTAAAGTGGCAAAGGAGTGAACGGGATGAAGAAACCTGCCAACTGTGTCAGTGGAAAACTCTGGGAGACAGGGCCGTGTGGGGCTGATGGTGTGGAGGTTGTGGTCGGAGGCAGGGCTTCTGTCCTGGAGGCTGTGTCACTCTCATTTTCACTGCTGTCAAAGCTCAGGAAGAGTTTGTGTTGTTGTTGTTCTGCGGTTGTTTGTTTTTAATAGTAAAAACTACTGATATATCATATGGATCATAAAACATAGTATAGAATATATATGAGTACGTAATACAGAACACTATAATAATGTCGTAAAAGGCTTTGTTAAGAATATGTGCTACTGTTCGAGACTTCATACCAATGTTTCCTTGTGTATCAGGACAGTTCGTTTGTGTTTCTCTCTGCACTTAATTCCTGTGCACAGAGCTCTCACCTCGTTCTGGAATGCTGCCCTTCTCATCCCAAATAATGGGCTCCAAACCATGTTGCAGTATAAAAAATATTAAAAAGAGGAAAAAAAAAAAAGTACAGTAGGACATGTTATGGAAATGGAGAGAAGGTGAAAGAAAAGCTAAAAGTATGAATTTGTGGGGTGCATCCTATGAAATCACAGATAAGGTCACAGATAAGGTGCAATGAAATTTAATTACAGAGTAGGATCTAGTTTGTTGGGTTTTTTTCTGGTTCTGTCACTGCTCTCAGAACCGTAACCAAGAACCAAAGTTTCTGAAATCTTTTTAAGCATTTGGGGATTGCCTTATATTTTCATTAATAACAGCTATAATTATATGGTATTTTTACCTTTATATACATATTAACTTTACTTAAAGCTTTGCTTATTCCAAGTATTTTTTTTCCAAAGGCTCCTTTCTCATAGGGATAGCCCCAGCTCTGCTCCTGAAGAAACTCTGTCTGTACATCAAAACTCACAGCCAGTCATTAGCCTAAGTTTTACTTTTTCTTTTCAGTCATTAAAAAAAAGACTTTTGAAGTATGCTATTTGACACCAAGTAGAAAGATTTATGTAGATAAAATTAACAAGTAGAATATTTTGAAGTGTATTTTATGGGAATAAATTGTGGGCCCACACTGTTGTAAATTAACCAGGCTCTACCTGAGATTCTAGCTCAGGATATTACTACTATTTTCACAGTTGTGGTGGTGATGGATGTTTTTATTCCCTGATTTTTCTCGTATCTGTAATTGCTCAGGTGCTTCGGCCTACTTGTGGAAGAGCCTGTGCTAAGTACAGGGAAACAGAAAACAAGGCTTCTTCAAAAATGTAAAAATATCTAGGTTTATGGAAAGTCACAAAAGTTTTCTAAAGAAGAGTTGCTTGAGGGAGCAGATAGGTCAGACACAAGACAAGGATGAGCAAGTATCAGTGATCAAAGCTTTTAGTCAAAGACACAAGAATGAGTAAAATGACTGTTGCTTTTTCTTTGTAATTCTGCTTACATGAAGAAGACATGGGGCATCACTGCCTTGGTTCTAGGCTGCTGGCAAAGACAAAAATATGTAGGGGAATATTTGTTTACTGTGAAGGGCTACAGGTCTGATCTTCCTGTGATGTGTCATAATTGTCCCGGGATCTGATCCTAGGTAGGAATGAGTGGAATGGGGCTTGTTCCTTCTTCAGCTCTGGGCATGTGTCAGTTGTATTAATAATGTGTTAGGGTAGGAAGATGAAGGACAAATTTTATGTTGTGCTAATTAGTTGATGAACATTTAGTAAGATAACCAACCTGATGGAAGAGTTAAGTAATTAGTATTTTCTGGTTCTCTGGGATGTGGTTAACCAGGTAGTCTGGTAGGTCCTCCAGATCCTTCCTTTTTAAGGAAATTTTGCTGGCTTTCCCTCACTGAAGACTGACTGTTTTCCCCCTTCTTTGACATGATTTATTGGAAAAGCCCATAGAGGTATTCATCTTGCTAAGAGCAAAATTTCATGTTTGAGTAAACTTCTGTGTAAAATATAGAGAACACATTTCTGCTTGCTCATTTGACTGCTGAAAAGCAAAGTAGGAAATGGAGGTTTGTCCTAACAAGGCTTGCCTGCATGCAGAGCTCAGTATTGAACCAGGAATGGCTGTCTTTCGAAACCTTGCCCACCAAGCTGCTTTTGGTGCCTCTTGTTTTCCCTGAATGCTGTCAGAGCTGTAGGGCTGGCAAAGTAGTTGTATCCAGTTAAACCAGTAGAGAAAGTGTTTGGTTTTATGTGTTGAGGTTACTGACTGCAGAATTTGGTTGTGGGTTTTGGGGTGTGTACTGTGTTGATGAATAAATATAAACGCTTGTTTTCTATTCCAAATGAACTATTTTGGTTAGACTAGATTGATATTAATCAAAAACCATAACACAGCTTAGGGATGCAAAACCTGGCCACCACTGGCCACCTGAGATGGTGCGGGCTTTGGCTTGTGTGAACTTGACACATTAGGGTCTCAAGGATGATCACAGACTCATGCAACTGTCTTCACGTGATCCAGTTAAATAATGGTAGTATGAATATTTTATGTGTTCAAACCACTGCTTTGATATGCACTTGGGAGTCATGTAAAGCCTATTTTCGCTATTTTACAACTAGGTAAACTGAGGCACAGTACTGGGGAGCCTATGGCTAGATAGGGCCACATGGGTCAACCAGCCCCGCTGCACTCTTCCGTGCAACTGTCACGGGCCTCTGCAGGAGGGACTCAGCCCACATGTGCATCTCAGCCTCAAAACATCTTCCTCCTCTGCAATAGGTCTGTGTCCTCTCTCCCCTCTTCAACAACTTGGGAATAAAACAGCAGCAGCCCCAACTACAGCAAGTGCCTGGATCTGGGGTGCATCACACTCCTGAACCATGCAGGATGAGGTGGGGTTTGGGAAGTCACGCTGTCCAGCTTTAGTTGTTGAAGTTTAGGGCTTGCTGTCTCAGTTCGTGGAGATGCCTCCCCAAAACTCAGGTGCTACTTGGAGACTCTGGAGGCAGGGGTCTAAGTCACAGGGCAAGTACATGAATAACCCCTAGTCACAGGGTAACAGCTGAAAGCAGAAGCAGAAGGCTGCTTGCTCCAAGTCCCATCCTTGCACCACTAACCATGCTAAGCAGTCTAATCACACATGCACGTTATACTGGAGATAGAAGAAACAGAATCGATGAGTGTAGGTTAGCTGTTCAAACACTCAAGCGAAACAGGAGTATGCAGTCCTATCTTTCTTCTGGTTTGAGCTTCATATTGATTTATCATGATAAAAGGTGCCACTTTAGTTCTAATAATGTCTATTTTTCTTTTCTTTCTTTTTTTTTTTTTTCTTTTGCTATTACATATTTCTATGGCAGCTTTTACATGTGATATATTTTGGGTCACACATTAATTTACACCAGCCTCTGTTCTGCAAAAAAAAGTTCATGAACTAAACGAAAAGCGATGGGGAGGGGGATGTCTAGCAGAGCCCAGGGTTTTGTTTCATGTTTTGGATGCATTTTCTTTTTAAAATAAAATTGTTGATATGCATTTGCTTTTATTTTTCTAGCCTTCCTCTTGCTGGTGACCGGGTTCCTGTTTGATCCTGTTTACAAGCTTCCAAAGATTGAAAATAACCCCAACTCCTCTGCATTAGGTAGGAAAACAAAACCATATAAAGACATACTGCAATTACTCTGGAGGGCTAGCAATATGGAAGAGTGTGGTGTGAAGGAAGAGCTTGTGGAGAAAAAGGAGAAGGTTACTAGGTTACCACAAAAGACATTAGTGTACACAATTTTTCTCACCCACTCTTTTGGGCTGGGGAGGAGTGGGCAGATCAGCAAGTAAAAAAGGATGTTCTTCAGGATGTGTATTTCCATGTAGATGTTTTAAGTTTATCTGTACTGTCTGTTACTTGTTCAAGCAGTTTTGCAGTTCTATTTCAATGTATTCAAAACCTCCCAAGATATAATTTTGAAAGATTAGCTGGGGGAGGGGAGGTGTTTTTTGTTTGTTTGTTTTCTTTAGAAACTTACTGGCAAGATAAAGAATTTTTCCCTGAATTATTATAAACTTCTAGATATACATGCAATATTTTATTAGTATTGGTGTGTAAGTAGACATATCCTAAGTAATAAATTTTTACAAGCACTTTATAAAATGAAATACTTTACAGTTAAGGAGAGTGGGTGGAGGGAGAGCAATTCAGTTAAATGTTGTTTTGGGCCTGACAGGAGACTCAGCTATAGGTAATTCCACAGTTAGTGCATCGCGTTGATCCCATAGTAGTCCATGCTTAACCTGGCTGACATGAATAGTAAATATTTGCAGAGTTATGGATTCAAAGATAAGTACCTTCTTAAGGTGTTTTTATTTTGATTGTTATTGTTCTTTATCTTCCTATTGTGAACTTCGGGAGGAGTGGAACATGTCAAATGCTTCCGAGTGCCAGGAGATTACCCTAGCTTTACCTAGCTTGACCAGGTTCCTCTCAGTCATGAATTCTGGTATAGTTTATGCCTTTGCAGAAGGGGAGTGGAAAACACTACCACATCAGACATATACAAATATACAGACAAATACAGCCACAGTGACAGATAGCACTTATGTCTGGTCTTCATGGGTGGAGATAAAAGAAAAGGTATGGAGGGCAGCAGGTAGCTATGACCAGTTTCACTGAGGGCTTAGGGCCAACTCTCAGATGAAACCCTGGGCCAGTTTCTGGATTTCATTATGATTTTGTCCCCATGCAGACGACTATTCCATGGTTCTTGTCAGGAGAAAACTTCTAATCAAGTCTGAATGTAGGGTTATGAGATTAACTGATAATATATTGATGTAAATCAGCTTTTTCTGCTTTGTAGTGATGCTTTAGACACATATCAGACGACAATCTAAGTCAAGGTATTTTAAAGTGATTGATTTAGATACAAAAAGTTTTATGATTCACTTTTCTCTTTTCTAACTGTCAGAAGTCAGCTGTGACGTTCTTGTATTTCTTCCTCTTCTAAGTAAGCCTATCAAAGAAGAAATCACTAATTTACCAACCAGTGCTTAGTAATCAAGGAAGTGAAACTTCTACTTTAGAGAGAGACGAAATTCTTTGCTGAGTTGCTGAATGATTTTAAATAATATAAGCTTTCCATGTTGTACTGGGCAACTGACTTTTTTTTTAAGGCTTTCATTCTGAGAGGGGTCACCAGCCTTTGAGAATGAGCCACTTTGTTGACAAATCTGTCCTCTAAACTGAACGGCGTTAATTAGAACTTGATGCTGCAGATTCTTACTTTTTAATGTGGGTGGTGGTATCAACAAAAAATTATAATGACTTTGATTGAAAATGATTTTAAAAGGTCTGCCACCTGTAGATGAAAATGTGCATTACTACACATGATAATTATCAAGACTGAAGGCCATGACATGATCCGTTGACCTCTTGAAATCAAAACACTTACTGTAAAGAAAAAAGGGCACAGATTTCTCCGGCTATGTTAATATAGCATGTCTGTATATTCAACTATATCAGTACACTGTTATATATATAGGGTAAAAGATACTTTGGATTATCTGTTAGACCCAAATTTTCTGCCTTCTCCTCTGCAGGCTTGTAAATCTCTCGCTAATTTGTATGTTTTGAGATCTTTTTTCTTTTTTTTTTTTTGATCTAATGAAATTGCCAAAAATATTCAGGTGTCTGAGACAGCAGCAAAATGTCTCTGAGCCACCCTACAAAAATAAATGAGTTTTGTGTGTGCAGGATGAAAAAGAATGTGTACAGAAACAGATTTAAGCTTCAGGCTTTCTACAGGGGCATTTGCAGTAAGGGATGGAAGAAATAACCCAGCAACTATCATTGTAAAAATTATGAAAAGCACTTTGATGGTCTTTTTTAAAGTCAGTTCACTAAACAGGGGCCAAAGCAAAAGCCTGAAAGGCAACTCGTAGCTTGCCATTAACAACCTAAGCCCATCGCTGCTCTTTGCAGTTGAGAATGAGTGCTTCTGCATGCAGTAATGGTGAGAAAAACTAAAGGGAAATAAAGGATGCGAATGAAAGATTTTCTGTTTTCATATGAGTACTTGGAACACCAAGCAAGCAAGGAAGCAGCAATTTTAGCTAAGCTTAATGTAATAGAAGACCATTGCACCCAAACTGTCTCAGCAGAACTTCCTGCATAATTAGATTGTAAATCTTCTCAACTGAGGAAGTTTTGCCCAGGGTCAGATTGTCTAAGTAATAATCCATTCTACATAAATTAGAAGGTTTGAACTGCTGGGATACCTTATTATGTTAGATTTTTTTTTTTTATATTCCTAATATAACTAAGGAGAACAAAAGCAACAATTCTTTTTCTTTTCTCTTTTTAATTATGTTACATCTCTTTAACTTTAGACTAACTCAGAAGGCCTTTCCTGTAGGTTTTTGGATTTTTCCTGAGCAATGATGATGAAGTTGCTGCCTAGGCAAATTAATACATTTTTAATATACTTCAGAAAGTGATAGCACAGAATCCTTTGGCTGCCGGATTCTGTGATATCACTTCCTCAGTGAAGCATTTAGTAAGAGATTCTGCTGCTCTTTACTTGTGCTGCAGTTTTTGTGATACTGAAGTTTTTACCTCACACTATGACTCCTTTGTTCTGCAAAGAATAGCATTGCCATCTTCAGGGTAAGAATTAATGGACGTTAATTTACTAACAGCTAGTTTACAGCAAGCAAGCGCCTAAGTTTTTAATTCAATTATTTTCTTTGAGAAAAGGAAGATTGTGGGTACTTGAATTGTATATACAACTATAAGTAAAAGTGACAGGGGCTAAATCCTGAGGTCGTTATGCAGGCAAAAATTGCCTTTGGGATTTCGGTATTTGACCTGCACAAAGAAAACAGTGTTTAGTGTAACACCAATTAATGTGTAGGGACTTGTTCTTGTTTTTTTGTTCTACATCTGACTTTCACTACAAAATGGAAGACTGGCCATCTTTTCAGGAGAGCATATGCTTATTTTTGCAGGAAAAAATAATTTACTGTAGATCTAGAGGGTTTTTTAATCATATTTAAAGCCGTATTTAAGAAGCAGGCATATTGCAGCTTTTGGTCTAGACTCTCATGGTGTCTGTGTATACTCCACTGTTGCTAAAAACCAGGGAGAGGGGATGTAGAGGGACTTGTTGGAAGTGCTCACGATGCTGTGAGGTTCAGGCTGCTGGGGCTATTTTGGGCTTGTGCCGACTCCACAGTCCCTGTTAGGTGCATGCACAAGATCTGGACTCACACAATGATAGTAACTGGTAGCAGGATTGCAAAGTCGGCTTGATCTAGGTTTGTGGTGATTTTTTTTTTGTCAGATGTGCAAGTGTTGAGGCAGTTGAGAGATGAATTAAAAGCTATATGACAAAAATGTTAGCTTCTGTTGTTAATGATGTTTTTAAACATCTGTCTCTTGTTACTGAAAATTCATGTGTAACATTATGGTAATTTTTTTGGAAAGAGAAAAAGGAAACTGTCTGGAGTGGGGGAGGTAAGAATTCGCTATTTCCCATTTACTTCCTGTGTTCAAGGGTAGAAAGTCAGAAATGGAATGGATAATTCTTGGATTTGAAAATGCATGAATATTTTGCCTGGTCCTTGTTCTGTCTGACCTGCTGACCACAGAGTCACCGGGCAGTTTACTCTGCAGAGCGCTGACAGCTGAAGGCAAAGCCTAAATTTTGATGGACACAGCAACCACTCTCAGAGGTCCTGGAAACAAAGATACTCCCAGTCTCAAGGATGTGTGGTCACCCTTCTTTCAACTGTTGTGCAAGGAACAGATTTCAGCATATTTTTTTTTATTCTTATATATCACTGTGAGACCCTAATGGCTGTGGAAAATGAATGCCACTTTAAAAGACACAAGGGAAAGAAATTGAGGATCTTTGAAAGGCTTTTGAAACTGGTATTTCGGGAAAACACCAAAGCATTCAGGTGCCCTTGGAAAATGCTAGAGTAATGGAAATCAGGAGATAAGTGGAAGTCAAAAACAATGTTTTAAAATCCAGACTTGCTCTCATTACTGTCATTATAATCTTTATAAATAAATTACTCTCATATGCTTAAATTGTTCATTTTTATTATTATTATTTATTTAACAGCAAGTAGCAGTGTCTTTTTTCAGGAACTCCAGAAATGAAGAAAAATCAGAAATCAGACCTCCAGACTACTTTTGAGGCAGAAATAATCCAACCATTATTTCTGGTGTAAAAGGTTTGTGAATAGCATCATTTGCCTAGAAGCTGTTTTCCAACCTAATAACTTCCAGAATAATGACCTAAAACTGTTTCCAAGAGGATTAAGGCCCATATAACTATTAGGAAGTATAAGTTTTTGAAAAAGCTTATTTCTGATTGGCTGAGAGATGAGTTCTGATTTAGGCTAAAGCTGCTTGCTTAGGAGAATCAGTTTCAATCTCTCTGAAGTCAAAAGTGTTGAAGTAATCCTCTGGAGACGGATTGTCAGAGGGTTTTATATATAAATATATATGAAGTAGATGTATATATAGATGTTACGTATGGCTATAATGACCTCAAAGATGGTCACTTAACTGTTTTTAACCCATTCAGGACGGTGTTTTAGTCTTTGGCTTGAACTTGTCTTGGGAAAAAAAAGAAAAAAACACACAAAAAAAAGCATTCAAAATGGGTTGAGAACACAGCTGGACACTTAGCTTGTTGGTTAATCATCACCTGAACGCTCTTCATTGAAGAGACTGGAACAGAAATTAAATCTCTGCTGGTATTGCTGTGTTTGTGTTTTTAAGGTTGCACACACATATATACCTTACTCTTGTTAATTGCTTTTTTAGTTAGTGTGACCTGTAAAGAGGAGAGAGGAGAAAAGGTGGGCTCAGAATGACTTGGGAATATCTGCAGCACAGAGGTCAGGCATTAACAGTTAGAGGAATGGATGGATTTGCAATTGAATCCATTTGGTAAAAGTGCAACTCAGTGAGCAGCTCTTCAAATTTGCAAAGCTTCCCAACTGTGCATCAAAATGCTGGTGACAGAAGCTGGCGGCAGAAAGCACGTGAATTCACACTGACATGGATGTTAACCACCTCTTGTTCTTCACCTTTTTGAAATAATCGGAGCTAATGCTGTAGCTTCTGGCAGAATCCCCAAACTGTTTCAGCAGACCTCGCTGAAGACCTGAAATCACCAGCAAGTTCAGCCAGCTTTCTCCTAGGATGCCTTCACTGACCGCAGTCAGGATTGCTTTATGTATGTCCCGTATATCCCAAGACCACAGTCATGTAAGAAGGTGAGAATAAACATCTGGCATTAGCAAAGCAAAATAAAATTGTTTTAGTTACGTAACGAACTGCTATCACCAGTCATTTGGGAATTTGTAATAATATACTCACGTTATATTAAATCTGGCCTTTGGGTAAGTTTGGCCTTGTGTGCAATGTAAAGGTGATTTAGCAGACCTTTTCACTAATGATGTAACAGTAAAATCTGGCTGTCAACTGAGTATTTTTTTTAAAAAAAAAAAAAAAAGGTTTTGAGGGACACTGAAATTATCATCTAAAATGCAGAAGGGATTTAATCAGTGTCGGTACTTAGCATACAGCTGAACTGGGCCCTGTTCAGAAAAACTCTGATAATTTTTGCGTTGGTTGGTCATAACCACAATAGAGAAAGGCAAAGAAGTGTTTGCTGATCAGATCTATGGCCAAATTCTTATTTCTGATGCAGGATGCACAGTGCCAAAAATCTGATGCATATGCTTATGAAAGATTTTTCTGGTTCTATATGCACTATAAATATATTCCACATGGCTTTATACAAAGCTCTCTGTTATTTCAGTAAATCAGAAGCTACTAAGCCAAATCCAAAGAAGGTGAAGTTCTGAATAAAATCCTTTAACATCTTATGATTTTGAGACTCTCATTTAGAACATGTTTGCTTCATTAATTTGTGGCTTTGGTCTCAGTTGGGTAAGCATTGAAAAGATGAGCAAAATTTAATGGAAAAATCTTTTCATAAAGTTGTCTTGTTGTAGTTAGGCTAGCAGACAAGGAAAAGAAATTTCCTGTTTGTTTTCAGTATTCTTGGTTTCAGTTTTAAACCAGGAATATATAGTTTTTGTTAAAATAAATTGTTTAAGGAATACTGTTGCTGAAGATGTTTTCTGATGTGATCAAGTTTGGCAAAACAGCTTGTCTAGCATGAATACAAGTCTTCTCTGGGTTTTCACAGGAAAAATCTGTGCTCCATCCATTCCCAGCAGTGGGTCTAAGAGCATGATTGCAGTTTTGTCTCCCTAACGCTGCAGACAGGTCTGTTCAGTGGCCTTGTAGCTCCTCAGAATCTCCCCAGGCAGCACTGCAATGAAGTCTGGCTGTCGTCTAGCTGGTTTACCTTTTTGATGTAAGAACTTTGAATTCCACCATTTGAATTTAGAAATATTAGAAAAGAGTGGAAGTGGATTAGCTGCAGAGGAATAGAGCTTGGTAAACCTAAGCAGTAAACTAAGATCAGAACTGCAGAGAGACTTCCCCGCTGCAAGCAACAGGTCTCTCTTGTTCTCCTTTTTTTTCAAATCCCCAACCACCACCGCATAGTTAGGAACCAGAGTCAAGGGAAGAAGGGAAGTTGAGTGAATGCTTTCCTTTTTTTTTTTTTTTTCCCCCTAGCAGCAGCTGGATGTTTCTAACATAAAGTGCAGTATAGTTGTCAAGCTTGGTGATACAAATGCAATATCATCCCATTCAGTTGCTCCATCCCTTGCACGTAGTCAGAATTGTGCCTTCTTACTGTATTTTTTCCACGTACACAAGCTTATATTCTTTCTAGCATTGCAAATCTGAGATAGTAAACAGTCTACTCCATGCCCTGCATCATCTTGCACAGTAACTAAATAAATGTCAAGGGTCAGTCGGATTGTGGTTGCAGCTTTTAGCAGTGTAACCACAGCGGTGATTTCTGGGTTTGAGAAGATTTTAGGACAGCCGTATTGCACGGGGGTGTCAGGCAAGGGGGCAGTAACAGTGAAACTTGGGCTCTCTAGTCTCACACCGAGGTTTCGGCAGGAGCAGTTGGAACAAGTGTTCTGCATCTTTCTGCTCAGGTAAAAGGGAGAAAAAAAATCCAAGAATACTGACATACAGCAGATGCTCCTCAGTGAACCTCCATAAACTTAGCCAAAAGGTGGAACACGTAGATGATTTTATAAGTGGCCCGATGCTTTGTGTGCCTTCCTTTTCACAGGTGGGTGCACGAGCTGAGGGTAACACCCTAACAACTGGGGGGTGCCATGTCCCTGCCTGGCTGCAGCACCTCAGGTGGAGTGCCCCAAATGGCAGCACCCGAAGGTGCTGGCTGCTCCTGGGGCATCGGCTGCATCCTTCAGAACGGGGAGAGAGACGGGGCTCCAGCAACATGAAGTTGTGAGTCAGGAGAGCTGACGGCTTCCCATTTCTGCACCTTTGAAAGGGTTAAAGCTGAGGTGCTCTATTGTATTAATGATGGTTGTCTCTTCGCAGAGCCCATTGGGCTCTTTCAGGGGCCTCTCAAAACAATGAGTGCAGTGAGGCTGTTCTGTCTAATTACTTCAAGACAGGGATGCTAAAGAGGAATTAATGACAGTTGACAAGTGCAATTAATAATTATAGCAAAGCCGGGAGTCATGCAGCAGGCAGATGACAATAACAGGGTAACTGTAAATGACAGCTTTCATCCGTTCCCCCCTAGCCCCCCCTCCATCCTTCTTCTTTCTTTTACCCGTTAATGTGAGCTGCTGCATGCAGCCGGCCCGCTCCACGCACTGGCAAGGAAAGAGAAGGCGCTGAGATCTGGTCACTTAGGTTTGGACAATTTCTCACCTCCCCCGCAGTCCCTCCCTCTTAAAATAAATAATAAAAATATATTTAAAAAAAAAAATACTAACAGTAAGTACCAACTTAGCGGCACAGGCTTCTGTTAGCTTTCATGGTCAGGTGTTGACAAGACTACTTAAAATTCATGTTGGGAGATTGGAAGGAGAAGGGGACAGGGAAAGGCAGCAGCAAGCTGGAGTTGAAGTGGGATTTCCATATCAAAGGCCAGGCCTTTGGCTCTG
Source organism: Cygnus olor (assembly GCF_009769625.2). Taxonomy (NCBI): domain Eukaryota; kingdom Metazoa; phylum Chordata; class Aves; order Anseriformes; family Anatidae; genus Cygnus; species Cygnus olor. The sequence continues at coordinate 78,093,621 of NC_049169.1, read as the reverse complement.
AATGGTAATTAAAGTACCCAGATTTCATCTCCTTGGTCAGCTCATGAAAAGGAAAAAAAAATTAGAGAGAGGATTTTTTCACTCCCTTTAGACTACAGTACAGCAAGCAGTAAATTAAATGAAAGTTGAGCTAAAAGGTGCCTAACGCTTCAATCTCTTGCATCTAATAGAATCTATGATGTTTTTAAAGCATTTATTCAGTTCACATCTTCATCTTGCTGTGATTATAAAGGATATCATGTCTCCTTACATTTATTGGGCACACATCTTGGCCTTCCCAGGGTTGTAAAAGGATTTCACTTTGCATTATGTTGCTGTTGTGTTACGGCCTTTCAGTTAATAATAATAAAAAAAAAAAAAAAAAAAGGTTGGCGGGGAGAGAGGAAGAAAAACGGCACATTTCTGTGTAATTCCTAGCTGGTCATTGTAAGAACCACCAACACTGAGAACCAAATCAATGTAAATTTAATGAGGCATGGGGAACCTAGTAATGAGATACAACAGCCTCTCACCTTGAGATTGCTGGTTCAAACCTAGACCATAGCATTACTGAAAGCAGCCACAAACCAGCAGTCACATGGCAGTAAGTGTGCAATGTTTTGTCACCTCGGTCCAGTTCCCAGTGGCTACGTAGTGATGAAATGAAAGCCCGACTTACATTTGCTGGTGGTCTGTCTTCAGGGAGGAGGATTGCGTGAGCTCTGGATTTCCTGCCCTTTGTTCAAGTCAATCATGTTGATCATGTTCAAGTCGGAGTTGGGCAGTGACATGGGGCACCTAACCCTCACCTCCTCCTTGGTTCTTCTAGTTCCAGGTCTCTCAGAGATGCACCAAGGTCTGTGGAGCTATTGGTTTTGCCTTTTGCAGGCAGCAGGTGAACACCCAGAGCCTGAGAGTTTCATGAATGTCGCTGGTGTCCTGATTTGCCCTTCAGATTCTCTTTGGGTCTGGGCTTGCCTTGGACTCCTGCCTCTTACTGCACCTCAGTAAGCCCGTGGTTGCACTCTCTTTGACCCAGAGGGAAAAGGCAGTTTAGCTCTTTTCACTTTTACTCTGTAGCTACAGAAGACTGAGAGAATCCCAACGTTAAGTTTCAGAGCTGTGTGTGTACAACTACAGGTGACCAGCCTGGGTCTTATTTACCTGGGGGCTAAGTCAGAGCCTGCTGCAACTCACTGGAAATATATCTACTGGCCCTGATGGATGCTGGATCAGTTCCCTGAATTGAAACCCTGAAGTCCAGATGTTTTGGCACATTTTTCTAAAGTTACATCGCCAATATAGCAAATGTGTGCCTTCTGATGTGACCATTTTGGTATGGCTCATTATAGATGTGGGCAGTGCTGGTAGTATTCTGTTTGTATTAGCATAGCTGCTGTGGTGGAAGGTGTGAAAAGAGCTCCCTGAAACAAAACATGCAATGGTTAAGATCAAAATGTGAAAGGGGGGGGGGAGGGGGATTGCTGTGGCTGTAACAAATAGCAAGAACTTAAAAATGAGCCAGACTAAATGCTCACTGAACACAAAACCACCCTGAACTCCAGAGGTTTTCAAATCTAGACTTGTTTTCTAAATAGAGGCTGTTTTCCTTCCTCCTCTCCTCTTTTGCTTCCTTTCTTGCTCTTTTCCTTCTCTTCCTCTCTAAGGCGCTCTCTCCTTTTTTCCCCCTCAGCTCCAGCGCATCATTTTCTGCTATTGTGTTTAAAAAACTCTGCTGCAGGGGCTCTGAAATGAATAAAAATGTAATCCTCAATGTGCCCATTGTGCGCTCTCATTTGTTTTTGCTGTATTGATTTATCAGCGGAGGGAAATTACTCCCTGGAAGAGAGGATGCCAGTCAGAATGACATTTATTTCATAGTACAAGGAGGCTCTCCAGCGTGTTTCCATGTAACCCAGATATTGGAGCTGTAAAAGGGCTTGTAACAAGGTTTAGTGCTATGATTAGATCGTGTGGAGCACCTTGCTTTCATAACAACAGGCACTTGGCTGGAGTCAAGGCCTCAGGTTATGGTCAACTTTTTTTTTTTAATTCCTTTCTCCTTAACACAGAGTACTTGGCTTGTACCCCCAAATACTTCTCTGTTCAAAACTCAACCATGTAAACTTGAGAAATCTCATTTGGTATTTATAAAGGGTCTTGGGCTTTCATGTCACTGAGCTAAGAGGAGAAAAAAGATAAAGTATTTACTTATTAATCTTTTTAGCTTTGTGCTTCCTTACATTTCTGGTGAAATAACCCCATGATTTTAATTCACCAAAGCAAATCTTTTCCTCCAGTGATTGTAAGCTACAGTTGCTTAAGGCTAACAATTACCTGTAAAAATGAAGCATATTCTTTACCCAAAACTGCAATAGTTACACATTTTGCAAATAAAGATAGGATTTGAGAGGCTGAATCCTGGCCATGGGTTTGTGTGTAGCTGCTGTTGCTGGCTAGCTTGTGCTGAGGGCTTTGCTGTACTCGCTTGCATCCAGTGTCCATCGAACTTGGCAGTCCCTTTTCAACAGCATCCAGCATCAGGTGGTTCAAAGGGAGATCCCCAAACTCCAGAACAGGTCTTCCCCCATAGGACTGCTCTTTAGCAAATGGCTCGTTCTTGGCGGCATTTTATCTACCTTTGCAGATTTTCTGTTTGGAGATATTCTTAAAAGTCTTGACATGTTTATGACTATTTAAGAGCCTGGGCTTGGAAATAACCTTCTGGATTGTCAAGCTCTTCCTCCTAGCATGGATATTGATGGCATATAACCTTCATTAATTTCCTGTCATTTATTGTCATCAATATCAAGTTGTTGCCAATTTCTGCCTGTCTGTAATCCCTTTTTGACTTAGCCCAGGTCATGAGCTCCAGTGGCATCGTGTAGCAGGGTGAAATGTGCCCCGTAAGCTAGGAACTGCTCCTGCCCTGATCTGTGATGCTGGCAGGGAGCCCACTGCTCCTGGCTAGTGCAGAAGCACTTGGAAATCGGCAGTATGGGGTGCAGGAAGTTGTGTCTGTAGTGAAGATTGCTTGACGCTTTCCATCCTAAAACTCTTTTGAGCTGTTTATGTCTTTGCCAAATGATTTCAGCTTTGGCTGATATTTTCCATTTTGGGTGTTTGCCTCAGACATTTAAAAAAAAAAAAAAAAAAAAGAAAGAAATTTTCAGCCAAAATGGCTCAGCTGTTCCCAAGCTGAGAGAAAAATAAGTTGTTTTGCTTTTTATTAAGAGTATTCTTCCCACTGGCTTGATGGGAAGCCCAGCTCCCAAGTCAGAAGGCTATGAAACACTAACTCTTATGCATCTAGTAATTTACTGTAACTGGGGCTAACTAATCTGTGGAGTCCCTTTGCTGGGCTGCGAACCAGGTGGGTGGCTCACATGTCTCTGCTCTTGCTTTTCTCTTTGGGATGGTGGCTGGGCAGTAACAGTTAGGGTGAGCTTAGCTAGAACAAGTAGCCAATCTGACTACAGTGCTTTTTCCTGCTCTATAGAGGGGATAATGCTATTGCCACAATCTTATCCAGCTGAGCTATAACTCAGGCTGTGTTTGAGCCACAGAAAGCTGAGGATCTCTGCTAGCTGAGCTTGACCTGAACTGAACTGCTGCTTTCTAGTCTAGATGAGATGTGTTATTTTCCTCCCAAAGTTCAGGTCAGACATACAGAGAGAGTAAAAGGGAAAGAGTAATAGTGGACTGGGGAAGAGAAATAAGATTGAATAAGTGCTTGGCAGAAGCAGAGGACAGCGCTGCTGCTTTTGGTGTAGATGGGAGCATGCATACAAATACATCCGATGGAACTTCTCACAGTAACAGGAGCCTGACTCTTCCCTGCAGGTGATGGGCACCTGATATTTGCCTGAGGTATCCCGTTCTGTGGGCAGGCACTGACCCTTTCAGGAGAGAAGAAATTAAAGGTTTCCTGCTTCTGCCTCACTGTGGTAGTGAAAGACTAGTGAGAGGAAACAATATGCATCTGGGGAGTAAGGAATGGAGTCTGTGAATACGTGGACCTAAGGAAAGAAGGTCTCGGCATACCACGGACTGAGAAAGACATGAGGTGGGTTGGAGTACCAGAAGATCATCTCAGTAGTTACACTGGTCTGTATTACTGAAATTTAATATTGTTTATGGGTTATCTGTTTTGGCAATACATTAGGCAATGGGAAGGTTGATTTTTTTTCTTTGTTTGTTTTCTGCATACTCAACCAGCTATATTTGGAATGAAATACAGATACTGGTAACAAATGGATAAAGGAAAAACTAAGTTGAAATGGTGTTGTTGTTTAAAAATAGAAGCTTCAGTACCATACAGTCTAAAGCTATTTAGGCGTATGGAAATGTATGTAAAATCAATATACTACTATGTCATTTTTTGCGTCAGAATCAGCGCGTGTCTGTGCTGACAAAATGGCATACATTACCTTTTCCCATCTGTTCAAAGCACATTTAGTAGTGCCTTGAAAAGCTTTTGCAAGTCATGACATAAATACACAACTGGATGGTACAATATAAATAGAGCAGCAATTTAGTGAAACCTCCTTTAAAGGAAAATTATTTTAATCCTTCTCGGGCAAGAAATTAATTTTCAACAATAAAAAAATAGGTTTTAATTTAAGTGTAGCAGCATTTACCAGCCATATCCATGTTAAACATTTCTCCCTACCTCTGTATCATAAAATAGCTTCCAACGTGGATAAAATCCAAAATCAATTAGTTCAGTTTAAGTTTTTTGAAATTTCATTGTTAGTTTTTAAAGAACATCTTCCAGGTTGTCTCTAAACTTTGCATGAAAATTAATTTAGTTAGAAGTTTCTTACCACTTGCATATTCCAACCTAGAGGAGCTGAAGATTTACAGAGAACATTGGTAAAAATAGTATCATTAATTCCCACACAGTAGTACCTGAGTAGTTCTTCAAATGTCACTGTTTGTAATTATTGACACTTTATTGGCTTTTTAGCAGAGCTGCTTGTGCTGTCATGCCTAGCAAAACCACACCACTCTCCTTTACCTGATGAATGTTGGATGTCCATCCACATGACTTTAATGATGACTTTACATTTATATAAAAACTTTTTTCTAAGTAACACACAAATGAAAATATCTTTTAATAGATACAAAGAAGGCTTAGAGAGGTCGCTTACTATCTATACCCTATCCTAACGTATAGGACTCTTTTTACGTGCCCCAGATTGCCATTTCTAGGGCAGAGTAGTCCCAGTCTTCTAGGCAACCTGCAGGAGTGCACAATTTCAAGCTGCTTATCTGTGGTTTCCTTCTTGTCTGTGTAACCTGAGTATAATTCCTTCCATCAACTCCATGGTTTCTAACAACACTGCTGGTAAGACTTGATGCACAACAGCTTGTAGTATGTACTTGTCATGACCATCTATGTAATCAGAAGGAGCTAGAGATGTGCAGAAGTGAATGTCTGAAAATGAAAGCAGGTCAGAGAGTTTAAAGCGACCTTTGTTCTGTTTAATGTACTGCGAGTCTGCCGAAGCTTAGTGGAGCAAAAAACTCAAGTACCAGATAAATGCTTGTGGAATAACCATCCTGTCTGTGTAACGTTTTGGCACCTGGTGAAGGACCAGAAGAAAATAATAGAAATAAGAACAAGTATTTTGGAAAGTTTCTCTTTAAAATCCCAGTGTGGTTTGAGAACCTTCAAATTATTAACAGATTCTGGGGCCAAAGGGAATCAGAGGAGTGTGCATCTAATCTGGTTCCTCCTATGGCAGCAGTCTTAAAAAAAAAAAACTCCCTATTTTCTGCATAAAAACTAATGAAGTAAGTTTTATACAGGCACAATTTGGTAGTAGCTAATGTAACTTACATTGTTATTCTTTGCTTACTATAATGTTATCTTTGGAAAGCATTTGGAGCAAGAGCCAAAAGCAATGGAAAGACCTGCCTTTTGAAGCAGAGTTGGAAAATCTCGCACTGTGATGTTTGTTCATCTCTTCACCATTGCTGAATTTTGCTTTCACTTGCAAGTGTGAACCAGTAGATTAGACACTTCCAAGGGCTCATTCACTGTGAGGTTTTGCAGGTGATTTCAGTTTAATGCAACCAGATAATTGTAGCCCTGGGGCTTGGCTAGGTTATAAAGCTGCTAATCCAGACAATATTATCCGATCACATGTTGTGCTTATATGAGAGACCTCTGCCTTTAATAGTCTCTCCCTGTGCTTGTAAGTGTTTTGTTGTGTGGTGTTTTTTTTTTTTTTTTTTTTCAGTTTCAGCAGCCCTATAAAAATGAGACACAGGCTAAGATTAAGCTCTGGAACAAGTCACTGAAGTTATGCAGTGCTTGATTATCTGTACTCCATACATGTAATCCACATACAGTGTGTATCAGCTAGTTCATGAGGCTAATGTGTACATTCACCTCCTGGTTTACTACAAGGTGGTAGGCATTGACATCTCTGAAAAGTATGTATTTCATATCATAGAATCATAGAATGGCCTGGGTTGAAAAGGACCTTAAAGATCATCTAGTTTCAACCCCCCTTCTCTGGGCAGGGTTGCCAACCCCTAGAGCAGTCTGCCCAGAGCCGCATCCAGCCTGGCCTTGAATGCCTCCAGGGATGGGGCATCCACAACTTCTCTGGGCAACCAGTTCCAGTGCCTCACCACCCTCTGAGTAAAAAACTTTCTCCTAATTTCTAACCTAAATCTCCCCTGTCTTAGCTTAAAACCATTCCCCCTTGTCCTATCACTATGAACACATGTAAACAGGCATTACTCCTCCTGTTTATATGCTCCCTTCAAGTACTGGAAGGCCGCAATGACGTCTCCCTGGAGCCTTCTCTTCTCCAAGCTAAACAAACCCAGTTCCCTCAACCTTTCTGCATTAGAGAGGTGCTCCAGCCCTCTGATCTTAGTGGCCCTCCTCTGGACCCATTCCAAGAGCTCCACATCCATCTTGTGCTGGGGGCCCCAGGCCTGCATGCAGTACTCCAGGTGGGGTCTCACAAGAGCAGAGTAGAGGGGGACAATCACCTCCCTCTCCCTGCTGGCCACCCATTTTTTAATGCAGCCCAGGACATAGTTGGCCTTCCGGGCTGCAAGCGTGCACTGCTGGCTCACGTCCAGCTTCTTGTCTATCAGGACCCCCAAGTCCTTCTCTGCAGGGCTGCTCTCAAGTTCTTCTTCGCCCAGTCTATATAAATACCTGGGATTGCCCCAGCCCAAGTGCAACACCTTGCACTTGGCCTTGCGGAACCTCATTAGGTTCTCATGGACCCACTTCTCCGGCCTGTCCTCTGGATGGCATCCCTTCCCTGTACTGTATCGACTGCACCGCTCAGCTTGGTGTCATCTGCAAACTTGCTGAGGGTGCACTCGATTCCGTCGTCTATGTCATTGATAAAGGTGTTGAAGAGCACAGGTCCCAAGACCAACCCCTGAGGGACACCACTTGTGACCGGCCTCCACCCAGACATAGAACTGTTGACCACAACCCTTTGGCTGTGACCAGCTAACCAATTCTATATCCACCTAACAGTCCATCCTTCAAATCCATACCTCTCCAATTTAGAGAGAAGAATGTGGTGAGGGACCATATCAAAGGCTTTGATCAAGTCCAGGTAGATGATATCCATCGCCCTTCCTTTGTCCACTGATGCCGTCACTCCATTATAGAAGGCCACCAGATTGGTTAGGCAAGATCTGCCTTTGGTGAAGCCGTGCTGGCTGTCTCAGATCACCTCTTTATCTTGTGCGTGCCTTAACACATCTTCCAGGAGAATCTGCTCCATGATCTTCCCAGGCACAGAGGTGAGGCTCACTGGCCTGTAGTTCCCCGGGTCTTCCTTTCTCCCTTTCTTAAAAATGGGAGTAATGTTTCCCTCTTTACAGTCACCGGGGACTTCACCCAACAGCTATGATTTTTCAAATATGATGGAGAGCGGCTCAACAACCACATCAGCCATCTCTCTCAGCACCCTGGGATGTATACCATCTGGCCCCATGGACTTATACACATCCAGTTTCCTGAGGCGGTCCCGGACTTGTTCCACTGTCACAGTGAGATGGAATCCGCTCCTCTCACCCTCTCCTCGAGGTTCAGGGTCCTGACAGACATAGGAAACTTGACCACCAGTGAAGACTGAGGCAAAGCACTTACTGAGTACCTCAGCTTTTTCCATATCTGAGGAAGCCAGTTCTCCCATCTCATTTATCAGAGGGGGAACACTCTCCTTGGCCTGTCTCCTCCTGCCTATGTATCTGTAGAACCCCTTCTTGTTATTCTTCACATCCCTTGCCAAGTTCAGCTCCATCTGTGCCTTGGCTTTCCTGATCCCGTCTCTACACATCCGGACAACACCCCTGTATTCCTCCCAAGCTATACAACCCTGCTTCCACTTCCTGTACATTTCCCTCAGTTTAAGCTGCAGGTCCTTGCTCAGCCATGCCAGTTGCCCACCTCCTCTGCTCGATTTCTTCTGCTGGGGGATGGAGAGCTCTTGCACTCTCAGAAGGGTGTCCTTAAAGAGCTGCCAGCTCTGTTCCACTGCTATGCCCTTAAGGACAGTTTCCCAGGGGATCCCAGCCAATAATTCCTTGAGCAGACAGAAGTTTGCTCTCCTGAAGTTCAGGGTCCTGACTCTGCTTTTTGCCAGACTCACATTCCTCAAGATCACGAACTCCACCAGGGCATGGTCGTTACAGCCCAGGCAGCCTCCAGTCTTAACCTCTCTAATGCTCTCTTCCACATCGGTGAGCACCAGGTCTAGTAAGGCTTCACCTCAGGTCGGTCCATCTATTACCTGGACCAGGAAGTTATCCTCAACAGACCCCAGAATCTCCTGGATTGCCTAGAACCTGCCATGCCGCTACCCCAGCAGATATCCGGGTGGTTGAAATCCCCCATCAGGACAAGAGCTTGTGAGTGCAACAGTTCTTGCAGCTGAAGCAAGAAGGCCTCGTCAACAGACTCCCCCTGATCAGGTAGCCTGTAGCAGACCCCAACCACTAGATGTCCTTTACCAGATCGATCCTTGATTTTCACCCACAAGCTCTCAGCCTGGTCATGGCCGTTTCTCAGGCACAGCTCTTCACAATCTGTCCACTTCCTAACATAGAGGGCAACTCCTCCTCCCCTCCTTCCTCGCTTATCCCTTCTGAACAGTTTGTAGCCATCAATGGCCACACTCAAGTCATGGGAATCATCCCACCAGGTTTCCGTGATGGCAACTACATCATAGTTCCCTACTGGTGGCCTCCAGCTCCTCCTGTTTGTTACCCATACTGCGTGCGCTAGTATAAATGCACCTCAGCTGGGCCACCTTTTGGGAGGGAGAAGCCCTAATACCCTCTTGACCATACTCAGGTGTTTCCATAGTTACCAACCTCTCACCAACCCTTGTGTCCTTCCTGCAAAATATTATGTCATCCTCATCCTTCACCAAGACACAAGACTGTGAGGTCTTGCTAGCACATTCCTCACCCACAAGAACTGGCATGTTACATTCAGGCTCTTTATACTGTCCCCGGTTCCACCCCCAACCCCCTTCATACCTAGTTTAAAGCTCTATCAGTGAACCCTGCCAACTCCCATCCTAAAACCCTTTTCTGCCGGTGGAAAAAGCTATCCCTGTCTCTTGTCAGCAGGTCTGGTCTCACATAAATCGACCCAGGGTCAAAAAAAAACAAAACCCTGCCAGTGACACCAGGCTTGGAGCCAATTATTAACCCACTAGCTCATCATGTCCACTCCCTCATTATTTCCTGTAACTGGAGGTATAGAGCAGAACACGACTTGTGCTCCTGAACCCTTGACCAGTCTCCCCAAGGCTCTGAAGTCCTTCTTCATAGTCCTTAGAGGAGTTCTTCCTATTTCATCACTGCCTACCTGAAAAAACAAAAGAGGATAATAATCCAAGGGCCGTACTAGCGAAGGAAGTTTCTTCCTTACATCTTTAACCCAGGCCCCTGGGAGGCAGCAGACCTCCCTGTGTAGCGGGTCTGGTCTGCATATCGGGCCCTCCACTCCCTTCAGCAATGAGTCACCAATGACAATGACCCACCTTTTATTCTTTAATGTGGAGGTTTTAATGCAGTGGGTAGTCTGATTAGACTTTGGTGACGCCTCCAAGTAGGAAGAACCATCACCCTTGCCATTGTCCAGTTGTCCTCGCAGAGCAGTGTACCTGTTCTGCAGAGGCAGCTGGGGAGGTAGGGGAATCACTGGGCAGGTGCACCCGCTACGCTTGTAATGCCGAGCAGGGACCTTTTGCCATTGCTCCCTGTCCCCCAGTTCATCACTATCGTTGCTAGGGGGAGGAGAGGAGAAGGGGTTCACTGTACCAGGAACTCTGCCTGCTGGTCCCCTCCTATTACCTGCTTGCAAGGCAGTTGGGGGTGATATATTTCTGGTGGAGCCTCTGCTGGCTGCCTAAGCCTCAGGGCCGGTATTTGGGGTGTCACACCCCAGTGCCTTTCTTTCAGGCCTGGCAGGGAGTTGCTCCACCGGTCTATCTCCTGCTCACACTCCCTGATAGCCCTCAACCTCTCCACCTCTTCCTTGAGCTCTGCCACCAGGCTGACCAGGTCATCCACCTGCTCACACCTCACACATATGGTGTCTCTGCCACCCTCAGATGGCAGCAACAGGCTCAGGCACTCCCTGCATCCACAGACCTGAATGGCCGCGTTTTTGAGCTCCCCAGGGGCTGCCTTTGAACATCAGGGGAGGGGGCACTGCTGGCTCCGACTGCACCTCATCAGCCTCCCTCTCAAGGGCTGCCAGGCCCTGGCAGCTCCCTCGGCCGCATTGAGTGGCCTTGACGCTGGACAAAAAGCCCTGCCTGCCTTGATCCCCTGCTCCGCTGCAGGGTGTGTCTGCCCCGGAGCCGATCGCCTCGGCTAGTCTGGGCCCACATGTAGCTGGAGCAAATGTATGGTTTATAATAATAAGCAAATGTATGCTTTATAAGTAGTACTGTCAATTAACATGGTGAAAAAAAACCACAAAACAAAACAAAAAGAAAACCCACATTTTTTGTTAGTAGGTGCATATTTGTGAAAACAAACTTTTCATGGCAATACAATGGCTTGAGAGGAGTTTTTGGAGGAGGAAAGGAAGGAAGGAGGGTGAAATGGTGTCTCAGCCTCAAATCTGGACCTCTTGTTTGGCGATGTTTTTTTGCTCACCTTTAGTGAAATTCCCCTTATTTTGTTTAAAGAGACGGTTCTTGTACGTCTGTCATCCAGCTCTTCTAAATTCATATGACCAATATCAACCTCTTAAAGATTTAGATGAAAAATAAGGCCTATCACTGTCTGTCTATGCTGAAGAAAAACACAGTGCACTGCCCCAGTGTATGTAACTGTACAGCATCACTTTGGATCAAGATAGAAAATGGAAGGAGGGGCTGAATTTCTTCTGAGCTAGCCAGCAAAATACGGCCCTTAGGTTGGGTGGAATTGCTGTGACTGGAATAAGAAATAATTCTGAAATTGAGAACAGCATTCATATGGCATTTCAGCGATTCAGTGTGTTACAGAGCGAAGGAGATCTAAATACTGCTAAATTTATCAAGCCCAATTGCTTCCAGTTACTCCCTTGCATGACACTCATTTCTTTGTATGCTTCTCGAGCCAACGTGCAGCCTGGCTGTGCAGCCCCTGTTCTGAGGAGTAACTCTGGCTCCTCAGCTTCGTGGAGGATGTGGTCAGGCTGTGTGGTTGTGCCCTTAAGAATAGGTGTGTTGGGCTTTTCCCTGGACAAGGTGGCCACGTCATTGGGCTGTTCATGTTCTTATTACTAGATGCTATATACTTGTATAGCTAATTCCAACTGTTTATCAACAGATGTTTGTAAGAGGCAAACTCTTACAGAGTTAAATGAATTAATCAATTAATCCATTTATACCTGCCCTGCCTGGGGGGCAGGAGGGAAGCAACAACAACAACAACAACAACAAAAACACCACCAACAAAACCACAGACCTGTAACACCCCAACCTGCTGACCAGAGCTGCTCCTCTTGCTTGAGCCTGCTCTGGTGCGTTTGACCATGTACTGAGCAGACTTACCTTACCTTCAGCCCGATCTGGTGTCACCTGTTGTTCTGCCTTCTGCTTCCAGAACAGATTGGAGCAGAGAGTGCCTGTTTAAAAATGCACTGAATCAGGATTTTGTTGTCTTGTAAAATGATGGCAGCAGAGAGTTAGCCTGGAGTAGTAGAAGTCAAGTCACTCCACTTTGTTGGAGTACTTCTAGGCTTGAGTCACGTTCAAGGAAGGAAAGGAAGTGTAAAACTATTGGCACTGTGCAGTACTACAGTCTTTGGCTATCTGTTTTGGCAATTTTTTTTTAGGGGAGAAGAGAGACCCAACAGCATCCCCATCAAAGTTCTGCTAAATATATTTCTTTTAAAATGTATTTAATTTTAGGCAATTGTAACTAGCTCTGTAGTGTTCACTGACTTGGTCTTTGGCTCTGAGTTTGCAAAGACTTAAGTTTGTTAATGCATTTCAATTGTTCCTCCAGCTTCAGCATGGCTATTGACGTGTGCAGAGTTGCATGCTTGTTGAAATGTCTGTAAGATGCGAGCTTAACAAATAACAGATTTTACACTGGGGAATACTAATGTCAAATATGTAATTAAAAATCTTCAGGACAGGCAAATTTCTGAGCATGTGCAGTATCCTCTTTGTGAACCTCGAGATCTCAGCTGGTTTTGGTGAAAAACACAGAAAGCAATTAGCTTGCATCTTAGAAGCTAATAATAACTGAACCTTTTGGCAGATTTTGTGATGGGATGATTTCCTCTCTGTGATACAAGCCAAATGAATTAATAAAACTTTTTTTTTTTAATCACTTATTCTAACACAGCCATTTAGTTGTCAGAGGTGTATAAAAGGAAAGAATTTGAAACCTGGATTGTGTTATGTTGCACTGTAGACCTTTTTGTAAGGATCAGTCTTTCTTTGGAGAGACTTGTGTGTTCTTGTGTGTTCTATTTGAGAGTTCAACAAATCTCGTAAACTGAGTTCCCTTTATTTGCTCTTTATATAAAATTTGAAGAGATTTCTTCCATTTCAAAAGTAAAGGTCCAGACAGCTCTGCCTGGATAAACAATGTGAGTGAGATTTGGTTCTAAGGCAGGCAGTGGAGAATGACAGTAGGTGCCCTTGAAATTGGTGGTCTGTTTTCCCAAAACCAACAGCAACAAAAAAGACAATGGTTGTAAGCAAGTTTACCGCTGACTGTGCTCTAAGTGTGTTTCAGCTCTGCTCCCCTTGCTGCTGTGCAAACTCATTCAGTCCCTGCAATCGCTCAGTCTTTGTGGTCTCTCTGAGCATCACCAGAGATTCAGCAAGGCAACCGGGATGGAGAAAATGGTGTCTGCAATGCACAAAAAATGTCTCAGTCACCTGCATGGGCAAATCCAGTATTTTTAAACATGACAAATGCTCATTTCGAAAATGTACACAGTGGAACTCAGGTTGTGAAGAGGAATACAGACATCCCATTACTACTCATCTGGAGCTGAGGTTTGGTCCCCTGCTTCAGCACCGGCTTTCCTGGCTGACCAAAACCACAGCAAGTCATGTTTCTCCATGCATGTGTTTGGCTGTAAAAATGTAAAAGGAGAGCTGTGAAGATAGGTGTGTTCCATGGCAGTGATGGGGCCCGAGAAACAAATGGTATGGCTGCCCCTGTGGGGTCAGGTGGGTGTCTAAACCCCATCGGTAGAGGATGGTGTAATGACACGCAAGTTGTGCCACCGTTGTTCTCCAAATAGTGAGCAGCTGTCCCTGGGGCAAGAAGCAAGAGTTGCTGGAAGAGGGAAGAAGGAAAGAGCAAAGAGATGTAGTCCTAGGTATTTTAGTTAAATTTAGTTGATGATTGATATGTAACAACATTGGAGACTGGACTCTGTGACATGAAGATTCAACTATTTGGCACTGCAGTGAGATGTGTCTAGAAAAGACATTGCTTTCTCCTCTGAAAGTGTAGCTGGCTTAATAATGCATCCAAAAAGGATGTAAAGCTCCTTTCACCTCCTTTCACCTTACGTCAGTTTTTATTCTTTGGAGCTAGCTAGTGTAGGACAATGCTGAGATGCTAGTCATGATATCAAGGGGCATTCCCTCCCTGTCCCCTGCCCTCATCTTACAGTGAGTCAGAGACACTTAGGCTTGGTGCCCTGGACTGAACGACAAGTTTTCTGTGCTTCTCTCCCACATAGGCAAACATACCTGATGTGCAATGGGCTTTTTAACTGTTGTTTTGCTCTTGTTAATTGTAGATGTGGAAGGCTTTGTCTCCTTTGCTGAACTGTGAAACACATGCTGATTCCTCTGAACAGCTGGCCTAGAAACTGACTGGTTTTTCCTCTTAGCTTTAAAGCATATATAATAATATCTGTTGATCTTACCTTTGAAAAGCTCCCTCCATCATTCTTTTGAGCAGCCAGAAAATGTTGTAAATGCTTCATCCTTACCTGGGGCCCCTGCCCAGCCTTAGGACTCCTTAACCTCTGTTCCCATTCCCTATCAGGAGCAGTGATGTGAGAAATACAGACTGAAACTGCTGCTGCCTAAGGCCACTGTCTAGGCTGAGAATGAATTTGATCCGCTGCACGCTTGTATTTTTCAATGGAGCATCCATTTCTTCTGGTCCTTTTCCAACAGAGAAAAAAGCCCAAGCAAATGTTCACAGAGCACCTCGGCTCTTGTGGTAGCCTCCTACTAGGAGACTTAGGCTGTTCCCTTCAGCTTCTCGTGCTTCACCCATTTCTGGGATACCTGAGGTCTTGTGGTTTTGTGGGGAGAGCTGCAGAGCCTTAAGGTAGAGCTCTTCACACATGGTATGACTCTTCTGTGCCTTCTCCTCTAGTTTACAAAAGAAATGCAATGCTGCTGTGCATCCTGGGTTTTTGCTTCATGAAACCAGCCATTTGACGAAGGTGTTTTTAGATGGAAAGTACAATGAAGCAGGTTGTCACGATAAACTCAAGTCCATCTCTTAAACATAGGCATGCAAGCCAGCTTAGGTGCTCTGGGGTGCCCTGTCCTGCATCAGTTGCCTTTCGAGTAAGGTACCAGCCTGCAGCCATGCCCCCGTGTCAGGGGGGTGGGCATGGTTCAGCAACAGCTGGATTTCCAGCTCAGGGAAGGTGGGGCAGTATTTACCTATGGCAAAATGTGGCTGGTGCTTTTCTGCACCAGCTAGCTGTTGGCACAGTGGTGGTGGTGCAGCACTCTGCCTGGCCCGATTGCCTGTGGCAAGGCGCCAGCCCTGTGAGCTCAGGCTAAGGGTTTTGGGAGCACAGTAAGCTACGGTGGGGTCTGGCTGGGGGCCTCCACCCCAGACCCTTTCCCTTGATCCAGAGATACTGGATCCGGGGATACTGGATCAAGCCTGTGAAACACAGCCCTTCTGTTTCAGATGAGCTCTTGATTCAGTACTCACTGTCACCTCATCTGGGTGCATCTGTCCTAGCACCAACCATCCTTTTCATTTCAATACCCAGTGCAAGCCTTACCCTCTGTGTTTTATCCTACCTGGAGCTCTTTTAAGGAATAATGGTCTGCGTGGAAGTCAGTTTGGGCAAGTTAGAGATCAATGTAACCTTTTGCTCCTCTCTGCCCGTCTCTTTCAAGCGGCTTTAAAGTGGGAAGACATCCTCTCCTCCTTCCCCACTGCCCCTCTGCCCCAGCTCCTTCTCCTTGCTGCCGGGGAGTAAACAGTAAATGTTACATGTATTAACACAACGCTCCTGGGCGTGCTCCATGTGCGAGTCCCTGGCAGCCGTAAATTAATTAAAAGTAGACAGAAACCCTAGAAAAAAGCAAGTTCCCTTCCCCCTCCCCCTGCCCCTCTTTTCCTTTCTTTCTCTGTGGGTAAATAGCTAATTCCTTTGTTCCTTGCTGCACTATTTCATTTCTGCCATCATTGTCCTCATTGTTCTCTGAAACAGGAGGGGTCTGGGCCAGGAGCAGCCAAGGTCTTGGCTAATGACGGGAAGTCTTTAAAGTTTGCGCTGCATTTCATCTTCTCTGTGGGAGTTTTAGGACGCATCCAGTGTTTGATCCCCACCGTGCAACTTTGCTTCTAGTTAATTAACAGATCCCCATTACACTCTCTCATCTGCAAGCACATGGGAGGCCTATCAGGAGGTAATTCAAGGCCAATCTGAGTGATGGCAGAAATTAGAGAAAACGGTTGTTTTAGGGTTCTAACGTTCAGGAATAAAGCTCTCCCTTTGCAGAGGTGCCCTGTAAGTTTGGGGTTGTTTGCTTCCTTGTGCCATTTTAAGCCTTCAAGCGGTCTCCCGTACAATCAGGTCTCTTTTAGGGGGTTTGTTTTTTTTAGGAATTGTTGATGGGGGAAGGCAGTTTATTTGTTTTGCTGCTGCTTTGCTGTGCTGGCAGCCTGCGTGGCATACAGTTTGGAGGGCCAGTAGAAACAAAACCATGGTGTTATTAGCAAGATGTTTTCACCTTCCTTTCATTACCAGCTTCCCCGTTCCCACCAAGCCTATTATACAGGTTACAAGTGTCTTATGGCAACTTTTTTAGTGCCAAGTAAAACCACCACAGGCCTCCCAGCTGCAGAGCTTTGTCAGGCTTTCAGCTAAATACTGCATCTCTCAGGAGTGCAACCTTCTGTCGACTTTGAATGTTTAGAGTTGTCTGATATGTTCCCCCCCCCCCTTCCTCTTCCCCTCCCTCTTCCCCACCCTATGAGCAATGACCCCCTTTAACTAATGAATTAGGAACCGTTCCTGCAGTTGCAATTCTCAGTTCAGCACTTGGCAATGAGAATCAAACCAGGGCTATTTAGTGCAGCGTTAAATGGCCCACCACATTAGCCCCCTGGCATGCTAAGCTATTAGGTTGTTTTACTGTTGTTAAAGTTACATTTGTTAGGTGGAGTTGCTGCTCCAAGAGAAACTTAGTAGTGTGGGAAGAGGCAGGCAGCCCAGTGTCTTGTGGATGTATTGTGCGTATACAAGGCACCGAAGTTTTCCCCTCTCTCTGTGAGGCAATTAGAGGAGAAACTTTGTAGGTTTGTTGCTGTCGAGTGGGCTGGATTGACCATTTTGCTGCAGCAGGGAGCGATCCAGTCATTTGTTGTGGCCTTCTCATTCCCTGGTCATCCCTCAGCTGGGTGACAGCGTTGTGGAGTCTGCTGGCAGGCAGCCTCCAGCACTTTGGGAGCTCCAGGTAGGATCAAACTTTGTAGGCTCAGCCTCATGGGCTACCACCAGTATGCTCAGCTGGTCCTCTGGGCTCCTCATCATGTCCCAAAGGAAGAGCTGTGTGCATGCTCATTTCTCTGTTTCTTGGTGTTGGGCTAGTGAGGGCCTCTGGAACAATTGTGACCACACAGTGTGTCCCCCAAAGGCTGTGCTAGCACCCAAACTGCAACACAAAGCAGCTACAGAAGTGGACCTTTCTCAGAAATGCTCCAGAAATCCCTTGAAACAGAGGCTGTTGTAGACAAGGGATTCACCATTTTCTGCTACAAGAGAAAAAGGGGTATTATTTTGATCTTGCCATCAGAGCCATTTTGAAGTTCTTGGGCACAGTTCCTGCAACTGCAGAGGATGTGTATCACACTGGGAGGCGGGATTCACCACCTACTGTGATCTTAATGTACATGTGCAGAAGACTGTCTAGAAGGTATACGCACCTTATACATCATGCTTAACTTTTCCAACCCTCACTCTGGGTCATTGTCTGAAAATAGTATTACTTGTTTGCTTATTTAAGGAGCCTGCTGCCTTTATTCTGTGAAAGAATATCTAACTAAAATCTTAAAATATATATTTTTAAAAAGTGCCCTGGGTTAGAGCAGCTCACACAGGAAAAAATATTTCAGCAGGGCAGCAAAGACCATGTTTTAGTATTCGAGCCTCAAATACCAGGTTGAATTCTGACACGGCCCGCAAAGCCTTCTATGTTCCTGATTTCCCTCCAACTTACTAAAGCTTTTATGGACAAGAGATGAAAGAGTAATGTGCTTTTGCTCCCCTCTAGCCATCGATGTTCTGTGAAGCCAATTGTAGGTGCGTGCATTGGCTCCGCTCACCTGAATGATGTCTCTTTTTTTGCTCTTGCTCATTGTGCAGTGATTTGCATCCTCTCTTTCCACAGCAGCAATACTTCTCCATTGCTGGTTGATGTAAAGATATTATAAAGCTCTGACAGATTTTTTGGGCTGAGGGGGAATCAGTGTACAGATACAAAGTGTTGCTGTTTTGTTTGATGTAAGCACAATGAAATGGACAGCGCATTCATAGTCAAGGCACCCTGTTGCTGATGTGACCAGGGTAGACAGGGTCCTCAGCTGCTAAGCAGGGATCCTTGGATGTGCCACAGGGTTTCAGAGAGAATCCCCCTGCAAAAGGAAGCTTGTGCCAGTATTGTAGAGTGCTTGTGCCAGCCAGCTTGCAGGGTTGATTTGGCATTTGGCGTCTTGGTAGCGGCTGCCAGTGTGTGTGGTGGAAGAGAAGGGAATAAAAAAGAAAAACACATAGGGGTTTAAAATAAAAATGTAAAATTATTTGCTTTGTGCCATATGGGCTCCAATATTTTGACAAAACTAAGGCCAAAATTAATCATGCCAGGCTAGAGTTTTAGTTCAAAAACATATGTATAACTGTCCCCCAGAGTGTGTGTTTGAGTTACCATTTTCATACAGAAAAACCTTAACCTTTCAGTTCCTAGTTCTCTGCTCCACAACCTATTGCTCTGCTCGGATGAACTTTTCGGATTGTGTGAAAGTTTAAAACTTTTTTTTGGCAATGGATTTTCTTAGTTAAATGTCAAAGACATGGTGGATTTGCATTTTATAATTTTGTTCGGGGGAGTTTATTTTCTTTTTCTTTTTATGGAACTAAATGGATTTTTAACAAAAGTTGTGTTGAAGCTAGCATTTGGCCTAACAGAAGAGGGGAAGGGAACAGAGGATGAGGGAGAAGGAGCAACCAGGACCACTAGTAGTGGCTGAATATCTATTATATGAAGCACGGAAGTCCATTACGCAAATCCTGCATGTCCTGACAAAGGTGCTATCTCCACTACACCTGTAGCATAGGGGTTTTCAAATCAGGGATTTAATACAGAGCTATGGACTGTGGCCAGTCTTAGTTTTTAATTTGTGAAGGAACTGTTCTGAATATGTATGGTACTCTGATCTTCCGCACAATATAGACCATTGAATTTTTCACTGTAATTTTTCATCAAACACCCAGCATCCCATAAAATCTAGTATATTACACAGGTTTACCCTGCATTAGGTCATTATTGAACAAGTTTGGGTGTGTAATGAAAGCACAATACTGTTTTGCACTAGTGTCTGTTGTGGGCACTTTGCTTTACCACTAAAAGAGCCATATGGAGTCTGGCTTAATCCTCTTCAAAAGCAAAGTTAAACCGTACAAAGGCACTCCTGAACTAGAAAAAGGTTGACTGTGGAGTAGAGCTCTTATGCATTAGTTTTTCCGGGCTGGTTCTTTATGTAGACAAGTCCACAGGACGACATCAAATCTGGAAAGATCCAGTTCAGATGTGACTGAATCAGGTACTTTTGTTCATCCCACTATAGAGATGTGAGATGGATATGAAATTCAAATGTAGATCTCTATCTTAAAGTTTGGAAATGTTCAGATGTAGGATTTAGGCAATCTTTAATTCATGTGGATGTCAGCAATACTATGATTGAGGACAGTAAATCTATATCTATCAGTGACTGATCTCAAGATCAGCCAATCTATTATCATAAAGCCCCTCCTTTTAAGAAAGGGGAGATGTGGGTGGAAATTTGAAAGAACAAATTTAAACAACTGGTTTCCTTTCACTTTTAAAGCCAAATAGTGAGAGAGGCATAAAAGAGCCCCAGTTTGGATGATAACGAAACATTGCTTTGAAGTTCTAACTAAATTGCATTTCTTGTTCTCTGCTGTCGCCTGTAAGACTCAGAAAAATTGGACAAGCAGTGATTAGTATATAATAATGTATGTTCAAATAGCTTATGGTATTATGAAAACAAAAATTCAAAAGGCCAATATACTGACAGTTAAAATCTGTCTAAGGGGCAATAGGGGGGAACCTTCACAAAAACAATATGCTGATTGCATGCAGCTACCCTGCCGAGTCAAATCTTAAATAAATTATACATACTAGAGCTGAGAAATGAAGCAGTTTAAAATGTTCCTGTTCTGTGCTTTAGGCAATGCCTACATCCACTCTGTGTCCTTAGTGCATCAGATCTTTGGGCTGTTGGTTTGAGTATCCTGCCACAGTAACTGGGCAGTACCTGCTGCATCAGAAGCCAACGGAAAAATCCAGCTTTGTGTGAAGTCAGCTGCAGGGAGAAGAGTGGATGATAAACAATCTCTTTCTTGATTCTTTGACAAGGAATCTCTTTCTCTTAGGTGCCTCCCTCCACCTCCCAAATCTCCTCCACCCACCTCTAAGAAATCCCAATGAAGTACTGAAATGTGGTTTATTTGGGTAGGGTTTTTTTGTTTTTGTTTTTGTTTTTTTTCTCCACAGGAACAAATTAAAGCAGCTGAAATTCTTCAGAAATTTGGGTCAAATCTGACAAGTAATTTCAGCCAAAATAAAGGTGAAATTTTCTGAACATCAAAATGATTCATTTTAGTACACATGAAACAAAGCATTTTGATTTCTTGGGATTTCCAAGAAGACTCAGTGACTATACAGCCCAGTGGTAAGGACTGCTAACAGGGATGTAGGAGGTCGGATATTCTTATCTTTTTTCTTCCCAAATCAAAGAAAGGTCTTGAATATAATGCATCCTCTTCTCACATTCCATTCTTAATCTATGCATACATATACTCATGCATACACATTCATTGAGGGAGAAAAAGAATAATTCTGTAGGTTTGAGCAAGCTGATCCCTATGAAAATTGGTAACTGGGATCCATTCCCTGTGCCAGGGAATACTCAAGTGCTAATGTGGAGCTTCAACTGGAAAGACTGATAAGAAGAACCTAATATACCACTGCTGAGGGCAGATGCTTAGAGTATGGTGCATGCACAGTCCTTGCTCCAAATCACATTTCGTTTAAATTCAGCTCCTCCCTGTTGTGGTGAATACATCCATCCCTAAGATGCAAGGGCAAGGAAAGTTTAACAGTAAGACCTTGTAGACGGGATCTGCCTTCAACCTGCTGGCATTACCTTCTCTTGCCCAGGAAAGGTATCCCTAAGCAACAGCTACTTGTGCAACTCTACTTTTAGTAGTGAAGCTAATGCTTGAACCTAAGCTAGCAGAAACAACCCAATATCATTTAATAAACACAACAGACTTTGGTGGGTATTTGTGAGTTTCTCAGGATCAAATCACATTTCCTAAACTTCTGTCCAAAATCTGCATTAAAAAAAATAAAGGAAGAAAATTTTATGCACTAGCAAGGAGGGGGAGTGGAGGAGCAGGCGCCAATCTGTTCTTCTTAATTACCAGTGATAGGACCCACGGGAGTGGTGTCAAGCTGCAACAGGGGAGGTTCAGGCTGGACATCAGGAAGAGGTTCTTCACCAAGAGGGTTGGGTTCTTCACCAAGAGGGTTGTTGTGCACTGGAACAGGCTCCTCAGGGACGTAGTCATTGTACCAAGCCTGTTGGAGTTTAAGAAGCGTTTGGACTGTGCACTTAGTCACATGGTCTGAATTTTTGGGTAGACCTGTGTGGTGCCAGGAGTTGGACTCGATGATCCTTGTGGGTCCCTTCCAATTCGGGATATTCTATGATTCTGTGATTCTATGATGCAGTCTTGGTCTATGGCTAACAGAATCAAACAAATCACTAATTGAAAACCTAGAATGACATAAGCAAAGCATGCTGCTCTAAGTCTCAGCACCTATGTGATAGTATACTGTCATGAAATTCTTGCAGTTCTACCAAAATCACCTTCCAAAATTTCAAAGTTAAATCATAGGAAAGAAGAGCAAAATTTGGTCCCCACTTTTGGTATAGTATTGCTTGCTTGCTATAATTTTGATATAATAGGTACTATTTGAACTAACTTTTTAAAGTATATTTCAACATTGCTTAGGCACAGAGGCTAACGTGTCTAGCTTTCAGATAGCTTATTACCATTCAAATACTTTGTAGATAAATTATATTAAAAGAAAAAAAAAACTGTTTCAGCTTCTGACTCATTCTAAATGGAGACTTAGCTCTAAGTAATCAAAATTGCTTTGGTTGTGCATAGCAGCATTAAAAGCCTTGTCCACTAATTGAGTGAAGCGGCTCCAGTGAAGCAGCCTTGCCCCCTCATTATGTGGTCTTGCAAATGCTGTTTGTCATCGTCGCTTGCCGGTCTCAATCTAACTGTACTGCTGGTGCAAATTAACGGTAATTCGTTATGACACGCTGTGTCCTTCCAGTGAAACAACAATACGGATCTCGTACCACCCCCGCCCTCCTCTCCTTTCCTCCCCACACCTCCCAGATCCTTTTCCCACTTCAAGGTATCACCCCTGACTTCGCCTTCTAACTCCTTCCTACTAACTAGTGTGTCAGGGTGTATTGTGGCTTGACTGATGGATAGCACGTGGTGCTCTTCCCCTGACACATTGCAAAGAGATATGTGTCAAACAAAAGGCAGTGCTCTCTGGCAGCTCAGGGAATCTCGTTGCTGATGGAGGGCTTGTACTCCAGGGGAAAGCTCTGCGTACGCACGGGTACGGTCATCCACCTTCTGCAGTTCAACAACTGCACCAACAGTATGCTCCAGGAAGCAGGAGAAGTCACTGGCTGACATTTCAAATCAAAGTTAGTGAATATATGTGAGGTGTTGATATTACACCGTTGCTACTGTACATAAACTATTGTTTATTTTTTTTTCTTCCATCCTGACTGCAAGAAATGGTCTTAAGAAAATGAGGCTTTCATTAAGGGCACAGAACTCAAGAAATATCTGCTTTGTGTTGCAGTATTTCTTTGTCACTTCGTGGCTCACTCTCACTTTAATGATAGTCTCCACTTCTCACCTATTTGTTATGCTGTCCTTTTAAATTACAAACTCTATTGTAAGGACTGTTTCCTGCTTTGCATGTATAGAGAGGTTCCTGCAAGGGAGTCCTGATTTCAGCTGAGGCTTCTGTCCCAGATTCTCAGCTGGTGGGAGCTGGCTGAGCTCCACTGAAGTCATTAAATATATGTGAGAGGTCTATGGCGCATCATCGTTGTTATTGTTTGTATTGCTAGAGAGAGGGATATTCAGCTAGTGTGATCTTAGCCCCATTAAAGTCCAATTCTCACAGATACGCAGTCTTTCTTCATTTCACATATTTTCATTCAAAATGAAAATGAACTATTCTCAAGTAAAATCGAACGTTTCTGTTTTGACATATCAATTTTGAAATAAAATATTTTCCCCTGATACTTCTGGTGGGGGAAAATTGATGAAGTTATTGTTTTAGTATAATTTTCACTTAAAATTCAAACCACTGTAAGTTCCCAATTTAAATATATATATTTGTGAGGAGTCAAGAAAAGGAGAGAGATTCAGAAGAAACCCTAAATTTTTTCGAAGAAAGATTCAGAAGAATTCAGAACTGATTAAAATCAAGGTTGTGGCTCTGGGTTCATCCCAGCTAACAGTAGACACCTTTCTGAGGTCACTAGATCTTGAAAACTGCCATCTGAGCCTTTCTTGGTAGTCAGTGCAGAGATGCTTTTCACTAAAAACATTTCAGCCCGTTAGACCTTTACCATCCCCTAGGGCAGCCTGTCCATCTTTACCAGAGGGATCATAGGCTTGGCGGTGTTCTTAACCTGTGCAGTGAATTTAAGTTGGGTTAGTCCTCACTTGCTAACAGGTCATTGATTCTGGAATTAATTTTTTTTATTGATACTAAAAGGTCCACCAAATGATCTATTATCATTGTAATATAATGTAGACCCATCTACAATGCTATTCATCAGTAACGAGGTTAATGCCATTACCCCTGTTCTACAGATGAGAAACCCGAAGCAAGGGAAATGACTTGGCAAAGGTCAGCCAGAAAAGACATGTTTCCACCCCTACCCCACCCCCGCAGTCTCACATTATTTATTAGGAGAGAGCAAAAGCAAGGTTTTCCTTAACCTTAAGTCCTGGAGTTGTTTTTTTGTATGTTAGACTTTCAGCTGAACTAGATCTTTCCCCTGTGGATTCAGAGCTTGAGGATGTAATTTCTAACAGTCCAATGCCAAGTAAATAATCTACGAGAGTTCCTGTTTAAAATGTCACTGTACCCTATTCCTAGTTGTGTGGTTTTAGGGTTCTGAAGTATGCCTGAGAGCAGTGCTTCCAGAGTCTGACGCACCCTAAAATATTTCTTACGGTTGGACAAATTCTCTTATGCTCAGGAGTTGAGGTAAATATTTCGAAGGCTGTGTCCCTGTGGATGTATCATAGAAGAGGACAAGATCAGGACTACTTCTGACCACAGAAAAGAAGGGTCAGTTTCCTTGTTCAGGGTCCATGGTGTGCCCAATTGGTGGCACCAACACCATGTTAACTGGTTTAGTATGAGCTCAGATCTCTGCGTAATGTGGACCTAATCTCTTACCCATATAGTGCATACATTGTGATAGAGCTAAAATGCCTGTTATAGATGCTCCAGGATCGACGCTAGAGGTAAAGATGACTACTCTTCCAAATGATTTTTTTTTTTTTTTTGTGAAAAAATCTTGCTGCTTCAGAAGGGTAGAATTGTCACGGTACTTAGCTCTTTGTCAAGTGTTTTAGCACCTTTCCATTGAAAGCAACAGCAAAGGTCCTACTGATTTCAGTATTGCAGGTTCAAGCTCCAGGTGTTGCAGGGTGCTTGCATACTCAATGCAAAGAACTTTGGGTTCTTTGAACTGGGGAAAAATATCTTTAATTTAGATTATATATAATCATTCTTTATTGGAGCTTTAACTTGGTTAAGTATAATCAGGTAGCTATTGTATAATTTAAATGGCCGGTGATTGTTATTTGATAATAACAACTTACATTTATATAGTGCTGTATATCCCAAAGGGATCCCAGAGGACTTTAAAGACTCAACAATAAAATACACAACAAAGTAAACATTAATTACAATTATACCATCACTAGAAAATATGAGGATATTAAAAATCTGGCAGTCTGTGGCTTGCTTCCGCTCTCATTTGAATTCATTAGCCAAGCTCACCCAGAGTGCAAATGGATTATTAGTGGTTCTGCCATATCTGATTTAAGAAATGTTCTGTTCAAGTATTGCAGCGAGAGCAGAGGAGGGGAGAAAAGGGTGTAAATACCCTTCTGAGGTTGCCTAAAAAATCATCTCTACTCATGCAAGTTAAGTGGGGTGTTATTTCTGAACTCTGAGTCACTTGAATTCATCCCTCTCTTATTCAAGCGATTCTCGTGCTGTTAGGCTCTATGAGGCTTGCTCCTTGTTAGCATGAACTGGTTATCTTCCAAATGCCACATGCCTACAACACCAGAATGAAAAGCCCTAGTGCTTTGTACAAATTGCTCATCTCTTTTTGTACATAACCTATGAAATAATTTATACTCCACTCCTGTTATTGTTATTCTTGAGTTACCCGTGTTAACACCTCACTGAGGTGGGCAGAGCACTTTATACCTCTTGAGCTGCTCTTCCAGTCCCTTGTAGGTTCAAGTGTCAAGCTTTCTACTTTCTTTCCTTCTATGCATATTGTCAGTGCTGAAGAAAAAGATAAAAGCTTGAGGGATATTAATGTGTTATACTGTAGCATCTCAGATGTCATAACAGTCCCCAAAAACTGCATGTGGGAATTGGAGACCCAGTGCAGGAGGCACTTCATGGGCAAGTTGCATGAAGATAACTCTAGCCTTTGAGAGCTCACAACCCAGGACCTGAGAAACACACAAAGGAGAATCCCAGAACTGTTTGGGAGGGGAACTGTGACGGGACTACTTTCAGAGCAGTGTTGCTGACCACGGAAATACAGCCAGGAAGCTTGATGCTGTCTCTGTGGGTGGTTGATATAGGTGGTTTGCACTTCATATTGTTTCTTTTCTAATGTGTAATAAATTCTAGCCTAATCCTGAAAGATTTCCTGAACTCTGTGAAATCCTCACGATTTACAACTTTTTTTCAACAGTCAAGACAAGTTGTTTGCACCCAAAGATAAAGATAGATCACTTTTAAAATAAGTTTTGGGATGTCAGATAGAATATGTAAATTACTTCTTTAAAGTGGTTTGCAAGTTTTCTTGTCCATCAAGATGGTTTTCAGTTTCTGAAAATATTAATTTTCCCTGGCTTTTGGCCACAGCATATGAAAACACTTCATTTCTTCTTAAAATCATACTTCTTTCTCCATCTCAGAGCTTTTCTTCAGTTTATGTTTTTCTTTTAACACTCTTACTCATTTTGCAAAAAGTTGTTCACCGATAGACTCTTGTTTTTCAGGGTTGTAATGAAGCATGAGGGACTTTTACATTTTTGCGGTGAAAGTTTTGCATGGGTCTTACTGTAAACCTTTCACAACATCTTTAATTTGTTTATTTTTGGGAGATGGAAGAAAGGGAAATGGTGACTTAGAGACAAGCTTTCTGCTCCATTTCCTCAATACAGAGGATGATAACTCTTCAGTACAGTTGCTGTTACACCCAAGAAACTGAGCCTAATTAATGGTGATAGGTAGATCCACTGGTGGCCTATTGACTAGTTTGTAATCTGCAGTAAACTTGTTAGCATATGATTAAGAGCCTAATCTCTGGGTAAAGTAGTACAAATATGCTCAGGTAAATATCTAGGTAGAACCTTTGGCAGTTCCTGCCCTCTTCCACAGGGATTTGCAGATCTCAGATCTCAAAGTGAACACAGTGTTTTGGATCATATTGTTCTGATCCCCTCTGCAACCAAGCGCTGGGAATCAAAACACGCAGAGGGAAATGCTGTGAAAGTGTTGTTTCTTTTATAAGCTATATTAAAGAATAGATTGATATGTAATAAAAATTACACTTGTGATCACAAGACCTTGCAATAGGACCCAGGTCTTTTCACTCATTAGTGATACACAAGCTAAGAGAATGCTGAGCTGGTGTTTTGTGTGTCATGCTATGTTCGACACAACACTGTTATAAATGCAAGGATATGAAACAAATTCTTTCAGCTTGGTGCTCCACAGCATAACAGATTGTAGGAAATGTTCCCCCATGCTCTGGTTAAAGTTTTTGAAAAGTCTGGATAGCTCCTATTAGAAAAGAATCTAGCTAAAGACATCATCTTCTCTGAAAGAAAATCAGTACTGCACTTAAAAGGACTTTGTGGAATTATTTTATCTTTTATAGACTCATATAAAAGCAAAAAAAAAAAATTAAACCTGCCTTTTTTTTTTTCTTTAGATGGTCTGATTCCTAGTTTGAATATAGGGACTGAACTTGTGATTATCAAAGTCTACCTGTGGGAGCAGGAATAGAACCTCTTCTTTCACTTTTATAAACATAAATCTCTACAGTTTGAGATTAAATAGATTTCCTCAGGTTACTAGTAGTAGCCTTGTCTTCTATTTGCCTGGAGGCCATCTACTAAAAAGTGAAAAAATACATGCATATGTGAGTGGCAGAGATGTTACAAAATGTGACTTGCTTTGTTGCAGTGATCATTAAAGATGTGGAGTAAACATGGAAATGGAAAGGAAACTGGATGGAATCTATTTTTTTTATTTGCTGTAAAAACAGGTAATGTTCAAGTCAGCTGAAATCCTGGTGGTTAAGACTCGGATACAATGTGGTAATTGCAGTGGCTTTAGAAGAAAATAAAAAGTAAATAAAACATAGGAAAGATGAGCTCAAGTCAGAGCTTTAGTTTTCATTAATGTTTATGTTTTTAGAACAGAGGCAATATACTCTATACATAAGGAAAGACAATGTGTTAGTGAAAGTGGGTGCCTGAAAGAAATTAGTCTTTGTTCATGAGAGCATGAAACTGTTGAAAAGAATCTGCTACTTTCACACTGTCTTATACAAAACTTACGATGAGACTAGCACGGAAGTGTAAAGAAAGTCTTGGTTGTTCGTCCAAGAAAAATAGCACATGACTTTTAGTATAAATGGCTCTGAGCTTAATTCCTGCACTGGTTGGTATCGGTCTGCAAGACTCAGAGAAGGAGAGATGATACAAACAAGAACAGGAAACTCCTGGGATTTAATTATGGAAAATTCTTTTCAAAATCTCTGTACAAAATATCTTTAAAACATTGAAGAAATCAGTTAGAACTAATATCAAGAGTGGGATTGGGAATTATTACTACTGCAAGTTCTACTAAGTGTCTCCTTTGTTATGTTTATAGTGTGCGGAAAATAGAAATAATAGCTGATTAGTAGTCTTGACTTAGAACGCTCTGTTTCTTCCCCATATTGGATAAATCTCCTACTGATGGATCGATCATTTAATCAATCTACTAACGTGGCCTTCAGCACTATAGTATCTGAGTGCCTCCCAGTGTTGGAACGCTCAATAATGCTTGGTTTTTCCCCGGTTGTTCTGTACTCCTTGATTTGATTTTGCGCTTAGTTATACTGATGTAAATCTGAAACTATTCCATTGATGTTGGTGGAGGCTTACGAGCCCAAAGAGCAGAACTGAACCCCAGCTATTCTTCAGATGCTCTACTAACAATATTTTTTGGTTTTATTAATCAGGTCTCTGATTTATTCTCCCTGTTCCTGCTACATTTTTTTTTTCTGCTGCTGCTTTGGGTATGGTCCAAAGTCCACTGAAGTTGCTGTCACTCTTTGTATTGATTTTAGTTGACTGTGCTTCAGTTTTCTGCTTGCCCCTCTCCTTTTTCCCCCTCTGTAGACCCTGAAGGTTCCTGTGTGAGCTTGTGTCCGTCTCAGCAGTGACTTCTGATTAATTAAAATGGCACGTATTCCGACAGTTCTCTGAATAAGCTCCACACTGTATCGGCGCTCTACTCCCCATCTTTAATACCCATTGCCTCCCTCAGTTTAGTTCTCATTTAAAGAGATCCCCCTCTTCTCCACGTGCTGCAGGTCTTGCTCTTGCATATGGCACCTTGTGATTTGGGGAGAGCTTTGCTAAGGGCCTGACCTGGGTTCTGTGAAAATTGAATGGAGAAATCCCACTTACTTCCTTGAGATTTTTGCTCAGGATAAAACGCTGTAGTGTATAGGAATAAGGTTTTGAATGAGATAATTGTGGCTCTTCCTTTGATTTATTTTTTTCCTTTTCTTTTCTCCCTGCCTTCAGTGTTGCCAGCAGAAGAAAATAGAAAGAAGAGGAGCTGAGAATTTGAACTGGGAGACTTGGCAGGTAAGAGGTGTATTTTCTTCCTTGCCAGGCGAGGCATTTCTGGAAGTGCTGATGTGAGTTGGCAGCAGGTTGGATCAGCTCCGGGAGACGGGGCTGGCCCAGGACCTGCAAGACTTGAGCTGAGTTTCCTGTTCCTTGGCAGGCTCTCTGTGTGGTTACAGAGCAGGCAAGCGCTTCGTTTCACTGGTTCTTCACCTGTGATGGGGGCAGAACTGCTTCCTCACTTTGAGAAGGTGGACTGAGGAGGAATGAGAAAAAGGCTGGGAAATAAGTAATGAGATGCTGTAATAGGTGGCAGGGCACTTGAGCTACTTGGACAGAGTTGTCTAGTTCAAGGTTGGCAACTGTGTGGTGTGGAAAACTGGGCTATTGTTTGAAGTCTTTTAAGAAATGTTTTAGTGAGTTCCTTGTGTGATATCTGCAACTTTACTGAATTTGCTTATTTGAAGACTCATTTGATTACTTTAGTCTCATTTCCCGTTCTACATGGTTTTTAGATAGGGTGGAGGTGAAATACAGTATAATCACTTTCATATAGAAAGTTGTATTGAAAGCACCACAACAACTTGGGAAAGCCAAGCACTCACGGTTAGGAAAGGTCTTTGTGAACCACGATTCTCTCTGGGCTTACTTGAGGCAGATCTGAGGACAAAAGGCTTTTCTCAGGGACAAAAGCCACAGCCAGTCTGCCAGATTTCAAACCCTCTGAAACTTGAAGTGCTGGAGCTTTTTCAGAGGAAGAGCTCGAAGAATTTTAAGCATCATATTCCTTAACCTTGTTCTTGGAAAAAGTTGTACCATTTCCAAAACGTTCAGCCTGAGGCAGTCATGCATCATAGATAAATCAGCCAAAATGGCAAAATATTGGCGGAGTATGAACAACTGCAGGTAGTTGTTTAATCGCTTGTGTCAAGTAATCTTAATAACAGGTGTAGCTACTGCTCCAGTCAATTATATAAATTGTCCTGCGGTCTTTCCTGGGTTCTTACTGAGGCAAAGCTATTGATAGATAAGATCTGCCTAAGTGAAGTTTGAGGTTTTGGCCCTATGGCTGTCTTAAAAGATAGAGCTTAAATAAACAGGGAGTGCATGACTGATGTAATTGTGCTTCTCTGCCTTCTGTTCATAACACACGCTAGCAAGAACTCTTGATTTGCACTCCCCTCTCTCCCCCCGCAGTGCATTTATGAGACTACATTTATTTTTAATATTCAAACATCCAGAAGATGTAAATAACACCAAAACGAGTATTCTCCCATTTGGAATTCCCTGCTGGGGCCACCTGTCGTGCTTTGTCTGACATACAGATAACCAGCTCTGTGGGCAACAAGCGCCTCCGTTACTTGTGTGCATAGCACGTTGCACTGTGGCACTGTGCTGCTCTTTGGAGGGGGTTTCTAGCAATACACACCATGAGAAATACCTCACTCCTGTGACTGGGAGCTCACAGGTGCATCGAGCAAGCTCGGCCTAAAGTCAAAGGTCAAAAGAACTTTGGTAAATACGTCATTAAATATATAAATATGTTTTATATTATATGTGTGCATTATGTATATTAATATATCAATAAATCATTTTCTAACCTGAAATAGTTTGGTCCCTAACACTTGTAAGAAAACTCATCAATACAAGCTAAGCTACAGCATTGTAAAGATAGATTTTTAGTTACAAAACTTTTGGTCTGAGAATTTGTTTTTCATTGTGTATGTCATTAATACGCCTCTAACAAGCTGTACATGAAGATGATTAGGGATGTGTTGTTTGGTTTAGGAGAATTTATTTTCAGGGTTTGGATGTTTGTTTTTTCAATTTGCAAGTGGTTTCTTGAAATTTTCAAAACCGTATAATGGCATCTGGTTTTTGCTGTAAAGTTACATCATCTCAGAGCAAACCAGTGTAATGCATCAGCCTGTCTCCCTGTGAATGCTGGGTCATGTGTTTAGTATTAAAGATAGGTTTCTGTGCTTTTTTCCATAACAGTTTAGTTGTCTGCAAGGAACTGGTATTTAAAATATGGCAGACTTCAGATAGTTCTTCAGCCTCTGTTTCCACTACCTTTGATCAGGACACATTCAACTCAAATATGTATAAATTGCCTTTACATGTACCCCTTTTGATTTTCGTAGATGTGCTCATCCACACAACAGGAGTAGTGAGTGACTTCTTATTGTAGCTCCTTAGCATATAAACATTATGTTAATATAAACTGTAATCGGTTTTGGACCAATTAAGTGCAATTGATAAGTGCAAGTAAATACAGACACAGATCTCACTACAAAGAATGTGCAGCTGAAGTGATAACGAGTGACATGGAAAGGCTGGAGAAGACAACCGTCATACATCATGTTCATATATGTACAAATGTACATATAGACATACATACCTGTGTTTATCCCTGCAGTTTAACTCAACATCCCTTCTTTGTCAGATTAAAAATATGACTAAGAAAAATTAATCTATAAAAAGTTTGAACCTTGTGCCTGAACTTGTCTCATTGATGAGAATAAAAAGCAGTTGGAGATTGAAAGGGAGCAGAGGAGGTGATGTATTTTCTGGATACATTGTCTTAAAGTCATTAAAAACAAATTATTCAACCTTTTCCTAAATAAAGTATAATTTTTTATGACTTTTCCCCGTCTATAATTTTGAGAAAGCGTGAGTGTAAAAGTTGCTGAAAGTTTCTCCACGCAGATGTGGTAAGGCATGTTAAATCTGTAGTCTGCAATTTGGGCAGTCATTTAGGTTGGAGTGTGTAGCTTCATGAAACAGTGAAAAGGAGTTACTCTGAGGTTGTATGCTTGCCTCAGAGTTTGCTTCTAGTTTGGTAAATAACAAAGGTGTGCTCAGACAAATTCTCGTTGTGGTGCCATTTTCTTTTGCAGCTATGGTTTTGGTCAACCTGAGAATCTGAGTCTGTGTGGCGACAGTGGGAAGTGGGTTGGGAGGAATTGCTCTTACTGTATTACTTCCTCTCCAAAAACATCTCAAAATGAAACTGACTGCTAAATTGGCAACCTGCAAACTCTCAATATTTGCATGTATTTCTGAGTGTGGGTATGAGAGGGAGGAAGCTCCCATTCCTGCTTGCCATTTGTTTTCTGTTTCATCCTCAGCTTTGAGATCTGAATCTTTTATTGCCATGGACAGCTTTGTTTTTTCTTTTTGTGCTAGTTTCTGTAAAAGTCCATGGCTGAGGCTTGTTTGTGAAAGTTGTTTGTGAGAGGGTACCTCTGTGTGACCCACCAGGTCTAGAGAGTATCATATTTATGTCAAAGAAGCAAGTCCAAATTGTATTGTGATATTTTGTTGGTGTGTGTTGGTGATTACTGTTACATCTTTGTGAATTTCAATTGCAAGAACCTTGTGTTGCCTAGGGAGGA
Organism: Cygnus olor; assembly: GCF_009769625.2. Lineage (NCBI taxonomy): Eukaryota > Metazoa > Chordata > Aves > Anseriformes > Anatidae > Cygnus > Cygnus olor. The sequence goes on along the minus strand of NC_049169.1, from coordinate 78,060,966 downwards.
ATTAGGATGATTTTATAGCACTATCACACTGTCTGTAGGAGAATGTTCTTTCTTGTCCCTTAATTTTCCACCCAACGGTCATAACTATTCCTAGATGATACAAGTTAAAATCACGTACAACCTCCACCAATACATCTGTGAATATGGGACCAAACAGAAAATTGCAAAATTGTAACTAAAGAAGCTGAATGCACCGGAAAACATGCATGAAATGTTCTTTCACGTTCCATTCTGTGAAGCTGAAGTTACTGTTTTTTCTTCTTAAAAAATAGTTTTCATGCAACCAAGACCAGATTTTTAAAGTAATCTTGATGGGTTTGGGGATCACATTAGGCAGGGCAGGTGGTGACCTCATCTAAATACTAAAATACTATGAGGAATGAAAATCATGTGGCTCTAAGAAGCATCAGGCTAGGTGGCGTATCATATGTGGCATCTGTCTAAAAGCAGTGCTGCTAGGGCAAGTGAGATGAGGTGGGGAATGAAATAGTGGCACTAGAGTCTTAGAGGAATGTAATAAACATGGAGATGCCTTGGATCAGCCTGCTTGGGATCTGAAATTGTAATACAGTGGTTTATACAATTGTTTCTGATTTCTTCTTACTGGTAAGCTGATTTTATATGTCCATAGCTGGATTCTTTATACCCTCTAGGTTAGGTGAGAGTGTGGCCATTTTCCTGATAGCAGTTTTGCTTGCTTTATAGAAACAATTAAAAAAAAAAAAAGAAAAAAAAAAGAAATCCAAGGATGAAAAAAGCATTCCTAAGTTGGTACACAAAGATAAGTTATTCCTCTGCCTTTCTGCTGTAAACAAATATGTGTGTGTGTGTGTGTGTGTGTGTGTTTTAACATCTGTGTCCTGGACATGGGTATGCTTTGTGATAGGAGTGTGATTTTCTTTCTGAAAACCAGATAATGGGAATAAGTGAATCAGTAGTTAAAAGCTCAAGTATTTCATTCATGCCTCCCTGCGGGAAGCCCTGTCACTGCTTCCAGCCCTCACCTGCAGGATCTAACCAGCTCTGGTGTAGCTGGGCCAACAGAGCAGCCAGTATCTGCTTGCCCTTTCAGCAGATGGGGCAGGATTTCTGAAAAGGTTTGCCTTCCTTTGGCTTTGAGGCTTTTGTGTGGGTGTTAACTTCTTGTTCTTTTTTTTTTTTCTGAAAGGGGAAATTATTTTTATTTAGGGAAAAAAAAGAGTCAAAAGCTTTATCTGGCTTTCCTGCTTTCTGCACGTGTTTAGTAATGTTTTCTACTTAGAGATGTCAGTCCAGCTTACCTGGAAGCAGTGTACATCTGGACTGTTTTTCAGAGGTGGTGAGTAAGTCTCCTTTTGAAGATGACGTGGTGTGTAGGCACCTCAGAACCTGTGAAAATCAGCTAGTGACAATTTTTCACAGTTTTCCTTAAGCATCATTTAAAAGTTGGTTAAAATTCCAAAAAATGTCAGCTCTATGGAGCTATTGAGCTTCACCAAAATAGAGGATCAATGCAGTGGACAAATCCTTCTTCCCATTTTGGCCAATATTGCGATCATTTGCAAAACCCCAGGAAGCTTTTGTCTCTCTCTTTTTTTTCTTTCTTTTTTTTTTCTTTTTTGCTTCCAGCAAGTTATCTGTTCAATGAAGGAAAGAGACTACCTTGTTTGCTAAATTTGGTTCTGAATTGTGAGTAGCATTTGAGGTGTTTGCTCATGTGAAAAAAGTTTTTCATTTCTAGAGTTTTAATCACTTTGAAGTAAAAGATGTTAAGCAGATTAATTGGACCAAGTGAGTAAGTGAGCACATAGAAACCTGAATGATTTAATCATGCAAGTTAACTTGCTTAATGTAAACACGTGAGCATGTAGGCATTCATGCTTTCCATGTAAAGGGTTTCATGGCTGCAGAGAGGAATGGACAAATGAAGCTTAGCCCTCCTATTCCTACAGAGCAGGAAGGACCCACACCCAGGGATTTCTGCTGCAGCAGCTGGTGCAGGTGTTTGGTTGCTGCATCCCCTCTGGACAGAGAATGCCAATTTCCAGGAGTTCAGCTTCATGGAGCCAACTGTGCTTTGTCTGTGGCTTCCTCTGAGGGAAACGAGATCTACCAGAAAGTGATCTGGATGGTTTGTGTTGGTTATCTGCCACACAAACTCACCACAGACAGGCTCACGGTTGTGGTACTGTTTCCTGATATGACACAGGGAACATCAGGTGCTGGTACAGGCCTGTTTATTTGAGGTTGAGCAAAAGACAAAGAGAAAGGAGAAATATTCGACAAGAGCTTACAAAATAATTTCCAGTAGGGAGGCTTGATGTAAAGTGAAATGTCGGTAAAAGGGATTTCAGGATTGTTGGTTTTGTTGTTGCTATTATTGTAAGCACGATTATAAGCCTTCCAGTTCAAGTCTGACCCATCACACTGAAATGCTGTCACCAGTATCATTAGCAAGCAAAGTGTTGCTAACAAATTCAAACACACAGCAGAGTTCTGGCTCTTAAGTGTCTGGACTGACTCCCAATATTAGGAACAGGAGTCAAACGGCCATCACTTCTCCAGTGCTAACACACACCCCGCCATTAGCAGTCCGAAGGCAATTTTAATAAAATACATAGCCCTGCTGAGCTGGTCTCAGAAGATAAATAAGCAATGTAGAAAAGAAGCTTTTGTTTAAAAGTAATTATTTAAACTGTGCATTACAGGTAATTTTCCTTTACCAGTAAAGAAAATGCTATCAGAATTTCAATAATAACTTTGTGTTACTTATCTAGATAACATGATATTGTCATTTCCAGGAGCTTAAAATGCTGTTTTATTTTCATTTTATGTCAAATACAAGGGTAAATGGGATCTGAGTGTTTGTATATATAAACATAGGGTTTGCATAATTTTCTGTGAGCACTGTTTTATTTTCCGGTGTTTTTATAGTAATATAACCATCTAATGATAGTTTCATAAACTGTGAGCTTGTTTTATTGGCCCAGCTTAAAACAGTAGGGTGAAGAGCATCTTCTTATTTTCTGTTTTGTGTAAACATGCTGCATTTCACAGTTGACAGAAACACAATTCTTTGAAGAGGTTTGTCAATAATAACCATAACAGTGTGGGAACTTCATAATGTACAAGCAGACATAGCCAAACTGAGTGCTTCAACCCATATGTAGCTCAGAAAAAGCAGAGGTATTATTTTTACCTCTGGGATTTTTCACGTTCAAAAATTAAATGAAAAACGTATTTTCTTCCTCTCAGCAGTATTCTACAGTGCAAACCTCCCAAATGATCACAAAATGGTTCACATCGAGGAAGACAAGCAGCTAAGGGAGGAAAACAACTTTTAAGTTCTCTTGAAGAAGCAGCTTCTGAGAAGATGGGCATCTTGCTTCAACGAAAGTATTTTTAATTTCTTTTAATTCCTGTTATGGATGTTTGTATATTTTCTCTTTCACTTATGGATGAAAGAAAGGTGGTGGCTTTGAGAGGTTACAAAAAGCCCTGACTGCATGGCTGAGTCCACGTGGGGCTGTCACCTCTAATAGTGGGCTGCAGGCCTGGCGTCCAGCTGAAAGCCCTGCAGTGTGTTCCGGCTACAAGGAGTTACAGCAGGAAAGGTACCTGAATGCGTTAAGTGCAGTTTTCAGCCCAAATTCAGACCTACATTCTGCCTAATCCCTGAGTGTTTTCCTACTGAATATCTCTGGCCTTTAGAAATGCCTGGCCAGTAGCAAGTGTGGAGGCCCAGGGATTAGGTGGATTTTTAGATCACTTACATCTGGCCGTAGTCTGTCTGCACCAGAGTTTCCAATTACCCAAAATGGACAAAATAGCATTTCCCTACTTCACAGAAGATTTGTGAGGATCAATGTGTTTAAGATCATGACAGTAGTATATATCTGTAACTTACATGGGTAATAGATCACCTTAAATACTTTTAATAAAAGTGGACACAATAATTCATTGCTCTGTCACAGGAATACTGTGATGCTTAGCGTTCATAATATATGTGAAAGAGGTTGAGATCTTTTGATTAAAAAGTGATATTGATATAACTACGTGAATTATTAAAGCGTCTGCTTCCACGCTGAATTTACTTGTTGACCTTGCCAAGCTGGAGTTTTAATCTCTGGCGGCTGAGCCTTGTCCTGCCTTCTGAGAGTTTCCCCCGCTTCTGGCAGCACTGACCCTTGCTTTGTTTTTTTCTGTTTCTGCTGCTTGGGAGCGAGGCCGCCTCCTGGTACTGCGTTGAAGGGACAGAGCCGGCGGGCGCTGCAAGGTGGGGAGGGAGCTCCCGCTGCCAGAGAGCTCAGCTGATACCAAGGTAGCGCCGAGATATTTGGGACTGGCAGGCGGAAATCAAAATGCCACCCCTTGGCTGCCGAGAGAGCTAAAGATTTGTCTCCAGCAAGTGACAAGAGCCAAGGTGCTGTCGCCCGCTTTCTAATTTTAGCGTGAGCACTGGCACGGATGCTACCTAGACAGACAAGCGCCGTTTCTGCCCAGCCCGACCTGCTGCTGCCGGTTCTGGTCCAAGTTACTCAGCTCAGTTTCTCTCCTGCTTTCAGGAAATGGTGTGCCGGAGGGAGAGGGGAAACCCCTACCTTTTTTCAGAAGGCGTGTGAAACTTGTGAACATATTTCAAGGCAGTAAAACTCATACCTTCTACTAGCTGTCTAAACAGCAAGTATTTATAGGAATGTTATTAGCAAGGCAGCAATTGATTTATGAAGCCCGTTTGATGTAGAAGGTGCCTGTGACAGTGCATATGATACATGCATATGAGAAGTTCCTGCCTCTCCTGTGGCTTGGGTGTGGTTCCAGTAAAGAAGCAGAAGTGGTTTGAGGAGTCCACTGAAGGGGAAAGAGTCAGTCCTTTCCCCCTCCAACGTGGCTAGGGCTTGTGTGATCATTACACAGCATTTTTAGTCAAATTGTTCTGGTTTTGAGTTTCAATTTTTGGAGATAAGTGGTCAGGAAAAGGTATAAAGAGTCTGAGATAGTTTTTGGTCTTCTCCTTTCCTTGATTCACAGGTCATCTCTGCAGCTCGGAGGCTGTGCTCTTTGATGCATTCACCTAGGCAGAGTGGCATGATGTTCAGGGCATCACCAGAAATACCTACAGCAGGGAGCTATCAGCCAGGTCCAGGACAGGTTTCATTGGCACTCTAACTAGTTGTTCATTGATCTTGGAGCACTCTAGGAAGGTAAATGTGGTTCAATATACCTATTTTGCCTCTGGAGAAATCAAGGCATAAGGGAAAGACTGCAGAAGGTTTTGTTAGCAGAGCCGGAGGACACTCAGATGTCCACTTCTGGGGTGCTTTTTGGTGATTCATTTACCCACATCTGCTGCTGAAGGAAAGGGGCAGCCCTGCTTCCTTGCCCTTCTGCTCTGGCCACACACTCTCATGGTTTCCCCTTGCCTGGCATTGGGCTCTTCTGCCCCACCAGCAGCCTGGTCAGCAAGTTAAGCTGGCAGAAACCTGACTTTGGGAAACAGTGAGGTATTTTCAGCTGATTTAGCTCCCTGAAGAGGTTCCTAGTGAGCTCAGACAAATGCCAACAAGACGCTGGTTTTGCACCATCTTAAACAACAAACACGAAGTGATCTGTCACATGTTGAAAACGTGTAAGGACTCTGCAACTAATAGTGTAGCTGTACTTTTCTTCAAATAGCCCATATTAATATATAGTCTTAAATTGAAGAGAGCCTATTGGTACACATTATTACTCTACTATTAGTATTAGCTATTATTAATGTTTTGTGTTTTTTTTTTTTTTTTTTTTTTTTTCATTCTTGTAATAATGACATGCCCAGCATTCAGCTATTCTGGGCATCATGTAAAAACTAATCACAAGTATCCTTTTGTCAAATGTGTCTGCAGATGGACAATACAAAGGAGTTGATATTTATCACGTATTTCTAAGGTCATTTTCACAATCTCCACTTAAAAGCTATACTTGCTCCAAGCACATCTTGCTTGATGGAGGATAAATTCTGCCTTTTTGAGTGGGGTAGTTTTTATTTATAATTGTGAATGTGTTTAGCCACATGAGGCTGTCAATCAGTGAGACGAAAGCCCAGTAGGATTATTTCTGTAAGTGGCCAATTTCCCCCACCCTTTCCCTCCAAATCAAGGACAGATGAAAGGTCATGATTAAAACAGTGATTTTTTTCCTAAATTGTAAGTAACAGTTTGCAACTGTTTTTTACCAAGATGTCAAAACTGTATTTTATCTTGCGGAAGAGAGGTGGGGGGAAAGAAAATTATAAGTTCTTGAAAATGTTGGCAATTTTCCAAATGGTTGTGTTGAAATTTATTTTAATTATTGTACTTGTGTCAGTTCCTAGCAGGGGTAAAAGGGGTAAAATAATTCACTGCAGTATTATGCAGCTATGGATTAAACAATTAATGGTGAACCTCTGTATCCTATTAGTATATTTGAATTCATTTATTTCAACAAATTGTTTTATGAGCCAGTAACTAGGAGATTTAACCATTTATTTTGTAGCCAAAACAGAACAGAAGAATAATTGTCTTGCTGAAACACATCTTTATCTATATGAATCTACCCAGGGAATTAACCTGAGACAGTCAGATAATGCAGAACATCACCGGAAAGTTACTTTGTCCCAAGAGTTTGGATTCCTAATGTATGGTCAAGCAACTCACCATTTGGGAGGGTTTGGGCAGTTGCCTGGTGATGCTTGCAGCATCTCTCAGCCCTGAAAGCGTTGAGGATTTGGACACGATCAGCAGTACTCTGGAAAATATCTTGGCTGTCGTTTTATACAGTAGTGTTCTTTTGAATACGTTAGCCACTCACGAGTCAGAAATAACACTGCCTGCCTGATCGTGTCATGTAGATAATTGTCAGAGTAAATACTTTTGTGAGCAATCTGTGTGCTCAATTTTGTATGCAAGATATATATTTACATTGACCAAATAAAAAGATGTTCTGAGGAGGCAGAACAGGGTAAATTACCTAAGCGTAAGAGGATGAGCTCTATTTGACATTACTAGCATATCTCCTTGTAGTTGACATTAGAAGTAAGCTAAGACCCTCATGATACCTTAATGGAATTCCAGCTAGTTGTATCTTCATAAATATTATATAGGTTAAATATTTTCTCCTCAATATAGGCATGAAACCAAGATGCTGTCTTTCTATGTCATTGGGGAACGTATTTATCTTGATAAAGAAGGTAAAAAGGGTAACCTAGTCTCAATAGCTTCTGTTTTTCCTTTTAGTGTTTTTCCACAATTTCATGATTTCCTTTTTGCCTTGAAGAATCCTGTGCCTTTGCAATGTGTGTTAAAATGTGTCAAGTTCCACCACCATGAGGGATGCATAATGAGATGGTTACAATATCACTGATGATGTGCGTGATGCCAGGAAAACTGGGTGACTTCAGCCATCTCTGCACTACTGCATGGTTCATCCACAAATTTGACAATGCAAAGGGCGTATGGATCAAGTAGAGCTGTGTTTGTATTTAAGGATGGACAGCAAAGTGAGTAATGTCTGTGTATATAATGCCAGTCCTATCAAAGAAAGGTCATCTGTTTAATACGCATCTAACCCTTGTGACTGTTTTTGCCATTTCCTTTTGTTCTCCTGTGCTGTTACTCTCTCTATTGTGCGTTTTAAACTTAAGAACTTAAGTGAAGAGCTTCTTTTTTTTTTTTTTTCTTATGTGGGCAGATGAGCAGAAGATGATGGTTCCACCATGCTCATAAACTTTCAGGTTGGCTAAGAAAATGGACTGCTGTTTCTGGGTGCACGCGCTTTTTGGTTGGTTGGTTTTGTTCTTTTTTTTGTTCTTTTTTTTTTAATATGCAAACATTTCTTTGGTAGTCAACCTAAATTGTGGGCAAGATGCTGAAACAACATACTAAATGTCCCTAGAGCTGTGGTGGTCAGTGGAACAGATGCTTTATTCTGCTGCATGTCTGCTGCACACTGTTGTTTTACTTTCCACTTCTGGCTGAGTCACATAAATATCTACTGCCAAGCTGTAGAACTAGGAATGAAGCATGAGAGAATTACTCTGAGGACATCAGGGGCATCAACAAGCATCAGGGGCGTGTTGATGTTGCATAGATGTGGTGCTACGAGCTGTTTGTCACTGGGAGCATTGCTGGGGAGCAGAGGTGTTGCCCAGCCTGATTATGAAGAAGGGTGCTCAGTCCTTCTCTTCTCCTATTTCGGTAAACTGGACTCATTGAAAATAAAGCATTTTTTTGGATTGGCTTTTTTAAATTTGATTCATTTGTCGATCTGTTTTCAAGTGGCAGAATGAAATTAGGGGTGTATGGAAAGGGTGAAGGTTTGGGTGCCAACTGAGAAGACTGTTTCAGGGTCCCTCGTTTTCAATTGCATACAGATAGTACAAGCTAAAGGTCAGCAAGACAATCAATATGAACGAAAGAATGTGTGAATGTGATGCTGGGAACACTTGCAAAGTATTCTGTATAAAAATATAAACAGTAGCCTATTTAAAGGTATGAAAAGAAGTGGGGAATAAAAGTAAATTTTACATGCACAACCCTTTCCTTCCCTTTTGCTACAGGAGAGGGGGGGGGAAAAAGATGATTTGTTTCAAACCTTTTCTGGAACTCTGTGAAATGATTTATAGATGAGGTGTGCTGTACACAAGAGCTTTTACTGGCTGCCTTTCCAATGAATTAGGGCCCTATTCTAGAAAAAAAAAATGTTAGCACTTTCTTTGCAGCCATCCTAGGCTTCCGTGGTGCGGAAGTCAAATGTAAATTTTGGCTGAATTGGGCCCTTATGGAGGCGGTGTTCAAACAGCCTGTGAGGAGAAGAGAAACCATTCAGCTTGTAGGCCTCTGCGTGCTTCAGAGTCCCTCGATCATTGCTGTAATTCTCTGAAAGCAAACTAATAAAACTTCCTATTGACTTGCACTTGTGTGTGCTTTGAGCATTTATTTACAGTCTACCATCAGCAGATTAAAAATCAATTAAAATCCATAGAAACAGCCAAAGTTACATACTCCTCTTTGCTGGTAAAGATTTTTTTAAAAGATTTTACATTAATACTTGCTGCTTGGTATTACTGAAGATAATGAATCAGATTCAGGCAAAGTCTACACGTCTTTAACTCTACAGATCTGTGCGTCTTTAGCTTTACAGAAGCCCTGCTAAGAACCTCTTATCCTCTGTGCCTCTCTCCTTCTGTAGAAATAGGGGAATTTATGCAACTCATTTAACTGAAATGAAGATTTTGAAAGCTCTCCAATACTATCATGATGGATGCTGTTGCAAATGAGTAGGGAAAACAATAATCTTAATGATAAAATGATAAGTTTAATACCAGTACATTAAAATAGAAAGTGAATTTTAGTACCGTAAATATATTAAAATAAAAGAGACTTTGATTTGTATTCCTGATTTTCCCTGAAAGCCTCAAAGATCACAGGGACCTTCCTGTGATTCAGAGGGAGACCTTTGTAGTCTCAGAGGCATGGTGCTGGGCTGGGAGTGAGGACACGAGGCTCTGCCGATGCCCTGCTATGGGAGGTTTCTGAGCGTATGGGTTTTTGTCGTAGGTCTCCTCTCCGTCTGTTTGCCTCCCGTTCTTTGTGTCTCATCTGTTTGTACCATTAAACTGTCAAACACTGTGCTGTTTTCACATTTCGTTATAGGTGTGTGCTCCAAAGAGTATTATGCCATTGAATAGTCATGATAATTGTTCTAATATGTTATTCATGTATAGATTGGGATGACATAGACCAAATTTATAATTTTTGGTTTTATTTGTCCTTTTTGTTTTGTGTCTTAATGTGACTTTAATTTAAAACAAAATTTCTAGTAACTAGATAAGCTATGACTTTTGTGCACTGCAAGTGATGTCCAAGTATCAACCACAAAAGAAAATGCTGATTACACTGGCAAGACAGAAAGCCAAGCCACTGAGAAACGGGGTGGGGGGGAGTGGGAAGCAAGAATTAAGGTAACTTGTGAAACCTTAATTTGGCTGTCTTGTAAAGATGCATGTTGGTAGACTGCTGTATTTAATACAGCGTAGTGATTCTGTTAGGAGAGTACAGAAAAGTCTGCCTCTTCAGAGAAGGGTCTGAATAACATAGAGTAAATAAGGGCAGGCTTTTACACCAAATGCTGAAAGTAAACAAAATATGAAATGACTGTTCATTAAGCAAGCTGAGTTTATCCTGCGGATGACATTTTATGGCAAAAAGACTGGTGTGATGTATTTATAGACTACCACGATGCATATGCACAAGACAACTGAATTAAGATTGCAGAGGGAACTTGAATCCCACGGTTCTATTTCAATTCTTCACTTTGCAACCTGAATAGTGTTTAGGGGTGGAGGGGAGGAACACCAGGAACGTTACCCTGTCTGTCATTAACTCTGTAATTTGTTGAGAACCTCGTGCCCAGCTGCACAGGCTTGTGCCCCTTTCTGCCTACAGGACTGTAACTCCAGGTTGCTTCCCTCTCGTGATGCTGGAGAGGAGAGTTGTCAGGGTGCTGGGAAGGGGGTTCCAGTTTTTCCTGAGCCACTTTCCCTGTTTCTCCATCTCCTTCAGACAATTCATGGCTTGTCCATACTGTGTTAAAGGTTTTCTTACCTTAGTACTTTTTAAATCGACTCTAGTCACTGCTTTTCAGTGGCTGCTGGCAGTCCCTGCTTGTCCTCATCTCGCTCTGTCAGACTTCCAGGTAGTTTTTCACATTCCCTGTTTGTTCCACTACAGTCCTGCAACAGCCCTCAGTCACCTGCTCATGTTACTCATCTCCCTGAGCTCCAGAGGTCAGAAATGCTCCTGGTTCTGAGGCTCTTCCTGGTATCTCCCCAGCTCCTCGTTCCACTTGTGTTCCTACCAAACCAGGAAATCTCTTACTAATTTTAATTATTTTTTTCACCTGAGAATATTTTTTGACTCCCGTCTGCATTTGCAAAGATTCAAAACTTTCCTTATGTTTGTCTAACTCCATCTCCAAGTTAATGTTAATATTGTTAATCTCCAAGTATTGTTAATGTTAACAAATTAAGTTGCTAAAGTTAATATACTAATATACTGAGGCTCTTCTGCTTTCCTTTTCATGATTATATATACCTCCCAAAATCTGTCAAAAAATGTCTTTTTGGAAATAAACAAAAATACCATCGCTTTCAATAGCACTACCATTTCATTCTTGGAATGTTGTACCACTTTACGGCTTTAAGGGTGGATTTGGTTACCTTTTTCTATTCCGAGCCCTGACTCATAACCAATTAGCATTACCTATGTGCTAAACTGATTCCTCAGAGATCCTTTCTGAGAGTGATTTTACATCATAGGCATTCTCACCAACTGAGACTGCTCATGTGCTGAGGTATTAGGTAATAGAGGGTCAGAGACTGTCCTCTGATACAATCTCATTGAAAAAGAAACAAAGCCAAACTGATGAGGTTTTCAGTATTTTACTTGACTCCGAAGTTAAGGCCCCTACATTTCTGAGTTATTGTAAAAATAACATATTAGCTGCCCTCTTAGAGCAATACACTCTTCCAGTTATTTCTCAGCATATTATTTCTCTTTTTAGATAGCTGACCTTTCTATAATTCTTCTAGTCTATGGAACAGTGCAGTTTATCTTTTCTTTGCACAACATCTTACTTAGGGTAACTGAGTGGGGAGGGTGGGGGATGGAGGGATGCATATATCTTCTTATTACTTTTTTCTGACTCAGTGTTTAGTCATTATTTTCAGTATCACTTAGTCTGTGGAAAGTTTTCCCCATATGCCAGGCATATTTTAAATATGCAACAAAGATCTATACCACAGTAATCCCTTATCAGATGTGATGCTTAACAAAGGATAGAGTTCATCCTACAGACTTGATAGGAGTGAAGCTTTTTCAAATGTTGTTATTTACACAAATACCAAAACTGTGTTCTTCTTTTGTTAGATGTGTTAATCAGGTTTCCCTGTATATTTCATTTCCCTTTCTTATTTTGTCTACAGAAGCATTTAGAATTATTAGGTTTGAAAGGTTTTCTCATACTTTAACAGTGGTACTCTTAGTTACAGGATATTGTAAATAGTGGATTCTTGCAAGAACTTTTAATAAGTACTGTTAAGCATGGATATACAACCTGTGGCTTAGAAAGTTCCCTCGTCAGGCATCCCTTCAAGCTTGTAGATGGTATATTGAGTATTACTGCATGTTTGTCCTCTTATTCAACCATCAGCTACTCAACACTGTTGTCAGAGGTAGGACACTAGACTTGGGCAGGCCTTTGGCTTATTAAAACAGTTATGAAATTAATACACTTGGGTATGTCTACAGTTAACAGATGGTTGTAAACTGGTTTGGTTTCATACCCATCTTTTGTTTCTATTTGTAATAAATATGTTCTGTTGGTTTTCTTGTCCAGGTTCCATGATATGTGCATATGTACAAGAATACCTGAGTCATTCTATGAACTTCTAACACCTTGCAAGTCCATGAGTTTCTGATTCAGGGTGCACACAATTCATGAGTCTTCCCCTAGATTTCAGTATGCATTGAACCTCAAACTAATCAATACTTCTTTTAAAGGTGTGGGCTTGAGAAAAGAGATCTTAGGAAAAAACAAACACAAAGAAAAAACAAACAAACAAAAAAAAACAAAACAAAAAAAACAGCAAGCAACTGTAAGAGTGCTCTGACAATGATACTAAAGAAAATTAAGTTTGTTTCCCGCAGAAGTTTGCTATTCATGGAGAGTGTTGGACCTGGGAGTATTTAGTTTTCTTTAGCAAATATGTTTGGATGGTTAACTGAATGTAGTGGCTTTTGTATGCTAACGAGATGGAGATCACAAGAGAATAGGTATTCCTTAAAATCTTTCCTGTAATCACTGAATAATGCTATTTATGGTAAGTTTGTGTATACGTGGATGTCTTGGGAGAAGGATGGAGGGATTATTTCTTCACAAAGAAATGGAATTCCTTTTCACAGGGAATTAGAACTCTGACTCTAGACTTGCTAATTTAAATAATGCTGGCTAAACAGACTTTTATAAAGCATTAAATGCTATTATGTTTTGTGAACATTAAATACATTTTCTGAAAACATCAATTTCCCATTGGTTTTCTTGCCTCCCTCATGCTTTTGAGACTTGGTCATAGTCAATGCACTGTGCACCAGAGGTCAGAGACTTTTGAGTCTGCTCTGATGCCTGATTTTAGTAGTACCATTCACCTCTGCTATGGCTTTTACCTACACCCTCATGAACAGTAGCCATTCATCCTGTGAACTGATTGAGTGTGTGGCAGCCAACTGGCAATGAGTTTGCAGCAACCCAGTATCCTTGGTGATAATGTAGATGTTCTGTGGTACCCTAGCAGCTGTGAACCTGGATCTTGCTGAATTTCAAAAATGTAGCTAGCTCTTGCTAAACCCCAAAGGCCACTGCAGAAAAATGATGAGAGAACAACAGCTAATCTTGGATTTTTAAGCAAAATTGCTAACAAATGTTCATTGCCAGAGACTGATACACATCAGTCTGTTTGAAGGAGTTGGAGTAAGCTAAATTCCCTTTGCATCTCCAATGCCCGTTAGCCTGAAAAGTTTGATTCTGATCATAGCTATTAGTTTGTGAGGAGGTTTTATGACTACAATTTTTCCCATTAGAGAATTTTAAGTTGAAATGTTTCTTGGGCAAACCACCATGGCAAAAGGTTGTGCATACGAAGAAAAACATGCTTTAAAATTGACCACTATGGCTAGTGCTTATCTTCAAGTTAAACGGTACTGTAGGCCATGTTCTATCCCCACAGGGTTTAGAAAGTTTGAATAAAATATGAGTGTAATCTTGAACACTGGTTATATAGCTCCTATTAACTTGTATAGGTTACTGATTATGCAATTTCTGAGCTGGTCACTTTGATTAGCCTTGATCATTTGAAAAAAATCAATTCACTCTCCTGGTTTTAATTTTGATAATTCAAATTCATGGTGTTCTTCATCTGCTTTGTTTGATGCTATACATAAATCACGGTTATAGACGAAACCAATTCGTGAATGAAAAGTTTCAATTCTTTTCTTTTTGGCTACAACTACACAAAGAAATCATCATTTGGGCAACTAATATGCCTAAGTATCCTTCAAAAGGAACTGTGATATATTAGAGCTGTTCAAATGTCCTCACAAATCATTTTGCCTTGCAGCTTTGATCCTGAAATATGTGAAATGATGTCTGATTTATGCCACTGATCCTTCTTTTAGATAGTTAAGTGTTCTTGCTTAATGTTATTAAATAAGTTCAAAGCAGCAAATAGGCCATCCTGGGCTGAGGACATTTGAAAAATAGCATTCCCAGCAAGCTACATATACAATATATGTTCTTTAGTTAATTCCTTTGCTTTTTTTTTTTGTATACTGCAAGCTACTGGAACTTTCTTCTACTCACATCCGTGGTTAAAACGGGTTTCTTTTTCTGCTGATAACTTTCTTCTGGGCTTTGTTTGCTTGTCAGGTGGTGGTGGGAAACAACCTTGGGACATTATGGGAAAATGAGAACTGGGACGGTGGTAACATGCTAGCAAAGGCATGAACCTGACTGAAACAGCATGAGAAAAAAACTGTGAGGGTATAAATAAGTAGGTCAAAATCACAGTCTAAGGAGCAAAGTCTGACTACTTTTAATGAAAAACTATCAATGTGTTGTGACTTCTGTTGTATCAGGTAAAAAGGAGAGAGGGAGATGAGAAAATTCTTGATTCTAAAATATTTATCAGTTGAAATATTCCAAACTTGCATCAGAATACCTAAGTGCAAATCTCTGCAGGCACAAGGGTTGCATAGGAATCACAGCAGCTCTAAATTTAGAAAACCTTTTAGTGGAAATGTCACATAGTTCAGACACTAGATTTAGGGATTTCAGTATGTTATATGAGCTTTATAACCAATATTATTCTTAAGAAATTTCAGTTGGAAATATAAAATCAGCATTTTCAGTGTGGGTATGATCTTTGGTGAAGCAAAGAGAGTCATTTCAGCCACTGGAGCAGAGCTACGAGCTAGAGATGATTTCCTCTCAACACTAAGCCTTCAGTAATATCAACCCCTAAATGTCACCAAGCTTTCAGATGTAAGACTGAGAAAGGAAAAAAAAAAAAAAGCCAATTTGAGCTTGAAACATAATTCTGCTACCTTAAAGGAGGAAATTAGGAGGAAATTCTTCACTCAGAGGGTGGTGAGGTGCTGGAGCAGGCTGCCCAGAAAAGCTGTGGATGCCCCATCCCTGGAGGTATTCAAGGCCAGGTTGGATGGGGCTTTAGGCGACCTGGTCTGGTGAGAGGTGTCCCTGCCCATGGCAGGGGGGGTGGAACAAGAAGTCCCTTCCAACCTAAGCCATTCTGTGATGCCTCTCTACTAGTTGTGTAGTCTTTCATGTCTAGATTTGGGAGTGACAATATGATCTTGTCCTCACTTGCTTGCCTCCCTGGATTCTCAGTTTTGTGTCTTCTCACTTACATACTCCTGGAGTACAAATGTAACTGCTTACAATGTCTTTTCTGGAGTCAGCCCTCTTTGGTATATAATGGTGGGTTTAGTTGTTCACAACTCTTTGTATGTGAATTATGTAAATTGTATTAGAAGATCTTTCTGGAGCTGGCTGCTTTGGACAGATTGCGGCTATTTCCCCTGTGACCTTAGCAGACCAGTGGGCTGCTCCCATCTTAAATTGCTTTCTGGAGGTTCCTGATAACATTTTCATAAGATAGCATTTAATATTGGTTACACATTTAGTTAAGCTTTTGGTTCCTGTTATCTTGCAGGCTTTTCACCGAGAAGTGACATGCAAATAATACAGAAGAGGCATTTTGGGCCTTTTGTAACTTGCCATCAGTTTTAGATAGCTGCTATGCTTCTTGGTAGGGCGATTAGCCAGTGCCCAGTCCTGGTACCCCTGTTGGTCTGTTTTACACGTGGGCTGTCTCCACTTAATGCTGCTACACTCTGCAGTAACACATAACTTGAATGGTCCTTTGACCTATGGTGTTAGCTGTTGAGTCCATTTCCTTTTTCTCAGGAAATTGGGACCTTCCAGAAGTTGATGTCAGTATCGGTTTTGAAGTTTTGCTCTGTTTGTTTTATAAGGCTATGCAGCAAGCCATTTTTCTTGTCAAGACGGTTGGGAAGGATGGTGACAGCAATCTCAAGAAATACTTTTTTGTGTGTGCTTTTTCTGAAAATGTATTCTTTATTCAGTCTAGGGCTTCCCTGTAGGTTCAGTCCTCAAAAATATGGCCATCAGATTGTTTTGGAGAGACGGCCAGATGGCTTGCTGCTAGGTGTCGTATTAAAGCCACTGTTTCGTAAAGCTGACCAAATCCAAGATTAGTCTGCTACCCAGATGCAATACCAGTGTAGTCATGAATGAGAACCAGAAGGTTTGGTACAAGCAAGAGAAAAACTGGTTGAAGTCTATCAGTGTAATGCAATCTATCAATGTAATGTAATTTCCGACTTTTTGTTTAGCATTTCCATCATAAGCACCACTTATAAAGTTTGTGGTCTTCAAGTGATTTGTCTAGCTTCCACTTAATAAAATAGTAATAAAAATAAACAAAAATAATATAAACATTTAAATGTTATATGAGTACAAACATATTATTAGTGAATACATATGTAAATTTCTACATAGTCTTCCTGTACTTTTATAGAGCATCCTGAAGACATCTGCATGAATTGGATAGCAGGCAGAAGCTCATCAGTTGATTATTTTGGTTTTCTTAGCTGCTCTTCTTCATGCTAGCCATTTAATTTTCCTTTCACCTGCTTCAAAAAAGTTATTAGCTTCAGATTTAGGATGTCTGGATTGATAGTCATTCTTTGTCATGAAAAAACATAATGACTTAAATCATTTGATGTCTCTGTTACTTGGGGCTGTGTTGGGGGGCTAAAAGTGCTTCTTGCTTTTGTGCCTCTACCCCTGTTAAGAGTAAGAGAGGTTCAGGTACTACCGCAGCTTGGAAAAGAAGTGTGAGAAGAACTGACTTGGTGCAAAATATTACAGTATTCTGGCTATGTTCCCAAAGGGTGCAATATGAAATCATATTTTCACAAAGTTTTGGTCTCTTAAGTTCATGGAGGGATGGGTTGTATTGTTTCATGTTTGCTTTATATATATTAAAGAATGGAAATCTTAAATAATAAAGGAGAACAGAAAAGACAGCAAGAAGTGTGGTTTGTGGGTGGTGTTTTTTTTTTTTTCTTTTGATGTTGTTGGGAGGCTGCACTTCTGACACCCAGATGATTCTGGGAGTTGGACTTTGGCCATGTACGGACAGCCAGAGCAGTCATTAGCGAATGTTGGCGCGGAGGCGAGTAGGGGAGAGTGAGCGAGTGCGAGAGGGAGCTTAGTTTATTTCTGCGGTGTCACATCAATCTGCCTGGTTAAGTGATTGAAGGGGAGAAACGCAGGCTGCAAAAGAAACTGGGCCCTGATTTGTTCAGGGTCACCAGCAGTGGTTTGAAACCATCTTGTTTGCAGATACCTCTTTCATGTTATTAGGCTGTCAGTTGAGTGACTTTGTAAGATTTATGGCTCGGAGCTGGCGCGCGTGCGTGTGCGCGGTGATGGCAGTGATGGGCAGCGGGGGGGGGGGGGGGAGAACAGAGATGTTATTGAGAAGACAGTGACCCATGCCTGCCTTGATTGAGCTTTGCAGCCTTTTGTCTAGTCCTAGTTAACCTCCCTACGCTTTTTTTTTCCGCATGCCCGTAAGTAGCTCAAGCAGAAGGTGAAGCGACGAGTGGTAAAAGGTTGCTCTTAACAACCTCGCTCCGCAATAGAAGCAACACAGTCTTACTGACTATGTAATGATGGAATAAAGCTGCTCACTGGGAAGGTCCCAGGCTTGACTTGCTAATACCTTTCAAACAGTTTTATTTATTTTAATGTTGTCAAAGCCATTAGCTGTGAGGGTTCCCTTTTCACCGGTAACCTCATATGGAAATGCTGATGTTGAGAGATAATTTAGAGGCATCACTGGCCTGTACTGAAAGTTGAACTGTGATGGTGTGTGTGGATGTTTTACTTTTGTTTTATTTTTTGTTCATTTTTAAATAATTTTTAAAAAAGGGTGGGTGAAGCTTGATCAAAGTAACATTTAATTTAAATTATTTTTGTATATGTATTAAGTAGTAATAGATTTTATTTTGCATAAATTTGAAACCTTTAAAATACTGGATTTTGAGAACTTTTTTTTTTTTTTGTAAAAGTTTGATAGAATTCAGAAAATAACAATTTCTTCTCTTCTGTTTATGCAGTTTCTAATTGTTCCAAGATCAAGGCAGGAAGTATTTTTAAATATGAGTAAGAAGCTTTTCAGAAACTAAACTCAGTTTCACATGTAGTGATTTAAAGTTGGCAGAAGAAAGTCCAACAACTAGGACTGGAGAACCTTTCTGAAACAAATTGTCACAGGCTTCTCTTACTTGGATGTTAAGAGCAGAAATAATTTATTTGTAATTAGCTACCCATAGTTTAAAGGAATAAATAGAAATTGCCATTTCTGTTTTCAATCTAGTAAAGTTAATTAATTTATAAGAATACTGTCGGCTGTAAATGCTTTGTAAATATCTGCCTGCATCTTTGGTATTGTGGTGGGTTTCCTGTACCTGACCATGAAATGTAAGCCCTTCTTCATGAAGGTGTTCTTCCACACTATTATTTGCTAATTGATATAGTTGTGTGAAAGTTTACAGTAGCTCTGCAGAATTAAAAAGGAAGTTAATATTTCTCTGTAAGGTTGTTTCCCTACTCCCAAGTTTGACAAGGGGCCCCGTAGTGAAGCAGCCTCCCTAGGCAGTTGCTGTACCCATGTTGAGTAACATAGGTCCAGCAGGAAGGGTACAAGGAAAATAATACAGCTGCCTGCTTTCCCTTCCCCATCTTACTGCAAGAATTATCTGCAGCACCAGTATTACAGCCTTTAGACATTTCAAATGACAGTGTATCGTTTTCGGCTTATATTTTAAAATTCCTTAGAAATTAAGTTGTTTTCTGTTGTTCTTGAAACAAAAAGTAACCTAATTCCCTCTTTATTTATTAAGTCACTAAGAAAGCACCCATTCTTTTCATCTGTGATACCTGTACACACATCTTGTCCCTGTAGCAACCTGATGTGTTTCAGTGTAACTGGGATCTTAGCTGTACAGACAGAGATGCCATTCTTTCTCCATTTATGGAAGGATATTGATGAAAATATGAGATTCATAGGCTGAATAAAATACTGCTTTCAGTAGAAACTTCTATAAAAAAGTTCTGACATAATCCCCGGAGAAAAGATGATGCTGTCTTTAAGTCACAGAAACTGGGACCTGATAGACCATCACCTTGCCCAATACCTAGGTTTGCCATAGCCATTGTGTGTGACCTTGCTCCCATCTGCTCTCAGTAATCCCACTGCAAAACGCATGATGTATTGGTTGGAAAGTGCCTGAGATCCTTGAATGGAAAACAGTCTGCGGTATGACTGTATTATGAATTGCATTGCAAAGTTAGTAGTTAACTTGTTGAATATTTAGAATATTTTGCAGATGAAAAGTCAGGTTCTTCATTTTTGGTCAAAAAGTGGATGAGATTTTGGGGAGTTTCTGACAAAAATGTTAAAGTTTATCATAAAGAGAATTTTGTTTAATTCTGAATTCTACCAAAAAGACTCCTTTAGCTACTTTTATAAATACAATGTCATTCTGATCAACTGTATTTAGACATACTTCTGGGAATTACAAAAGAAAAACTTAGAGCCATTGCCTGGGCACATAGGGGTGGTGTCAGGCAAGCCGAAGCTCAGCCAGTCTCGCCTTGCAAGGAACACCAGGGGCTGCAAAGGCAACTAGGTGGGCAGCAACCTGAGCGTGAGCTAGCAGTGGCTCTGGCAGCAGAGATGGCCAACAACCTCCTGGGCTGCCTCAATGGGGACATGGTCATGGGAAGCAAGGGATCATCCCCCCTTTTCAGTACTTGTTAGATCATAGGTGGAATTCTGTATTCAATTTTAGCTCTCCTGTACAAGAAAGTTGTCCACAAACTGGTGCAGGTCCAGCAGAGGGCCTACATGGTGGTCAGGCACTGGGGCACCCACCCTGTGAGGAGGGGCTGAGAGAGCTGGGCTGGTTCAGCCTGGAAAAGACATGTCTTTGGGGATCCTAACAGCAACCTGTCTGGCCAACAGGGAGGTAACTGCACAGACAGAGCCAGGGTCTTCAGGGTGGTGCACGGCAGGAGAGAAAAAGGCAATGGGGGCATGCATGGAAACCAGATTGCTTCAGAGTGGACAGGAGGAAAACCTTTTAGATGCAGGGCAGCCAGGCGGTGGGGCAGAGAGGCTGTACAGCCTCTGTCCTTGGGGCTCTCTGGACCCCACAGGTCCTGAGCAGCTGGGTGTGAGCTCAGAGCTGGCCCTGCCTCAGGCAGAACTAGAGACCTCCTGAGGTCCCTTCCAGTCCAAAGTACTCTCAGAGTGATTCTGTGAACTCTTCAGAGAAGTTGGTACACATTTGTTATTCAGCATCTTCACGTCTGTAATCTTAAGAAATTCTTCAGAGAACCTTCCTGATGTAGTTGTTTGTTGTTCTGATTAACAATTATGATTTCTGGAATAAATAACAATGTGTCTTGTCTGTTAGGAGACGTTAAATGTAGAGTCTGGTAGAGTATATGGGAATATTCAGTATGTTTCTTAAATAAAACTATTTTAAAGCCAAAGTGTTTGAAAAAGAGGAGGGGAAAAAAAAAAGGTGGTCAACTTTATACCATGTGATTGTGTTGTGAATTCTTGTTTTGCTTTTATCACTTGATTCAGTCTGCTCTTGAAAGTCATCCAGTCTTCTTTAAATCCATGGTGGCAAGTACGGTATTGCTTCGTTTCTCATTTTATAAGCTTCCTGACTCTACGTTTCAGCTGCTCACACTTACGTGAAATTAAGAAGTCTAACTGTTGGGTATTACCTTTTAGACCTGCTGAAATAGCTCTTCCTGCCTGCATCCTTATGGTCTCATTAAGAGGATGCTCACAGCATGCCTGACTCTAGTGAATATTTGCAGACCTCATTTGCCTACATTAGAGACAAAAAAAATGAAAAAAAAATCCTTTAGCAATAAACGGTTGAGTTCGTCAGTATCTGTGATCTGTGCAGTATGGTCCTCACAGAGTTGGTACCTCACAAGGCAAGGGCTGAAAGCTGTCCTTGTAGTTGAGTAACCATTGAAATGCTTTTTCCAAGCCCTTTCAGCTTCTGTATTACTCTTGGTCTGTGGCTTTGGGTAGTGATTGTGAAGCAAGAGGGCTACCAAGATCAGTGAGAAGTAATCTCTATGTGTCTCTGTTGGAGCAAGCCCTGTGTATCAGGGATGCATGTGGCTGACATCATTCTCATTCCTACTTTTTTACACCAATTATACAGTTGGGTATTAAATTTCTTTTTAATTTTATTTTGATAAGTTATCTTCTTCTGAGTCAAGTTATGGTAGCTTAACATAAAACAAGATCTAAAATGTTTGGAGCAACACTCTGGTTCCAACAGGAATGAGTCATCTTTGTGATTTACCTTTACATTTGTGACTCAACTGTTTTGTTTTCTCAGTGTTCAGACTTTCAGACTGACACTTTAGTTCTCTGGGGATTTAAAAAAAAAAATCCTTGACTTGTTCTGTAAGGTTGGGGTCATACTTTAATGCCAGATGAAATTTCCATTATCTCTCCATTTCATTTATGCATCGTGTTGTGCTTTAGCTGTTCACCTGCCCACCATGGGTGGCTCATTTAATTGTTGAGATGATAAAGGTATATAATGGATACATATTTTTAAAGCATGTTAGAATCATTTTGCAATGAAAGATTTATCTGAAGTAATATTGATGTTACATTTTTATTCAACAAAATGGAACAACCACAATTAATTTTAAAAGTATTAATCACAAGTGATGCAACTGCCTTGTTAATGAGGAGTGCTTGAAGATTACTGGTCTCTACTGCAAATAGATAGTAATATCATGGATTTCCAACCCTTGTTTTAGTTGATTGGAAGGATCTCCAACCCTTCTTTACTCTCTTTAAATCTCATGGTCCTGAAGAACTGAGGAAGAGGTCCTAGTAATGACATTTTTATCTCATGAGCTTCCTAGGGCGATAGACCTTGCAGTGCTCATCATTAATTTTGCTGTTGCTACCTTCAATTTTTATGCGCAACAGATGTCACTTAAGCAGTTCTCTTCAGCTACCAAATACTTTTTGTTTATTTTCATTAGCTGGAAAAGTTATTGAAGGTAACTGGGTGGTGGGACACTTCATTTTAGTAGATGCTGGATTATTGTATGGTCTCTGTAACAAACCTACTTCCACTTTTGACAAGGGATCTGGCACCTTGTTCAAGGAACAGCGGGATCTAGGACTGTCTGTCTCTTGAGAGGACCAAATGAGGGGAGAGAGCACCAGCCAAGATTGCAGTGTTTCCTTGTTGCTTGAATTATCCATAATGTCACAAGTGTAGGCACCACTTGGATTAGGATGGGAGCAATATATTTATGCTACACACAGGTGCTGCAAAAGAAACTAGAGGAAGTTTTAGCTAGAAGTTCTCCCTGACAGAGTGGAGGGAAGTTCAGCTCCCTGCGGAGCTGGGATAGTAGAGCTCTTACAAGGTGTGTTATCCTGGAAGAAAACTACACGTCAGTGAGCATTGCAAAATGGTGTTGCTTGGTCCATAGCAGAGCTAACCAACCTATGGAGCCTACCAGGACAATTCAAGTAGGCCATGGTCCTTGTTGCTGAGCCTGTTTCGGGCTGGATGTGGTATTGTGGTGGTGATAGGTGTCATGTAGCATAAAGAGGCATGTGGCATATAGCCTCACTATCTTTATTAGAAAAGGCTCAGTCTCTCATATGGCTGCAAGATTGGGCAGTGCTGTTTTTAGAAGGTAGAGTTTGGGGCTAAAGGCTTGCTGTCTTGCTGGAATTACAGGTTTTCCCTCTTTGTTTCTGACTTCTGATCTCACATGAGGAGAATTTTGTGTATAAACTGAGGCATTTAGCCAAAGAGGGTGCCTCGTCTTCGGCTGCCTGTTTCTAGTCCATGATACAGGCACCATGAAGTTGAAAAATACTTCTATAATTTGCTATGTACATTCACTGAAAATTCCAATTCGTATCTTTCCGCACCTTCATTTCAGCTAGCTGTTAGCGAGTTACGATAGACCACTTACATATCACCTAATAATTTTCACTTATATTTTATTCTGTGTATCAGTACAGATACAATCACTGCAGTGTCCATATTTACCACAGTTTATAGTTAAAGTTTAGAGCCCATCACAACATTTTTCATCTTTAAAATGTGTTTTCCTCTGGAATTTTTCTAATGAAACCGTAAGTTTTTGTTGGAATATGTCAAGTTTGATGAAACTTTTGTGGAGAAGGCTTATCTCCAGGCTGTATGTTCTCATCAAAACCAGACTCCTTACCTTCATGCCCAGCCCTCTTGCCCCACCAAAAGGGAAAAAAACAACAACTAAAAAGCCTAAATTAGAGATATGAGGACTCTTGTGAGTTTTCTGATGTGGCCAAGTTCTTATTCTGACTGATTCAAACTTAAGACTTGCTTCTCATCTTTCTTCACAACGGATGAAAACTTTTACTGCTCACTTATTTTGCTGTCTGGCTTAACAGGAGTGACCAGGAGACCCAGAGCGTGCTCCCATTAGCCTGTTGGGAAGCACACAGTACAGCATGTGAGAGACTTCATCCAAACTACTTAGGATAGGAAGTTGAAATTTGCATCTTGCATTCAAAGAGCATGCTCGAACTGCTAGTGTCAATGCTGTTGGTTTATTTGTTTGCTCAGATATGTTGTACTTTTAATAGTGCTGGCATTGTCCCTTTTTGAAACTGGAAAATAGTTGAAATTGGATAGTTTTTTCAAGGATGGGAAAACTATTCCCTGCTCAGTTAAATTTGAGAATTTTGAGAAAAAAATTATGCAGGTCTCTTATGTACAGTAATAATACATGGACCTACTAAACAAGAGTGAGGTGTTTTTTCATTTGTTGCCAGTAAAAACAGGTGTTCTGTCCATGGAGGATTGCGATAAGAGAGCTGGCTGCTATAAAGCTTTCAGGTTTTGCTATTTTGTATGCAATCAGTAGCAGTCTTGTCTTTCCTCTTAGGATTTTTGGTAGCAGTAGTAGTGGGCAAGTCATCTAAAGGTCTCCAGTTGTGCCCCAAGAGAAAGTGTTCAGAAGTGTTATAAATCTTGAAGTATTTATTTTGGATTTGATGTGAGTTTTTATAATATCAAGCCTTTATATATAGCACCTTTCATTCTATAGCATCCCAAAGCACTGTGTAGACTTAGTGGATAGAAAAAGACTCCATCCCTGTCCTTTCCTGCCCCTTCCTACCACCCTGACCTCCGGCCCCTCCCCTCAAAAAAAAAGAAAAAAAAAAGGAAAAAACAAAACAAAACAAAACAAACAAACAAACAAAAAAAAACCTGTTACCTCTGGAAGGTAACGCAGAGACCATTTGTCAGCATACAGCAGCAGCGTATAGCAGCATAGAAAACAGGGCAATAATTCGGGATGAACAAAAGGTAATTATGTTCCCTCCCTTTTGTCAGGCTTCTGGGTTGTTAGCCCTTGTTTGGTGAAGGCAGAATCTTCATTTTAAGTTTCATTGTGAAAAAACATTATACATAGCAATGTAGTGCCTCTGATCACCACATTAGTGAATTTATTCAGTTTGCTTCAGTTCCCCTCTGCCGTGTTCCCCTCTATCAGACTATGTGGGAGGGAGCAAGGAGGAGGAATTAGGACTCAGAAGTCCCATAAAGGAAGCAGAATTAAGGTAGTGAACTCCCTTGTGCTCTCAAGTTTCCAGACACCTTCCTATCCCTATTCCGTTTACATAAAGCTTTGTGGATTTGCAAGGACCATGAAGGGAAAAGCCCGAAGCACTGATTCCAGCAAATATTTTTCTCAATGCCATCCATACATCTAAACAGGATTTAATGCTTGTAAAAAAACAGAATTCTCCCCTATGGTGTGTAAGGACTTTCAGAAAAGGAAGCATGTTAGAAGAGGAGGAAAGAAAAAAACCGTTGGTAAGCAGCCACTTTTTAGACACAGACTTCTAAAGAAAGATTTCAAGTATATAACCTACATAGCCAATAAAGCAAAAAACAGTAAATTAGTTTGAAGTGCTGGGATGAAATGTATGTTTATATTAGCCATAGTGTTTGGTGTACACCACTAATATAAGGCATGTAATGTATGAATACATAATTAGGTGGTGTAACCTTTATTAGAAATAGAGGTAAAAATATTCCATGTAAATCACTCAATGTTGGAACTATTAGGAACCATACAAAGTTCCTAAAACAATTCAGTTAAATACAGAATATTTCCATAGTCTCTTAAAGTGGCGGATCTGATTCAGCAATCTGATTCATGTTCTGTGCAACCCTAGAATTACAGAATAATTTAGATTGGAAGGCACCTCTGGAGGTCGTCCTGTCCAACCTCCTGCTCAAAGCAGGGTCACCTACAGCAGGTTGAACAGAGCCACGTCCTATTGGGTTTTGAAACTGTCCAAGTATGAGGACTCCATAATCTCTCTGGATACCTACACCAGCATCTTGACCACTCTCTTGTCGTGCTCTACTGTCAGGGCCATGCTGGCTCATGCTTGTCTTGCCATCCATCTCCCCCGCTCACCACAACCCATACAAAGAGCCTGGCCTTGCTGTAGCATCAGATAGTGACCTTGGATGGAGCTTGTCTGGTCCTACTATCCCATCGGCTTAAGTGATCCCAAACTTGACTTTTGTCTGCTGTGGCTATTACTTTACATTCACAGGCTGCAGATAGGCTCAGGGACCTGGGAGGCAAAATTTACCAGTGAAAATGAGGCAAAAAATGGGTTGAGTATGTCAGCGTTTTCAACGTTTCATGTCTCCAGCACCCTGCTAAGCAGTGGGGTCATACTTTCATTATTCTTCCTTTTACTGATAAGTTATTTAGAGAAGCCCTTTTTACTGCCTTTCACATCCTTTCCTAGTCCCATCTGCTCCAGTTTTTCTAACACACTCTGTGTATGCTTGGGCAGTGTCTCAATTTGTCCTGTGTACCTTCTTCCTTTCTACAGATTGCTTTTTGTGCTTGAGCTATCTGAGGAGTTCTCTGCTCACCCATGCAGGCCTTCTGCCATGCTTGTTTGACCTTCTGCATGTAGGAGTAGACTCTTTGTGTTTTGAGGAGGTTGTCTTTTGGAAATCAAGCAGCTCTCCTGAGGCCCTTTGTCTCGCTGTACAGTCTCCTTGGGACTCTGATGAGCACATTCCTAAAGGTCACTTGGACTTGGTCACTCTGGGAAGTGTCAAGTCCTAAAGGTCAGCCACTGTGGCCAGTTTGCCTTGACTTTTGCATTGCTAACCATTTCTTCCTTTTTCTCGAGTGATAGGCCCAGCAGAGCATCTTCCCTAGTTGGCTGGTCTATTTCATAATGAGTTCTTTGGATGTTTTGCAGAAAGTTTCAAAATGTGTTACTAATGGTATATACATTCCCAAGGCAATCAAGGACTTCAGTTCTGTTTAAATAATTTAATATTTGTATTGTTAGTTGTAAAGTGAATCAATAAAATAATGCACAACCTCCATACATGGTAGTGTTAGAATGACCTACAGATTAATTAACTTTAGCAAAACAGTGTGAAAGGTTTTGGTTATTGGAAAGGGATAGAGAGTTTTGCTTGTTTTGTTTCATTTTCTTTTGCAGGGAAAAAAAGTGACCTTGGTAGGCAGACCCTTATTGTCTTTCTTTGACGAGTACTCTCACTTGAGTTTTCAAACCTCTCTGTTTAAGCATATAAAAGTAAAATAATACCAAATATATATTATGTACACATAGGCATAAATGCAAAAAGCGTCCTTTGTCATGTGGAAGTCAGCACCTTGGTATCCTACAAAAGCTGATACACAATAGCCACACGTTTAGACCCTCTTCTAGTAACTCTGCTGTTGCAGATTATCTTCTGCAGAGCATAGCTGCTTTTCATGTGGTGTCTTTGATGTACTTGTACTGTGCTGGTCAACCACCTTATCCGTATAGCATGTGGGGCCTTCGCGTTATTGAATATGCCAAGGTTTTAGATCACTGCTATTGTACTAATGTTTGCTTTGGTTTTTCTTTCTGTATAATCTTTTTTTTGCATCCACTGCCCACTGATCTGATAACACCTGTGTGCTACCAGAATTACATCATTGGTGTTTAGCAAAGGGGTCTTTGTCTTACACCCTCCTCTCTCTTTATGCTTTATTAAAGAGGATTTTAGTACAGATGCTGTGAATTCTTTCCTCTATTTCCTCCCACGCCAATAACAGAATTTCAGCCTGTGAAGTCGTGCTTTGTTATTACATGAGTATGGACAAGGGCATTCCTCTTACAGAAATTAAATGAAGAAGTAAACATGTAAGGAGGCATCTTTCTCCCAGAGTTTTAGCTGAAAGTATGGACTTTCAGGGAGACTAACTAGGGCTGTGCAAATAGTTAAAGGTTCTAAAATCAGGGATAGTTCAAGGAAGCAATCAAGATTTTTATCCAGCTCTTTAGAGTTTGAAGTATGCTGATAGAAATCTTATGCCAATGTTTTCTGTCACAGGAAATCTCTTGTTCCAGTTTCTGGAAACAGAGTGAAAAATCCTGTAAGCAAACAGTTCAGGTTTTAAAAACTAGTACTAACTGTAAGAGTTTATTAATTTATTTTGCTAGTCTAACCCAATGAATGTATCTTCACTGTCTGTGTTCTTGAGCAAAAGTATTATTTTAACTTAGCCCTTCTACAGCCAAAACTCCCAATTATGCTAGTAACTTTTATTTGTTTCCAGCCTGCTGGGTGAAAGCTCATTTTCATTATTGATTTACAGTGATTTCATCTCAGTGTGCTAATGAGGGGTTAAACTAGCAGCAAATTTTCCATCCTCTGGCCATCCCTGTTGTTAAAGGGATGTAAATGGTATTGTGAAGTAAACCTGTCTAAAACTGGCTCACGGCAAAAGAACAATGCTGCTCTTAAGACAAAGTGTTGGTACACCACAGCATTTGAGCAGGAACTCAGAAGAAATAGTGAAGTTTTAGATATTTTAACATTTTGACCTTTTTCAGAAAATGAACATATTCTCCAAAGCACAGAATATGTTGAATCAGCAGCAGGCGATGTGAAACCAGATTGTGATGTAATCTTCAAGAAAACCATATTTGTAATAAGGTTAATTAAATTTGCTGCAAGCTTGTGACAAGCATGCTGTAAGTTTGCCAGTAAATCTGGTCTTGCTTTATCAAACTGAAGGGCAAGAATTAAAAAAAAAAAAAAAAAAGAAAAAAACGGGAGAAAGAAAAAAGAAAAAGCTTCCCTCCTCCAGAACAAGTAGTGTGTTGCCAGAGGACATGCAGACTGGCAACAATAACTAATACGTTATGAGAGGTTGAACAAGTTTAAATGGGATTTGTCTCTGAACTGAAAGGCATATTGTAAGAAATTTCTTTGTCTCCTTGTGATGCTGTTAAATTGAAAGCACGATGGGAGGCTTCAGTAGAGGCAACAAAGGTTGAAATGATAGCCTGCTGTTTGCAGCAAGCATCATGGTTCCACTGATGGTCCAGACATCTGGTAACAACAGCCACTCCTTGTCAGGTTTTGCCCCACACTGGGCGCCTGAGCACTTTGCACTGTTTAACTCATCAGGCTCTTCTAGCTCAGTATGCTCTGCATCAAGAATGTTTATGTAGTAAAACAGAGCTAATTAAACATTTCAAAGGGAAACATTATTTTAACTCTAATTAGATATGATTACGGTTTCCTTATGCCTATGCTGGGTTGGTACTGAAGCTCTCTTGTTTCATTTCCTTACTGAATTCTGCAGCACTGTTGTTTCAAAATAATTTTTGCATCTGTTTAAGTAGGCTTTGTGTTCCTCTAGCCCAGAAACAAACTCTAAATCTTTGGTCAAAGATCCGCGTATTTAAAATTACACTGTATGACCCAGAGGCGTGGGGTAGGCTGGAGTAGGCTGATGCAGTCAGAGAAGTGGGAAAAGCCCCCTCACTTGAGATGCTTGAGGGTGCTCCAGACAGCCAGAGATGCTGGCAGGTGGGTGCAAGCGATGTATGCGACATCTGCTTTCCAGCCCCTGATGCTGTGATTCTAACTTTTCGTAATTATTGAATCTAGCATCAGTGGAGACCATCAGGTACTGCAGAGCTGTTACTGTATAAACAGATGGACACAGGTTCTGTGACCTTCCTGGAAGTCCATTATTAAACAAGGCACTTGTCACAGGCAAATATAAAGCGCATCCTTCTGTATGTATTTCATCTAGAAAGATAGCATCTGACAAAGCTTTGGAGACACATCATGTCAGGATACTAAACATCCAAAATGCTGAGAAACAAATACATAGGGAAATCAAAAAGAACAGGCTAATGGCAATAATAATCAGTGAATATTTTGTCAGTTAAGCAAATGCTCTATAACTTGTATAGTGTTTTCTAGCTTTTATGACAGAGCCAGTCTGCAGATCATATGGGAGAAGCAGACTGAATATAAGAACCCATCCTTTCTTTGTCATACCTAAATCCAAGTTTTTATACAGAATTTCTTCAGCTAAAGGACCTTCAGATGCAACTTAATTTCAGTTTTTCACTTGGTTTTCACCCCTACCCAATAATTTTTTTATTTTTTTTAACTCTAGCTTGGGTTTCAAAAAGGAGGGGAAAAAAAAGGCAGGCTTTCATTCAAAATGGTTCTCTGCAGTCCTAATTAAAATAGACTTCAATGAGAAGTTTTCTTTTCCTCTTCCAACCGAAGCTCAAGGGCATAGTTCTAGCTGGAGAGTATATTGTGCTCATTTTACTGTTTGAGTGGTTTGGTGGAGAAGCTGTCTTTCAAACGCAGAGCGACTACTACGATGCCTCGGGACTCAGCTGTCACATCAAGGCTGTTTTCCACATATATGTATTATATAATGTGCATATATCATCACCGTCAGGTAGCTGAAGTTTGTACATCTTACATGGAAACAACTTTTTCTCACCTTTAAGAAGTTCTCTCTACAGTGGGATTAAAGGTAAATGTATCGTATAATTCAGAGGGAATAATGACATGGATTGTCCCTTTAAAAAGAAAAGAATGATGCAAACTGAAAGACATATGTATAAATCTCCCTCCACATAAATTGAGCTGCAACGGCAGTGCATTATTCTTTCCTTTGTGCTACAAAACCAAAGGGGGGAATTATTTCCTTTAAATGTTACACTCAACTTAAGTGACTGCAAGAGTTGGTAGACCGAGAGCACTAGAAAAAGAAACCTCCCATTTAGCCACAGAGGAAATCTTCCATGTAGCCACTTAATTAAATAGGAAATGGCAGTGCATAGCCCAGGCATTGTCTCAGCCCTCGTGGAGAGGATCAGAAGAAGGTCAGGAGCTTGTTCATTTTCCATGCCCACAGCCTGTATCCTGAGACCACCAGCAAGGATGGCCAATTAATACCAAGGGCTTTAGGGGGTTCTGGGTTGGGTGGCTTTTTGTTTGGTTGTTGTTTGGTGTTTTTTTTTTTGTTTTGTTTTGTTTTGTTTGTTTGTTTGTTTTTTGTCTGCTAGGATCTAGACTGAGGTTGCAAATTCATTTCAGAGGGGCTGCTACAAAGGTGGTGACAAAGATTTCAACCACTGCATCTCTGAGTAAGAATGAGATTAGTCAATGGAAAATTGGTGCCTCTGTTTTCATAGCTAGCACTGCCACACCACCGAAAGACACTTTCTCACAAACTCCTGCAAAAGTTTGTTTTGTTTGCATACTTCAGTCTCCTGTGCTGAAGATACAATGGCAAAATGCAATACAGGAAACCCCAAACTGTCTCACTTTCAAAGAGCTATTTTTAAATTTTATTGCCTTACTCATTTTCAGAATCTGTACAAAGCTATTCCTGCTTGACAGTAAACTTTATAAACCTTACCAAAATTCCATTACTGCTGCTGGGCTCCCCTTCACATTATCCCATTAATGCTGATTATTAAAGACTCAATTGTTGCAGTGAAATTCTGGCAAATTTGAGCACTGGGAGCACCTACAGGCCAGGCAGCATGCAGTTGTTGATGGTGCGAGCGTCACCTGTAGCTGTCTGCTTGAGATGCTACTTAGGGTAATCTAGAAATTAGACTGACAATGCCAATTAGCATTGCATGTTGTAACTCACCCAGCAGATTCCAGAATTCACTGTTTTTTTGCTTACATCTGACCTAAGCTGGATTCAGGCCCTCTTGAGAACTGGAAGTCTCATGGTAACATTACTGATGAAGAAGGATGCCTGCGTTCTGCTGGCTGCTGGCCTCGTCTTGCCTGGTCCAGGCGTGAGTGTCGCTGCACACGCTGCCTCCTGCTGCTGCCATGCCCGCCAGGTCTGATGCTGCGATCCAGGGCTGGCTCGTTCCTCAGGGCCGGTGGTCTGGAAATCAGTGAAGTATCAGGCAGATAATCAGTAATCTAGGAACTGATCCATCTCCCACAACAGTTGCTGAGAGTTTTCTGCCTACTTTGGTGAGAGATTTTGGTGGGTTTTCGGTGCTGTTTTCAAAATGCTGTGTGATTTCAGTTTGCAAGTGGTTGGCTGTATGTTTTGCTGTCTGCAAGGATCTGGGTAATATTTACATCACAAATTTATTCCAAAGTAATATATGATTGTAGAGATAATAGTGACTTCTGTAAGAATTGTCTGTCCTTACATCGTCTAAAAATTATAAAGACTTGTAATTACACAGGTATTTCAAAGAGTTGAATTGCCTTCCACCCTGAGTGATTCACTGGAAGCGTGTGGCTGTGCATATATATGTACTGTATGTATACACACACTGTGTATACATAGATTCTCAGTTTCACTGTTAGTGAATGGAGGTTTGGAGATAACTGAGAAGCTTCTGACTGCATGTGTAAGGAAGGCAGAGACTGTGTGATGGTTTAATATGAGCAGAGCATAAGGTTAGCCGTTGCCTTCCGTTGCCCATATTTAAAAACTAGGAGCCCATTTTACGGCTAACCTTTACATTAAATTTAAATTCCCTGTTGGGAAACTCAGCTTCACTTATGAACGTAACTAAATAATAAATCATTAGAAATATAAAAAGGAAGGAGCATCAGGGAGACACCTGGCTCACTTGCATGTTTGTAATTCAGACTGTCTCAGCTGAGGGACCAAGAATATAGGTTGGATTTATACAGGCCCAGCCTGCAAGGGGATCTGGGATCTATCTGGTGGGGATATACTGGGGTTATCTTGGTGACATGAAAGGAGACGAGCCATTGTGTGCTGCTTTTCCTTGGTGAGCAAATAGAGGAGCGGTGGCCAGCCCCTGCCCAGCCTCCCCGAAGGACATGGGACCAAGTGCCATGCTGGTAGCAGCAGTGGTGTTGCTGTCCCCAAAGGACTCCGTTCCTAAACCCCACCCACACATTTTGTTTTGACACTGGCTGGTGCTGGGTGGCCCCAGCCCCTCTCCCCATGGTGTGGGCTGGAGCAGGCGGGCGCTGTGCAGGTGGCCAGCAGGAGCTGGCAGGAGAGGATGCAAGGATGAGCCTTCCTTGTGCCGGTGCGCTTACAATACAGAAATGCAGCCTGACAAGTCTGAAGCTGTGTATCGAAAGAGATAGATAAACTCTGTTAACCACAGAAGCAGGTTTTAAATACATTAAAATATTTTATCCCATTATTTGTTTTGACCAATTGACCACAATATTAAAAATTCAATCATGGAGCAGCTGACAAGTGCAGTTGCCTAATTTTATTTAAGGGTTCTTTTTTCCCCCCCTCTTTCCATTTTTCCATCCTGTTAACGCTGCTGCCTGTGCCCAGACAGTAATGGGCTTCTTGTATGCCCACGACTGTTATGATCATGTAAATTTATTGGTGCTTAGAAGAAGCGAGCTATTAAAACATTACAACAACCATTACAGCCAGGCTCGTGTTGGCTTTCGCTCCCAATGAACATATGCTTCCGAGTGAATGCCTAAACTCTTATTTATGGATTTAATTTAATATGCGGAAAGAATTCAAAATTAAATTTTGTGTCTGCCTCCAGAGAGTGTCAGTGTATAATAACATGGTAATTTTTACACATCTTTATGAGAAATGGGAAAATTAATTCCTTCTGACAAGTTGTAATTATTCGACTTGGAACAGTTGCAGCTGAGCAGTTTGCATGCCTGTTGTCTGTTGTTGCACAGTGTAAGGGGAAAATGTGGGTATGGAGATATATTGTGCGTCTGAGAGTTTCTAATAGCTTCTGACATTTTAGCCCTGTGTATTATCAGGGCGCTCTTTAAAGGAGCAGGGAGTATAATCTGCTACCTGGCTGGGGATGTGCGTGCGGCGGTGGACCCAGTGTCAGAAGATGGGGTGGGAATTACCTCGGTCTGCTTGAGGCTGAGGAATGGATTCTCAGCATTACTTTGCAAATTGTTCAAGCTGAAAGACAGGTAACATTATTTGTACGCTTTGGCCTCACTTACTTTTTCCCCTTTAATGAAAGTACAGGTGGAGGAGAAGTGTTGATTTTAGCTCCACACAGGCAGACTTTTACCCTGTTTAAACATGTTCTCTTTCTCACCAAAATAAATGACAGTTGAATGCACTTAGCACCTCTCAGCCACTAGGGACTAGCCCCTCAAAAAGTTAATGGCCTTTTACAATGAGAATATTTAAAAATAAAACACCCCTCTTGTTGAAATGTGGGCTTTCATGACAAATACTTTCATGAGGGTGACTTTGTTCTTAGCTAACTTAACTTCTGTTTCAGACTTTCTGCTGAAAGGTAGGACATGTTCATCAAGCACAAGCCTGAAGCATCACTGGATGTATTAGATAAAAATGAAATTTATTCAAGTGAATGAAGTATATATTCATGGCTTTGAAGGCAAACCTGGCAATACTGGGTGCTGTGTTTTTTGTCCTCATGGAATGGTCCCTTTGGGATAAACATGTACTAAAGGCAATGCTTGGAAAACATTTTATCAGACACACATTAAAGGAAATAAAAGTGTTACAAATAAAACAGCACTGTGCTTACTTTTTTTAATTCCCAATGACTTTTAGTTGCACTAGCTTGAAGGGTGCTAATGGTTTAGAAGGTGCTACTCCTTCCTCTAAGACACCAAAGAGGTTTTGTTGATGCACGTACTTGGCATATGAAGATACCACTGTTTAGGAATGTTTATTTCTCCAAAATGCAGAGTGCTAGCTCTGATAAACGTCCTGGTTACAATCTGGGTTATTGCTGAAGATGGCTAAGTAGTGCAAAAACCTGTGAGTTCACAGCTGCTTGGTTTTTGTGGGCATTTACCTTGAACCAAAGAATAACTCAACGTCCGAGGTCCCAGGAGTCCTGTTAACTCCAGTGGACAGCTTGGCCTGCTAAGATGCCAGCAGCTCTGTGGGAGGATGAGACCAGCCACTGCAGCACAGTGGGGCTGAGCTGGGACCTGGAAGCTGCGGCGGGAGGGTAGAAAGTGCTGCTGGTTTCATGACAGCAAATACCTTCAGGGAGTCTAGGGCTTTGAGGTCTTGTATGGATGAGTGGGTCCAGGGAGTTCACACACAAGGTAATAGAGGGCTAGTATAAATCAGATTTCATTGGGAATGGTTCATGTCTGGAGATCCCAAACTCTTTGGATATCACTTACTTCATTTAGACCTGCGCAGTGTGCTCATCAAGTCAAAGCTGAAGTTAGGGATGGTAATGAAACAAATGCTTCCCAGCTGGCACAGCGAGAGCATGGGGTGCTTCCCCACCAAGCTGCTCTGCTCCCTGCTGGGCTTGCCAGTGAGCCTGGGAAAACAGACTCGGCAGCATGCCCTGGGCATCTCCTGCCCTGGATTTGTGGTGCTTTTCTTCCAAATTCAACAGCGTGAACATCTACTCTGAGCTGGCTGGCAGGACTCTCAATGGGAAGAACAGGCAGTTCTCAAATTCATCTTACCAATGTTAGATGCTAGAACAGCCCAGGTGAATGGTATGCCAAAAATGCTTATTCCTCTCCTTTTTAAATCTCTAGGGATTATTATATTAATTTAATCTATCTCATAGACATTGATGTCACAGAAATCTGCAAGTCAGGTGGATTCTGTCTGTAGGGACCAGAGAGAACATGGAAAGTTGAATCTTCCACGTAAAGATGTCTCCTCTTTTTTTTTTCCTTTTATTTTTTAAACCAGTGAACAGTGAAGGTTTCATCTCCAGTTGCAATGGGTCAAGAACTGCGTGAAGAAAGAGCACCTCTTTCACAAGAAACATAATAAATAATCTCTAAAAATATAACTTGTTATGGGGGATTATTCTCTTAGATTATACCTTTTTTGTTTTTTTTGTTTGTTTTCCTTCCTTCTAGGAAAGTCTGTAGTTCAGTCCTGCTTTGGAGAAGCCTGTCCTAAGTACTGTCCTTTTATTCGCTCTTTGCTGCTTGTAAGGGGCTACTGCTCAGTCCGCTTTCCTGAAAACGTGTTCTTCTCATGCAGTACTGAGACGCTGCATTTGGGAAGGCAAGAGTACCAAGGGATTGTCAGTTTTCCTCCAGTTCATTTTGAACCACAATGAGAGACAAATTTAATGGAAAGGCAGTCTAGGTTTCTTCAGGAAGACTTAACAGCAGTCTTGTAATTACAAATTAGAAAATCATTAGAAAAAAAAGCAAACATGCTGCAACTCTAAACAACTGGATATGTTTATATATCGGCTATGTAGAATATATACAGTACTTGCATGCATTTCTGTAGCTGGCTTACTTCTTACCTTACCTACTAAGCTGGCTTACTTCTTACCTTACCTAGAAGCACCTAGAAAAGTTCCAAGGTGGTGAGAACTCGAGAGTTTGAGTAATATCCCATGATCTGTGTTTTCACTTACCTCACCTTTTATTTCTTCCTTCCCCTCTTATTCACCTTTGGGATTAAATGTTGGGCTACCACTGTGGGGTTTGTGTCATCCAACAGTCCGAAGTATTTTATTCTGTTTTCTCCTGGTTCACACCTACTAGTCAAGGATATCTGTGACCTATGCAAATGCAAGAACTCTTTGACCACATTTAGCCTGGAGCTGACCAACTGCTTTCTACCCGCTCCTACCTATTCCTCTTGTAGGTCTGTAAATGTATTCATGTCAAAGATGTACACAAAAAGCCAAATTTTGTTGTGTTTTAGAGGTGAAATTTTACAGTTTTTATCAATGGGATTAAATGACTGGTTAATGAGTCCTTTGGCTGGTCATGTCTGAAAAGGAGTGTACTGTTGCACTGCACTGCTATGGCAGCTCAGCCTCATTTCTAACAGTCTTTCCAGATTTTGGGGGTGAATGAGGAGACTGGTGTGTCAGGTTCTGTGATTTCCCTTTGGCTGAAGCCTGTGCTGGCTGTGCTGCTGTGTAAAGAGGCCAGTTTTGCCGTGCCCTTGTTTGTTGGGAGGTGTTGGGAGCCCGGGCAGTGTTGACTAGAAAGGGTAGGTGACACTAATCATGTTCTATGTGTGGTAGAATGGGAATGTTTTTTGGGGGAAGAATTGGTGAAAGAGGGGTGTGTCTCATTGGCACCCAGTTCAGGAGGATATATTCTGTGCCTGCTTGGGTCTTGCAGTGTCTGAGTTATGTTTAGAAGTATGTGGAGTAATCTATCTCATAGCATCATGATTTTTGTCAAATAGCTTCACCTAGTAAAATCTTGGTCAGCTTAGATTTCATTTCATTACCACTGCTCCCATGAGTCTTGTGCTGGACAGTATTTCTTTCCAACCTTTAAAAAGAAAAGCATAAAAGTAAAACATCTTTCAGCACTGAGCTTCTGCTAAGTGCCAGCTTGAATGATAGTCTTGTTTCGTTAAGGCAAATACAGTTTCTGGAGAGGTTGCTGCTCGTTAAATACATACATTTTCCTTAAATTAGGAGAGCTTGCCCTTCATGCCTGAGTATGAGTGAAGAGAAACACATTGAGAAGACTCTAGGCCATTCTGCAAAGCTTACTCTAGAAAATACTTCCACTTTTCTAGTCCCCAGCCTGGGTATAAAAGATAGAGAAGCAAGCAAAGGCGGATCACCAAGTATGCTTGATTATATTTATTTAATTCCCAGCTAACACCAAGTCCAATCTGAAATGTATTTTCATGCACATTGCTCAATATACCTATTTTCTACTTAACAAAAAAACAAAAAAAAAAGAGAAAAGAAGGGGGATTATTTTTCTTCTATTCCCATAGTTTCTCAAACTATCAGCCACAGTGTTTATACTGCTTCTGATATTAACATGGTGCTGTTCAGTTTGGTATGTCTAAGGAGTTTTCAAACACTGTCTTATCCAGAACTTTTTGTCATAAACGCAAGTTTTGTAAAACAGCACTGGTGGTGACATTTCTTCTTTGAATTTAAGTGATTTGGGGATCAGACAGTGGTTTAGAATGAGATGTGGAGGCTTCATGACTTCTCCTAGTTCATGAAACACAGAATTTGCTGTTTAAACATAAGTGAGCTTTTATCTTTAGTAATACCTCCCTTCAGTGGGGCGTTTTCCACAAACCCAGTTTCTCTGCACCACTTCTCTCTTTTACAGATGGCAAAATGAGATTCAGAAAGCTTAATTACTCCAGGACTCACAGAAAGATTGCAGCAGATTAAGAAATAAATCATGTTTCTTAAATTGCAGTCCAGTGTTTGAAAATAACAACATCTTTCTTTACTGTGCTAGATCAAGCTTAGTGATGAGTGAATAAAGTGTTCACCAGTACAATAAATGGATCTGGTTCAAATATACATTCAGAAGTCTGGATTTTTTTTTTTTTTTTGGAAGTTGCCAGACTTGCCTGAGATCCTTACACCTCCAAGTCCAGGCTTGTGCTCTTCTGGAGTTATCGCCTTCAGAAATTTTCCTGTACTAATGACATCCAATAAAACATTATTCATATTGCAAGCTCTGGCTGTCTTCTGGTGGTTTTGCTGACTGAGCAGCAAAATCATTTAAGAAGTTGGGTATGCAGCTGATCATTGCTACCGATCACTCTGTGGCTTTTGGCTGCTAAATTAATCTCTGTATCGGCTTTCCTTCTGTAAAACAGAAAATAACACCTACTCCTTTGGTGTGTGAAGTTTAATGAGTTGTATTGTGTTTGATGAGGTAAGACTGTAAAAGTTTTATCACAGTGCATCTGCTTCCAGTTTTAGTGAGAGTCAGGTATGGTAGAGAGAAGCTTAGTTGTGAGATAGCGGTTACGGGAAATTATTGAGAAACTTCTGCATATACGCTGGTAATCCTCAGTCTGGGTTTAGAGGTGCAGATGTGTGCATCCTTTTCTATTTAAACATGGGACCCAGAAAAATCCTGGCTCCTTCCTAGTCTGAGGCTTGTAACTTGACCAGAATTTCTATCCACTCAAAAGCCTTGAAATTTGGGCCCACTGACCATTTCAGTGCACCAAATCCGCCCTGCTCTTCCGTGGCTTTCTTCACTGAACCTCCACACGCTGCCCAGATCACTTTTCCCTTCTCCGCCTTTTGGTTCTGCATATCAGAACGTGCTTATAATCATTATATCCCTATCTATATCTTGCTGTCTGTTTTCCTTTTAATTAGGTTGTAAAACAATTAGTTACCACCGTGTCTCTCTTGGTCTCTCTCCCCCTCTCTTTTTGCAACTCCCCCAGTGCGCCCAGACCTGTTTGTTCTCCCCGCGCTGGGAGGAGGGGGCCCTCTCCTCTTGCTTTATTTACAGCAGGGTGAAGGTCAGATATAAACAGTTTTTGTTCTTGTGCTGTTGCTTTCTTTTGTGACCTATCCTGCATTGTTTGGCTTTTTTCCTCCCCCGTGCTTTGAAGTGCCGCACACCAGGTGTTCCTGTTCTGAATTACACATGAAAGGACCACATCCCTGGACTAATTAACTAGTAAACTGCACCCGCCTCCCCTGGGTTTAATTGATGCTGCTCTTAAAAGGGGAAGGCAGTTTCTTATTCCTCCTGATTTCACACCATAGTCATCTCCTCTTTATCTTCCTAAATACGGGAGATACTCTTGAATTTCTCACTCCCGGACCACACAGTGTTTAATATGTCTCTTCATTTCACAATTAATAAAACAATTATCCAGTACGACATTTTCTGTAAGAAATCCTCCATGTCTTTTCTTCCTCCCCTTTGCTCCTGATTTCTTTGTGTCTGACGGTTACGGCCGCTCTCCGGGGAGCGCAGCCCGCAGAACTGAACCGCTTCCTTCGAGCGGGAAGATCCAGCGTCTCGCTGCTAATTATTTCACTTGATTGTCTTGACCCAACAAAAGCATTGGTGTATGCCGACATGTTCCATGGCTGGCGGTTTCCTTCCCGGGGCAGGGCTTCTTGCCGTGCGGCGGACGGGAGCTCTCGGGTCCCTCCGTCGGGCCGCGTGGCAGCGAGCTGGCGGCACGCGCTCTGCACCAGGGCAGGCCCTCGTGGTGGGGCAGACCTCGTGCCGAGTGATCGCAGCCTCTTGGAAATTGGGCAAGCCTAAATCGCACCCGGCTCCTCGTGGGCCCCCCGACCTGCTCCCTGCAGATTTACCTTGACTGGGGACTTCAGTTTAGATTGGTACGTGGCACTGGGGGAAAACAAAAAGGGTTGTGTATGGAGTGGTGCTGCCGTTTAGCTGAATTGGTGTTGGGAGCCACTGAGTCAAATTCATACAGTTTTTCAGTGGGACTGGGTGTGAAAAATAGTGCTGGACTCTGTCAGGCCAGGTCTGCCTTCCTGGTGCCCCACTGGCTGGGATGGCCAAGGGTTGTGCACGTGAAGGGGGGCAGCCACCCAGCCCCTAACCCAGTATAATGCAAGCAGGAGTGACATGGGTGGGTGAAAGCAAGCCTTGCCTTCAGTCTTTGTGCACTGTCAGATTTGCCTTTGTGCTCGGGCAGGCAGGACCCCTCCTGGCAGGGCACAGGCAGCCTGGTGGTACTGGCCAGCAGAGTCACAGCAGGCTGCAAAGAACCATGCATAAACACTTGCAGGGAGGTTAGTTAGCTTTAGACTTTCTTGCACTTGAATGCAGTGTTTGTACCTTGGCAGTGCTTTGACATTTTAAGGTGTTAGGGGATGACTTCATTCCCTGGGTTTTCCTTACCCCCAGACAGGTAATTTCTTCAAATGTTTATGGTCATGTTATGCTCGTCTGTGTTACATAGTTATCCAGTCCTCATGAGCATCCTGTATCCTCCTTTAACTCAACTCCGTGTTAAGTCCAGTGAAGTCTTTCCAGTGACTTTAGCAATAGCTGATCCTATTCATTTGATTTGAGTTGTTTTCTACTTGAAATGTTTTATGTTTTTTTTCAAGCTTACCAGTCTTACGAAATAGAGGGGAAGGATTCAGGATGTTCCCAGAGAGCGAGTGGGATGCTGCAGCATTTTTACTTACTCGAAAGACATTTTTCCTTTCTCGATAGGTGCCACAGTGTTAGTGTATCACATACCTGCATCTTCTTGGATACCTGTGGGAGGGGAAGCTGAATTACTTTGCTATCTATCAGCATTTGGTTTCAGAGGTGGGACCTGAATATTAGTCAGATGCTTATTTCTTCATGGCAAAGATGTTCCTTGAATGTGACCTCTACTTAGTAGCAGCTTGGGGCCAAATTTTGGGGGGCTAAGAGAAATGAGAGCTGTCTTGTTCATGCCACAAAGACGTGTGTTATGGGTTCAGTGCTGCTGATGAGCAGTGTAAAAAGGAGAATGTGCTGCTTTCTTCTGAAATCACAGCTGTTCTGCACTAACATGAGCTAGGGCTGCACTGGGGCTACCATCGCTTTCTGTCATTGGAGATCTGAGAAAACACAGTCTCTAGTCCTGCTTCCCCGCTCTTACTCCCCACCATGCAGAAGTTCCCTGCTATCAAAAATATATTTTTGGCCGACAAAAGCCAGCAAAATCATCCCTCTGTTCTCCCCAAGGAGGGTACATTTCTCACTCTTGTATGGTGCAAAGTGAATTTCGTGGATCGTGTCATTTTACAGAGCACGATGGGACCTTAGGTTTTAGAGTCAGCCAGCTAACTGACACTGGAGAACAGACCTTAGTGCAATTAATTGTAAACTGACTGAAGCTTACACGTCAAAGACAGACTGAACTTTAATTAACATGCACCTTTAAGACAGGCATATTTATACTCTGAAACTATGTTAAAATAAAACAAAAAAAAACAGTTAACTCACTGATTTTTAGCAGAATATGAAGACAGAACTTTGTCCATTATAAGCTTCATAGCTCTGTTGAAATCCATGCCATGTTATGTTGATTTAAATAGCTTAAAATCTGGAGCCTCTTTTGCATTGTATTTGATTGTTTAGATTTAGTATTTCCTGAATTCTTAAAGTTATTTTAATCATTTTTTGCTAACATTTGCAATAAATCCCTTTTCAGGGAAATTTTGCTTTAAAAATACCTTCAACCTGGTTTTGCTTATTTCCTATCTTATTTTCTAGAAAAGATGTTTTCAGCTTAGGGCAGATACAAATGAAAACCTGAAAAAAGACATTTTATTGCCAAAAAGCACTGGTATAATTCAAAAGCACCTCTTGCTAAATCACTTGTGAGTGTCTCATCAAAAGCATAGGATATGGTTTTGTTAGCGCAGATCAGGTCTTTGAGAGTGGTTGTCATACACTTTCTTAATCTTAGTCCTTTTAACCCTTTAACAATTCTTTCTACCTTTCCCTCCAAGCTCCGATGTTCTATAATTTTTTGCTGCCTTCTTCAAAGACAAGTTTGCCAGTGTTTTTCTGATTAATTTTTATATGTCTGAGTTTTTCAAAACACTATCAGGTTATAACATACTGTTTAAAAGCCCAAACTCATCTTTTTTTATTAATATTACTTTTTGTTAGCAAAACTGAAAGTCTTGTCATATCCTGTTTACATTTCAGCTTTTCTTTTATTTCAGAAAAATGAAAAAGGTACAGAGGCAGAATCTGAAATTTTCAGAGGACATAAGAGAACATTTGTATTGTCATTCCTGCAATTTGAGAGCTAGCAACATTATCCTACTTCATTTCAAAGAAATAGCAGTCATGGCTAACTTGCTTTCCCAACTCTTTTATGTCTCCTTATCTCTCAAAGATAACATCTAGAGATACAATGCAATGGCATTAAAAACATAAAGGAAAAGGATATGCAGAATTTTTTGTTATTTAAATAAGATGCTGTCAATGTTTTTGCGTATAAAACATAGAGAACATTTTATTTTAAAAACACCTCTTGTTCTGTAAGTTTAGATATTGAGCTTCAAAGTGTTTGTCACTATCATTTTTAGGACGGTTGCAGACCAGGATAACTTAGTACAACTTCATGTTCAGAAAAGCAAAGTGTACTTGTTGGGTTGCTAGATTTAAATGAATAAGAGTTAGTATTTTATATACAATTTTATTTTGTCATTTTTCACTTTCCAAATGGCACTTGTCCCTGAACGTGCCTTACGTCTTTCTCAACTTCGATTGCTCCCAGTCCCCTCCCTCCAAATCTCTGGGCAGTGGGTTATTGTGAGGAGGACGCACTGAGCTCTCACTTGCACTTGAGTGAAAGAACCGATTTGTTAATTTGATCTCTTTTTAAAAATAAGACCTAAATTAAGTATTATCTTAATCAGCAATAAAATGTATTCTTTCAATTACTTGTTTCTCTGACTTATTAAGATAACTCTAAATAGTTTCAGTGAGTATTGTTGTAATTGTTTCCTCCTTTGATTTTCATTTCCTTAGTTGTCATCATCTCCTGGCAGCGGCAGCAGCTGTAAAGCAGATCTTTCAACAGCCTTGTTAATTGTGTAGAAATTAATCTGATTTTTAAAACCTTATTGATGTACGGATTCATGTGCCTTAATGTGCATGTGCATATGCTTGCTCACCTCTTCTACCCAGTGTATTCTTCTGCATCTCATGTCGACCTAATGCGCAGGTTGGGTCATTATCTCTGCTTACCCATGAGGACTAACATGCTCCTGAGGGGTCAGATTTCATTTCAGTGTTCCTATTGAATGCACTGAATACCTCCATGGAAATACAGAAGCATATGTGAAATATACTCGTGGCTTTTATGTCTGTAAGAAATGTTGTTTTTCAGCCAGTCTATCTGCC
Organism: Cygnus olor; assembly: GCF_009769625.2. NCBI lineage: Eukaryota > Metazoa > Chordata > Aves > Anseriformes > Anatidae > Cygnus > Cygnus olor. The sequence goes on along the minus strand of NC_049169.1, from coordinate 78,017,782 downwards.
TTTTATTTTAGTCCATTCTATACATGCAAGGGGAGATAACATATAGATATGGTAACTTCAGTCATATATGTTAAACCTCATGAAATTGTATTGCTGTTGTCTTGTCCTTTTACCTATTACCATAAACCAGGTGATGTCCTCAGAAGGAGCTGGGAGTCGCACACCCACATCCCCTGAAATGCTGACCAGCTAATGGCCAAAGGATATGACCAAAATAGATGTGAGATATCATTCCTGAGAAGCTTCCAGACAACCTAGAATTTCCAATGTTCATAGAGTTCAGGAAGCCCTCTATTGGGTTTCATTCCTTTATGGAATAATAATAATAAGTTTAAACATCAAACAACATCTTGTAATAAGGAAAAATGTTGTGATAACTTACTTATATCTGAGGATAACTCTTCAGAGAATACAGGGGGAAAAAAAAAGTTTTTCCCTAGTTTGTACTTAATGGCACATGCCACTATGCAAATGGAAAGGTTATTGTTATATAATACAAGTATTAAACCAAAGTTATATATGATTGAGCAATAGATTCATTCATGATCCTACATGTGGTCATTACAGCTTTTGTGGTACTGGTTATTAATTTTAGCATTTTTTCTTAATTTAATAAAAAGTTACCTCTTTCTTCCTATCTTATTTGGCAGTGCTCTTTTAAAGAGCAGCATCCTCTCAGTACATGGGTGAAATAACTTAGACATCCATAAGTAAAATGCTGCAAAATACTTTGCATTTCTTTAGGATAAGCATTGACACAGAGGGATAAAATTTTATCATTTTAAAGATGGTAAAACAACAGGTTCTCTATGCCAATACAAGCGACAGAGGCAGGTGTAGCCTTTTCAACTTCAGTGAGATTTGGGTCAAGTTCTTAAAGAAATTCAGATTGAAGCTGTCCTTTCCACACATGTATCTGTCAGTAAAATGAGCAGCAGTTCTGTGTGTGGAGGAACTTGAGGCATGGAGCCCCTATACTTGCTGGCTGACGACTAGAGCTCGATTAATGTTTTTGTTCTATAAAGCAGCTATTCAGTGCCTGTTAGCCCAATGGGAGATGAAGGCTGAGTGTTTTCTTCCTCTTGTGCTGTCACATAACGTCAGGAATCTGGGAAAGAACCTTCACATGTGCAGTTCAGGGTTGTGAATACCTAAAAATAAGTTATTACAATGATTTTATTTGTGGAGTTGCTCTTTATCTTGTTGCTTGCCGTGCCAAACAGTCTAAGAAAAAAGTACAACAAACAAACAAACAAACAAACAAACAAAGTAGTGAAAATGCTATTTGGAAGTCGTAAATAAACTCTACATGAAAATCCCAGCAGAATAGACTTATCCTTTCATACCTATGAGACAGATAAATTGAGTATCATGCAGCCTACTACTTGTCTTCTGGATGAGTTATAAATCAAGGTTCTATCTTTCGCACATTGATGCCAGGCAGCTTGATATTTTATTTTAACAATGATGATTTTTATTTGGGTGACTAACAGCTTTTCTTCCTTACACTATTTGAGAGTTTTATTTCAGTGGTTGTATATGTGCTGTATGTATTTGCAAAAGACTTCACATTTGTTCAGATGGAGAGATATGCCATAATATTAAATTATATATATAAAACATGAGACCAATTGAGAATTCATTCCTATTGTGAAATGCAGTCTTTTGCCAGCTACTGCTCATTTAAGCTCTGCACATCTAACTTTTACAAAAACAGAAAAAGGGAAAACAACCCTGCGCAAAGGCAAGTCTTCAGTCACTGTGGTGAAGTAGTGTACATATTTCAAGCAAGCCTTGAATTAATTAGATCAGCACTGGTGACAGTGTAGGTGTGGCAGCCATCTGATGGATACGGAGGCAACTTTCTTTTAGAAGTGATAAACGAATATAGAGCAATTCTGGATTATTAAACTCGCAGCCATGGGTGAGAATAGTGAAGGAATATGTATAGGTACATATGCCTAAGTGTATGTATGTATGCACATGCTGCCTTAAGGTTGCTTTTTAAGAGTAGGTGGCTTGGGCTGCAGGATTTTTTTCCATGAAGTGTTTGGGGTTAATGAAAATGCTACAAGTCTTGCTGAGAACGATAAGCATCTCTTCCTCGACTTCCAGGAACTTTAAGTTCTCTCCAGTATGAACAGAAAATATTAGTCTTGCGTTTATGATGCTGTAAGGTGAAAGAAATGTGGAGATGTTCCAGGGTGCCACCTGTGTGTCAGTTCTGCAACTTCTGTTTTAGGTGCTTGAGCTAAGCTAATCATTTGAACTTGTTTTATAGTGAATAGATACAGACAGGCGCATGAACTGAACAGTTTTTCCTGCCTATCTTAGGTGCTTGCTTTCTTGGATGCACTCTCTTTCTCTCCATTCATTGAAGGGATAACTGATTTAAACTAGGCACTAATTTCCCCATGGCTGAAGGTTAGATAGGACCAGAAAAGTCCTTCAGAATCTTTACATTTGTATTTATACTGCCATAGCTGCCACGTATGTATTGCATGACAGAGTCTAAAACAGGTTTTAAAGTAATTTTGTTTTCAGGTAGGTTTTTTTTTAGTGTTTTTTTTTTCCACTTTTTCATTGAGCTTTCCTTGAAATCAGAATTGCACAGCTGCACACAGCAAGCCTACTCAGACAACATCCTTGAGGAAAGACAAGGTGATATTCTGAGAGTAAAACATGCTGTAGAGTTTGGGAAAGGGTAGGAGTCCAGCTCCTTGGATACTTTGAGGCTCCTGCAACACATTAATAGTTCGGAGCTCTTTATAAGGCGGGTTTATCAACAATGGCATAAGTTAATACATTGCCTCTTCCTTGCAAATGCCTGCTTAGTGTCTCTGTGGAACACTTTGAAAATGCAAAATATCTTTGAAGGGATCGTGAGGGCTGCCAGATGATATCAGATGAGTCAGAGGTCTGTTACTTAAAAGGAATCCTGCAGGACTCTTGTTTCACTGGTTTCCATTCTCCTCTGGTCTCCGCTGGAGACTAATGGACTAATTGGGCTAAAATATTACTCAAATGAAGCTGCTGCCCTTTCCTAAACTAAAAGGGGTTACTGAGCCACTGTTGTAATTTAGTTATTCAGCACAGAAGAAATGAAGAATAAATTAGTTACAAATATGTGTGGGATGGCTTTTTAATATATAGTCTGCTCAGTGTTATTTTGCAGTAGGTGCTCTGCTGAAAACGAAGGAACTTGGTGAAACAGAGCTGGTGCAAAGTACCAGACTGGGGTCTGCACGACAAAGCCTGCAGAGTTTTAAGCTTTTCCAGCGAGTGCCGGTATCCTGCATTAGAGCATGCTTAGCTCCTTCAGAAGGCAGGAGTCCTCTTCTGATTTTAATTTTATGTCTAGGCTTAGACTTTGAGCAGTCAGAGTTGGTTTCATCTGTACTGCGGGGGAACTTGTCTGTTTACCTGAATGTGTGTGTGTGGGATGCACCCGATGAGGCTGTACATGAGGATCATACAAACACAAACCTGCTTGTACTGCTGGCAAAAAATACTCTGGATGTTGTCTGCCAGAGCCCTTTGCTGGGAAAATGAGGGATGGGGGGGTGTGTCAGGGCAATCTGACTTAACTTCAATTGTCAGTATAAAAGGACAGAACACATCAACAAAATGTGGAGTATCAAATTGCCAGGACTAGACAGCATTCATCCACAAGTTCTAAAAGAATTCAAATGGGAAATAGACACCATATCAGACCATTTGGAAGAAACAACAATGAAGAATAGGGTTAATAAACACAAAGATAAATATGTTATATTGCAAAAGAGTTAATGGGGTTTCTGTTAACAGAAGTCACGTTTCACAGATTACTACAGTTCTGTAAAGGAGTCAGGGAGAGATCCTGGTGTTATCATCTCCTTTGATTTGAAAAGGCATTCAACAGGTCCCTAGCCAAAGGCTCCTGGAAAAACTTAGCTGTCATGAGATAAGAAGTAAGAGTCTCTATGGATAAATAATTGGCTAAAGGGTAGGAAACAAAGGGCAGGAATACATAGACAGTTTTGACAGGGTAAGGAAGTCAAAAAAAATGCAGCTGGTAATATGTTATTCAAAGAGTGAAGACATTGCAGAGAAGGTCTCAGCAGTGAGTGGTAAGATTAGCGGCAGGTAAAAAATACACGTATATAAACTGTAAAAATTTAACTTTGTGTACAAAGAAGTGAAGTATAAAGTAGCTTACCACTCAAGAGATTTTGGAGTGGTAACATCTAAGAAAGTGTCAGCTCAATCCTTAGTATGAGTGAATAAAACAAGTAGAACACTAAGAGTTTTTTAGCAAAGGAACAGACAACAGTATTGTGCTACTGTATCATCTTATTATATTATTATTGTGTCTTAGTGTTGTATTCATGGTTCAGCCACATATGGAAGACTGTGTTTGCTTCTGGTTCTCCAGTCAGCTGTGCAAATTGACTTCCACATGAGGAAGAGTAGATTGAGGTCCTTAAGCCAGTGGGTGATAAATGGTAGAAGTCTGTAAAATCATGAGTGGCTCCAGAGGAATTGAATAGGAAATGCTTGTTCAAACTTTCTTATAGTACAGAACTAGGTGACAGCAAAAAGGATGCAACGCATTGTGGGTGCAGAACTGCTTTTTTTTATTATTTTATTTTCCCCCTCTTTAGATGTAGTTAAATTGTAGAGCTCACTGCTGTGAGATGTTATGGACAACAAGCACTGGCATGGATCAAAAAGGAGTTAGATAAATTCACAGAAGAAAAATACATTGAGGACACCAACATAACACCAGCAAGTTGCTGGAGGATAGGAGAAGATACTGAGGAAGCACTATTCTGCGATTGCCCTATTTTTGTACCTTCCCCAGTGTTCTTGTGACACTAAGGCAGAAGACAGAGATAAACTGAGCAGATCTGTGGTCTAATCTGGTACAGTTGTTCTCATGTTATAATTTTACATAAAAGATCAACAGTTTAGAGTGCACATATGTATTTAAAGTCTTTAATTTGCTACTCTGTAGACAGGAAAGCATTAATGATTCTCTGTTTTGGGGCTTGACAGGAAAGGAAACCTAAAACATGTAAAAATGTAGGAATGTGTAAGTAGGTATGAATGAGGTTTCACTGGTGTCCAGCTGATAACAGTTCTTTCACAGTCATCCTGTAGTTGCCTGCTCAGTCATTTAAAGCACTATTTGTGGGATTTTCAAATGATAGAGATCAAACTGCTGAAAGCTGAGGTATGAACTTTCCTTTTTTCCATCAACTTCACCAGTTGGACTGTCCCCGCAGTTGGATGGCCACTGGGGCAGAGGACTCTGTGCTAAAGAAGGTCAGCCCTACCAATGCATAATACCAAAGCTACAGAGAGTCACTAGATTTCCATTTATCATACTTCAGATATGTTCTCAGTGGAAATGCTATATTCCTAGCCATTAAAACAATGACCTTTTTCTAGGTGATGTCAATGAAGGTAGCTTCTCTCTCTCTTTTCTCCTTTTTTTTTTTTCTTTAGCTCAGGTATGGTCTAGTTTGTTCAAATAAAAGTAGTGTTGTGTATTTTCCTTACACTTTCTCCTATTTCTGTGAGCAATGGCTGGGATTCTCAGAGGAACCTGGAGTGTAAGAGCTATCTGTTTCAAGGGAACTGGGATTCTAACTCCATCAAATTCGTTCACTAAATCCTTGCCAATGGGTTACAATGATCAGATTGCTTAGTGTTATTAATCTACCTACGTGTGTAGTCAGAGCAGCACCAATGGTTTATAGCTAGTGCAGCCCTTTAGATAAAAGTAAATTTGTTAGGCTAAATCATGTTTCAACTTGTGAAGGGCCTTTATTTGTTTGGAAGGTTAGATGTTTCAAACGTAACATGACGCATGCTGACTAAAAGTTAAATGATTTTGGTGGCTGGATTTGTTATAATAGCCACAGCCAAGAAATACGAACTAATCAAGGATTAGATCCAAGAGGTTGTTAGAGCACCAGAGATAAATGACCGGGATGTCTAAGAGAGATCTAAGCTGAGAGAGGCCAGGTACAAGTTAAAATAGCTCATTAAGACATCTATGTTAATAGGACATTTCATTGCCTAACTGAAAATGCCTCTTTTATATTTTACTTAGTCATTAACTCAATTGTTCATGACTCTGTTTGTGGTGTAAGAGGGACTTTTAATAGCTCCTTTTTGAAGGGAATATCATTAGTGCTTTCTTCACATAGTATAAGATAATATACATCCCCATAATCTTGTCAATATATTGTCATGCTTATACAACATCAACATTTTGTTTCTTATGAAAATACGATAATGGAAGGACTCTTGCTAGGTTGCCATAAAGTGAATATTATTTTTTCTTCCTGGAGCCCTCAGACTCTAAAACGGTGAATGCTCTTGAGGCTTTTGGATACACAAATGCAGCATAATTGACTCTGATGCAGTCAAGTCTCCAACTGAGACAAGAAATGGTGTTCAGAAAGTTTTCAGGGAATAAAATGCCTAGATATTTTTAATTCTAAGGTAAAATATCTGACAGGTCTCAACTCCAGGACTGCATGTTAATTTGCAAAATATATATAGACCTTTTCTTAACTCTAATTGTGCTAATCTTATTTTGGTCTGGTATCATTTGCATGATGTTATTTTAGCACTGCAGTTTGAAGAAGATGTAAGAAATCACCCAAATAATTACTGAAGCCAAAAGGGGGTTAAAAAAGGACCTACATCTCTGGGGACAAAACTCTCGTGAGTGCTGATAATGCAAGAAGTACTTTGAGAGGAAGTGGGAAATACAGGGAGCACAGCTGTCTGTAATTAATTGAAGGAATAATATAATAACTATTATTAGAACAACTCAAACAATACTTTTGGCAAATATTTTTGTAGCGCTTTAAATCAGCAATAGAGATTATAAGCAGTCATCACAGGGGCAGCGTTCGGGCGCTAATGACGGTCGAAGGCAGCAGTCGGTAGAGGGTAACGGGCAGGCAAGCCGAATGCAAACCTGCTGGCAGCCCTCCTAGCTCTGCCTGCCCTCGTCCTCATCCCCCCTTCTCCTGGCGTGTCGTTTCTGCTCTTGCATCCCGGGAGCGCTCCCGTGGCCGCTCGCCATGCGAAGCGGAGCGCGGCGCGGTTTCCTCGTCCCTGTGCCGGAGCCCTACCTGCTCCGCTCTCAGCGGCAAGCGGGTGGCCGGATCCATTGCCTGGTATTTAAGCGTTACCATAGTGATGAGTAGTGGACACTGCCACCTTTCTCTTTTTAATTAAAGAACAGATGCAGGGAAAGCTGATCTCTGGGTGACCCTCTTTAAGCTGACATCAACGCGCTAATTGTTTTCAATTCTTTTCTTCCCTCAGCAGTCGCAGCTCTGTCCTTCGTTCCTATCAAGGTCTCGCCTCCGGTTAGGTTAAAGCAGCAGTAACTCTTTTCAGAGGCTCCCTTTAGGGACCGCAAGCGGTGGCTGCTTCAGAGCGACTGAACTCTCTGCTCTCCGTTGCAGAGGAACGAGTGCTCCCGCCTGTGATGGGAAACTTCCCTGCGCTCAGAGCAGGCTTAGCAGCAGCGCTAAGCAGAGGTTTGCTGAGAGTATCCAGAATGCTTACAAAATGTAGACGTGCAAACTTCCATCCTCCTGTCACCTTGCACCATTTAAATATAACACCATCGTTGCTAAACGAGCAAGGCAGCTGTGGCTAGGATGAATTTGACTTGGGGAAGAAGCCTCCTGCCTTTTCATCCCACTTCAGCCCTCGACTCAGAAAGTAACCTCAGCTTTCTGCCTTAATTTCGTCTTTTTTTTAAATCACCTGTTGTATAAAATAATTGTGCCTTGCCCGGGTGTTTTAATGCATACTGTATTTTATAAAGAAGAACTGCTGCTAGAGCAGTCAGTCTTCATCAGCAATTGCAGTATGCCGTTGTCAGAGATTGTTATGTTTTCTTTTTGGGGATTGAAATTGCACATGGTATTCATGCTAATGATAGGCAAAAAATACATTATTTAATGCCTTCTGCTGTATTATCTGCCCTTTTTCCTTAGCTTCAGGCTAGAGTCAATAGGCAATTTAGCTCAAGAAAAACAGTCACCAAAGAAGAAAAGGGATATTATTCATCCTGTGCAGGTGTAAGTAAAACAAAAATAGCCTCAGATATCAAATTCAGACTTTTGGAAAGCGCTTGCATCACGTAAGTTAACTGGTGATTGCCACTGGATGTCCTCATTGCTGAAGTGAAGAGTTCGACTACAAGATCCTAAAGATCATCAGTGACAACAACCCTTGATATGCATGAGGCTATACTAACTGTCTATACAGCGAGATGGAAGGGCTGATATTCTTTGTTGTTGTTGTCTCCTTTATCTCTGGGCTTGCTTGAGTTGGAGCAAGATCTCATTTTCATGATAACCTTACAAGGCAGGAGATAATTTATACATATGAAATGCATCATCCTAACGCATTCACAATACTCAAGAAAATAATTACTTTAACTGTAGAGTCAAGCTATCTGATGAAGCAAGATTTACATTTGGGGTCATGAATTGCTTTGTATACAGTGCACATAGTTTCTTTCCTTAGCATTTTTCCTGTTGAAATGTAAAACAGAGACACAGAATTTGTGAGCTGGTCCGTGAAGTTCAGATCATTTTGTCCGTCACGTAAATACTGTTCCTCTGGCAGTTTTCACTATCTGTTGTACAAGTAGGAGACAAAGCAGTCTAAAATACTGCTAAATATTTTGTTGTTCCCGGAAGGAAAGATGGAAGTTTTCTTTCTGCTGTCTCCAACTTCAACTGAGAATTGAGGCTGAGAAATAAGACTGACTGACCCTATAATAATCTACCTATCTACTGCTCTGTCGCCTACAAAAAGATGCGGTCCTTTTTAAAATACACCAGTGGCATGGCCTCACTTAGTTTTTAAAACAAATGCAAGTCTACATGCAAATTTCCTTCATACAAAATAAGCAGAAATTACATAGGGGTGTTGAGCTGCACAGCACAAGCCCTACCAAGCTTCCCCAGAGTTTGCTGAGTTTTCGGATGTAGAACTGTATTTTGCTGCATCGTGAGGATAAAGTGAAGGTGTGAAGTTCGTGTCTGAATGTCAACATCCCACAAGTAATCTTTTGATGCATTACACTCCCACTTCAATTTGTCTGTAGGCATTTGAATTTTCTATATCAAGTCAGGGAAAACTGACAGGCAGAGCCAAAAATGCGTGTTGGCCTTCTATTCAAGTGAGACAGTGTGGGGTTTCCTTTCCCTGCAGAATTAGAGTCTCGTTTGTTTGACTGCAGCTGAAAAATGGCAGAGTATTCATTTAAACCAAACCCTAATAATAATACTGATGCAGAAAGGCCTTTAATAATTTTAAACAATAGTCATTTGTGACTTCCTTTATGCCAAGAACACAACCACAGAGAGAAGTGCTGCATGCTGGAATAAAGTGCAAAGCATAAGACCCAGCATAAACTGGGACTAGGTGCTTGGTAGGTCAGTATGTTCTGGCCTGATTTCAGCTCATCCACTGTAAGCCCTTTTTGCAAGATACACATCTGAAAGGGCAAGGCTTCTCATGCCAGTGATGGAAAGAGCATCCATGTGCTTCTGGGGTTTTACTGGAAGTTATCTACTGCTGGATATTTGCTCCATTATGATAGCAATTTAAACAATATTATGGAATGAAAATAATTTGAGCAGATTAGTAATTGGACCACCCATTTCCTCAACATCAGGAGACCAATTTCCTTTTGAGAATTATCAACTGTTAAGCCACAATGCTTGAAAATTTATCCTAAGTTACAAACTCAGTAGCATTTATTTTCTTTGCCTCAAAACACTGTTTTGATGTTTCCTTTGTTGTCAACAATGTACATGCTAAGGAAATAAGGGCACAGCTTATACTAGGTCCTCTGGTTTTCTTACATATTCTCTAAGATCATTCCTGTTAGCCATCTGATTTTTGCCACATGCAGAATTCATTAAGTCAGGTTCTTTAATATAATGCACTCCCGGATTCAGAGGCCACAAGGAATCTGTTCGGCACCTCAGTAGTCCATGCCCCATCGAAGCAGTGCTGCAGGCAGCTTTGTTTCCTGGCATACCTTCCACACACATGATACATGTACATCCCGGTACCCTGATGCCCTGGAGGCTCGCCACATTGTGTGCAGGGGGGTCATGTTCAGAGGGAGGAAGGAAACCTGGAAGTTGTACTTCTGCTTTTCACCACTGTCTGTTTTAATTACTTCAGATCCATATGAAGCTGTTTAAATTGTTGCTCTGACTTCCTGGGAAATCAATGGGCATTGGAGTCTTGAGGATTACGTTGGAATGTGGAAGTGAGTACCTGACTTTGCATCATGCCTTTGAAAGTATTGCAATACTGTACTTATGTGCGGTTGGTCCAACTCACTTCTGTGGTCGAAAAGAGTCTGCAAAGAGGCACAGGAGGAACGCAGTCTCATTGTTTACCATAAAGTATTACCCTGTTCCTTGTCAGCATGGATGCAGGACAACATGGATCCTTTGCCAAAAATAGATAGGTTGGCATAATGGAAAGACACTGTGAGGATAACTGCTGGAGATTGTCTGCATAAGGTTGGTTGGCTGTGGGATGTGTAGAGGGATTTATCATCATCCATAGATATTGGAAATAGGAATCCCAGTTAGGAAGCAGACATTATGCAAGTATGTGGTGAAAAGACAGAAACTCATAAAGCTGCAAGGGTTCTTCTGTAAAATGTGTGCGAGTAGCCAAGTGGGACAATAGTAACACTGCTAATTCATTTAATTAATATGTAATTTACTTAAAGTAGTGTTCATTCTAGTCTGTCTTTCTTCAGAAAGATGTTTTCTGCTGTGATTCATTTCCATTTCACTACTTTCATTTTCATGGTCTCTTTGTTAATTGCCAAGGCCTGTTTGATGATTACAGTGGCTAGTAAATGCATTGCTAAATTATGGGCATAAACAACAATGGAAAAAAAGACCCATTCATTTAGACTTTTTTTTTTTCTCCCAAGCAAAAGACTGTGTTCTGGATTCTAGCAAAAACAAACAATGTAGTATTTCTCCTATCCTATTTGTGCTGCAGCTTCTCTGTCGTTTTTGGGTCCATATGCTTTTCCATGGGGTACATATATATCCTGTATGGTAGCCAGGAACATACAATGTAAAGCATAGTAGGAGTTTGGGTATATTGAAACTGTGGATTCAAGGGGCGTACAGGTAAACTGGCACTCCTTAGAGCTGCAAATCCCCCAAGCATCCTATCACTCCTGGTGCGTGCTCCTCAGAGGAGGCCCCTCTGAGGACAGTTTCAAGTTAGGCTTGAAAGATGCTAGTGAGCTAATTAGGTAATTTTGAAACGATATCTGCTCTGCAGCAGAAAGGGGGGATGTTGCTCAGCGGGCCAGAAGTCAGGGCAAAGTAATCTGGGGGAAATGTTAGCGCCGTCCCTGTTGCGCTTGTGCTCTGTGTCTGTGTGTGGTTGTATTAAGTTAAACTGCGAAGAGGGAAATACAGCTTGAGTCTTCTGCCAAGTTGGTGTCAAACTAGGCATTACCACAGGCAGTTTAGTAAAAACTCTCCACAGAGGATGATATTTGTATGCAAACCTTTACTTCTTTTTTTGTTGTTGTTGTTTTTCCTCGGTTTTGCTTTTGATGTTTGCTTCTGCTCAACAACAGTAAGTATGAAAATAGCTCCCTTCAGTCTGGCTCTGATTTCAGTCCTCCTCCTTTTTCTGTGGAATTGTGGCATGTTGAGCTTAAAACCATCTTCACTCTAGAATACACTTAAACTTTTTTGCCCAGCCAAAGATGAAAGATTGTTTCTGGCATGCAATCAAAACATGGCTTGATCCTGTGTAACCCATGAGACTAGAGTGAGCAGTGTAAAAGTTACGTAGGTAGCTTTCCCAATGCCATAGCTTTTCCTGTTAGATGTAGAATTATTTTGGTGCAATTCAGTATTTATTTTGCCTGTTATAGAAATGTTGCAGTTTGGAAATATGCCTCTCTGTGTCAGGGCTTATGTCACTTACTCTATGAAGCAGCACAGTATTGTATAAATTTTAGATGTTACAGTTCAGGAGTTGGGTTCCTAAATGAAGTCTTTTGTGCTTTCTGTTAAATGCAGTTCTGATTGACTCAACCAAAGTGATTTGCTTATACTGCCCTACCTGTGTTATCCAGACATTTGTCAGATATTTTATTTCCTTTCATTTCATACATCTCAAACTACCAATGCAACCTTGTCATTGCAATTTTCACACCCTTTCTTTTTCTTTGTTCTATATGTCAGTGAAATCTTATCTCTGCAGTCTTCTGTCATAGGTCAATAGTCTGGAACAAACTTCATTTAAGACTTATATAGGAAAAACGGGGAGAGATTATAGGAAAGAAAGTTGGTGGCCACAGTCACTGTCAGATAGCTAGTGTCTCAGAGACTCAAATAGGTTTGAAATACCAACCAAAAGGGTGGGTGAGGCGGAGAAGAGCTGACCTCAGAAGACTGACTCATTTGGTTCAGGTGCCTAGCTGAACCTGTGGGACCTACTTTCATGTCACACAGTTCAAATTTGGTACTGGCAAAACTGGAAGTTGTTCAGTTCTTGCATTGCTTTGCTTTCGAGGATGGGACAAAACCACAAAGGTCAGGCCTGAATTTATATTTGTTCAGTGTTTTTGTTATTGTATCTATAAATAAATGTACAGCAGTATGTATAGGCTCCTTGAAAATCTATGAAATAAAGCTTTATTTCAGAGAGAGCTGTACTTGTTTTTCTTCAGTACATCCTTCACTGACAGATCCAGATACCTCTTTTAAACAAGGAACTGTCTTGTTTACATGTTCCTCTATTTCTCCTGTTTCCAGCTGCAGTTTCTGTTTAAAGTGGCTCAGAAAAGCTTTTAAAAAGCAAAGCATTATTTTGCACAGATATTTTACCTTAACTCAAGCAGACTAAAATGTTAAAAAAAAAGGGATGGGGTGGAGTCTGAGATAAAGCCCCTTTGACCTACGATCCCTGCTTTTTGCCTGAGAGAAGTGGAGAGGCCATAGCAGCATTTTTCTCTGTCCCCTTCCAAAATCTGCTCAACTGCCCTTTCTTTTAGGTCTGTGGGCTTCCACTGTCCCCTTTGATCCTGTGTTCAGTCCGGGAAAGAATAAACTTTGCAAGATTACATTCAGACAGTGAGTAGGCGTTCTCCAATTAATAACTTTTCTACTGTTTCTTCCAGGACATCGTTATTGTTTTTAACAAATAATGTTTACTCCTGCTTCATTTCCTGTTTGTCTCCTTGTCAGTTCCCTTTGATTTAATTGTTTGCAGTTAGCCAGCATAATGACACTGTGATCTACATCAGATCCATAAAACAAGTGATTAAAAAAAAAATAATCATAGGAGGTATTGTACACTGCAGGCTCAAAACACCTGGAGTCCCTGGTGCTGTTCATTCAGATCCTGGTAGAAGAACCTTCACTTTTTCCTGCTTTAATGAAGAATGCAACGCAAACTGTTTCTGATGTTTTGTTTGGATAATACTTAATGAAACAAGGACTCAGCCACTAACAAGGGTGGATGTTTCCAGATACAATTTGCTAAGGAAATCAGTACTATCACACTGGTGAACGTACTGGATTCTTGAAATAATAGGCCAAAAACTGCCATGATGCGGTGAAGAATTCAGGGACCTCTGATAGATATGAAGCCCAGTTGGTACTTGTAATTGTCTCCAGATTTGGACCTGCAGCAGCCCCATGCAGGGCAGCCAGTTGTGGTACCATGGGAGAACTGCAACTGTGGGTAGGACCTCTGCACCTGACCTTGGCAAAAGAATAAAACCCAGGACTTTATACCAGCAGCTCTCACATGAGAGACCTGGGAAAGTGGGCGCACAGCTGTTTTTTCACAGGATGTTCTCACCTTTTGTTTGTAAGGAATGCCACAGCCTTTAGAAAGCATCAAGTCCATGGTGAAAGAGATGCTGGGAGACTCACTTGTCTTTCCCACATCTGATTTTTGCCATGCTTAGCCTCTCCTCCTCTCTTTCTGACTATTACTAACCCTTCTTTCCTTTGAAGACACAGAGCAGCGTGGCTGCTGCTTGCCAGCGCGGTACCAAACACATCTCACAAAGCTCAGGTGCTTGCTGTGGCTGAGCAGCTGCCAGGGAAAGAGTCTGCAGTGCTATTGAGACCATAGGTGCTCTATTTTGGTTCTGACCACTCTGCTTTATTCTATTTATAGTTCCTCTTTTTTTTTTCCCCAACCTCTCCCTTCCTTCCTTCCTTCCTTCCTTCCTTCCTTCCTTCCTTCCTTCCTTTTTGCTATTTCATTTTAAAGAATATTCAGTAGTTCATAGTGAATGTTAAAAAGTATTCTAGGTAGAGAAACAGTTGTCTTCTCTCAGCTTTGTCACTTTCTATTACTCTTTTTTTTGTTGGGTAATATTTGTGTTATGTGGCTAGATCTGAAGCATAACAGAAAAATGGCAGGTCAGGGTCAGTCAGAAATCAGCCTAGGTTAACCAAGAAGCTGGGACCTTTGGGAACCATCTAGCAGCAGCAGTTGCTCAAGCCAGAAATTATAACACTTTACCAACGTGGGTGAGTTGGTGTCTTCGACATATGAACACGCAATGTAAAACCACAAGAACGCCTCTTCCTTTGACAAACAGGCCTTTTGCTTTAAAACCAGGTCTGTGTGACTTGTATGGGAGCAGAAAGATGAGAGGGAAGATTGCATGTGTATATCGGGGGAGAAATAATATAATTTCTGATAAAAGTGAACTTTCTACCGGCGTATTCTGCACAAGCAGAGAAAATGACAGTCCGGAGGGATGATGTACGAGAAGCATTATTGGTCATATTCCTTTAGGAACTGTCTGTTTTCTCCTATTATACATCATTATCTGGTCTCCATAATTATGGTCTCTTCAGTGGAATTTTGTGAATGTAACTGAGATTTATAGGGGCTACAAAAGAAAAATATTTTTGAAGCTGTCAAACACTTCTTGTTGTAAGACTGTAAAGTGTTGAATATCTGCCTCAGGCAGATATATTGATTTATTTAAATTCGCTTTTCCCTAGACATCTGCTTTGGTCACTCTTGTAGAGAAGATGCTGGGCAAGATGGACCTTTGGTCTGACCTAACACAGTCATTCTTGTTTGTTTGCTGTTCTTATATTGAATAATATGGGAGAAAAAACTTGCTTCACCCCTTTAAAAAACAGGAGGGAGAGAGAGAAAGTGGTAGCCTTTCATTTAAATAGTCATAATACCCCAAAGCAATGAAGTAAAGACTTAGAATTTCCCATGTGGTTGTCTCTGAGTCAGGGATATGCCTTTGTCACACCCTTGCATTTGTGCCCATATGTATCTACTTTGTGTGCTTTTAAGATATGCAGAGGAAGAGGAGAAGTAAAGGGATAGGCTAGGTCTTGGACAGTGAACTTGATGAGTTAATACTGGTAGACAAGAAGACTAGGACTGAACTGAAAAGATAGAGTTAAAAAAAGTGCAGAGGATTTAGGGGAAAGAGCAGAACGAGCATCTTCGTAGCAGAAACCTAGAATAGGTCCCCTTCTTTTGCTACTCTCAAATGTCTCCGAAACTGGGAGAAGATGCACTGGGTAAGGGCTACACAGCTGTGAGTTTATTTTTGCTCTTAGCTATTGCCATTAGCAGAGAAATGGGGGTGCAGGAGGTGGAGCTGGAGGTTCTGGGCCAGAGGATGAGTATGTCATTGGCAGCGTGATAAATGTGGTGAAACTGCTGTTTTCTCTCTTTGCCCTTTTGAAAAACGTAGGAAATTAGGCACACAAAAGCTGTGTTAAAATAACATTGCTTGCAAAGTCAAACACTCTAATTATGTTGCTCAACACTGTGTTGTTTGTGTAATTTCATTTCAGGATTCTTCTGTCCATATGTATGATACAGTTTACAATTATATGATCATGTACGTTTTTTCTTCTACACAGAGCCTCCTCATTCTTCACACAGGATGAAGATGGTCAGTTAATGAGCGACTGTTCAATGTTGCATTATTCCTTATTGTACAGTGTGTAGCACTGTACCATTCAATCGCATATCGCTCTTGTGCTAAAGACAGAATTATTTATTTTCTCACAGCTTTTTGTATGGCGCTGTTCAAGAGAATATCTGAGTTCATCACAAACTTTTAATTTACCCTCACAATAGATGTGTTAAAAAGCTGAAAAACGGTGATATCTTCACTTCAGAGATGGGAAGCTAGGGAGCAGAAATTTTGCTAATGTGACGCATCCAAGACAATTTGAGATATAAAAATCATCTGGTTTTGTGTGTTTCTTTTCAGTAGTAAACCTTATCTAGAGCATATTATGTTAAGAGTAATGTATCAAATGACTCAGGTTGCAGTCCCAAGTGCTCAGTAGTTCTGTATATCAGTTTCAAGTCGTACAGTTCAGAAAATGAGGAACACAGAGGTAGGGATACCTGGGAGAGTCCAGTTCACATGGCTGACCTCCTATAGGCTGCAGCAGGGAGGGGTTCCAATCCTCTGAGCAAGATCCACCTGTCTGCTAATGAGAGCTTTTGTTTCCTTCCTTCCACTCCTTGCCTCATTCACAACATACCTTCAAAATCTGCAACAAATGATTCAAAACCCCAAAACCACATCCTCAGTAACAACCCGTACTTGATTGGTTCCATAAGAAGACTTGTTCTGTGTGCTGAACAATAATCTGTGGTCCTGTAATTACTCTGTTGTAATCATCTGCCTAATGCAGCCAAGTAGAGGCTGCATAGGCAGTTATAATTCTCAAGTCTCACCTTTTGAGAACCAGATTTTGAAACATTTGTAGCATTTTGTATTTTGTGTTATTTTGTCTTTTTAGACTAGGTAAGGTGTATAAAACAAAACTTTTTTCCCCCTTCCAGTTTCCTCTTGCCTCCCCTACCACCCTACCAGTATCAGGTGATTTTTTTGTTTTTTTTTCTATCTTTTACAGTTTTAGTACAGATATTTCAATGCCCTGTAATTTATTCTCTCTCTAAATGTCAATTTCCTTGCTTCTGATGATTTGCTTTCAGATATAATGCCTAAAGCAGACTGTCAGACATTCTGAAAGTATATGATTCTTCTCTCAATATCACACAAGGCAAGTCTGGCTGGAAGAACAGGGGAAAACTAAATTGTTCTCATAAAAAAGAAAACACAGCACTAATATATCTTTATACTTATGTTCAGGTATCCCTTTTGTGTTATTAAGGGGACTCATGATCTTGTGTGTTTTCTCTACAGGGGATCACATTAATTTATATTTATAAGCTCTCCTATAATAGATGTTTTCCAGAAACATAAAAGTGAGTCCAAAAGTTCTTTGGATGCCATCAAACCAGAAATGAGCTCTGCATTGTATTATCCAGCAGGAAAAAAAAAAAAAAGAAAAAAAAAGAAGAAAAAAAAAAAGAGCTCCTCAGGATCCAAAAAATGAACTGATAAAGATGTATTTATTAACCAAAGGCTGGTCCTGCCACCTTTGTGGAGCTCCGATGATTTCAGTGCAAGGGAGCATTGAAATCAAGCATCTTTGTGAAAGCTTGATTCTCCCTGTCAGTACAGGCTTTCAGGATCAAGTCCTTGTTGTGGAAATGCTGTGAAAGACTTTATGAGAGAAGGGAGAAAGACTCTAAGCCATCAGTTGCAAACAGCAGTACCCACAAATGCCTAGGCCCTCAGATGCAAATGAGTTGCTGCATCTGCTGAGGTTGCCAGGCAGAGCTAATTCTTAATGAAGGTGGTTGTTGGCCTGTCTGGGCATGGTAGCCTGCCCCAACCGCAAGGTAGTGAAACTTCATGGAGTAAAAGCAGTTACTGGGTTTCATTACCTGGCAATTCTAGAAGGTTGCCAGTCATGTTGCTTTAGCATGGCTGGTAGACTTGCATACTCTGAAGTGCTTGGAAAGTTATCTGAGTAATCCATACTATACTAACGCTGTGGATGTAGACAGTTCAAAAAATGTCCATCCATCAGTGATTTTGTCTGGCTATCTATCTTGGTGGTGCTTGGTATCCTCTCAGATTTTGCTGACTGTGTTTTAAGCAAAACAGTGTTTTTATTTATTTGTTTATTTTCCCACTGAGGGCATGTCAGAAAGGCAGGTGCCTGAATGCCATCACAATAAATGAGTAAGGAGAAGCTATTGAGTCTAACCCCAGTTTAAAAAGGCAAGACAAAATTTTGACTCCATTTCAGTGGTTTCCAGGTATCTCTAAATAGATCATGAAGAACTTGAAGCAAATGTATTTCAGTTCCTGGTATCCTCCCCCACGTGACCCTATGTCCAGAACAGGCAATGTTTTTCAAATGTTGTTGGTTGTTCTCCTGGCGATGCTCTTCTCACCTTTTGCCTTCTGAGGAGTGATCCCACAGCAACCGGCCTACGGTGTTTTTATCAAGCAACCTGGATCACAAGGCGCACCAAACAGCACTCGCCCCAACACTGCAGTAGATCAGCTGGGAGCCTGTACACATTTCACCTGGTAGAATGCCATCAGAGATCATCTGCTGTTATGGTGGCTGCAGAAAAGTCTGTGATTCTCCCACCTCGTCCCTGTCTTCTGGGACACAAGTTATTGCTGCTGTGCCACAGCAGCCCTCTCATTACAGCTCTCAGCCCTGTGTGGCATCCTTCCTCTCAAGGGACTGTGACCCAGCTGGAGTTTGGAGGTGGACTTGCCTTCAGTGAGCTTCCCAGATGGATAGAAAAGGCTTTTAAACTTCATGTTCATGCTTCACTTGAAAATAAACAAAACCCTTTTCTTTAAACCTCTATTAAAAAAAAATGAGAACACTCACAAGAATGATGTTAAACATATATATAGAAATATAGAAAACCTGATTTATGATTATCTCCCTCCTGCTTAATGGCTCTTTATGATTTAGGCTCTCCCCTTCAGCCTTACTTTAATCCTAGCAGTGCTGTGACTTCTTGTCTTGTGGCAAACTGTCCTCAGTCCAGTCTGAGATGCCAAGAAACGCCTCTTTCCATCACCCGAGGAACTTGGCTGAGCATCATCTGAGTTCCTGATCTCATCTTGTATGCTTCTTCTACTGGAGACTCCCCAGTAGCTGCACACATGTTCTTGGTCCCAGCTCCTCGCTCTCACCCCATCTGCATGCCCCCCCCCCAGCTCATCCCTGCTGCAAGAGGGACTGCTCTTTCTCTGCAGGAACGGGCAATAGGGACAGAAGCAACCTTCTTCGCTGCTGCCCAACCACAGCTTTTTTGAAGAAGCATAACTGAGCTAGCACCCAGCCTGCAAGCCTTCGGCTAGCTGTAGGATATGAGCTGTAGAGGATGGAGGGATTATTCCAGCAGTGCTTTAGTTAGCTCACATATGTGTAGCTACAGAACGCCTTGAAAAATTTTGGCCTAAAGATGATCAATGCAAGTGTCCTCACACCACATGCTCCTTCAAGCAGCTGGTTCTGTTGCTGAGTTAATGATGTGCACTTCAGGTGGTGGAAAAAAATTGAACATGAAGGGAGATCTACCGGAAGGCAAAGCTGGACTTCTCACTCCTGTCTCCTCCCACTTGTTAAGTGCTGTTGCATGATGGAGAGAAGAGTTGAATCTGAAACAAGAGAATTTAAATCTGAGATCTAAAAACAGTTACAGTTTTGATGAGGGGCTGTATACTTTATTTAGTTCACTTGTAATTGGTTTTAATTTGTTGCATCTTTTTTTAAAACATTTGTGATTTGAATATGAATGTGATTCACATTAGCTTTTGATAATAAAAATAAATAATATCAGATTCAGTAGATTCAGCACTTTCTTTGAGAGTGGTGCTTCCTCAGCCCACCCGACAGTGTTTTTTTTCCAGAATGAAATATTCAATTTGTCAAGCCATAGCTAGGAGGCCATCACCTGGAAGGCTGAAGTGGTCTTCAGGGCTGAGAGTATGCACAGCTCCAGCAATAGCTATGAAAATAGGCAACTCCTACCTGTAGTGTCAGCTTATCTGCCACTCAATCACTGCTGGTAGCAAGCAGGGGTAGACTGAGCTGTGATCCATGGCTCAGTGTAAAAAGGACAGGTTGCATATTCTATTCTATAATTCTAGGAAGTATTTTCAGATTCCTCCTGTGATATTTTAGAACAGCATCTAAAAAAAGTACTCATTTTTATGGGGCTTAGAGTCGTGCTCCATTTCTTTATGCATTTTCCTTCCTTCAAGCCTGTGTTTTCAGTCCTTAGATATTACATTAGTAGTGAAACTTTCTTCTTAGGACCCAGATTATCCTACTGGAATAGAACAGGTCTTTTCATAAGCACAGTAGATTCAGTAACAGCTTAGATCACAAAGAGTAGTGCTAAGTAATTATGGCTTTGCCTTGTATTTTCAGGGTTTAGGAGAAATTTCAAAGTCAATTTACCCACTAGGTATCCAGCAAAAGCCCTTAGTGTGGTTTAAAATAAGACCTAACACAGAAGCTCCAAAAATGAAACTTCAAGGAGTATAGTAAGTATGGTCCTACTCTGTAACATATCTCCTTATTTTTGATTGCAAAAAGTGAGGAAGCTGAAGTAAAACACATTAAGAAAACACCTGAGCATATATTTGCCTAGCTGAGCAATTTCAAAGTGTGGTTCAGTACAATAGATGTCTTAAATGTTGTGTTATCGTATTCTTTCAATGTAGATTTTTTATTCTTGTATTCCTTCACTGGAGAGTCTGTTTCTAAATGGACTTCCTTAATGTATTTTTTTTTAAAAAACAAACAAACAAACAAACAAAAAACAGAAAATGATGTAGCTGATCAGCAAACTTTCAAGAAAGTTTTGGCCTTTTAATTTGTTTCTGCAGTTTGGCTTAGGCTGCCGTTTGTAGGTAGAAACCCTTGATCATCAGCCTACAGATGATGCTCACATATACAACCTGGTAGCTAAGTTTTACTCTATCAAATAAGAATGCACTAGTGGTACTGACTCACTCTTTTCTGGGTCTGTGTACAATCAAAATATGGGGAGCAAACTTGGAAGTAACTTAGTGGTATTAAAAAGTTGGCTGTCTTTTCCACATGTCTGGAACCCATGAGTCAGTACTCCAACACATACATTTTGCTGTTTAAATATAATATGGTATATGGTATGTATATTTTTATATGTATTAACAATATGGTTTATCATTCTGTAGAACTTTTTATCCGTAGTTTTTATGCAGGTTTGCCAGTTAAGTGAGTAACCCATTCCTGACGGATCCTGAGATTCTCCTAGACCGATGGTTTCAGACTGAATTACACGTTTTGCATCTGGTTCAGATGAATGTTCATATCAGGGAAGGTTCTTAAAATTAAGCCCATACTTAGGGGATTTCCTAAAGTAGGTTGGAGTTAAGTACTTGTTTGTTTTCCTTGTGAGTGAAAGCAGAATTTGGTCCCTAGCATCATGCTAGTTCTTAAGAGATAACTGCTCCAGAGAGACTTAGTATTGTAATTCAATTTCAGTATATTTGATCCTGGTGCAAAATAATCATAATAATAAAACAAAAAGCAGCATCTAGTTGATCCCCTTGTTCTGTAATTCTTTTCTGTCCTGAGTGACCATCCACCACAGGTACGGCAGACTGCGCCCCTTGCACACTGAACCCTTTGAGCACGAGCGGCTAGGCACAGCCTTATAGGATGTCTGGCTGCGCGGGTTTCAGATTTGCTGGCCACAGCTCAGCCTCTGTTCCAGCAGCAAGACGGGAACATGAAGTGCTTTCCGGTGTCGGAGCAGCGCCTAACACTGGCAGGATTTGTGTCAGGAGGCAGGGAGGCATCTGGGGGGGAAAGGAAGACAGGAGCGTGCAGCAGCTTAACATTGTGAAAGCAGCATGGTACAAAATGGAGGGGAAAAAATTGCCATAAGGGTCAGAAAGAGAAGTGAAGGAAAAAATGTAGTCTCGTTGCAGGATGACTACTCTGAAATTATTCTCTAACAAAGAGTTTAATGGCATTTGACTGTCTGCAGGTTAGGTTGCTGCGCTCCCTGTCGTCAGGCGGAGGGGGATTCATGATTTCTGATTAACTAAAAAAAGATGTGTGTGTTTTGGAGGTGCGTGGGTGAGGCAGTGCAAATGTCAAGTTAAGTACTGGTTATAAACAGTCTTTAAACAGCAGCACATTTTCATTCAGATCTTTTTAGGTTGTGAAGAATACTGTATCTCTAACGCGCATTTAAAATAAAAATCTTTCTGGCAGCAAGCTAACTGTATCTAGTGCAACGTTCTCACTCTGTCTCTCTCTCCTTCTCATCTGCTAGAAGGAGTAAAACTTCTGAGGTACATCTTCAGAAATAGCAGCAGTAGCCAGCGCAAATGTGCAGCAATTGATTTGCTGTTGCTGTTGCTTGCGATTGAAGCAGTTAAACCTTTCCAAGCAGGACTAAATTGTGCATGTGAGCTTTTGCATTGTTGTTCAAACAGTAAGATTCATAACGTTGCTAATGGCAAACAATGCGACAAAAAATAATAGCTCCTGTTTTATCATTTGCTTTCCTTGGGCGCTAAATGGTGTACTCAGGCATGCATATGCAGGTTATAACATAGCATATTTAATCTTCCAGTCAGTCTCTGCTGCTTCTCTCTACATACCAAAATAGCTAGGACTGGAGTAGTTACTCTCTCAAGCAGCACTTACTGTTCTTAGAAGGGCTTTTTGTTGTTTTTAGCGTTTTCTTTTTTTTTTAATCCGAACTAAGTTTGAACAACTGTAATGGTGGGAAAATCTATCCAGGGTTCATTCTTTTTAACACAGAATTGGCAAACCAGGAAGAATAGACTTTGTCATGTGCAAATATGGTGACCATAAATGGTGCTGGAGGCTTTTTCCATTGTCCTGTGACTTTGCCACGAGAGAAAGCGCTCACGAGAAAGAAAGACACGTTTGATAGAGTTGTGAAGACTGTTTGAATGGCAATTGGGCGTTGGGCATTGTCTTGCGGTGACCTCAATTCGGTACAGTAGGGACCCTTGAAAGCACTGTCTGAAGTCACAATGCCACCATTCTCCTCCCTTCAGCAAAAGGGATTAGTGAAAAGGGTGACGTTCCGTGCAGAGAGTTCCAAGTATTCCCTGAAACAAAGGGCCCTGAAATGTTTTTGAAGTTATTTTTAATTGAGTTGAACTAATTTAATAAAGGTCCTAAGAAGGAGGAAAAAAAAATATAAAGGAATGTGATTGTTTTATGATTCCTCACAGATGGAATGGACATTTATAGCATACTTCTTCTTTAGTCTTTGAGAGAACAGTAGCCCCATTTACAGCTACTGTTAGCAATTTAAAACTGCTCCAAAATGAAGTCTTTCAAGAAGTTGACAGCTTATAAATAAATCTGTCTGATAAAATTGAACATAAACTGCATCTGTGGTTAGTTTGCCAAAATTAATTCTACATTTAATTAGAGATAGCAGTCAAACATATTTAATAAAAAACAGTCTTGGAGAGTAAATCAAATGAGGTCGGATTTTAGCAGGCGCTTTGCTTTCCCCCCCTTTTTCTTCTTTCCTTTTTTTTTTTTTCATCCTCCCCTCCCAAAGAAGGATGAAATGCCCTCACCTCCATGAGCCCCAAATATTCTGCAGAGAGGGCTGAGGGGAGGCCTGGGCACCCCAACGAGGTTGAGTGGGAGATCCATTCATGGCTTGGCTCAGACAGAGGGAGACAACCATTGCACCGTAATCTTTGTTGATTTTATAATTAGGATTTTCTGCAACGCTGCTGGGTTTGCTGCAAACATTAAATAAATCAATATGCTGATCATTAACCTAACCACAAAATTGGGGTTCAGTATAGACTTAAACTCAGCAGCCCTCAAGTTCAGGAGTGTCAGCACGGGTAGACTGGAAGTTGGCTGCGCTGTAGTTATTAATTACCCTCATTGAGTAAAGTTGTAACATTGTTACATCTTCAAATCGAGGAATGAGGTCCCTGCATGCAAAATTCATATTCACTACTTCACATTCTTTTTCATGTGCAGCTCATTCATGTCTCTTCAAAAATGTTATTAGATAGACTCCTGAGCTGGTGTAAATAGGTACAGCACCCGCTGCATAAAGGGAGCCTGGCTCTTGGCAACAATTTAAAAAATATGGGATAATAAAATAATTCAGTGTCCCAGTTCACCAAATAAAGTCAGACAAGCTGTATCAAAAACATTTGATCCATTGCATTTTAAAATTAAGCGGAACGTTTTTCTTCTATAATCCTCGCTCTCAATGCAGCTATATCTCCACCACCAAAAACAAACCAAACTTTATTTAAAGCTCAGACCTTGCATAGGAGATTTAAGCCCACGCTGTAAAGACATTCAGAACTTGTTAAGGTTACTAGAAAAATCCTGTCTGCTTTTTCTTTTTTCTTTTTCTTTTTTTTTATGATGTGGAAAAAACATGATTTTTCGGCATAAGGTTTAGTACATGAGTTGATAAAACCCTTCTTTCAGGAGTCTAGATTGGGTTTGTATGTTTTGCATCCCAAAATAAATTTTGTAGGAACTCTCCATTCTCCATGTAGAAGGCATTGACTAACCATAACTGCAGCATTTTTCCTTCTCCTCCTTTTTTTAAAAAAAAATTTAGTCATTTTCAGAACAGTTTTAAATTTGTAGAAAGAGAAAGGAAAAAAAAAAAAAGACATACAGGAAACGCTGATAGGTAGCGTGGGTTACACATTCCTGGAGGTCATGATTAAAACCTTATTTAGTTAACCCTGTTAAAGATCTACTGTTACCAAAAACCCAAATGACCCACATATACATTAGGACCCCCTAACTGAGAAATGTGTAACATTTTTTGGTGCATTTTTTGTTAGACAGTATTGAGGCAGCACAGTAGCTTGCAGACTGAAATAAATATTTGTTCCTGCTTTGAACTGCAGCAGAAAGGGATCTCTTTGCTTTCCTTTTTAGTCTTAAATTATGAATGGTAATGTTGTTCAGCAGGGACTGGTGTTTAATCCAGTTTATGAGGATATCATGCATGTATATCTTTATTCATTTTAGGGAGTTTACGACTTGCAAGTCTAACAAATCACAGTGTGCCCCGTGCCTTAAGATGAACCATACTGGTGTTGTCTTTAACTTTCTAGGAACTGTGGCTGAAATTTCCAGTCAGCTAAGAAATCTGAAGTCACAAGCCTTTTTTAAGTTTTGTGGGAATTTAGATATAAAATTCCACAGGCAACTCTGAAAAACTCATCTCTTTATATTAAGGCAGCAAATAACTGCTTTCTTATTTCTGAAATACTTCCTGTTAGCTAAGCCCTGAATACCTAGACTTAGCATGTCAAAACTTATATTTATGTGTATTAAAAAATATTGGATTTGACCCTACTGCCATCTGTTTATGGCATATGTGTAGTTGTTATTGCTAGTGCTCCTAGAGTGAGATGGTTGACTTGAGCAGGGCTTCACATGGTTAATTATACTGAAACAAAAGCATTTTGCTGAATCAGAGGGTTCAACACTCTACCGTTATGTGAGCATTACCTTTACAGGAGTTATAGTAATTTTATATATATGCACATGCTCATTACCTGCAACATGCACATGGAAATACAGGTTTATTTTTAAAACAGCTGGTTCTCCAAATTCTGATATATTTCTATGAGTATGGCCTAGTGATGATATATATCATTCTTCTCTTTAGCCTTCATAATTACTTATTCAAATATTTCCTACTTACCGACATTTAAAAGTTTTCAAAGGTTTATCTTTTTAATGTAATGTTCGAAAGTGCTATGTGAAGGTCATTAAGACTTAAAATTGCCATTTTGAAGCCAAGCTAGAGATTTTTCTCTTCACTTAACACAGTTACGGTTTGAATTTGGAAGAAAAAATAGGGCTTACATAAAGATGTCTTTAAAAGTAGAGCAACTCCTTACAGAAATTAGCTCTTTCTTTTAATTGCATATCAGTGCTTGAATCTAATATGGAGTTATGAAGTAATAGGAGGTTTTGATGTTTTATTAAATATTTTTTAAAAGGTGGGACTTTCTGAGAATTAAGCATGCATATTGTATTTTGTGTACCAGGAGCATGGCAATTTCTTTTGTGTTACCAGTACTCATGTAGTCTAATATTGGACTGGTTTTGGTTTTAGACTTTTTTTTAGTTTAGTTTAGCACTTGATGTGTAATAGCTGCTTTTCAAAAGTATTTATTTAAAGTAAATAAAAGATAAGGAGATCTTTTATGTAAAAGAAGGCAAAGATACTCTTTCTTCCTCCCCCTTCCAAAAATGAGAAAGCCCATCCTTTGGAGAAGAATACTTTCTGTGCAGGTGGCAGATTTAGGCAGAGTGGGAAATCTCAAAGTCTTGGTCATCCCTTTGCCAAGGAGTACACAGCAGGATCTCTCAACATCTGAACATGTTCTCATCCTCTACTGTGAGAATGTGGCTGAAAAATTCAGGAGTTTTTTATTTTTTTAAAATCTGGAACTTGTTGATTGCATCCAGTATGTAAATAATGCACTCAGATCACTCAGGCTTTCAGTTGTGAGAAGAGGGCTGAGAATGGTGAACAGTCGTGTTCCCACCCCTGTACTCATCTTGTGACCACTTGAAGGACGTGCCCTGTTACTACAACTCCTTTGCCTGCTCCGTTTTCAGTTTTTATGAGACGGCAAAAACTGGTGGATATCTGGAAGTAAAGAGATATTTGTTGTTATTTACCTTTTATTGCTGTGGTCAAAAAAGAGAAGAAGCTCTTCACTGTAATATTCATGGCACATACAGCCTGGAGTAGCATAAGAACCCATCTGAAGACTGGGATTTGAATTTTGGCTGAATCTTCAGGTTACGTGTATTTGCATTTCTCAAGTGTATGTGTGGAGGGGACCGTTACACCAAGAAATGGAACTGAACTGAAAGTGTGTGAGGCTTCCAGTAAAATCATTTCCCATGTAGAGACTGTTGTGATGAAAGTAAAGTAGGATGATGGGTTATTCTGCAAGAAGAAAGCAAAAAGTGAATGAAAGCAGAGGGTGTTACGCTTCTGTCCTAGTGCCCAGTTAGGATATTTTGATAATAGTCTGAGTGGAGTTTGTGAAATCATTTTGGGGGCAGATGATACTGAGACGGAGAACAAGGGTCCCTAATCTGCCAAGCTTTTCCGTGAGCTGCACTTCAAGGAAATGTGCATGCCAATGCAACAGAGCTTGAACCTGGTTGATGTTATTCTCTCCAGAAAACTGGCACCAAGCCTTTTTGCTGTCTTAATAGCTTTCCTTCCTGACTGATAAAATCTAAAAAAGTTGTCAGGAGGGTAAAAGGAGGTTTTGAGGGGGGGGGGGGGGGGGGGGGGGGGAAGAAAGGAAAATATGCTCTTCCATTGTTTTAGCCACCACACGAACTTCTGTCATATTTGTAAGCACGCATATCTTACAAAAAGAAAAAAACAACACCATGGGTAGAATGATTTGGGTGAAGATGCTTAAGGGCTCAAGGCGCATCAGCAAAAGGATTGAGTCAGATTAGTTTCCTCTTCCTACCAGAAGATAAGGGTTTCCATGAACAGAGAGAAATTACAGGAGGAGGTGGAGTAATATGTCTATGTGCATGTCCTGCTTTTGCTATTTTATATTTTGTTTATCCTTTACCCTGTACTTTGTGGAAAAAGAAATGCTTAGAGTGGAGGACTGTATTCTTTTATTCTCTTTAACTAACTGGCCAGTCAGAGTTCCTGGGGCAGACAAAACCTGCAGGCATCAAGCTGAAGCTGTTCTGCCATATACACACGGCTGGGGAGCAGAGAAGTGATGCCCAGAGACTCAATGCAGTATTTGGTGAAATGTGATTTGCACCACTCCAAGGATCAGCAAGGCCAGTCTGTTTCCCAGGGGGTATGTGCAGGTGTAATTAAAGAGGCAGAAAGCACAGTTTGTTAATGAGGAACTGGAGGCCATCTCTGACAGCGTTTTATTTTTTTCTCTGCATCGCCTCTGAGAGTAAAAGATTATTCAAAACGGGAAGGAAAAAAGTCTTGAAAGTTTTACAGCTTTTTGGACAAATTTTTCAGTCACATTTAGAGTTACCAGAATGTTTCAGTTCCTGTACCTGGAACACAAAAACAAAGAAAAACAAACCCGTGGGTCTGTGTTTAAGAGAACACAGTGTTTATCACCTCTCGTGACTGCTGTCTAGTGCAAATCAAAGGCGAGGGGGAGCAGTGCTGCAGGGTTCTGCCTGCTGTATCTTATCGTTGCTATAGACAGCTCACTAGTGACAAGCGTGTGCAGGATGTTATTACCTAATGTCCCTAAATCAAACAAGACTGTGTTACAGAAATGAGCTAAGAGGACGATTTCAAATCTGTGGATAGCCAGAGGTTTGGCTTAGATAAGGCATCAGTGCTGCCCCAAATGTAGAACTGGTTTGGAGCTGAGAAAAGCAGAATTTTTGACTCATGCTGACTGACAGGGTTCAAGACTACCAACTTTAATTAAATTTCTGCTGTTTCAAGAAGAGCTTTCATGAGAGGAATGTTTTTTCTTCATCTATAGCAGTGCTGGATATTGAACCCGTACTGATTTTGGATTTAATCTGCATTCAATATACCAGCAAAGAGTTTCTGTTGTGGGACCTCACTGTAAACCCTCGTTGGGTCTGTGAGGCCTGGACTGCAGGCTCTGGTTTTAGCTGCAGTTTAGCTACACGTTCTGCCTCTGGGAGTGGGAGAGCAGTTTTCAACAGTTTCGTCTGCAAGTCCTGCCAGGCACCTTTTCACTTAAAATGCCCTGGACACCACTGGGATGGATTTTTCTCATCAGAGATGCCTCTGAAAAGGAAACCAGCCAGCAGGCACTTTGCATGGAGCAGCAGCAGGTTTGCTTTGTACATAAGCACGTCTGATTGCAGCTGTGTGTCCTTTGCCTTCTGCTGAGAACAGGCAAACCCAAGCCTTAAGGCAGGGTAAAAATTATTCCTGGTGCAAGTGTCCACAGCCCAAATGAGCATCCATTCACCCACTGAATCTTCTTTTGGCCAGTTTGCCCACAAAGGAAAACACTGAAGAAATTTGTTTTTTGTTTAGTTTTGTTTTTAAAAAAACACTCCATCTCTGAAGAAGGCTGTTTCTGAGTCATCCCCAGGTCTGTATCTTTTTGAAGATTTGAAAGATTTATGTAGTTTGACTAAGTTCGCATCAGACTCCACATTATGGACTTCCTTCTTTGAACTGACGCGAGCCTTCTGAGGATTGCTCATCACACCTGGAAACCAGACAAATTTCCCTCCTCTGAGCTGGAAACTCCTATACTTTTGGCTTCTCTCCCATTCTGCATTTAATTATTCTGAATTCCAGCATACCACGTTTAACTGCTACTTTCCTGCAAGTATGCTTTATTCTCCGGCTGTAGTGCTGCCCGGCCCATTGTGATCTGCAAGTGAGCAGCAGCATTGTGACAGGAGAGAAGGTTTGTTAAATTAAGACCCTCTTAGTCCCCAAGGAGAAGGGTTACTCACTCTTCCATAGATGAAAAATGACCTCTTCCTCTCCCCTTGCCCCCGAGGGATATTTTCTTGATATAACAACATGAAAACTTGGCAGGCTCCATGTGTTAGATGACACTGTATGCTGATGAAGAACATTTCTGTGATATCTCAGCAGGGGCAGACAAGATGGTATTTGGAGAGCAACAAGAAAAGGAATCAGATGGGGGGTAGATGTGGCTTTGCACAGGTCATGCAGTCTGCTGGTTATAACTCATAACCTGCCAAGACCTGAATGCGTGACATGGGGTTTTAGCAATGTGTGACAAATACCACAAATGAGGGACAGGACACCCAAGCGCAGGGGAGGCAAGAAGCTTGGAATGAATAGGGAATAATCTGTGCCCTTAATATAAAGAATTTGTAACATCGGCCTTAAAAATAGTTATTTCTGATTACTTTAAACTGACAGGATTAAAAAATGCGAGTGCCAGCACGAGGGGTATGCAGGTAAATTGTTGCTCTGAATTATTTATTTGTGAGGAAATTATGCTTGGGTACAATCAAGGATCAAATCCGTTTGTGTTGTGCAATATTCATTCACAGCAAAGAAAAAGCTGCAGCAGTGGCTGCTGCAGAAGGACGGTGATCAAAGGCTACTCACCAGAACTGGGTATAAAGTTACCGGTGTACTTCAGAATGAGGGGCTGAGGGCTGCATGGGTCGCAGAGTAGCAGTGTGTATGTTACCTACAGCAAATCCAATCAAGATGATGGAATTTTTCTTCCCTTTTGTGGAGGGATGAATGAGAGATTGAAAGAGATATTCAGATCTTGATATACGTTTCACTAGCTAGATTTATTCCTGGCACAGGCCCATTTACGTCACATTTTACCCAGCAATTTTTTTTTCCCATGTTTTATCTATACAGAACTTTCTGTCAGTCAGGTGCAATGTATTACATCAGTCTGATCGCTAACAAAATGTGCGAGGATGCATGTGGGGAGAAAATGTTATTTCCCTGAGACCTTCAGTACAGGTGGATACTTGTTGCTTAACTGTGACTTCGGGCCGTACATTTTCCATTGCATTTTGAAAAGAAGTCATCAAAGCAAGCAGCAGCAAAGTAAGTCGAAGGCTGCAGTTCAGAAGCGGCCCTTCAAACACCGATTTCCCCTGAGGTGCGCTGGCTCGCCTGGGGACGCGCTGTGCTCTGAGCCACCACCGTCAGTCCCTACGCTGGGCTCTGCCTGTCCTCTGCGGCGGGCAGGGGACAGCCAGAGGGACACAGATGGAGGGCGTGTTCCTGATATTACTCAGTTTGCTTCAGAAAGCAGCCCTCTCCCTTCTTGGAAAGTGATCACCACAAAGCACCTCCTGTGCAGAGAAAGGCTTTCCTCTCTGGTGGGAGGCTCACCAGCTGGTGCACATCCCTGGTCGGAGCAGCTCGAGGTGGCACGCTGAGAAGCCTCATCACCGAACGAAGGGAGAAAAATCCCAAATGCAGTTCCTGCAAATTTCACGAATTGAGGAAACCACTTTTTGTTAACAGTTGCTTTAACGGATGTTGATAAAGGATTTTGTCCTGTGAGGCCCCTTCTAACCTGGGTAGGCAATTGGAAGTTGAGGTTTGCACATTAGGACTTTCTCAAGTTCCTGACATTTATCAAATGCTTTTGACATGATAATAGCAAATTAAGTTTTATTTCAAGTGTGGTTGAAAGCCGGATGAACTCTTGCTATCCAACTACATCTGTTGTTTGCTCCTTCCAGAATAAATATTGCAGTTCCTAATGCAGAAACAGCTGGAAACCTTGCATTCATTTGTTTTCCCTGAGATGAAGTGTGTCCTGTGGGCTTACCTGATGACACTGCTTATGCACTATTTATTTAAGATGGCTAACTATGACGAAAAGGTACTCAGTGCAAGACTTCTAAAGCTAGTACTTTTCAGCCTGGACATCTAGAGTGATGTGCCTTGATCACTTTTACTTAAATGAGTGGATTCAGTTTTTGGAGGTGGTGACTATTTCTGATGCCAGTGGATTTCTATAGGAGATAAAATAAGAGCTGCCAAACCAAACTGGCTCCTCCTGACATGAAATAGGAGGAGCTTGATTCAGGTGTGCCACTTCAGAATAAGTAACAAATAAATTGCAGCTGAGAGGAAAGAAAAGTTGCAGCGCGTTTCAACTGCGGACCTACATTTTTTTGTTTGTTTTGATAATACCATTTTTGGTGATTTTTGTTTTGTTTTGTTTTTTTTCCCTCTGACATGACAAACACTGCTATAATTTATCTCCACAAAGTCTAATGTGTTCATTCCAGTTGTGCGGTGGGTGGGAAAGTGGGATAAAGGTGGAGGAGACAGAGGTGGATTGGCATAAACATTTAAACAGTACACAGCAATGAAGAAAGGCATCTTTTGTGTGCCTGGTTCCAGCAGAAGTTCTCGCTTGTGCTGCTGAAGATAGTTGGAGAAGATTAGAAGAGGCTCAGCTGGGGCAAGACAAAGGCTGACTGTGTAAAGCAGGATCAAGCCTATTAGCTTAGCGGAGCTGGCTGTCTTCTTGTTGGCAGATGTAGCTGCTGCGGTGTCGGACTTTGCAGGCTCCTCCTCTTGATTGTCAAGTGACAATGGTTGTGGTAGTAAATGACAGGGTAAAGTACTCCATGAATCCTTTATTTGTTTGGCAGTTGTAGCCTGGGATGGGGACTTAATATTGAATGGACTCCAGATTGTCTAAATTGCAATCACAGTGTTTATTTAAACAGTCTGTGGGGACTGCTAAAGCATGTTAACTTTTGCTTCCATCCTTTTCATGTTGCAAAGTATTGAGGTAGGAAAAGAGGATAAAGGGGACTGGAAAGGAACAGTCAGCACTGCACAAACAGGAGGATGCTAGCCATTCTCTGTAACTGCTAAGGAATCAACAGGAGTTTCAGTTCTCCCAATTAACATGTCATATGATGGACAGAAGCCTGCTGTGTTACCGAAGTAGGGGCTTTTCCTTTTATGGGTGCACTAATCTGTCACAGGGTACATGCCACTATCTCAGCTCACTTAAGTTGCTTTCAATGCGAGATCGCAGCTTGTAACATTAGCAAATAACATGTTCAGTACTTTGTTCTCCGATAGCATTACGGCCCCTAAAAATATGCAGACCAAGTTCACAAATCTGAGCATGGGACTGTGTACTGAAATCATCAAAAATCACCAAAATTATTCTAAATTCCTTGATTCCCATTTCAAAATATAAAGGAAAACTCAATCACCTTTAGAGCCCAAAGTACCTGAATATATCCTTGCAACTAAGTGAGCCAGAAAAAGGTTAGGAAAAAGCAGCCAGATGTAATGAATCTTAACTATAGAAAAAAAGTGTTATTACAAATTCTGGGACAGAGAAGGGTTTTCTTTAGCAGAAAGGGCCCTTTATTTCATATCATGGCTCAAGACACACGATCACATTGGAAGTGCTAACAACCACATTCAGTAACAGGTCACCACTTGTTCAGTCAATAAAGAACCTTTCTTGCTCCATGTTTTGCAGGATCCTAAGCCTCAGGTATCTTTGACAGAGCTGTAAACAATTATATGTGGCTATGTGTTTGCACAATCTGATAAAGAGGACTTTAACAACCTTGATGCCACATCTGGGGCACAATCCGTCTTTACTGCATCATGATCTTCTGCATCTCCTCTCTAATCGTACTATCCAGTTCAGCTCCTTTTGCCCGAGTACATGGTGATCTATGGCTTCTGTTTCCAAAAAAAAGCCTCCAGTTCATTACAGTGAGCACAGTTTCTTATTTGACCCCTTTGGGGCAGGACAAAGGTGTGAAAGTAACTTTTTTCCCCACGTAATATGTAGTTGTTGAGACTGTTCAGCCCTGGCAAAGACAGTGTGCGTGCAACTTGTCTGAAGACAGTTCTCCAGGTTGTCCTCAGCGAGATGGGGGTTCTGCAGAAGCATCCTCTTGCTCGCAGAGGTATGGGCACACAACGCTGGTGTGTGCTAACCACCAGCAATGAGAAAATGCTCTCATTTTCAGGAGGGATTTTCTTAGAGCACTTTGTTTTCCCTTAAAGCAGTCATCCTTTTCAAAGTAAGTTGTTTTTTTTTTTTTTTCGGTGGGGGAAGAGGTTAGCAATAATGACTCGATGTCTCAAGTGGGGTAGGATCTTAATGTTTCCCGTGGAGTTCTTGGCTATGCAACTCTAGCTCATCCTATATACTTCCTGTGGAAAATATAAAAGCACCCAGAGATGATCTTGCATACAGTTCTTGCTTTTGTTTAAAACCAAATTATGTTTTGACTCTTAATTTCAGAATGATTTTTTTTTTCATTATTACAAACAGATTTACAGTGTCTGCCACTGTATTTCACTGTCTGTAAATATATAATCCAAAAACTGGCCAGGTGACAATTTCTTGAGTCTTGGTATTAGTAAATCATCAGTCACATCATCCAGTCTTACTCTGGAAGCCTTTTTAGTAGACAGTGGTAGCAACAGCTCCAAGAAACCGAGACCCCACTTCAGAGAAGTACTTCTCTGAGTACATATGTAAGTACGCTGCAAGATACAGCTGCATGTAGGCATGTCCTGAGGTGCCCTCCCCACTCAGGGACTAAGAGGAGGTAATCAGTCCTATTAGGTGAACATCAAATCTGGAGGTATAAGACTGGCTCCACTTGGGGTTTGGTGGCTGATATGGTTGCAACAGCATCAGTATCGTTAATTCCTGAGTTGCCATCTTTTACTCCTAGCACCCTGAGACAGTGCAATTTAATGCCAGGCCACCACTTTTATGTATAATCACATTGTACGTACCTCCAGAGTTGCATGGTGCTTAAGCAAGGATTAGGTCAACTCTAAAGTCTGATTATTTGTTTTCATAATTACTATTGCCATTGTGTATATGGAAGGCTGACAACCAGCAGGAAGTATTTTTGAGGTCTGCACCCTGTTTGCTCTGACATCCAAATTAGCCCTTCATTCTTTCTTTTTTTTCTGTTTTCTTTTCCTTTTTTCTCTCCTGTGATATCCTTTTCTCAAATGAATGGGAAGCGTAAATCCTCTCGTTCTCTAGCATAGATCTTCTCTCTTTTTTTTTTTTTTATCCTCAGACACAAGGTGTTTAAGGCTACAGTTAGCTCACCAGTTCCTTCATTCAGTCACACAGCAACATTTGTGTGCAGGAAAAAATTGCCCTACCAAGCTGAGCAGTCATTTCTCATCCTCGAAAATAGCCAATGTAAATGTTCTAGAGGTTACTGAACGTGATGGGAAAGGGCTGCTTCTGCGTGCACTTGTCACTGGTTCTAAGCAGCGTTTGCACTCAGATTTGGCAGGCTGTTTTCCAAGTCCTCCCTGGTGCCTGCTGGGTGAGGGACTTCTCAAGACCTGGCAGTGAAAGCAGTGCCATCAAAGAAAGCAGCAGGGTATGGGACAGCAGCCCTGCTCCGTCCTCTTCCCCAGCCCACGTGAGGGCACCGTGGGTGCTAGCACTTGGCATGGGCAAGGGTGATCAGCAGACCCAGCAGTCCAGCCGAAGTCTGAATTTTGGTGATTGGACACACCAGTGGTGCGCAGAGCATGGGTCGGTCATGCTGACCAGGCAGGCTGCTGTGCAGTAGGCTCTCATCTATGTTTTGCTAGCAGCTGTTTGCACAAATGTGAGAAACAACCACTTTTAAGGTGAGTATATAGCGAATTACATGGGATTCTCTGAAAAGAAGTGTGCCATTGGGTTATATGAAAGTGCATCTTACTACGTGGGGATGATGCTACTCTATTATTGGCAATAGTGGGATGTGTGGTATGGTATCAATTTTAGATTAAGAAAGTACCTAGTGTGTTCAACAGCAGTGCAATTTTAGGAAATGTTCAGTGCTAAGATCCTGACTCAGCAAAAGACATAAGCCCTTTCTTCACTTGCACTGGAGTCAAGCTAAGCATGTATTTGTGTGCTTTGCTGGTCACAAGTAACAAAATCGCTCCGAGTTTT
This sequence comes from Cygnus olor, assembly GCF_009769625.2. Classification (NCBI taxonomy): domain Eukaryota; kingdom Metazoa; phylum Chordata; class Aves; order Anseriformes; family Anatidae; genus Cygnus; species Cygnus olor. Next base: position 77,982,327 of record NC_049169.1, on the reverse strand, counting down.
GTGTGGCTTTGGTTTGTTCCCTTTTATTTTTCCTTTTTAACTGATATTTCTTAAGCGTTGTGCCAAAGAGATAGTAGTGCCAGCTATGACTTTTTAATGTACAGATGATTGACTCAGTAGACCACAAACACTTCTTTGGAGCTGTTACAATCCAGTGCATTAAAGCCTGCTCAGGGATGGAGGGATGCTATATTTCCCACATTACTGATACAGTGGCCCTATTGTGTTGGAGCGGCTGTTGCGCATGTGTATCGTTTCCATCTGTCTGCTGAGACTCCTTAGGAAACTTGTGATGAGAACTAGTTACTGGGCTTGTGTGGCTGCCGGATCTGAAATACTTGCTTTAGAAAACCATGGAAGAGCTTGAATCACAAGACTGTAAAAAAGAACATCTATAACACACAAGTCAGCCCTGACCTTTCCTATCCTTTCCTTTCACACACACACACATTATTTTATTGAAATATGCCCCCACCCACAAAAAAAAAAAAAAAAAAAAAAAAGATACATTTTCAAAGGAGGAACATTCAGAACATTTTTTTTAAACAGTAATAATATTTCAAATGGTGTTTGATTGGTTTTGGATAATGCATTTGCCCTTGTTAATTACTGAATATAAGGAGCTCTAGAGATCAGTGCAGAGCCAGAAAGAGCCATCATTTCTAGGCTGTACAGTTGTCTGGCCTGATCTCCTACTTACAATAGGTCATAAGATTTCAGATTGTAATTTTATCGTCAAACCTAGCACTGCTTTTTCAGTTCCAATATACATTTGAGAAATCCATTGCGTGGAAAAGAGTATGTTTTATAGCATTATAAAAAGCACTGGCATAGTTGTTTGTGAATGGTATCTTGCATGTTATTGAGACAGCAAATAATGTATGCTTTAAAACGATGAACTCTAGTACAGAACTGACCTTTGGCAAAGCCTATTGCCTGATTGGGAACTGCAATTTTCAGTGTTTTTTTTCTCCCCTTTACAGTGTCAGCTTTGAACATGTTAAATCAATAGAAACCTATCACAGGGGTTAAAAGGAACATACAACCTACCAGTCTTTCAGCAGTGAGAGGGTTGGGTTGTGACAGTTAAGGAATTAATAACTCAAAACTTTATATGGTTGGTTTCTGTTTTGTTGTTTGTTTGTTTAGAAAAAAAAAAAAACAACAAACTTTGATTTGCATCCTGATTTTCACCATTCTACTATATACCTAAATAAAAGGGAAAAAGAAGACCAATAAAGAAAGAACTTTAATTGCTCTTAAAACTGCTTTTTAAACAGAAACCAACCATATAAATTTGAGAAGCCCTATCATTTTAGGGGAGGATCAGAGTGCCATAATAGAAAAATTAAATAACTTTGAGGAACAGGGGATTAACAGGCAGATAAAACTTCACAGCATAAACACCAAGGTGACTTCATTATGGACTATGGACAGGAATGTTTGCTACACCTTGTCATTTCCTCAGTTCAAAAGAGTGAGGGGAAAGACCCGGACGTTTAGGTGTTCACAGGATTACTCTAGAACATCAGATGTGACGATGTGAAAAAGACAATACCAGAGTAGGACATAACAGGTTTGGTATTTCCAGCAAAAGAGTAAAGAAAGTCATTGTACAAAGTGTCTAGAATATTGTGTACAGCTCTGCTTACTTGTGTTTTAAAGAGATTAATTTAAACTGGAAACATTTGAAGAATGGCTACAAAAATGATCTGGAGAACAAGGAGTCTTCTTAATGGAAAGGAATCAAGGCTTTCATTTGTTTAACCTAACAAGATCAAGTTGGTTACATGATTTATCTGCTATTAATACACCGAGAGAGAAGAACAAATTAAGTGAAGGGATGAGAAAAGAGGTGTTCATACGTACAGTGCTCGTTAAATTTAGGGTGGAAATTAGAAGCAATCTACAGGTAGGCCACATCTCTTTCAAGGAGAAGTGTCCCTCAAATAGTTCTCTACAGTGGTCTTACCAAGGCTGAACAGAGCAAAAGATTTTCTCCCTGTACCTTCCTGTATCATGCCCTGATTACACATCCCAGTGTGATGCTGGCCTTTTTCACGGTATCACCACATTGTTGACTTGTGATTGCCTGTAACACCCAGCTCCTCTCCCAGAGAACTGCTCCCTCATTGGCTGTTCCCCATCCTGCATTCATGCAGTTAACTGCTCCCACCTAATTATAGCTGCATCTTCTCATCCTGACTGTGTCCTTTTCAGGCTGCTCCTCCAATTTTCAGGATCGTTTTGGATCCGATTCAGCCTTCCTGCTTGCAGCTTCTGTCAGTGTGATGTTACCTGCAGGTTCCAAAAGAAGACTCTCTACTCCGTCGACTAAGTTCTTAGTGGAAAATATTGAGTAGCAGTAGGGCAGACCCTTGCAGAATGCCACTCTTTACATTCTTCCAATTTAGTAATGAACAATTAATAATGTATTATCTATAATAATATGTTGTTTCCCTATCTGCCGTATGATAGTTCCAGCAAGACCATGTTTCTTGATGATCATATAGTTTATTTCCATGAAGGTAGTGTCACACAGTTTCAAAAACTGAACTAAAGTCCAAGTATGGCAGCTACAACCTCTGTGCTCTGTACAGAACTATAAGTAACAGAAAGAAATGGGATTTGTTTAACAAGATATTTTCCTGACAAATCAATACTGATGTGTATTATATATCACCTTGTTACTGCCCACAAGCTTACAAAAAGTTCTTTTTTTTTAGTATTTTCTGGGAATTGGGGATAAACTGAAATTTGCAATTCCCCTGATTTTATTTTCTTTAAAGACAGGTACTATTTTGTTCTTTTCTACTCATACTTACCCTGCCCCTCATAAGTTCTACACTAACTGCTCCATACTTGCTCAGGGGCTTGCAAAAATGTCCTAGGAAAAATGCCATCAGGTATAGCCATTTGCATGTAGCCTAAACATACTGGAAGGATTCAAACTGAGTTGATCTTGTCTCAGAATATTTAATTTCATTAGGATATTTAGAAACAATCCACATTTGCTTGGAGAACCATTTGATTTAGTGAAGACTATTTTTCCATCAAAAAAACATTACAGAAGTTTTCTGATAACCCCTAACTAAGAAAGATCAAGAGTAAGATAGCTTCTGAGCAATTAATATTATAGATCTATAAAAATAATTTCTAATGAACTCTCCCAGTAAAACATATTTAGTAAATATATGCCGGAATATAAACTGATGTGCTGTTCAGCATCAGGACCTTTTCATTACATCTTCTTACAGACAGTGGTTCTGTCTAACTAGTGCTGTCACAAACATGAAGTGGAGATACACCTTCTAGCAGTAAGCCCATTTCCCATATTTGGACTGAGACTTTTTGAGTGGTATTAATCATAAAGATTTTGGAGTGGTATTAATCATAAAGAAGTGATTTTTGCAGTGTTAGTTCAGTTCCTAGTGGTTTTGTGTAATGATTACCAGCTTCTTATCCCACTATTTGGTTTGTTCTGGCCTTTAGTGTGTTCAAACAGCTAGCCAAAGTCATACACATCCTATATGCAATCCTTGGAGACAACCATCCTCAGTCTTACTGTGCCGAAAACAAATTCAGAGTTGAGATTTATGAGTATGTAGATAAAAGAATAGCTTTCTCTAGAAGGGTTTTGTGGGCTTTTAATTGCTTCTGTTGTTCTTACCAGACAATGAATTCCCAGTGAAGGCGTCTATAACTGGTCCTTGAAAGTTTAGAGCTGAGATGATTGTCGTTTTGGATTGGAGAGTTCAGGGAGGCTGAGTATCATCCTGGCTGGCTGTTGCAAGGTGATAATATTGATTTCTGTTCAAAGTACACAGAGATGCCTATAGATGTAGCCTGTGCCCATTAGGTTCTGAATGTAGAGCTTTTAATTCTTGGTAAGTAGCAGCACAGTGCATAGGAAGGCTTTAGCCTGTTTTGTTTGTTTTAACAGTAACTAGAAATAATACTGTGTGCATCCATTTAAAATGAATTGACCTTTTGTTAGAGTGAGGGTTGTGTGTTACTTGTTATGGGGTGACTCCATTTGTCCATGTAAATAGGTACAAAACAAGGATTATATCGTGCTCCTGCAGAACTGAGAGGTAGGTCAAATTTAATGGAAACATCAGTCATTAACCCTTTTACAGCAGCTGCCTAGGGAAATCCTTGTGGATGAAAGTTGTGCTGTTATCTTACCCAGCTCTGCTGAGCTGCAAAAAAACAGTGAGCCTAATGCACGTACTCTGTCTAGCATGGCTTACTTCGAAGCTCTGCACGGAGACAAACATAGACCTTTTCTTTTTCTTTCCACAGAATATGAATCAATTAAGGCTGCTAAGTTCCAGGCTTTTACCATTACTCATGGCCCTGCTGCTTTCCCACTGCTGTGCCAAGACTGTGGGGATTAGGTATGGGGTAGGCAAAGGCACATAACAGGAATCACAATGTTAAAGTGTGTTGCCTTTTCTGAACGTAAAAATGAACAGTTTCTTGAACTTGCAATTATAACAGAAAAGAGTCTACATTTTTCACAAGCTGTTGGGATTTCCATGCCTTCATGTGATTTGCACAACGGCAGTAATAAATCTGGGTGGTTATGAGGACATGTATAAGATGAATTTAAAAAGCAAAACGATTGTTCATTTCAAAATGACAGTGGCTCTTAAAAACGAATAGTTGCAAATAAATAATAGCTAGAGTGAATAGCAAGTTAAAATATTATCCATGTGATGATTTTTCTACAGTGCAGACGCAGGCATGATCCCTGCCACAAAAAGCCTGCAAATTTTGCACAACGGAATTAAACAGTTTCTTAGAGTTAGGTCAGAGCTGAGGGCTGGACTGAGGAACAATCTAAATCAGATCTCATCTTGAGTGAGATGCTAAAATTAGAAGCCTGAGATCCATCCTTTGTTGAGTGGAAAAGCATGTCCTGTTTAGTCCCCAAATTTTGGTGCAGAGCTGTTTTCACATTTTTGTTCTGCTGTGCTTGTAGTGTTAAGTGGCAATGTTGCAATGCATGGAAACTAAAAGCATTGATTGTAAGTTGTAGGAAAATAGAGGTTTTCTGTAAGCACTCCCACCCATCTGGAACTTGCTGCTCCCTTATAATCAGTCACAGATTGTTAAATAAAGTAGACTTTGCTTCACCCTGAACTCGTTCTTTATTCTTCTGTGAGTAGTCCAAAATAAGTACTGGATCCCTTAATTAGAACTGAATAACCAATTGGCTTGCATTACCTGCTGGCCTTCAGAGGTCTGTAGCCACTTTTCTATTTCCTTCTGATCATACTGTATTAGATGAAGGGGTTTGCTGGCCAGCTTCCACATAGGGTGCTTGCATTCTTGGTGACTGCAGTTAGTGTTTTTATTTATAATTTGTGCAGTGCTGCTTTAAATATTTTATTATCCAAAATGCAAATGATCTCCTTTAGCTTCCCTTTGTGGACGAACCTGTTTGCTTGACTTTCTGTATGTGTGTCATATTTCCAACTGACATGTAGCAGTGTGGGATCTCACATTTGGATACTTCTCACTTGGCACCGTGCTCATCCTTCCACTTACATTTTGAAGAGTAATTTCATATTTTCTTCTCTATCATTTTGTTTGCCAGCATGGATGAGAGCCATTCCTGGAAGGGGGGTGTGCGTTGGAGCTGGCACCGAGCGAACCACTGGCATAGGGAAGAGAAGCTGTTCCTGTGTCAAGAAGGCTTGGGCATGTCTAGGTTGTGCAGCCTATTCCACTCTCATCTTGTTGCCAAAATTCTGTGTGCTCCCTTATGCCAAGGCCTATTGAGAGACTGTCTGTGAGTGTGTGAATTTATAGATATTTAATTAATAATCAAGCAGATAATTTCCATAGTAATTGCCTTACCTAGGGTGGGGAGAGAAAGGAAAGGTACTCATGTATGTTGCCTACTGGGCCCTCAACTATAACCACAGGTTGATTTCTAACCTGGGTGTGACAGGTGAGGGACTTTTTTGTTTGTTTGTGCTCTGTTTTTTGTGGGGGGGAAAATCTGTGAGGAGTTGTTTGTTTTGCCTAATTGATGCAACACAGGGTTCTTCCAAACCAGCCCCCTCATCAGAAATCTTTGTTATGAGAAGCTGACTGTAATAAGGATTTGTTGCGCATAGCTCTGTAAATGTAACATGTCGGTGAGTGTGCGCCACGGATCCTCCTCTGCATTTGATCTGAATATGAATCTTACAGCCCTAGCTGGTGAGCCATGGCTGTTTAGTTTGAGCTAAAGCAGCTGTGTTTTTAGCTGTCATTCTTCATTAGTCATTACGAATATTAGTCATGACAGTGGCTAAAACTAGACTCTAGTTTTTGGCCCCGCTGTGAGAAGGTGAGTCAGGGTGAAACGATAGGGACAGGTATGCGGGCTGTGAAAGGGATTAGTAGTTTATACCGGTGTTTGTTAGATGAATTTACTGAAGCTTCCAATTTTCATTGAAATGTCAAGAGGAGACAGTGCTGGCTCCAGCTCTAGTGAGACGGCCAGGTGCTGCATCCATCAGCCGGAGCTGGGCCTCTCCTCAGGAGACCCGGAAACGTGGGATCTATGAGGGGAGCCTAACAGTGTCACATAGCTGAGACCTTAGCATGGTCCAGATAAAGTTAATCTAGTCTGGATGACTTGAGGAGCAGTGATCTACTGACTACTTTGTCCACTGTCCTCAGTTGTTGGCCTTTCATCAGTCAGAAGTTACTGTTTCTTCTTGAGGAATTTTTAGGTAAACTTCAAAATAGTTAAACAGTTTTGATGTCGTCATCATCTTTTTATGGGTTATGTAGGCATTTATAAACCAGAACACTCATTCTCCATCTTGTCACAACAGTTTTTACCATTGTAGCAGCCCCGAAGTCAAGGGAGAGGAGCAGAGACTCTTTTCTTGTTCTTGGAGCACTTCTCTTCTGATTAAAGGGTACTGTAACTCCGTGTTTCTAAGGTATCTCTGCAAGATTTAGCTGCTGCACTCACCCTGTGTCAGCTGCCTGTAATTACTGGTGAGGCAGCATATGACTACCCTTCCATCAACCCAGAGCTCACCAGAGCTACAAGCTGGAGGCAGAGATGCAACCAGGGATGTTTTATTGAGTACTGCTTGCATGTTCAGCAGCATGCTCGCCTTTCAGAGACTGGGGACGTTAGGCAAAGCATTGGAAAGGAAGAACCCCCAAAACTCCATCCAGGCATCAAGGCCAAGAGAAGAAACAGCAAAGAGGTGGACTGTGACACGCTCACATCTTTCAGAACTTCAAAGTGATTTTGAACAGTTGTAGTCTAGTCACTGACTCATCCCCTCCTCCCCCTTTTCACTTTTCCTGCCACTCCATGAACAGCATGTGAAAGCACTGAAAGAAAATAAGAATCTTAAACTCATAAACATACCTGCCTCCCATCTGGCATTCATCCCAGCAGCCTGGTGATCTCCTTAGTTGTCCAGCAGATAGCTGAAAAACAAGAGTCCTGTGAAGATTTGCATGTCACCATATCCCTGCCAGATGGCGGTTAGTAAAACATGGGCAAATTGCATTGGCTCTGCTTCCATCATGACAATCACAACAGAAACACTACAGTGTTGCAACATCGCTATTTTTTAAGCTAGGAAAATGAAGGGACTGTAAAGTAGGGCAATCGTGGGATGTTAAACACCAGTAAAACCTAATTGCAATGAAATAAGTAGGCTCTGAAGGGCACAAAGCACTGCTGAAGGCGATCCACATGTTTTAGTCTCACTATGGGAATGCTGAGGTGAGCTTCAGGAAGACTGTACTGCGCACATTTGCCTCACCGCTCTGTTGTAAAGCTCTTGTCAACTTTAATTTCTTTTTTAATCCCATTTTTGCTAAATGGCCATTCTTAATTTGATAAGCTTTTCAGTCTTCGGACCCCAGCAAAAAGGTAGCAGAATTGAGCTATGAGGCTTGTTTACAAAATTTTAAGCCAGGACACTGAGACTTGCTATTTCAAAAGGATAAGCCATCTGGAGTAATAATGGTGCAGAGAAAGAGGTCATCTTCAGGATATGGCAGGAAGTCAGGCTGCTGTTAGTGTCACGTGCTGCAGTAAAACAATGCCTTGACACCTCAGCTAGAGATTTGGACCCCATTTAATCAGCTATTCCCAAAATGCAAAGTATAAACTCTACTCTACCCACCTTGTTAAGTAGTGGTACAGTTCAACATGCAGCTGAGTCCATCTAACAACATCCTCCGGCTGAAAGGGGAGGCCCTGATCCTCCTTGCTTGCAGCCATTTGGTCTCATACTCTTGCCTGTACCAACTCTGGTATTTTTCAGACCCTCCTCTGAGCTGTGACCAAATAAATGTGATATTTGTATCAGTGCATGGCCTCTGCTTGTGTTTCTGGGACAAGGAGAAAGAACTGTCTTCCCAGGCATCATCTTCCTGCTGGTCCAGAAAACTAATTTTCCTTAGGCAAGAGGGCAGCTAGCTGGCTGCATGTAGGAGCATGACATGATGCCTCAGGAAGCAGCGGTTTGGGACATTGCTTAGGATCTCATCTGTGCGGACCAGAGCATAATGCTGCAGAGCACCAGATTTCTGCACCGCATAGAACCAGCAAGCACTTGTTTCAGGGCTGCAGTATTGGCCCAGTAATGTGCTTTAGTGTTTGAGGTAGCAAAAGGCTACCAAGAGGGAGTGTGGAACTACTTTTTGTTATTGACTTGCAATCTTACTAATGCTCATTTGGGTAGTTGGAAGAACCACCCTTCCCTTCTCCTCCCAGGTCCCCAACCCATCCTGAAGAATTTGTTTTGACTGGTATCAGAAAAATGTCACAAAAGCTTCAGACATTGCAGAGTTATCCAAAGACGCCTCCATAAACTTGCTAGTTAGTCGCTAATTTGGGACTGTGGGCTTTCAGCAGGAATTTGTGTTCCTTCTGATCCATCATGGTAAAAACCTACAGGGACTAACTTTGTAAGAAGTGTTGTACATAACAAAATTCGAGATCAGCCTAAGATAAAGAACTCAATTTGAAAAAGGTACTTATTCTAGTCTTTGGGTGTGTTTTACGCAAAAGCAGCATCACCCCTATGCTTATTTGAATCTGTGAGCAACTTTTGTCTAATTTCAAGGATAAAAGCAAGTAAGCGGGCAGGCTGATGCTGCATCCCCCACTGTAGTATATGTACTGCAGGCTGGGAAGCTGGCAAGGTATGTACCTCTGCTGACTTGAGAATTAGCTGTTGTCTGTTGCTTTGGATTCATTTTAGGTCAGGTGTGTGAGGAGAAATGGTTTTTTAGTCCTTCGGTCAGTCAAAAACCAGTTTGGCAGCTGCATGGCACTCTGCTCTTGGGTAGCTTGAGTGCCATGGGTGTCAGCAGAGCTGTAATGCCTAGTGCAGACCCCATCCCACCTTTTATAAGTTAATTTGATGTGTACTTAATGACACAAGGCAAAGATTTGCAAAGCTTTCCACAAGCACCAGATGAACTCACATGCAATTAATTTAAAAACTTGTGTTTGGTTTTCAGCATCAATGTGTTTGCTTGCCTTCAGCTTTCTTTCCTCTTAATCAGAGGTGCACTTCACATCGCTGCACTGCTTCTTCCCGCAGGTGTCCAGAGGAAGACTGAAAATATTTGAGCAACGTTTCTGAAATTCTTATATCAACTTTGGTAACTGATTTTTCTACTTGAATTTACAGTCTGAGTTACCTGATAATGTCCTGCTTTAACTGATAACACCGGAGCCACTAGCTTGTCTTGAAGCAGTATCCAAACGAGTTATTCTGTAGCAGCAGTTCAGCTTACCGCTAGCTGATGGAAGAAGGAGGATCTCCTCCAAACCAAATCTGTTACATCACAACTTAATTTCTACTTCTACCCCTTCCCTCTGCCTTTTATTCTCTTTTCTTCCTCTCAAGTCTTCTCCCCTTCTATCACCGTTTCTCTTAAATATGCCTGTTACCCTCAGGCTTTGACCTTGTGCAGGCAGTAAGCGCAAAGTCATGTTATTTGGAGTGAAGTAACACCAGTAGTCAGGAAGGAACAATGTAGTTCAGGCCAGATAAAATAAATCTCGCATTTCCTGTCAAGAAACTGGGCCAAAAGCAATGATGAGAGACAGAGGGGGCAAACCACGCGGCTCAAAACTAGAGACATATGGGTTAGAAACAACCGCAACCCTCGCTTGAAAACAGAAAACAAAAAGCAAAGCCATTGGATGAAAGAGAAATAATACCAGCTACTCAACAATAAAAACTGCACAACATGGGGTCTAGCCAGCTTTCAAGCCCATTGCCTGCACGGCACAAGCGGCATCTGAATTTCCTGCTACTGTACAAGATATTAATTGTCCTTTAATTAATTTAATTGATGTTTTGTGTTGCAAATTAGAAAGTTGATCTTATTCTGACTTACTCATTTCTCTACCAAACTCCCTTCCAGAACTGAGGACACTCTCTGACTAGAAGTTGTTGCTGCTTTTGTTTTGTTTTGCTTTGTTTTAGTTAATTCCTGGGTTAGTTTGCATAATAGCGAAAAATCCCAAATTGGTTAGATGGGTTTTACACTGTGACTCCGTTATCACAACAGCGAGCCCTTACTCCAGCACTGCTGGTGGAAGTGAATATGAATGAATGTATGAGTAAAGGGTTCACGGTCTGTCCCCAGACGACTGAGAGTTTTGAGTGTGTGTTTATTTATATGAAAAAGTCTGTAGTGTGCAGCTAAACTACAAAGTTAGGATTTGGAATCTTTTTGGATTTTCTTTCTGGAAAGGATATCAATGTGTGTGTGCGGAGAGTGATGTCATCCGAGGAGCATCCCTGCAGGTCAGAAAGCAAGGAGGGCGGCTGGGACTCTTTGGGATGCTTCCAGGGAGGGCTGCTTTTGGATCCTGATCAGTTTGGGAGGGTGAAGTGAAAGCAACGCACCAGGTATTGTAATAATGTTTAAACAGACCTAGCACTTTTCATCTTCAAAGTACTGTGCAAATATTAACTAATTAGATTGTTTTTCCTCCTCCTTAGGAAGAGTTAGCAAAATAGCAGTTGGGGAACAACTGGGGATATGATTTATTTAAGTGTTGAAATGCTTTGCATAAGTCCCTCACAGGAGGCCATTAGGAAAATGTGGTTACTTTAGGATGTGAAGAGAAGTCCTTTGTGGTGAAGAGACAGGAAGCAAAGAGCAGTCAGTTTTATTATGGACAAAGACAATATTTGAGTGCCTCGGTTGTAAGTACTGAGAGTTCAAAATGGGTTTTGACAACATATCTGAGAGGCAAAATTTTCTATCATGAACCGTGTGGGTTTGGATGAATTTGATAATGTTCTTGGATGAATTTAGTACAGAGGAGGGACATTGCGAAGCCCTCCAGGACAATTTGTTCATTTTCAGGAGTGGAGGGAAAACAGCTGAGTCAAATGGATCCAGACGTAACCAGCAGGATAGGACTCCACCTCCTGTCCTCCTAGGAGGAGGTTAGAGAATGACTTGAGGAGGGCAACTTATATTATTAAATAACAATAATAATAAAGTCCCCAAGAGATGGCATGGAAGGACATAAAAGGAAGGGGCAGTATGAAGACGGAGTAAGGCTAGCAATAGGGATAAGCAGATGAACATGTAGCAGACAGGTTTCTTCTCCCCATTTTTCCTGGGGAGGTGGTGAGGGTCCTGGGTGGGCGCAGTGTGCTCCCCTGGATGCTGGGGGACTGTCTCTCGCCCAGGCAGGGGCGAGCAGCACCCAGACAGGGTGAACGCAGCGCAGCTCCCACACGGTGTGGTCACGCTGCAGTCTGTCCCGTGGGCTTGCCTGTACAGACAGGCCCCGGGTTTGATCATCGCCAAAGTGAACATCCTGAAGGAAAGCTTAACTGATCTTACAGCTCCAGCCACAGAGCTGTCTAGCAGGGTATCAAATAGCAATAGATCCCACCAGAGAACCACTGTTAGAACAACACATCTTCAAAACAAACTGAGCACGCCCTGCAGGTATTCTTGTTTCTAGGTATTTCTGAAAGCTCTCTCTTAACTCTTTCAGGTGCTGTAAATCCAGCACAGGTGGAGTACCTGCATTAGGCATACCCTTTGCCTGGTTGAACACGATAGCTCCATTGTACTGATAGGATTTGCTTTGTAGCTTTAGCAGGATGTGGTTGCCGACTCATTTCCCACTGTTCTGTGTTGTGAGCTGAGCAGGGGAGAAGGAAGGGAGGTAACTCATTAATGGGGAGTGATATGCAAATGTCAGGCATGGTATTCATACTTCAGTAAAGTTCTCTGCCATTTATGAAGTATAATCTTGAAACAATTGAGTAATTATAACCAAACACTCCAAAATAGGTATGTTAGCATGACAGGTTCATTGGTACAAACAAATAAGGAATCCTTGGACACTGAGTTTATAGCTTCCTTTAGGAAAAGGATAATCCAATTTTCCTACCAAAGCTATAGGTAGATTAGACAAATTTGTGTCTAGAACAGGACGTTTGATTACCTAACACTTGAGGGCATCCAAACCTGCACTTAGGTACATTTTTAGCTAAAACCTTAATTTAACTCAGACCTCACTCATTTGGGATTGAATTAGCTTGTGGCTGAATTGTGTATGTGGGCTTGAGGATGAAATTTTCACGACATGTAACTTCATCAAATTTAGGTACCTAAAGAAGGATCCAAGGCCGTCTGTACAGTCAGTTCAGAGAGGCAGGCTCCTTCTGAGCAGCTCCCCTAGGAACCTTCATTGACTCTATGGACTGCCCAGCTGGATGCCTGAAGTTAGGTGGTATGAGTACCGTCTTGGATGCCTGGTGGGAGAGTGATGTCCTTTGAGTTCAGTTTTCAAAAGAGCAGAACAATGTGAGAAACTCTAGGCTTGCACTTGAAACAAGAGTCGAAGAATCTGAAGCTCTAAGCACAGGATTTCCTCTGATTTAAAGACCAAGAAAAGATCTTGAGTAATAAGTCTGAATTTCAGTGTTCCCTATAGCAGAGTTCAGCATGCATTCCTGGTCATATTAAGAATTAAATTCTCTTTTTGATTCTGGACATCTGTTAAAGTATAAGCTCATTATATATTAGAATTTTTCAGGGTCCTGGCAAGCAGTGCTTAGGATCTTTGCAACTGTGTGTCTCCAAGGACATGTCTACATACATGGGTATATACAAACACACCCATGCTCTAAGGCAATGTGCGTAGGTGACTATGTTGTTAAAAAGAACAACCATCCAAATTATTTATTACAAGAGACAGTAGCAGTCCCCTGCATTTAGATTGCCTCAGATACTGCTTTATAAAGTTTCTGTTGTACCAAAAAGCATTAATGCTGGCCTTGTTTTGAGCATCCTTTAAAATTTGTGGGGAAAAAAAAATCCAGGGCTCAAAAGTATAATTTTGTTGTGTCGTGAAACTCTGCTCAAATCTAGTGGTGATACAAGGCTATGGAAGTCACCATTCCACTATCGTAGTCTAGGAAGGCATGCCCCACTGCATTGCAACATTGACCAAACAGGAGTGTTGCAAGGCATTGTACTCTCCCAGCCTTCTCCCTGGACATCAAATTTCCTATCTCTCTCTTTCCGTAAACTGGCATTTGCTAGATTTTCCCCAGCAATTTAGTTAGGAAATGGGAAAAAGCGTTGAGATCTGCTGGCTACAGACCAGACGGTACCTTTATTCTGTGATAAATTTGCTGCAGTCTCCAGCTCATACCCTAAAGCTCAAGTGGTAGACTTTTGTGCAGAGGGTCAGAAGTTAAACCTTGCCAGGAAGGTGTGATTTGGAAAGTTTCAACAGTTGTATGTAATATATTTAGTTTTTATCTTTTTTTTTCCCTTTAGAAAAGGAGGAAAGTTCATGAAAAAACAATGTTTAAAGCAAATTGCAAAGCCAAACATTTACAATTAAGGGCAGATTAAGGTTGTCCCTCCAGTCACACTTCTGCCCTCTTGTGTGAATGCCCTGTGATACACTTTTCAGTTGCAAGAACCTGGGCTAGTCTTCCCTCTTCGATGCAGAGAATGGTCACACAACTGGACAGAATTAATGGGCGAGTTTTTAATACTAGTATTTCCTAACTTTGAAATGCTTGACTTTAACCTTTTTTCTGATGTTTTTTGAATGTGCACTCTGTTATTATTGATTTCAGAATAAACACTACACTAGATTTGAAGGGAGATATTTCTCTCTTGTACAGCTTCTCTGAATTTACCACAGTTTCATCAGGGCTGAATTTGGCCCATTATATCTTATGAATTGTATATTCCAAAATCAATATTAATAATGCCAGGTGCTCTTTTTAAAGAGATTGCAGACATTCATATAGTCTTTGTAAAGTTCATATGAAATGATACTGCCCTATTCTTTATTCATCCTTTTGGTTAATAAATAATCCTTCAGCTTTTCAGTAGTTGGTTTCTGGGCTCATGTTGGACATCTGTATTTATCATTTAGGAAGCCATCACCAGTTAATCTTTCTCCCTTCATATTTTTGACAGAAAGCCCAGGGTTTCCAAGAGCACTGGCTACTTCTCATTTTATTCTTTTATATATATATAAACTGTTCTACTGGTGAGTTGCAGTTTATCAATTGAGAAGTTGTTTAGCAAAATGTACTGTGTCAGTGAGGCACTGAGAAGGAAAATCAACCATCCACTTGCTGAATCTCTGCATTTGCTGAGATGCACCATTTCATCTGGGGATATGAGTGACTCACAGAGGTTGGAGAGACTCATAATTTCCATACTACAGCACTGTTCGCTAGGATTTTCTGACTTTTGTGTTTATCATTAGAAGCAACGTTACACAATGCCAAAGAAAAAAATCTAACCTTCATAATGTGCTTTCCTGACTGTAAATGGGGCTGGATATCCTGCACTGAAATGTCAGGTTAGATCCTTTGTAAACTCTGAAGCCTATTCTCAGAATAGAACACTTCTGGAGTGTATTAAATTGGTGTTAATTGAGAAACGCATATGCCAATGACATTTTAAGCTACGCTAAATAAAACCAAACCTTTAGCAGGTCCCTATCACAGAGAGATCCTGAGATTTCACTGAACCTGCTGCTGCCGTCATCTTTTTTCCATCTATGCATATGTTGCTTGCAATGATATATGGTAACTCCTGATGCAAATACCACTCATGCTGTTACAGCTTAAAAGGCCCAGAAATAGCATGCAAACACAATGTCTGTTTTTTTCTGTTTCACATTACAAAATCCTATGACCAACAGCCGAAAGTTTGATTCATTTTCCCTGCAGTTTTCACACTAGCTGACTTTAAAACATACATTTAGTGCTGCAAGTAATAAAAAATTCATCATCTCTTTTTTAGGGGACTAATTCTGCAAGTGTCTTAGGGTTCTCTAACCCCCGTTGCAGCCGAGCCACAGGGCAGCACCTCAGGAGGGCCCCGTCCTCGCACGACCCACTGCCCGGTATACCCACTGGCTCTACTTCCCTGACGTGGCTGGCCCCTGGATCAGGCCCTAAGCATATTGGTAAAGTACATGTGCTTTATCTTAAGATAAATAAAGCCATTTGAAAAACACAAAGCAAAATTGGGGTTGAAGTCCCAATTGTGTCAATATACACATGGGATGTGGCAATATTTTGTTGCACATTTGATTTTTTACAGAAAAGAAAGGGCAGCCTGGAAGTTACCTCGGGCTGATCTCAGCCGTGCTGGTAGCATGGGGCCCAGCAGGGCAGCGGTGAAATCTTGCTCTAATACTGATACACAAACTCTTCCAAGCTTGCTTTGCAGGACTGCTCATGTTAGAGCAGCTGTCTTCTGCTACAAGATAGGGCAAGAGGTCAAGAGCCATTTTTGAAGGGTCTGGTACCATTAAGCTGGCATGATATAGCTAGGAGTGAAACTCTCCCTGGCAGCTCATTGATTGCCAAACGACAAAGCCCACTGCAGCTTTGCTACTCAGTAACTTTTTGCCTTTGAACCAAAAAAAAAAAAAAAAAAAAAAGATTTTTTTTCCTCAAATAGCTCATGCAGCTTTTTTTTTTTTTTTTTTTTGAAAAGCAGAAATACTTTGGAAGATGCATTGTGTTGCTGCTGTTCAGTGCACTGTAGGACCTCTTTTGGTGGGAAGAAGATTTGTGGCCATCTCCTGAATCTGTACAGAAGGTGCTCAGGTTTATTTCTGACTGGCTACATTTCTAAGCAAAACTAAATAGACACTAAATCCTTGGAAGGAATTTGATGTCTGTAAAGCCCAGACTTGTAAGTGCCTGGCTCCTAAGTTAAGGGGAACAGGGGTCTGTTCCCTGGTAGCTTCCCCACATTGTAGTTACATGGAGACCCCAGTGCCTGTCTGATGCACAGCTTAGGGGGCTGCTCCTCTCTCAGTGGGTGCATCTTCTCTCCTGCATCCCCCTCCCTGATAAGTCTTGATATCTTTTCAGTGCACTTTCAGAAGTTCATTGTATGTTCTGGCATCCTTCTTCCCAAATTTTACAGATTTCTGGTGGTTGAGGTAAAGCCTTGGCTTGTGGGAACTGTGGAAGCAGTGGGAATATTTCATTGCCTAGGACACTGTCAAGCTGTAGCTGTGCTTCAGGTCCCAGAAAGCTGACCATGAGCCTGTCAGGAACAAGGAGTGGGGTTTTTAGCTCTAGTTATATGATGAATGGAAATTAATAAAGCCATTTATTTTTTGTAGAAATATCACCCTTCTGAGACTTCTCTTGTGTTGGACTGAGTGTTTAGTAGTGTCTAATTCAAGACATGTATTTTTCAAGATACGTATTTTTCATATCAGCCTGGTTCTCCTGTTTTTGTTTGTTATATACAGTACAATGCACAGATTTAAACTGAGAACATGCCTAAAATGTCCTAGAGAGAAGGTAGCATCTTTATTTGGATTTCACAGATGAGAAGACACAGAGCAATTGAGTGGTTTACTAGGACCAGGCAGAAACATCGTGGCAGAAGGGGGGAGGATACTCCTACTGCATGTTGTGGACATCATCTGTCCAGGCTGTCTGTCTTTCCTCCTCATGGCACATTGTCCCACCACCATCCACTGGAGTAGCTCTGGAGCGCAGGAGACTCGCGTGCTGTGGTTACTAGCTGGTTGTTTGCCATGCAGTCTTTTTCAGGATAGCTGCATAGAGAATTAGATTATAACTCACTTAATCGTGAACTTCCTTGTAATTTTTCTTGCTGCCTCCTCTCCTGTTAATGGCATTCTTATGTTTGAAGGACCACAAAGGTTATGCTATCAGAAAGGACTGTTCTTTTCTCCTTGTGCAGGCGGCATCTCTCAGGCATGATAGCTGCCTTACAGCCAGCATATGACCAGTGAGTTGCAAGTTTTAATGCGCTGTTATTAACCCTGGACTGGGGACTCCTTTGGTGATAACACTGTAGATTCAGTACTTGGGCTGTGCAGATTTTAACATAAAATATTATGATCGGTCTGTCTGTTTGCCCATCTGTCTATCTGTCCATCTATCTAATTGACCTACGCATATGCTGGAATCACTTGGGGAAGGTCAGTGGGAGTTCAGAATGGCAGAAAAAAGGTCAATTTTTGCGTGTGTGCATGTGTTTCTCAAGCTAACTGATGAGGCGTCTTGGCACAGCGTTTCAATTTAAAGAGACAGCCCCGTCCGTTCAGAGGATGTGAATGCCCTTCTTGTGAAACACAGTAAAGAGTTATTCACGAGAGGTGACTTTTTTACGGCTTTTCCAATGATAATGTTGCCTTGCAAATATCTCCAGTGATTCTGCTGAACTTGTCAGAGATAAGGCAGGAATGTGCGGCGGGGTCCAAGATTTTGTTTGTGTTTAATTAGGACATCTGTACATTCACACACCATGTGAAATAAAGAAAGAGAGAAGCCTTCTTGCCCTGGTGAAAGGGGGCTGCGTGCATGCAGTGGGGGCTCGTGGTGGTGTGTGACCGTGTGCGTTTGCGGTGGCTCTGCTAGATTCACAGCGCAACGAAACAGCTTGGAAACGTGCCACTCGGCAACTTGCCTTTCAGTCCAGTACCGAGCACACTCTTTCAAATTCCATTTTTTTGTGGATGAGCTGGATCTCTGTCCCACCATGCCCCCCCAGGACGTTAAGTTCAGGGCTGGGTTCGCGGCACGGGGCTGGGGTCCATCCCGCGCTCAGAGCTGCCGATGGTGAGGGAGACGCCTGATTTACAGCAGCAGCACCAGTTCACAAAGAGCCCATTAGGCAAGCGGAAGTCCCTCACAGGGTTACGAACCAGACAGTCTATACCAAGGCAGGTCAAAGGGTGAGCTTACTGTTTACTGAATCTGTAAATAGCTAATTATTCAGCTCAGCAACAGAGCGAAGCCCCACATAGGATGTAAGTCCCCAGCAATTCAATGTTATCTAGCGCTGAACTGATTTTAGGTCCAAATATCCCTTGCAGTAGCGAAGAGGAGCTCTCTGTGCTTTAAAACCTGTTAGGACATCGGTACAATACTGTGGGACCATTAAGGAGCCCTCACATGCCAGAAGCAGTTTAACAGGCCTGGTGTTGGGCACTTAATTGTGTCAATAATTATTCACGCATTAGCACCAGCTCCTCCTTAAAGTGTAGACTGCAGTGACTCTAAGTTATTACTGGTATTCATTACCAGTAAAATTAGCCTTTTTTCAAAGTGCAAAATTTATGTTTTATAAAAAAATATTGTTAGGAGTGCAACAGCTTTGCTCTACTCCCTGCTTGGTGTGGATGAAAACAAGACTGTATGGAGATGAAACAATACTTTTGTCTGGAAAAAGGCCATCAAATTAAGAGGAAGTAAAATGGGAAAGAGCCTCGTGCTTTTATTCTTTATTATTTTTTTTTTTTTTGGGGGGGGGTAGGGTGGAGGGGTGGGTTATGTACTTAAAAAGTGGGATAAGGGAAAAGTCACATTCCTGCCTGTCTTTGGCTGTGTGTGTACATGTGCTGTTTTCTCATACAGAAATTGAGAAAGATGCACAGTGTCTTTTGATTAATAAAGTGTTAATGTATATGCAGCTGTCTTTATGTTAAATGCTTCCTGGTGCACTTTGTTTCTTTAAATGCTGATCATTTACAGTGAGCGTGTACAGTATATATGCCTGGAGGGAGAGCAATTGTTATACAACTCTTTAATCCGAACCATGATTAAAACCCCTTTTGTTCCTCCCTCCCTGCATTACTCCAGCCTATCATCTTCTCTGAGAAATCATTTGGCAAGTAGATACGTGTATATTTTAAGAGAATAACTCCTTTAGAGAATCAGTTTTGCTTTTGTTCTGCTTTTGGAACTTAGTTTTTTGCATTTCAATATGCAGCAGTGTTCAAAAGGCGTAGGAGGGTCATACCCATTTTTTATGTGAATAAGGTATAATTGAAATATGATGTATGCAGATATCATCACTTCTACAGTAATTATCCAGATTGTTTGTTTAGTGGGAACATACTTTCAAGTAGGGGGTGGTCAGTGGCAATCATGTTGCGTGACATAGCTGGGAGAAATGGCAAAGAATATGTAAAGTCTCATACTGTGAAATAATACGTTACGCCGAGACTGTCTACTAGGGGGAATCATTAGGAGTTTGGAAGGTGAGGGCCACAGCGATTTCATAGAGAAATGTAAAACAGGACTGGGAGGCTTGTGCTCAGATCTTCGGGAGCGGCTGGGGTTTAGCATTCTGTTTCATGTGGAGACCAGCAGTTAATATGGTCCTTGTTGAAACTTGAAACAGCTCTATTAGTAGCTTGATTGGGGAGAGGAGAAGAGACCAAGAGTAAACAAAAATGTGCGGTCTAGAGATGGGCTTAATTGTACACAGTACGTCTTGCCTCTGTGCGGCTTATTCTAATCACTCCAAATGGCAGCACACACGCACGCACACACACACACAAATTTGATCTGCTCAAGCAGATAAAACTGCAATGTGTATAATATTGCCAGGCTAGAAGGAAAAATAATGGACATCTGTTTAACAATTCTCTATTGTAGACAGGATCATAGAAACACTGTTGCCTGCCTGTCATGTTCAATCAAAATGAATAAAATACTGATTTAAAAAAAAAAATCAGGCGTAAGAGAGCCTTAAAGTATTTGCTTACACTTTTTTGTTTTAATTTCAGCAGCATGATGATGAGGGGGAATCCCAGGGGCAGGAGGAGGTTTCAGTAACAGTGAAGGGAAGATTCTGTTTTGTTTTGTTTTGTTTTATCCTCAGTACAGCCGAGAGAGGCAAACAGCAGTCGGAACTAATTGTAGCTCGCTCAGGAAAGTCTTCATTAGCACTTGCCACACATGGTTACCAGATGTGCCGAAGAAGGGGTGGGAGTAGGGGGGAAGGGGTATGTAGAGAATAGGCTACACACTTAAACCTAATAATCTGTCTTTTGTTTTCAGGTCTATTGTGTTGGGGAGGGGAAGGATAGAGAGAGGGAGAAATCCTGGCTGCTTTTGCTGCAGCCAGTCCCTGTTAGCTGAATGGCATTCCTTGTCTCACAGTCTCCTCCAAGGAAGGGAAAAAAAACCTCAGTCATGGCCAAGTAAAAAGGAATTTATTTATTTATTTATTTATTTATTTATTTATAGGCTATCAGTGAACTATTATTCCATTGAATCCAGCAGAAAGTATTTGGATAATCAAGCTGGTAAACCACTACCTTTCTGGCCAGCTTGTGAATTTGATCTGGGCTTTTTTTGTGAGCTTTGTTGGGCTCCCAGAGAGTTGATGGGGGCTGATGAACTGTCCGTTCCAGTACCAGCGGCATCTCCTTAGTTCATGTTCACTTTGCTAGTGAGCGTGAGTAGTGGATAGTGAAGCCAAGTCCAGAAGGAAGATAGGAGCTTTGTGGTCCTGTCGGTCAGCCCTGAGGTTGTCATCTCGGCCATCTTCTGCCTGTTGCTATGAAAAAAAAAAACACCAAAAAACATCTCCCATACATAGTGGCTGTTGCTGCTGCAAACCAAACCATGGTCTTGCAGCCTATGTAGATGATTTTCACAGGAACTGGTGTTAATTTTACTGCAGATGTTACTACAAATGTTACTCACTGCTCTTTGGGAAAAAAGAGCCCCCCTTCATCCCCCACCAAACTGGTGACCTCCGGGGGGACCTTCCCAGCCGTCCCTACCTCCTCACCTCACCCCCCCCCCCCCCCCCCCCCCCCAGTTCTGTAGCAATGCAACTTCTTTCCCCTCCATCTCTGAAACCTTCCCTGCAGGGTGGTAGTTTTCCATACTGGCATCGTGTGTGCTTGGATGTCCTCTTTCTCTCAGGTCTCACCTCTTCATCCCAGTGACAAGGGAGCTTCACAGTATTTGGATGACAAGGCAGAGATGATTCTTCGAATTTTGAATAATCAGGACTGAAGGTTTAATTATGGCACTTACACATGATGTGCACAAGATTTATCACTCTGGTCATGTGAGAGAACAGCACTAGATGAACTTTTACTAATTAAGCACTCTGTTTCCCTTCTTTCTTGAAACTGCAAGGAGGTATAAATGTGGAAAATCACTTACGTTGAAAAGAAATGAAGACATTTTTGGAATCTTAAGTAATCTCAGTTGAACCTAAATCTTGTGGGCCCATTCTTGTTTTATCCAGCTCAGCTTGCGAGTCTGTAATCTCATCATGCTCTGGAGCCTGGAAACGTTCTTGCTCACAATCTCAAAGCAGAGCAGATGTTGCATAAATAGAAAATAGGTTCTGTGCACAACCTAATCTGAGCACAAAGCACAGAAGAAGGTTTGGATGAATGTAAGCTAATCATGGCACAAATCTGCTATACTTTGGGACTCAGGACCAAATTATTATTTTTTTTTCTTATATATATACCAGATTCCAGATATGCCATTCACTTTTTCTGAATGGCAACTTCCACCTACAGCTTTTCAATTTTTGAAATTGGGTAATATCAGTCAAATGGCTGGTAAGAATTAATCTGTTCAATTCCATCCTCTGTGTTTAACTGACTTCTCCGTCCAATGATCTTGTTTTTCCAGGTCCAAATTAATCAAAGTCTAGGAATCTTTCTTTCATGTTTCCTCAAGGGAAATAGTAAAGCCAAATTACTTAGCTGACTTAGTTGTATTCACCTTTCCTTCTGCAGAATTGTAGTGCCTCCTTCAACCCTGTTGAAATTGGCTGGATCAACTGACTCTTCTACACAGTCACCAAGTGTATGGCTTCCCTACAGTATCTTTATTAACTGCCAGAGAGGCCCAAGGAAAAAATTGGTAAAATTAACCTATTTACCATCCTAATTTTGCTGTAGCTGCTATTCCATCAGCTGTTTTCTTTAATAAAATTAAGTGCCATGTTTGCGATTTGTATAAGGCTATGCCACCTTATTCGCAAAAGAATGAACTGTGGTCATGCCAACACGCAATATGTAGAGACAATATCTCCACTTACAATAATTCTTGATTAGAAAAACCAACACTGCACACTGGATGTTTTTATCAAATTTTTATTCTTCTGGAGACATCAATACCTTTTTTTTTTGCCAGCTGTTACCACAGAATGTGTTTCACGTGTATGTGCTATTGCATACATAGTGAGATCACAGCCATACACAATACATATAATCATAGTTGATTTTTATTGTGACATATTCTGCAAAGAAATTAAGTAAAATGGTAAATGGCTGTCTATGATTCAGGTGCCTGTGCTCTCAGGTCAATGAGTTTTCAGTTACTTGGGGCTTCAGTAATACTTAAAAGTGCTTTCAGGAATTTGACACAATGAATGTAACTTTAGGGCTTTCTTCATAATATTAACTTTAATTATTATAAGTTAATTATTTAAACATTCAATTAATGTGGAGATGGAAAGCAGAATGATCAGATTTGCTTCCTGCTTTTTGTACATTTCCACGCTGAAGTCAAGGTTTCAGGCAACAAGGCAAATATTTTTATGCAGATGCAAAACTAATCAGACAAACATGAAAATATTCCTACAGGATTTCCTGGAGGCCTTGCTGGGGATACTGCAATGCAAATAATATATAATGTAAATAATAAATAATATAGCATGAGTATTGTACAGCAGTAGGATTCAGTTAGGGACCAGAAGTGGTGGGTAATCCATGTGAACTAGCACTACCATCCTTTTTATGATGCTCAAAATGGCATGGTTTCCCTGCTTGGATCTCCTATCATGCTTTTTTTACTCTTACAATATTCTTCTATAATGTACTCCATCAAAATGCATGCCTCCTCACAGATGATGTCATTTAAGTGGAAAGGAATTGTAAATCCTTCTTTGTCCTCCTGTAGTTTTTCCAGGGTAGCCAACTGAGCTCAACTACTTCTCTTTCCAGCGTGATATATAAGTAATCAATATGATTTATTGTCGATATGCATATCAAACAGTACTCTATGTAATAGAGAGTAGCCAGCATCACTCTGATGCTATGCAGCAATTACATATGGCATCATTTTTGCTCTCTGTGATTTGCAATTTTACCAATATAAAACAAGTAACCGAAATGACAGGCAGGGAAGTTTCATTGTAACGTTAGGACCCTAGGAGAGCAAGTTTACTGGGGAGAGAACAAATAGCTTTTCTGCTTTCCGGGGTAATTACTTGAATACAGAATGGCAACGCAGCAACATGAGGCCCATCTTTTGTCACCTCAAAATGGGGTGCCTGCGGCGTGCTGTCCAGGAGGAGCCCGCGAGCTGTGCAGGGCCCCGCGCTGGCACAGGAGATTGCAGCTCTCTGCATCTGCGTGGAGGGGCAGAGAAGCCCTGGTGGCTCCCAGCCTGCACAGACTTCCAGCAAGTTCCAGCTCTTACAGTGGGTTTGCAGGTGTTGGCTCTAACAGGTTTCAGAAAGGTTTGGGACCCAGTCCACCTGTCCTCTTGCTGGGAATTTTGCTACAGTGGAGACCAGAGAGAGGGCTAGGCTGATGCTCTTTTCTTAGGTGCAAAGGAAGGTGTTGATAAGGGATAAACCATCATAGCATGAATACCTCCCCCCACACTTTTTTTTTTCCTTCTGAATCTTCTGAGAAAGATACGGGTCTGATTGATACAATAGTGCTTACTTTGTAATTTTTAATGATTGGGGCATTTACAGTTTCATCATACACATGGGAAGAAACATAACTATGAAATAGAGGTGTTCTTGACTAAGTTTATTTGTTTTACTTGATTCTGTTTGTGATGAAACAGAACAGTTTCTCAACACTATGCTTGCAATTTTATCATGAAGCTTACAATGTGTAATGTGTCTAGTAAGCCCTGTTCTGAGATTCTATGAATGTGTGAGATTCAACCTCCCCTAAAAGTAAGTTTTTCCTCCAATGAATTTCAGAGAGAAAAAAAATTGAATGTCTGAGATAGGGGGCACCCTCAAGAAGTGGCAAAAAGTTGAAACAAAATGGTCTAAAATGCACTGGAAGGTATTTGTGTATGTTTGGTTTTTTTTTTTTGGGGGGGGGGGGGGTTGTTTTCTAAACAATCACTCTTATGACAAATCCTAGGACTTTAAGTGCTGGTCTGATGACTTTTGAGTAGTTGGGGCTGGTGGTACCTAAAACAGCCTTCAGACTGTCAGTCCTCTCCTTGGGTTGTTTGGCTTCTTGTATCCCAGAGCTGCATGCATCTTCCTGCGGGATCTTTCCCTTTCCCCTATGCTCTTGGGTCTTGGGTTGGGGCAGCAATTCATTGCTGTGGCTGCGGAGGTCCTGGCTTCCCTCTGGTCCCAGCTTCAACCCAAGAATGGAGCCAAGGCAGTCAGGAGAATGGAGTGCTTTCAGTCCTGCCTTCCCCTCCCCTGGGCTCAGCTTCCATCGCTTCCCTGCACATTGAGCATCTTCATTTCGATTTAGCCCAGGAACAGTGAGTTGTGATGAAGTGCCAGCCGTCTTTTGCTTAAAATTTTAAGGAGAACAGAAAGCAAATGACATGAAGTATGAAGTAAGTACTTAAGTAAACGTTTTAATCTCACTTGGGGCAGTTTGACAAAATAATGAAAACATACCACATATGTATGTGTCTGCACATAATCATTGTCGTTGTCGTTTGCTTTTGTTGTCAGCAGAGTTAAGCAGCAGAACATTTTAGGGAAGGTTGTGCTTGCGATTGAGCGGCAAGCCTCAGCTCGTGGCATGGGCACACAGCCTTTGCTAAGGCAGCCTGTAGCATCTGAGCCAAGCAGGGCTTCTTTGCAGAGCCCATTGGTTTTAATAACAGCCCCTGCATCTGAGCAAGTACCTGATCTTACACAAAATGAGAATCAAGATCTCAAATGCTAATTCTTTGGATTCATCTGAAAGTATAGCTTGCCAAATGTTAGCCTGTTTCTGATTCACGAGGGAGCGGAAATGCTGTAGGATCACTAGCAATAGTGCTTTCTAGAGGTAATGTCAGCCATAGTGTAATCCAAACCAGAAAAAGAAATTGTGTCCCGACTTGGCTTGTATTCATCTCAAATCCTGTGCAGAAGTTTGAGTGCTTGAGCAGAATATTTTTCACCAGACAGCATAACTATGATCTTCTTCATCAAAAGGAAGGAAGAACCAGCAGCAACAAAAATCCACATTGGTGCGTTATCAGCTAGTATTGCTTAAAATATGTATATATTTGACAGAAATTTGTAGGTCATTTCTTGCCTTCTGTAAGCAGATTTCTTACAGTTCAGGAAATTCAGGATTATTTTCATTTTGATAAGAAGGGAACATCCATTCAACAGACAATAAAAGCTGTTTTAAACCTGTTAAATACTATGAAATAGATGTGTACGGCTAATTAAGGTATGTGTTGAATAGTAATTATGTCATCCTGAGGGATTTACAAATAGAGTCTAGTTAAAATTTGATTCAATCTTCTATCATTCACAGAAGTGCAAATTATTATTCATTTAGGTGCTCTGATTTCAGTTCTAAAGGTAATCCAGAAAAAAGGGAGAGGAATTTCTGTTTTATCAGCATTGTTTAAGAGCTAAGATCCCTTAATTATCGCACTGTACCAATAGCCTGCTACCAACTTACTGAAGCAGTCACTCAGCTTTGAAACTAACAATTTACCCTCCAAGCAGAGAAAGATATAAGAAAAGTGTTTAGTCAGCAAGCAAATATACCAAATTGTATGTTTTGGCTTTTGTTGGTGCTAATGTTTCTGAGCTGTGCAAACGTGAGTCACTTACACAATACCTTTCAATCAAATGCCTCAAAGTAAAGGAGCCAGATTTCATAAGAAAAAAAAAAAAAGGCAAAGGTGAAATAAAGCTACTGAAGATCCAATTCTCTCAAGCTTTTGGAACATTTTTCCAGACTCTTTTTAAGGAACATTAGTAGACACTTTGCCTTCCTCCTTTGTGTAATTTTTCATGATAGTAGTGAAGAATTAAGTAAGATTCCTGATCACCTTGTGAAAGTATTATAGGTTCTTTTACAAGGAAGTTACTTTTAATGACCTGAAAAAAAACTTTACTACATTTCTGGATTGTAGTAATTGGCCATCCCTGTAGTTACCACTAAAGCTGGCCTAGAATGAAAAAAAATTTGCTTTATGAAATATTTTTACATCTTGAAATGAAAACTGTATCTTTCAAAGAAATTATGAATAATCCCAAAACACCAGAGGAGTCCAGGAGCTAATGGTGGCATGGTAGAAACACGTTACATTTCTGTTCTGCTTGATTCAGAGGTCCAGCATCTAGCTGCTGTGACTTCTCTTCTGTGCATCTGAGCTGACAGAAAAATTTTGTCAAAACTGAGCATTTTCTTGATAATTTTTGCTGCATTTCAGTTTTTTAAAGCAGGAAAAGCTTTTGCCACTAAACTGTCTCACTAAACTTAATTTCTTCTATCTTAAAAAAAATAATAATAATAAAAAAAAACAGTATTCTAATTACCAAAGTTATTGGATATTAATCAAGTTTTTCCTTGAAACTAAGAATACGTGATCTGTGTGGTTATTTTAGTAGCTATTGTTCAGGCTTCTTTGTAAGTGTATTCTACTTTGCTTAGGCTGGATATATTTGTTGTGTCATTTTATTGCAGAAGGGCAAATGCTCTCCTGCACTATTTTGTACCATATATGTTTTCATACTGATATCAGTGGGTCTAATTATGTATATTAAAGTGCTTTATGGGAATAAGGATTGTGTATCCCACCTTATGTAATGTCACCTCTCAGATGGAGTGTAGCAGCTGCCCAGCAGCTCTCAGAAATAGTATGCAATTCGTTAAGTTAAGCTTAAGCAAAGATGCTAGACTTTTTTGGAAAAAAATAATTCAGAAAATAATTCAAAATTAACTATGTTCTCATCTTACGTTTCTAACCAAAGTGGCATTTTGGTAAGGTGAATTAGAAGAACCCACATTATTTTTGGCTGGCTGGGTTGGGTTTTTGGAGAGGCAAATGGCTTTGACGTATCCATTTTCTGTGCTTGCCCCATCATGTTTAATCTTCTGACAAAGCTGCGTGCTTATAATAAGGTTTGGAGCACTATGCACTGAAAAAACATGGTCCTAATTGTTGATTGGAGTTTGGCAGAATATTTATACGTTTTCTTTCATACAGCTGCTTAGGATGCTTTATAGAGTTAGGTAATACTGGAATAGATGTGAACAGGGTTCCCAGGTCTTAGCAAGATAAGAGAATGTTGCTTCTTATCTGTGATTTGAAAAGAGAGGAAGGGTCAGTGAGGTAGAGATATATGAAATCTATTGCATACTTGGTAGGAGCTGCAGAGGAGGAGTATTTCTCACAGGTGGCTTGTTTGAATGGAAGGGCAGAGAGAGAGGCAGCTTCTAAAGGAAGGCAGAGGACTGGGAAAAATGTTAGGTAAAATCAGATAAATTTGTTGGCTTATTTGCTTAAAGAAACAGGTTCACAGTTTTGAGATGGTTACTGAGAAGAAGAGCATATCAAGTTGTCTGAGGGCAGCTTTAAATGCTTGCCTGCTGTTGATACTTTGGAACTTACAAAAATTTGTGGTCCTTTCTGGTTTTGGAGAGAAGGAAAGAGAATGGGATGGCTGTAAGACAGCATCGATTTTGGGAAGTGTACAGAAATACAAGGCGGTCTGCTGGGCACCAAGCATAGCTTAGCTGGGCCTTGCCTTGTCTTCCCACATGCCTCAGAGACATGTCAGAGATGGAAATGTACTGGAGGTGGTATGTGAAAGATTTTAGGCCACCTGTCCCCAGCCAAAAGTTAGCTGTATGGACATTTTTCTTCTTGGCAGCAGGAGCTATGAGGATGGGCAAGACCTGATTTCAAGACCCAGAATACAAATGGCAAACTTGGCAGTAGTGGCTGGCTGGCTCTGCAAGCACTGAAATAAATACTTCTCCTCTCCCTCCTAAGAAAACTTGTAGCTGACTTTCATGTCATGTAAATTGCAGGAGCTGCTGGCTACCTGGCTATGCTGGCATTCAGGTTGGGAGTGGAGCAGACACCCCTACAGCTGCTTGTCCCTGCCATTTTCTGGGGATGTCTTAAGTGCCTTTTTTGTGTCACAGTGGCAGCAGATGTATTTGGTCACCACAGTGGGCTGCATTGATCTTAACTACTTATTTTCTTGACACATCAGTGTTTGTATCACATCTATTCACATTCATTCACAGCAGTCTGATGCAGATAAGGAATATGAGTTGGATCAGCGAGAGGTATATGTCTTGAATGGAAAGGACTGATGGATCTCTCACAGGCCCGGGAGCTAGGGCTGTGAAATTAGGGCCTAAAATTCATGAGGTTGTGCCAGCTGTTGGAGAAAATCTTGTATTTGTTTTTTGAGTAATTAGAAAATGTTGAGAATGTGTGGCCAGTATTTTCCTCACTGGGCCGAAGGCTTCAAACTTACTTGCTTTACTAAGTAAAGTTGAAAATTTCCTATCTTAATGGCCTCGAGTAGCGCCAGGGGAGGTTTAGATTCGACATTAGGAAGAATTTCTTCATGGAGAGGGTGGTCAAGCACGGGAACAGGCTGCCCAAGGAAGTGGTGGAGTCCACATCCCTGCAGGCATTAAAGAAATGTGTGGATGTGGCACTAAGGGACATGGTTTAGTGATGCCAGTCGGTAGGTCAGTTGGTGGTTGGACTTGGTGATCTTGAAGGTCTTTTGCAACCTCGGTGATTCTATGATTCTATATTCAGCTGACTGAAGAAGTTGAAGCTTATTGTAAAACAGTTTGGCAGGATGCCAGTGTACAGCCTGAGGGAAGTCCCTTTGGACTTTCTGGAAGTCCAGATTTGCTTGCCATAGAGTAATAGCATGAATGAACATGAACAACGGGCAGTCATTTTTCCAAAAAGTGCTGCAGAGTGTTTCCTAGTGAAGATTTTACAATGAAGTTAAGCACCATGAAGCCTTTAATTGTACTAAAGAGCTACTGTCACTGGTCTATATGCAGTGAATTACTTTTTTGCCTCAAAAAGTAATAACAACTTCAGCTTCAGAATTTGTTAAAAATCAGGAGGATTTTTGTGAGAGAGTGATGTCTCTTTGGGACAAAGAGATGAAGAACTGCTCAATTGAACTTGCAATCTTGTAATAGAAATAATGGACAAAGGACAAGATTGTCTTTCTACTTCTTACTGTGATGTAAGCACAGCCCTCTTTTACAGACTAGTAAGTGGGCTAAAGTTTTGGACTTGCACATTTAAAGCTTGGATCTTGCTTTTGCACAGAAGAGTGGAAGTGTATGCAACAGCTGCTAATGCACATAAAATTATTTGTTACTGAGTTCCTAATACTAACAGATTTCAAAACTCACACTTGCATTCTGGAGCTGATGGAACGGTTGAGGGATTTACATCTAGCAGAATTTGCCTTCCATGTAATTTGGATGTAATGACTTAGTGTAACACAGGCAAAGGGTTTCTGACTCCTCCTTCTGACTCACAAAGGGTATGTGACTCCTTTTCCATAGCACAGTAGGCATTTCGTCTTAATTTTTGGTTACATGCAAAGAAATCAATATGTAAAGCAAAAGTGAACAGATACTGAAAAGAAAAGCATCAGAGATGTTGAATAGTCATTTAGTGTGCTGGCATTTAAAGCTGGCATATGTTTCTGAGTGCAAAAGGGCTTCAGAACTGGGGTGATTCACAAACTACTTCTTCCCTTTCAACAGCTAATTCAGAGGCAGCAGGTGTGTGAGCAACCCCCTGGAAAGAGGACCAAGTGTAGTTTGTGACAGATCTGAGTGGAGATGATCCCAAGCTGAAAGTCAAAAAAAGGATCTTCGTTTCAGTTCACCGAGCGATCTGGAATTTTATTCCAGCACCTAACACAGGTAAGAGGCTTCTACAGAATGTGGATCTCCTTTTCCCCGGCATTAGAATATGTGAATTCATCAGTAGTTTCAGGTTGTGAAACTAGCAACATAGTGCCACGTACTAGTACTGGCTTCCTGGTTCTTTTACTGGGCCTTCAGGTATCTCTGTTGGTAAAATCAAGTAATGGAGCCATGGTGCTTTTGTCAGCAATCCTACAGTAATATATGTATATGTAGAATATGTCTGGGACCAGAACCTAAGACTTTGAATTGACTCACCTTCCATCAGAAATCGACAAGCATGTCCAAGAGTAAAAGAGAACTGTATTGTAAATGTTCATTTCCATATAGGGGAAATTCCATTCCAGGAGAAATTTGACTTAAACAACAAGTCTAAATCAAGGTGGTAAATGTTGTTGGCTCTTGGACCCTTGCTGAAACTGGTTCCTGAAGAAAGTAAGTTTGGTTCTGAACTGTGTTGCTGTTACAAGAAAAACAAAGCAAAACAAACCAAAACTTTGAAACTGCAGCATGCTTATTGAAATGTTACAGTTAGACACTAGGGATCTGGCCAAGAGAGAGACTACCTGCACCATTCAGACTGGGCCAGCTGCAGACAGCTGTGTGGCAAAATGATTTTTCTGGGCTGATGGGCAGAACTATTTAGGAAGGAAATGAGGGCTATAATGAACTGCATGTCTAAGATTCCCACACTGAAGCTTCTTCCTTGCTCCTTTTCAATCTCTATAAGCTTTTATATTTACTTTTAGGCATGAGCTGCCAGGTTCCTGGTCAGATCTGGGCTTTCCTTATTTCTTTATAGAGGAAGAACTGTGGAGTCCATATAGAAAGCCCTGCCAAGCTCGTTACTTGAAAAGTTATGTTCAGTGGGGGCGGGGGACATGATCTGTGTGTATTTGCTGGAGGGACAATATATTTCAGATCATCGAAACTGAGGGCTCCTTTTCTCCATCATCATTTTGTTGGGGTGAACAAGACAATATGTGATTCTATTCTCTGTGGCTTAATTTCAGTCACAGATAGGTCTTCAGGGCAGTAATATCCTTCCTCAGCTGACATACCCTCAGGACCTCTGTATTGAGGTGTGGGCAGTGCACTGAATGTGTGCAATGTGTCCTATCCTGCCTCCACTGCCCCCACCCAAGTGCCGTTCCTTTTAAGTGACTGCATGATGCTTAAGCACAGCAGTATATGGCTTCTGCTGTCAGAGAAGACCCCCCTCAAAACAAGGAGCTGCTTCTGCAGTCAGGGTGCTTCCTTGGGGCAGCAGCCACAAAAGCTGCTTTCTGACAGAGAGTGTCCTTATTCCATAATCATTAGCCCTAGTGAAGGCATTTTGTCAGATTTAAAAATAATTAAAAAAAAAAAAAAAAGAAAGAAACTGGAAAGAAAAGAGAAAGAGAAAAGAAACAGCCAAAAAGGAGAAAAGATCAGGAATAGTTGGGATTATCTCTGTGCCATCTCTCAGGTCCAGTGACAACACAACTACAATGGGTAGCTTTCAGGACTGCATATGGTCTTCCTTCCGAGGGAGTTGATTAAGCGACTCCGGATGAAATTGAAATCCTGTGATTTGACCTTTGTCTGGCCTGGGAGGGCTGCAATTCGCATAACAATTTCCTTTTGTTCTTTGTTTGGAGTTATTAATCCAACATGAGCCTCGAATTAATCAGGGGTAGTGCGTTGTTACATTTCTAATTCACAGCTCCACTGCTTGTGTCTTTTTAATTAAGGCCGAATGATAGCAGGCCTTAGCCCCTGATTGCAACACTTACTAACCACACATTGAGGGATGAAGAGGCTAAATAGGCAGAATGAGATTACTTCAAGGTTTCACTTAATTGTTTTCTTCCTTTAAGTAAAGCACATTGAATGAACGTTGTTAATGCCAGGCTGGGAGTTTTTCTTTTATACGTGTGTTATGTGCGTATGTGTATGTGTGCATGCTGGGGTAGGGGGGGTTGTGACGGGTGAAGCGAGGACTCAGAGCTCTAATGGCTTAAGGGTTTGTAAAATTGAAGCCTTTGGTTATTGATTTAAACCATTCCTCCCACCTCCCCCAGGGCGGGGGGAGGGGGGGGCAACAGTAAAGGAAGAAGGCAGAGTAGAAGAGCATTAAACTTCAGTTCACTGCGTGGATTTGCTCGTATCCTGTTTGAACCCATTTGTTTATGTAGTTTTTCTTGCTGTTTCCTAGTGTTTCAAAGGTAGAAAATGCAGGAAAATTGAAGGCTATCAGAGATGCTAAAAAGAATTCCTGGGAGATGCAAAGCTCTTCAAAGCCAGTAAACAGTAATAATGATAATAAAATAAAGGCAAGTCAGTTGTGTCACACGCCAGATTTTGCTCATACTGAAGGATGTTTGAGTCATGTTTCAAAAGCTGTTTGCAAATTTTTATTGTTGGAGAAGTTCAGGGCCACAAAGGCGCAGGTGCTATTGCAGGGGAATAGTGTAGATGATCTCAGTTAGATTCATACTGTATAACTCAGCCTGTGCCAGCCACTCAGGATGCTGGAAAAGAAAATGCAGTGAGTGCCCATCCTTGCAATGTTTATTTGCACAAATAATTCCCTTAAAAAAAAAAAAAAAGGTGGAGAGAAGAAGCAGGGGGGTGGCAGGGGGGGGCTGGATTTTCATTGTAGGATCAGACCCAGTGTTTTGTCTTTCTGTGTTGTAGTACATTGGATATGATTGTTATGGAGAAAGGTTAATATTTAAGGTCCCAGACCTCCAGTTGGTGAATATACAGAAATCCCATTGAATTCAAGTTGTGTCATGTGCCTGCAGTATCAGATAGAGCTCTGTAATTGTGGGAAACTAACTCTTTCTGAGTTATTTCATCCATCCAGAGAGCTGGAGGGATGGGGGAAGTGTTTGCATGGAAGAGTTAATGTTTTTGTGTAGTATGGCAAACCAACGTTAATCATACCAGACTGCACAGATACAGAACTCTGTTCTGACTCTAGCATGGAATATACAGAGCAGCAACACTCTTCTTGCTTGTCTGAATCCTCAGTGCACTCTGCCTGATCCGTGCAGGATTATCTAAGAATGCAATGCTAAAGCCTCTAGATAGATCAGGCAAAAGTTACGGCATAAGCTCCAGAGGAAAATACTGCAGGTAAAATGTGTTTTTTTGAGATGAGCCTGAAAAGAACAGGCTGTACATTCAGAATTCCATAGAAATGTATATAATATCTGGAAACAAAAACAAACTAACACACAAATCTTTAGGTCTGGCTTGCAGTTGTTGCGGAGAAGCACCAATGACCAATGATTCCTTTCCATGCTCAGTCATGTCAACACAGGATTCACATTGAATTAGGTTCACAGGTTCAAAGCCATTTTCTTGACTTTACTACTCTTTTCTTAGGTACTGCCCAATCTTCTGGTAGGTTGCCAGCTCCTGTGCGGGGGGAGGTCAGTGGCATAAGAAGATGCACTATGTTTCTTGGAATAGGGCTTCCTTACTCGCAATTCAAGTACATTTCACATAGTTTTGTTTTTCAGAACCAGTTCTGATGCTATTACAATGAAAAACATCTAATTCTGCAAGTACTGCTATTGAATCAGACTTTGCATGGCGAGAATACTATTAAGTATGAGTAAGCACATCTGAATCTGACCAATAATCACTTATTTTTGTTTATTTCCATGTAAAGACTGAATGCTTCCAATTTGTCCTACTTGTTCTCTTTTTTTTCCTAGAAACCTCTGCAGGCCAGAGCAGGTTTGTTTAGCAGACTCAATTCCCCAACTGAAGTCTACTTTGAGGGCTGTTCTGTGTCTTAAATCTGCATGCTTTTTTGTTTGTTTGTTTTTTATTTATTATTGTTTGGAGGTTCATTGTTGTTGATTTAAAGCTGTCACATTACACGTCCAAAGGCTCTCAGGATGAATGGGTACCCCCACGTGTTTCTTGTGTTTTTCAAATAACGTCTTAAAAGCCAGTGTCTGTTTGAAAGCAGTTTCCAAAGTTTCAGAGAACTCCAGACATTTCTTGCCCATTTTTATTTTCATTTTAATCATGCCTGCAAGATCCACAGATCTTTAATATGCTGCACCTTTTCCTTTTCTTTCTATTCTCCTTTTACTATTCATTTAACACTAATGCATAGGTCTGTCTTTTCCCCTGATTAAATTAACTCTACCTGGTCTTGAGCTTATGTGTCTTCTGATTCTGCATCAGCAAACTGTAAATTTTTCACTAGCAAGTTATGTGGAAACGGCGTTCACCACTATCCAAGCTTTCATCACTTTGCTTCCAGAATGCTTGGTCAGTCCTTCCCTCATTCCTCTTCTGCAAGCAAGCATCACCCTGGTCCTTTTTGGAATCTGTTTTATTGTCAGTTTAGGAATCTCTTTCTTCCTGGCATGGGGAGTTTTCACTTGCAATTACTCTTTCCATACTTTTTTAGCCACTGAACCTCAAGGCAGGACCCATTGTAATAAAGCCTCTGTCACAATGACTCCAGGTTTGAGACCACCTGAGGAACAAAGATATGTTCATGGGACTCTATCATGTTTTCCCGGGTTTCCTCTGGGATCCGGTAGTTGTAGTTACTAAGCCACTCTACATCATATTTGAAAAATCATCACAGGCAGGCAAAATCTCCAGTGACTAGAGAAAAGGGAATATCATACTCATTTTAAAAAGGATCCCAGGACCTACCAACCAATCTGCATCATCTCAGTGCCTTGTATGATCATAAAACAGATCCTCTCAGAAGTTCTGTTGTAAAATATGGAAGATGGGGATGTGATTTGAGGCAGCCAATGTGGCTTTACCAAGGGCAAATTGTTCTTGGCTAATCTGGTGGCCTTGTATGACAGAGTGAATGCATCAGTGAATGAGGGAAAACGAACTGATGTCATCTACCTGGTCTTTGTAAGCCTTTGATATGGTCCCCCATAACACTCTTGCCTCTTAATTGGAGACATATGGTTTTGATAGATGAACATCTATCATATAGTTTTTGATAGATGGATATGGAACTGGGTGGATAGTTGCATCCAAAGCTAGCCAACAGCTCAGTGTCTAAATGGAAACCATGAATTTTCCCTCAAGGGTCCTTGCTGTGACCACTACTGTTTAGTAACTTCATTAATGACATGGATTGTGGCATTGAGTGCACCCTCAGCAAGTTTGTAGATGACACCAAGCTGTGTGATGTAGTTGATATAGTACAGGGAAGGGATGACATCCAGTGGGATCTTGACAAGCTTGAGCGGTGGGCCCGTGTGAACCTCATAAAGTTCAACAACGTCCTGCACCTGAGTAAGGGTAATTCCCAGTAACAATACAGATTGGGTGATGAACTGATTGAGAGCTGCCCTGCAACTAAAGGACTTGGGGATGGTGGTGGATGAAAAATTGGATAGGAGCTAGCAATGTGCACTTTGCAGCCCAGAAAACCAGTTGTATCCTGGGCTGTATAAAACGAAGTGTGGCCGTCAGGTTGAGGCAGGTGATTCTCCCCCTTTGCTCTGCTCTCATTAAGCTGCACCTGGAGCACGGCATCTGGTTCTGGGGTCCCCAGCACAAGAAAGATGGAGCTGTTTAGAGCAGGTCCAGAGGAGCCCATGAAAATGATCAGAGGGCTGAAGCACCTCTTCTGTGAAGAAAGGCAGAGAGAGAGATGTGGGGATTGTTTAACCTAGAGAAGAGAAGACTCTGTGGAGACCTTATTGTGGCCTTTCAATATATAAAGGGGACTTAAAAGCAAGATGGAGAATAATTTTTACCAAGGCCTGCAGTGACAGAACAAGGGACAATCTTTTCCAATTGAAAGAGGTTATATTTAGGTTGGCTGTGAGAAAGAAATTGTTCACATTGAGGGTGATGAGATGCTGGAACAGGTTACCCAGAGAAGTTGTAGATGCCCCATCACTGGAAGTTTCAAAGTCAGGTTGGCTGGTGCTCTTGGCAACCTGGCCTAGTGAAAGATACCCCTATCCATGACAGAGGGGTTGGAACTAGATTATATTTAAGATCCATTCCACCCCAAACCATTCTGTGATTGATTCTACGATAGCAGTGTTAAAATGCTTCCTTGTGTGGTTAACCCTATTTGTAAACTGTTGTGCAGGACCTCGCTATACAGCTAGAATTAGTTATTCTGTGAACAGTTTTCAGAACTTGGTTCAGTAGTTTGCCCTCTCTACTATATGGCATTTCTGATTCCTTTTAACTGCTCTGTGAGAGAAGTTAGGCTTCTTGACATACTCATGGACCAAAGGACTGGGGTGAAATCACAAAACATATGATAATGCTTTTTTTGTCCTTGCCTGAAGTGGCTTTGGTCTGCAGTAGTTTAAAGGATGAACACTGCTTCTTAAATATGTACAGTTGAAACAGCCACCGTGACTAGTCCACAAATAACTAAGGAATGACTTCCATTGCTGTTGCTGCTGTTATTCCTGACAGTTTTAGGCAATCTGTTGCTATTTACAAAACATTTCTGTTGAGATCAAACTGTCAATGGACACTCCTCTCCTCTCCTCTCCTCTCCTCTCCTCTCCTCTCCTCTCCTCTCCTCTCCTCTCCTCTCCTCTCCTCTCCTCTCTCTCCTCTCCTCTCCTCTCCTCTCCTCTCTCCTCTCTCCTCTCCTCTCCTCTCCTCTCCTCTCCCTACTCTCCTCTCCCCTCCTCTCCCTCCTCCTCTCCCTCCTCCTCTCCCTCACCTCCTCCTCCTCCCCCCCTCTCCCTCCCTCCCCTCCCCCCCCCTCCCCTCCCCCTCCCCTCCCCTCCCCTGCCCGACCCTCCCCTCCCCTCCCCTCCCCAATACTCCCCTCCCCTCCCCTGCCCTCCCCTCCCCTCCCCTCCACTCCCCTCCTCTCCTCCATCCAGCTCCTGATTGCCCAGGGATGTGCTCCACGCATCCACAAGCTGCCCTTGTGCAGCCCAACGTCAAATTCCAGCCACGGCACGCCAGCCGTGCTACCCCTCCACAATGTGTGGAGGTGCTGACGCTCCCTCTCACACACACCGGTGCCAGGTTGGCCCTGGCCTGCTGTGGTTGTCTCCTCTCCCCTTTTGGACATAAGGTAGAGATTACTCTTAATGGTTCTTTGAGTTCCTTGGTGCTCCTCCCTCCACGCTGTCTCCCCGCAATCCCCCTTCCCGTGCCCTCCCTCTCCCCCCGTGAATAGGAGCCTTTGATGTCGCACAAGAGAAACTGTTGGCTAACAGTCTGGAGGCTGCTGCGCTTGAGCTAACCACCACATGAAAACAAATGCGATCCATCATATTTCATTAACTAGCTGCCCCCTGTTCGGGTGCCCTTTTTTGATGTCAGAGCGCATCCTGACAGAAATCAAGAAGATATGTGATTCAGACCAGTAATAATACATACTGCATTGTATTGTAAATTACCTTTCTGGGCCCCGGTACTTTATCAGCCCCACTGGCCTTGGCTTGGGTACATTTTTGACTACTCAGTATATACAGTGTATTAGCGCAATGGAGATCATTATGTGGCCTGTATTTGAGTCATTTTTATTTAAGATGCCAAACAATAGCTGTTGATTGGGGGAACAAGAGGCGAACAATAATGTTCTGTGTCACATAATACACCACCATTTTCCAGCTTTGCTTTAGAAGGGCCCTCTTTATTGTTTTTGTATAAAAATGGTTCTTAGGAGGAGGAATATTTGCTGAGGTATGTCATTATTTTGCAAATTTCTATTATCTCATCATGTTGTCTTCATTGTAAATTGCAGCTAATTAGGAACCTAGTTAGAGCCCCAGCTTTGAGGCTGGCTTTTTTGTGAAAAGAGCCCACCGATTACCGCACTACAAGAGAGGAAGGGAGAGAAAAAGGAGATTAATCTGGTTACCTAGGCGACACTCGCTTCCATCTGCGAGGAACAATACATTTTTGTTTCCTTGGCTCAGTTCAGATCTGTTTTGTTTAGGGGGAGAAAAGAGAGAGAGAGGGAGAGGGAGAGAAGGGAGAGAGGGAGAGGGAGAGGACGCAGCCCCACAACAATGCTGGACTCTGTCTGGCCCCAGCTTACCGGCTGCGGCTCCTTGGCAAGTTCGGGTCTCAGGGGAGTGGGAAGATGAAAGAGATAAGCTCCAAAGTTGTCAAAGGTCGTAACCTTGCCACACAAAGCCAGCAGTTTTACTTCTAAATCCCCTTCTCCCGAAAAGCACTTAATGAAATAATATACTGTGCTTCTCAACACCCCGTAGTCTTTATTAAGCAGCAAGGCCCCCGAGATTGCGAATTTAAGAGTCGTTTAAAACTTCTGACTAAACAGCGGTGACTTGGAGCGTCTACACTGGATGTGCTGTTTTTTCCTGAGCAGGCGAGACAACTTTTCTTCCACCATCTCTTGTTAGTGGTATTGTGGCTTCCCTGACATGTTTTATAACTGCGTTCACACAGAAGGCAGAGGTCTGCAAAGGCAGGGCAGCCTGATTTTTTTTTTTTTTTTCTTTTTGGTTACCTTCACAAGGTCACAGTTTAACAGACGAGGCGACCTGTATCTTTCCTGTTGTGTATCCAACTATTAAACCTTTGCATGGCTTTTGCACAGGATAGACAATGTAGCTGCATTACTTGCTTCTTATTATGTAGTAGCTTGCCAGGAGAAGGACAGAGGTAATAACCAGAGCTGATAGAGCCTGGCTAAAAGCTCAGAAATACTCACGAGCTCTTGAACTGAATTGGCTAAATCCACAGCCTTTTGATAAGCATAATGCTTTCTCCAGGTGTTATGTCATCACGTATAATGTTTTGCTATCTGGTAGCGTTATGGATGATGACATAAAGTCACAAAAATATTGAAGTTCCCAATTTTAGCTTATCTGAGCTTTCCAAACCTGGACTGTGATGATCAAATCAGAACAAGTTATCAGGTTAACAACCCTAAACCTACTATTCTACATTGTTCTGAAGTACTGTTCTTGTATTTTCTTCCTCCAAAGAAGCTTCTAAGAGCTCCTTCACTGATGGTGCATTGCTCCTTCTGACTGGAAATGACAGTCACCGTGTTTAAAAATTAGAAATATTCAGGTGGAAGGAATGAATGACGTGTGGAGGGTGTGAGGAGTCTTGGAATTGAAGCCATTTGATTTTCCAGCTCTGCCATGTGCTTTCTGTGGGATCCTAGCCGATTCATTTGGCCTATTTCTGCCTCAGATCTTGACCTGTAAAGTCTTTCTACCATGGAGGATAGCATGAGGCTTAATGAATTAAGAATTTAAAGAGAGTTTAAGATCCTTGGATGCAGGGTCCTGTATCAATGCAGAAAATGTAATCCTTACCTATTCTGTTTCAATAAATGGTTTGTTGGGTACCCGTGAACAGTTCTTCTGAGAAGAACTCTGAAGCGAAAAATTAAATCAAATCATACTTGACTTTGTTAATCGAAGAGACTTGCTGAGATGTTTTGCAGACATTTGGATGGAGCAGTTGTCACCTCACAGACAATTAGCCCAGGTTTAGCTATCGTTTCACAAACTTTGTAGAGAATGTCCTCAGTAGCTTTGCGACATGTTAAGATGAGGTGGGGGAGGAAAGATGGTTATATGTAAACTGCCTGCAAAAAAGAGAAGGGAAACTACTCTTCAGTACAAAATTACTACTGCTGAGGGAAATGAAGTAGCACGTAGAGACTGTTAGCAGTATAAAAAATAAGTTATATTTCACAAGTTTATATAAATAATATTTTTTATATTTTAGTAGCAATATTCATTCTGAAGGAATCATTAAAAGCTGTCCAGAATTAGAGGAAAACAGTTCTTCACCCATTATTAGTGTGTGACTCCACATAACAAGTTAGAGAGATCTGTTAACTTTGAACTACATTATAATGTGGAGGGAATCTAGTGTTACCCTTCCTATTCTTAGAGACGGGGGGGACATGCATTTTATAGCTTTTGGTAGCCTAGACTATTTTTACATCTTGTGGATAAGGTAGACTGTGATTCAGTGTGGACAGAGACCATTACTCGTTAATCAGACATCATAAAGTGAAAAAAATGAAGACAAGTTACTCCTACTGGGAAGTGCTACACATGCATTTAGTCAAACAGCATTAGCTAGGAACTATCAAGGAAAAGAAAAATAAAGAAGGTGCAATGTCACTTTAAGAGACTGCTAGGGAGAAACAAAGATACACTTCATTCTGATAAGTTTCAGTTGCTAGGAAGATCAGGAATCAAGAATCAAAATAAAGGTTTTTAGGAAAGATTTCCAGGGCAGACCACGTATGAAAAGCTTTGCTGAGTCCTGAAGCCACAAAGATGGAAAGGTCCTGGGGAATCCTTAAAGTTCCCAGCAACATCTGGGTCTGCTTCAGCCCCAACATAAAAAAAAAGCATTTATGGGGAATTCTATGCCACTGTCATAATGACAAAGAATTCTGTTTCTGTGTAGAGTAAGGGCTTAGATCTGTTTCATTTTCTTGAAATGGGGGACATCTGTTATTCTGAGGAAAGGAATTGCTGAAGACTGTTTCCTCTCATGTCCTGGCACCGTTAGTAAAGTCTGCATTATTATAAACTTGTCTAGATAGACCCAGTTTGCAGTTGAGACTTCTTAGTACCCCAACCAGCTGGTGTTTTTGAGATGGTGAACGTGAGATACTCTGCGCTGCAGCCTGCAATCTCACAAGCTGTGGCACCAGCAGAGTCCTCTCAAAAAAAGAAAACATGCTGCCACCTAACATAGACCTGGGGCATGGGGCAGGGACAGTTTTACAGAAACAAGTGTCATAGACATTACTCCTGGAGACTGGTGCTTCCCAGGAAGGTCTTCTGTCTTTATTGCTACTTGATATAACGTCTGCTTGGATCTGTCAAATCTAAGAAAACAAAACTCAGAGAGGAGTATTGCTGCAGCCTCATGCAACTTTGGTGTTGAATCTTGGAGCAACCCAGAGTGTTGTCTTGAGCTGTTACTCTGAAGGTTTCTCAGAGGTTTTCTGTTCAGGCCAGTTCCTTATCATAGCCAGTTTAAGAAGTTTAGCTCTTAAATTCCATATATTTTGAAACTTTTTTTTTCCTGTGTTGTGTAATGGCTTCCCCGTGTTTCCAGTCCATTACTGTCAGTTCTTTTTGGGAATGTCAGATTGCATAAAAGTTGATGTAAACATTCAACAGAGCTTGAAGCAGCCCCTGAATGAATTCTGTCTTGGCAAGCCTATTCCCTTACCAAAACAATTTCTGAATGGTCATTGCAAGGACCAAGATCTGTGTTATTTCTGTGTTATTCTATAGTAAAGAATTGGTAATTATTTTTTGTATAGGAATTTGAGAAGATACAAAGGACTCAGAGGGACAGGACACAATAGTTTATGTTTCTTGGTCTAGCACTTCTTCAGACAAATTTACCTTCTCTTTGAAGTTAATGAGAAATTTCCCTGGGAGAATAAGATGTGTTGCAAATGTGTGATCAGTCTGACACTTGAGCAACCCCACAACTAGACACATGCAATGGACACTTGCTTTCAAAATTTAGGATCTCTGGAAAGTATCTCTGAAATTCGTCTGGTCCAAACCTTTACTCAACGGACAACTCTGAAACTAGTTCAGATTTTTCAGGATCTTATGCTGGGTCAATGCTGTATCACCTTTACTGTCAAGAATTTTTCCATATATTCGATTGCAATTTCCCTTGTGATTAGTTCTGCTTAACGATATAGGCTGATTCTGAAAAGGTTTCAGCACACCATGGCTGTATCCCCCAAGATGGCAAAATTATTGGTGCGTTATGGCTATCGGAGAGTGTGGTGCTAATGAGTAACCTTCTCTCTGTGTTTCCCTCTGTGTGTCTCTTCACCAATGCAACTATTGCTTCTCTGACAACAGGGAAGAAAAGAGGAGAGGAGGAAAAGAGGGAGAGAGAATCCTATTGCTTAGGTAGCAAATACAGTATGAGATCAAAGTGCTAAATACACAAGCTTATCCCTTTCTAGGCCACACCACATCAGTGGCTTGACTGGGGTAACTGAAAAGGGGATGAAGGAAACAATTGCTAATGCCTTTCACTTCTTCCTTACTTCATTTTTATCCATAGTTATCCAGTGCCAAAATGAGAGGACTTCTTTTGTATGTCATTTACATCTGTGAACAGAGAGCTATGTTTAGATTCTCGTGACTGAATAAATTCCTGCAGATAAGAGCTTTCTTTAAGACAAGCCCTATCATGTGGGCACTCTGTAAGACTGTTCCTCCCATTTTCCATCAACCCCTTTGTACTCTTCAAAAGTGGAAAAGACCAGTAGAAGCAGATATTGAGGAAATATCTTGGGGTAAACGGTTTCCCAGGTTAATATGGAACCAGCAGAATAAGTGTTCTTTCCTCTGCAAATGGCATTGTTCTTGATTAGCCCTTGAGAGAAGCTGACAGATACACCCTCTCTTTCTGCATGAAACATATGTTAGAGGCCTTTGAAGAGGACTTCAATACAGTGCACAGAGATTTTGTTATCTAGTAGATACCTCATGGTGCTCTGTTAAAGTCCTGGTCCCACAGTGGTTCTCCTTGAGGCAGGTTTATGGAGCCATCCTTTAGTTGCAAATCATATTTTTTCTGTCTTAGGTTATTGAACCTGCTAAAGTTCATGTACAGTGAATAATTCAGTTAGCAGGAAAAAAAATCATATTTCTGTTCAT
The DNA here is from genome assembly GCF_009769625.2 of Cygnus olor. Classification (NCBI taxonomy): domain Eukaryota; kingdom Metazoa; phylum Chordata; class Aves; order Anseriformes; family Anatidae; genus Cygnus; species Cygnus olor. The sequence continues at coordinate 77,939,478 of NC_049169.1, read as the reverse complement.
TGCTGTTTGTTGAATACACTTTTTTAGAGATGTTAATCTCCTCATACTGCTAATATTTAGTTTGTGCTTGGCTGTATGTAGGTCAATAGCTGCAGGTCTGGGGTGCCAACTGATGTCATTATTAATGAGAAGACCAGTATAGACGACAAAGGGGACTGCGAAAGTAGAAAAAACAATGTAAACACAGGCATTTAGGGTGTATGCAACATTTACCAGGCACTCAATTTGAAACATTTTATGTATGTATTTATTTTTAATTGAGCAGGTTGAAAAATGTCAAGTTGATTGGCTTCCTTTCAGAAGATCGTTTGGTGTATTTTCTTTACTAGTGCCCCCTGTGGACCTGCACACATCGATTACTCTTTCTTCAAGCTTTCAGTCTGGAACTTTTCATCACATTGGTGATCAGTAATTAAAAAAATAATTAAGGGAAATGGAAGGACTGATGGTCTTCCACACTTTGAAAACTGACACTGTAAATCAGATTGGAAATAGAAAAAGACAAGGAAATTAAGATTTCTCAAGACTTTTTCTTCCTCAACTGTGCTTGCATATGGTTTTAAAAAATTCCCCAAGCTAGACTGATTGCATACATTGGATGACTGAAGGCTTTGATAATTTAGCGTAAAAATCAAGTACACTATACACTATTCTCCATACTTGCTCAACTCTTTCTGTTATCTCATGTATATTCTGGCCTTTAAGGACAGCCTTTCTATAGACAGTGCTTTGTAGTATGTAAATGTTTCAGCAGCTAGATGAATCTTTGGCCAGCAAGTCAATAAAACTTGCTGTGAATCTGCACATTTTCTATTGCATTCAACTTTTATGCTTCCAGAGTGAAGATAATTAAGTTTTAAAAAGTTTGGAGAACTTGACTTTAAGCATTGTTGACAGTTTCAGGAATCATTGGGCAGCCTGACATAATGTTATTCATGATGAGAGAGCTGTCAGCATAGATCAGGAGTGGTACCAGAGAGAAATGTAAGGCGGTATTTTCGGTTTAGTATGTGGGGATTTAGCTGCGCGACTTCTATTAATAATGGGAGTTTTGCAGTTAAATCCCCAAGCATCATCCTGAAAAAATGCCCTGTAGTGCAGCTTGAATGAGAATTTTTGTTGGCTGTTGTTTGGACATTGAAGATCATCGTGTCTGAGCAGTGGCTCTGGTTGTTTCCTTCAGGTGCTGCTGAAGAGTAGGGGACTGCTGTAGCGGATGGATGGAGACAAACCTCATGACCAGTTTGTGATCTCTGTCTCTTTTTGTGCTTTTAAGCAGCAGTAGACACATCTGTCTTCCAACAAAAATGCCATCTTTGGGCAGATTTGGTCTATCAGTGTTTGTATACATTATGACTGATCCATCAGGATTATGTAGTTGCATGGCAATGCCTATAGTCATGTTTGTCAGAATTTCTGAGTGAGTTTGTTTGGACCTTTCTTTTCCTGGGTTACATTCTTGCTGAGTTTCCAGCATACTGAATAGTACCTTGCTCCAGATGATAAAAATGAAATTAGTAGCTGGCCTGGAACAGTAAACATGAGCAAAGGGATGTGGTCTTCTCTGTAATACTCTCTTTCTCTCTCCCTCTCCCCTCCCCTCAAACTGACCAAGATTATGCAAGTCTTGGGGTATCAAGTGAAGGAATAGGCAGTTGGCATGAGGAATACCCAGCTTGTGAAGGCAGCTTGTTCTGTCATTTGTGGTTCTGCGCTTAGCTTTCAGGTAAGGAGTGGAAGGCTGCTGGGAATGACTGAAAAGCCGCAGTTGAGAGCGTAATCCATAGACTAAAACCTCTGAAGTTGCTTTTAATTTAGTTTATTTCTATTGCTGTATAGAGTCTAAGGAAATGGAGGGACTTGGGGAGCTTTCCTCTCTCACAACAGCACAGAAGAAACAAAATAAACCAAACCAAACCAGTTCAAAAATAATCTGTAATTGGCATTGTCTATCTGAGTTAATACATTTCCATGAAAGAAGCAACCGTGCCATAAAAATGTGGCTGCATACCATTAGAAAGCTCACTTGTTTTGCTGTATAACTGCCTGGTGAATAGAGCCGTAGCTGACTACAAACCCAGCCCAACAGGTTATGTCTCACATGGAGGTAAAGGTCTTCAACTTTCATTGTCTTTAGAAACTGTTTGCTTGTTTGTTTGTTTGTTTGTTTGTTTGTTTTTTAGGGCAAAGACTATATTTCTGTATTTGTAAAGACTATATTTCTGTATTTGTAAAGTGTGCATTGTATTTTAAATGCTAACTTGATATAAATAGTAATAATAACAACTTCAATTCAGGATTTATTTGTAAGTCTTTCTTGTCTAATGATTCCATAGCTGTTTTTTCCTTTTCCTTACATATTCTTGCTCATTAAACTTTGATGTAACTCTATGGGGAAAAAAAGAAGAGGAAACATAGTGTATTAATCCATCAAAAGCAGTGCTGAAATGTTGCATGCTTCTGCTGAAAGGTCTCCCACCTCAATTTTAAGCCACAGCCTCAATCCGCTCTTGTTTCTGTTTACCTTTAAAGTATTTTCAGTCATTGTATACTTATAAAATAATTAGCATACTTCAAAAACCACTATTTTTGTAAAGCCAAGATTTCTATGGTATGAATTCTTCCCAGCTGTGACAAAACACTCTTAAAATTAGCAGTGGCTTGACGAGATCTATATGGGACTTTGTAAAACAGAAGCAACCTTTGTGCTGCTGTAGTTGAAGTTACCTCAAGCACTTCCCACTGCAACCGGTGTTTTCATGTGATGGTTTCAGCTGTCCACACTTTCTTGCAATGATTTTATTGTACAAAATTTCAGGTTTTGAGCCCATATTGTCATCAGATTTTTAAAAATGAAATATTTGACTTTCTAATCACACTGAAAAGTTGCTTTTTCCCCTTTATGTAATTAAAAAGATTTATTTTCTGTTAAGGTAATTCCATAGACTCTCTTGTTATTCCTGATGTCAGTTACCTTTGTTTTTGCATGCATGTCTTAAATATTTCATTGAGGCTCGATCTTGCAAGGTCCAGAGTACTTAAGTCATTAAATATGAGTAAGTGCTTTGTAGAATCTTCAGCTAGAGTGCTGGGGCAAGCCCCATAGCAGAGCCAGGGTGAGCCTTTGGATGAGAACTGGCACTCAGTGCTCTTGACAGTCTTGGACCCTGGGCTTCTCTCACTGTTAGGGCTTTACTTCACCTTACACCACTGCAGAGTGGTTATGGGAACATTTGTGTCCATTTCTGGGATTTGCTTTGGCTAATCAACCGATCCTTGAAAAATTCTGCATTCTTTACAGAGAAGTACACGGTATGCCTATTTTACTTTGTGCATGTATGTTCATAAGCATGCAAAACACGTATTTATTCCAATTTCTTCCCATAGTCCCAACCTCAAATTCTTCCCCTGTGAATGTACTGCAAAATTACTGAAATAAACTTTTTAATGCATCAGACACTGTGATGTGCAATCCATGTCCCATCCTGTAAGCCGATAAAATGCTAAAGCTTGGAATGGCTGCAGAATACCAGACAGAAATAATCTTTGTCCGTGTATAAGGGTTTAAGGCAGTTATACCCGTATATGCTGATTTGGAACAGTTCTGGTCTCTATGACAAGTGCTTCAGTTCAAAAACCTTTTGGGACAGACTTAACATGTTTCAAAAATACAAATACAGAGGAACTTGGTGTCCCCTAAATGTTGTACTGCTGATGTCTCCATAGAATAGGGATGGGTAAGCAGTGATCCTTGAAAAGCTCAAGTGTGGCTTCCACGCCTGAAGTGTGTCATGAGATCAACCACAAGTGCACGCTATCACAAGGTCTGAAAGCAGTCTACATCTGGCATTATCAGGTGTCTTCGGCATTATAGCACATGCTCAGCCCTGTACTGACATGGGATAGAGTGCTGGGATTCCTAGGGGAACTTTGCCATCTCCTGTCTGTGAGTTTCTTCTCTCTTTGGCTCTCAAGCTATGTGATATGAGCACTGAGGATCCTGGCCAGAGAAGATGGTGTTATATGGTTCTGGGGGGCAAGATACCAGCCGCCCTTGCAATAATGTGTGCCACAAGCAGAGTAACTCACTTTGAATCTTCCATTTGTTTTCAAGGAGAGTTGGGATTCTGATTCTTTAAAGAATCAAGCAGCACAAGAATTTATTTTGAGTACTTTGTTGTGGACTGTTTAGCTGATCTGTTTTCCTTTGTATACAAGAAAACAAGATGATAGAGATCTGATCACACAGAGGCCCTGGGCTATGGTGTTCAGGTTGTTACATTGCTTCTTGTATCGTGGTTTAGCTCCTGTGTGATGAACAGACTGCCAAGACAGCCTTAAGTGTTGGGAGACATTCTCAAATTTCATGTACCTGGTTTTAATCCTATTAGTCAGCAGTGTACTAAAATTCCTGACTTTATTTTGGTTAGTGTCCAAGGGAACAAGGAGGGTGATTCTTCCATCTACATCATGCTGGGTTACAGGACAAGGTTTGTGTTCTGCAGATTTTTCTTCCCTCCAGCAGAACTCAGCTTCTGTACATGGGTTGATTCTTTGGCATGGATGGGTTATTTGCGTCTGGGTGGTGGTGTGATGTTTGGAGGAGTTTCTGTGTGGTTAGGCCATTTGCAATTATTTCACTCAGACTGGATGCATCTTGCTTTCTCAAAGGAGATAAAACAACTCTTTTCTATTTTCCCCGGAGACCAAATGACTCCCTGAAAAAATGGTATTACTAATTACAGAGGAACAAGAGGGTCTTTCTAATAATTAGAAGTTACAATGCATTAAGAAGGGTTTTTTGTTGTTAGTTATCCCCTTTTTAGCTTTTGATTCCTTTCTGCTGCCATCCTGATTACCAAATTTATGCAGATAGAGACTGGAGTTCGTCCAGGTAGACTGAGGAGTGCTGAGGTGAGAAGGCTTATATCGTCTGTGGACTTGCTTAGTGTCTCAGTCACTACGTACTTGGTGGTATGGATTCTTTGTGCCATATAGCATCATTCATTCATGACATGCTTGTTAGCCTGACTTGTATCCAACTAATAATTCAATAGACATTAATTGTTGTAATCTGGATAAGAAAAGCACACACACAAGGCTAGTTTTTAGTATTCAGTTCATATTGGTGTACATGAAAGATAACCCCCACAGGGGCTCTGTCTACAAGCACCAGGGACTTCTCAAAGGAAAATGTGCTGACAGATCTCAGGTCAATACCATAATCATCCCTCACAGAGATTGACTCAGGACATACCGTAGGTAATGGATATATTTTTGTTCTGTTGGGATTTATGTCACTTTGTGGTCCAATTGTTCTGGACATTTTGTCCATCAAAGTAGGCGCATCTACACAGAGCAATAAAATAACAGCTTGTATCCTTGGATCTAAGAAACAACAACAACAAAAAATGCTTTCTGATCATTCAGGCTTTTCCATATCTGTGGCACTTTAAAAAAAATACATATATATATATGGTGGTGGCATTTATTGTCAAGAATTGGCTGCTATGGGCTTTCTTGGCTAGGAATGAATGCAGTTACCTACTGTTGTATCTCTAAATGTGCATTTAGGCAGCAGAAATTACCTGAAAAAGGCAGCAGAATTACCTGACTGTTATCTGTTGTACCCCCCTCTTCCTCCATACCACATATGGGCTTGTTGTGGCTGGTGTGTTGCTAACGAATGGCTAGGAGTCCGGTAGTGGGACAAAAGGTGAGCCCTGCCAGGCACAGCATAAAAGAAAACTGCTCAGAGGGTTGGGCTTGCAGCAAAAGAAGGTCTTGGGCAGCCTCAATCTATCTGGAAGTAGTGTAGGGATCTGCTTGGCAAGACAGCAGAGCAAGCTGCATGCATTTAAGAGTCTGAATAAAAGCCGAGACTGATTGAAAATTTGAGGGCTTTGTGAATAAACTCAGTAACTCGCAGCTCAAATTCTTTTCCCGTCTTCCCTTGTTATCTACACTTTCTCTGGTTTTCTTTAACACCTTCCTCCCTCCCTTTCCATTTTGCCTCCTTCCAGCACACCCCTCTGCATATCCATTCTTCTTCCTCTTTCCCTGGTTCTTTCAGTCTTCTTTATTTTCTCTAAGGAAAAACATTTCTGTTATTATTGTTATCTAGCCAGCAGGAAGAGCTGCTTCTAGTGCTGAAACTTACTCTGGCTCTGGGGTCATTGAATCTGGCCCATAGAGGTATCTAGGAGAAACACTTGGTATGTTGACACACTGAGATGAAGTTGTCATGATGGCTGCTTGGAACACTGTCTGATCTGACAGTATTTACTTTCTCTGCAGTTTCGGATGAAAAGAAAAACAGTGCATCTAGGGAGTAAAGCTGCAACTTGTAGCTTGGATCCGGTGCTCTTAAGAAAAATGTTATTTTATAAACAGACAGTGAAATGGTTAGCCATCGTAGAAGACAACATTATTGATCTGCAAGAATTTCCTGAGGCTGTTAAACTTCCAGGCGTCATGGAAACAATCTTCCCTTGATAAGCCAGAACTTTTTGAGGGAAGGAAATGTACTTTTAATCTTAAATGTTCCCTGTGAATAACTAGGTATCTCCTACCGAAATATATGAATGTAGTATGTTCTATTATATTGTGTATATATATGGAACCAATAATACTTGTGAAGTAGTCCATTCTTCCTCTTTCAAAGAAGTAACATTCATGCTTGTGCAGGCTAATGAATTGAGCTCTAGGGACTGAAATTCTCTGTTCATTCACAGAGCTGCTATACCACAGTCAGCAGCAAATTTCAGCCACATTGTATTACAGAAGTGCTCTGGTTTTATGGTGGATTTCTACTATAATCAGATAGGTAGTTCTCCATCTGATTCGCTCCTTGGCTTCTTTAGTTCCTTGGACAAAATCAGGATTTTCAGTCCTAATCCCAAATACAATTTGCTGAATTTTGAAAACGAGCAACAATCCTATTGAAATCATGACTCAGAATTAGCAACCAAAGAGAGATGCAGTACATTTTCCTGGTCTAGGAGTATTCTTAGCTGTCCTGTTGTTTGTGCCAGGTAGTATTAAAAAAAAAAAAAGAGCAAAGGCTGGGTCACATCTTAATTTCCAGAGTAGAAGTTGTGTTTCCTTTCTCTGTCCTGAAAAAAAAAAAAAAAAAAAAAAAAAAAAGCAGATTTGAATCATTTGAACAGGAGGAATATCTGATTAAGTAATGTTGGTAGATAATACTAACCCTTAAATGATGCCTACTGAAAATTCCTACCCATGTTGATACATTACTTAGACATAATTTCATTTCAGCTGGGGAAAAAAAAAAAGAAAAAAAAAAGGAAAGGGTCAAATTGTGTCCTCAGACAAATCCAAAGGCAACATTTACATTCAAATATGCAATGAGGTCATAACAAATCACTTGATCAGGAGGTAAGCTGCCTGATCTTTTCTGTCCGGCGATCCAAGGGCAGATCCTGGCACACGTTTGGTAAGTAGCCAAATTGTTTACTTTTATATGAACAGATTCACAAGAACTTTAATTTGAAGAAATTTCTTAGCTTGCATTTTGTACATGCACGAAAGCATGTAGCTCCTGTAAAAATGAGTTCTCAGATCTAGGTATTGGAACGGTGCTTGAGTTCTGGCACTCCACGGTGTTTCATGTGTATATAAAAAGTAGCCAGGACTGTAGCCCTGAGCAGTAACACCTTATTTTTATGATGTAAAAAATTTATCCCCCAAATTCCCACAGTTAGCTTGTACAGGTCTGTAAGTGATCCCAATTCCAGCTGCACTTCCAGAGGTTTTCCAGAGCTCTGTTGATTCTTCTGTCAGTCGCTAACTCTCCAGCTGTTGACAGCGACTTTCTACTCAAGTACCTATTCAAACCAGAACATAATAACATATTTTAAAAACTTTATAAAAGCTCTTTCGTGCTACTCTGACACAGAAATCCACAGAGGGTGATCAGAAAACCAGGGACTTCTTGTCCTCAGAAATCTCCAGGAGTGCCTGCTACTAGTTTGCTATCTGTTGTTCTAAACTTCACTGTGTTTTATAATCTCTTCACCTGTATAGTCTCCTGTGTTCTGAAAACATGACATATGTACATTGAAAATACAATGCATATCACAGGAAGAGGAGAGAAAGAGTCATTTTATAACTCCTCAGAGCTAATTACATGAAACAGTTAGGAAACCTCAGAGATTGTAATAACTACAGAGACTTTCTTCCTGCCTTTTAATTGAGACCAAGTGAATTAGCCAGATTAGTAGAGCACTGCGCATGTCAAGTAGGCACAAAAATGTTAGCTGTGTGCAAAGTTATTTGTTGCGCAAATGGGCTTACCCTGTGCTGTCAGGATGTACCTGAATTTAGCTTGAAACCTGAATGGCTCGCCTGTACTCTTTGAGGCCATTGGGACTGCTTTTTTCATGAGTAACACTATCTTTTTTTGAAATTGAAAGGACCAGCTTCTGGAGCATAACAGTTATTCCAATAAGCAAATGCTTCAGACCAAGTGCTTTAAAAAGCCGCAAAATATACCTCTTCCTCACTTCCCCACCTTTTTTTTCCCAGTGTGATCCATTGTATAGTATTGCAAAATACAGCTCTGTGAACACATTTGTTGGTATTTCCACATTTTAATAGTATTAACCATCTCTCTGGTTGAGATCAGCTACATATAATCCTTTTGGAATGTGATGCTCTTAATTTGCTACGTTTTATATCTAAACTATTGTGCATTGGCCACTGACCTGCCATCAATCAACTCAAATGCCTCGGTGCCCTTTCCATCCATTTGTGTTTTCTCTGTGTGTGCTGAGAATTAGATTTAAAGCAATGTGCCAGTGATTAAACAATTACTCTGTCCTCTCTCTTACATATCAATAATTTGAAAGAGAAAAAAGCCAGCTATTCTTTTGTGTGTTTGACTGTGGCCTCTAGCTTTGAATCTAGTATATGATGACAAAGTGGTGTCTGCTTAAAAAAAATAATAATTGTCACACATGTGGCCTTTTCAATTCCATTTGGGGACCTCTAACCATCATAAAACAAAGAGAGCAATTTAATGCAGGCTTTGATAATGTCATTTTCAGTCACCTTTTAATTAATAAACATGAAAAGCCTGAAATTGGATAGATCTTCTGAACTAACAATGGCAGCAATGTGAACTCATTTTCAAAGACAATTTTAAGGGTATTTGAAGGTGGGCATTACTATTTAGGGAAAGGCTCGGATGACAAACTACCAATTAACAGCCACTAAGACACATCTGGGCTGAGACTGCAGGACACTGATATTATACTGCTCTTCATGTGAGCAATGATTTTATGTTGTATAAGATCTAAAAGGTAGGAGAAGTTTATTACTTGGGACTCAAGGAAAGCACGGGGTAGCTGACTTCCCTACCAGGTTGGATGAGGGCTTGGCTGTGGGCCTGAGACATGCCTAATGCATGTCTTCTTTTTGCCTGCACACGCCTCACTGAAGGGTACAGCTTCTCCATGTGCTCACTGTGGAGGCAAAGGCACAATCCCTGCTACTGTAGCCCATATCAGTATATACACTAACCTTTTGGATGCTGTTAAAATAATCATTCTAAGTGGATAAAAGTCCATGGAGACTGCATATTGTTTATTAGACCCCAGGGCTTCTGTTTTGTTTCCTGGTATTTCTGGACTCCATAGAAGCCCTGCTTCTTCAGGAGGCCTGTTCCGAGACTTCCTCTTTCCAGGAGCTCATAAAATAGAGGAGGGAAGGCAAGAGGAGAGGCAGAATGGCTGTGACACCAGAAGTGGCTCTGCTTCCCATCTTCTCATTGCTTTTCCTTTTCTCTCTCACACACACGTGTGTTTACATATGCAATGCATAATCTGCAGCCAGAGCTAACTCCTGGTATTTTGACAAAAATGAGTTTACTCCAGATTCTTGTTTAGAGCTAAAATACACAAATGAATAATAACGCTATATAAAAAGTGAAAGTACTTGGTTTCAATTTACATACTCCTGAAGAAGTGATGTTCAGTAGTGTTAATTGGAACCTCAAGTGCTGATTACAATTATCAAGGGAATTTACCTCTCAGCAATGGTGGTATTGTAACAAGAAGACTACTTCTTTTCCTGAAGGATCAATTTATTACTGGTAATCAATGTTTTGCTACGTGGCATTTTAAGTTTTGTGTATCTTGTAAAAACGGGCAAAACAGTATTTTTAAGATATTTTTAAATGCTTCAAACTTCTTTAGGTTCGTAAAATTAAATTCCTCTGACTACAGAACAGAAAGTCCAACATAGTCCATCTACTTGGACAGTGATTGCCCTATCACAATGATCCTTTTGATCTGAAATGAACATGGGAGGAAGAAACAGTGCCCTTTGTGTCATCACCTGAAGGAGAACAATTCCATGTGCTGACATAGGGAAGCAGCTGGGGTCCTGAATACACATCCAGGAAAATACCTGTTGTCAGCTTTCTACCTTTTCAAGCCAAAAATGTTGAATTTGAATCCATCTGTTGACCACAACCATGAGGTCTGCACACAGTGAAGGTGTCCACCTGCCAAATATCAAGCTGTTCATCACAAATATAGAGATGATGATGATAAGCCATTCACCAACTCTAGATAAAATATAGATAATGTGAGGCATTGCTTGTAAAGTAAGCAGGAATATTCTCTGGTGACTGTTTGACAGTTGGTTTCAAAGAACAAGACCTTTGTAATTCAATATATTCAACTAAATCCCCAATACCTAAAGAGATTTAAATTCCTAAATTCCATTGATTTTGGCAGAAGTTAACACCTCCCATAGTATGAGCATAAATTTCCAAGTGACTACAGTGTTGATATTTATAGTACAGGTTTCATTTGAAATGAAAGGTTGTACTTTACCTGAGAAGAATGAAAAATAAATACCACAGAGGGAACTTAAAGGATTTGCTCCTGTAAGAGCATCATCAGTTTCCGCTACAATAAGGATGTTCTGTATCCCACAGCCTTGAGTTGAAAATGCTTCACAGATATTCAGGACTGGGATTTGGCACAGCCACTAATGAAATACAGAAGTGAAGACATCATTGCACAATGAAATGAAGGAAAGGCTATATCAATTCGAACTATCAGGGATAACTTAAAACCCACAGCTATCTAGATTTTTCCCAGCGGTGTTCCCTCCTGTTAGTACCTGCACTCACGCCAGTGAATTTAGAAGGAAATATCCCAGAGTAATTCATTTGCAAACATCTTTTCTGAACTAAAAAAAAAAAAAGAAAGAAAGAAAAAAAAAGAGTAGTTAATACATATGCAGAAAGGAAAATATTCTTATCTCATTAACAGACTTTCTTTAAGCTTGCTAAGATTAGAATACTTAGTTATTTCAAATTGGTAAAACATGCATTCATTATAAACATGATTATAATGATAACTTTGTAGATAATAATCAATTATTTAAATATGAATTATTTCCCTACATTAGAGTCATGTTTTCAGCTATAATCACCTCGGGTGCTCAATTCCTCCCTCCTTTACAGCACCTCTGGCTGTGTGTGGAGCATTAACCATTTGCTTCCAGACACAGACGGGGAGAGTGCCAACTTCAGAAACTAAATTTATCATGTTGTCCTGGCTAATAACTTAAACATAACTCTCCTTTGGACTTTTTTAGGTTGGAAAAAAGAAAAAAATTCCATGCAAGTGGCCATCTTAGACCTCCTTTTTTCACCCTTTCATTTTCATAAAAACCTTGCAAAAATGCACTGGGAGCAATGCTTGTGGGTTTAGTAAATCAATAACTGATGCCCCGTTTGTTTGCAACTACATGCAATCATCCATTTTCAATAAGAATTCTGAGAAGATTAGCACCCTGCAACAAGAGCTTCATTTACACTGTTCCAAGGCTTAGTGGCACAATAAACTCTCCTAGCTCGCATATGGTCCGTAACTCTAGATGACAATTTAACCAAGTTCCTTGCTTCTCCTTACACCGTGGAGAAAATCCACCTTGAAATATTAGATCTCTTGAGCATGTGCAACATGCTAAACATGTGTAAGATAGAATATTCACAACGTTTATGTGCAGCGAGTGGAATTTAATCTCTTTTATTCCTTGCTCCAAGTCTTGTCAGTTGTTTTCCCCATTCTTTAGTAGTCTTTTTAATATAGTTTGCACATATTTAATAGGGAATATATATTCCCTTGGAGGTTCTCAACACACTTTCAAGAGCTAGTTTTGCCTTGCTGTGACTCTGCAGCATATCTAGAATGTAATAGCACTATAATATACCTTTTTTTATAGATACATAAACTGAAACATTCAGAAGTTAAATGATTTGCTGGTGGTTATGTTTAGAGCCAATGACAGAAGGGAAGGAATTCATAAAACTGGGCTATCAACATCCTGTTTAACCTCCAGACACAGTGGTGCAATTCGTATCACCTAACTTCAGATATCTTCAAGGTAGACATTATGCGGAAGTTAGTTATCTCTTCTTCCTTTCTGGTCAGGACAGAGATACAGGCACTTGTGAGATGCAATTCACCAAATCCTTTAGTACATACTTAGAGTCGGTCAGATCAGTTCTGTCCTATGAGACCCTACTTCTCTCTGCCAACTCTGAACTGGGCCTAGCTCAGATACTAACAGCTATGATGAAGATGTGTACTGTTAGGTGAAACAAATTCCATCTGAGTTTTCTTCCCCATAAATTTTAATTCTGAGTGCTAAGTGGCTCTTTATCAAGGCTTCAAGAAGAATACTCTGGCAATAAGACTAATTAAATACTTAAAGGGAAAACTTAGCTGCTGCCAGATTTAACCCAGGAAGAAAAGGTTTATTAATGCCACAGAGCACTGAGCTGTGTATGGGACGAGGAGGAAGTTTTGAGCAAATGTCTTTTTTTTTTTTTTTTCTCATGATGGGTCAGTGCCTGAGATATTTATGCATGGGAAAATTAATTAGTGTCATCTGGAATTTTCAAAGGTACTTAAACAGTACTTCTGTAAGTAATTTTGAATACTACAGAATGATCTTCTAGTTGCATTTTAAGGCATTTTTGAGTATCTATTCCTAGGTACTTAAGAAAAAAAAAATCTGCCAGATCATAAGAGATGTTGAAGAACAGATATTCGTATTTGAGAAGGGGAGTAAAATATACTTGAGAAACTGTACTGCATTTGGGCATAGTGATTTATATGCTTGTAGGGATTAATAACTTCTTTACTTCATAACTGCTTCATAGAACAGCTGTGTCTTTCAGCCTATACTCTCAACTTTCAAAGTAGCAGTGACAGCTACGGATGAAAGTCCATTACTGCAGAAGGTGAAATGGTACAGTTGAGCCATTCCCAAGCAGTAAACCACAAAACAATGATAAATGATCTGCAAAGATTGACAGTGAGGTGTATAAAGTTGTCAAAACTGTGGTTGGACTGATGATTTGTCTTTATATCTAAAAAAAAACAAACAAACAAACAAAAAGCTTGATAGGTCTCTGAAACCAGTGCATAATTATCTTCAGCAAGTCTATTTCATTGCTTCTATACTGCTCCAGTCTAACTGCTCCCTCCTGTTTCATAACTTGCGAGCTGCCTGGGGCAGGAATGACATTTTTTCTCTGTGCTTGTGTAGCAACCACCATCCACTGGTGGCTGAGGTTCCTAGGCACTACTGTTACATTATGATAATTCTGTTCTGATAATTGCATAGGCACAGAGGCAGATGCTCAAAGTTTCATATATTCCTAGGTGGCTCACTAAATTAGAGGAACACAGAGGCAAAGAGAAGAGGGGGAAAAAAAGCAAAAAGTGAACAGTGTTTGTGTATAACGTGTCATTTTTTAACAATGTCAATTCGTAAAAATACACACTCATGTTTAGAATGTTTTGGACTTGTGCAGACTATGGAAAGATCCCACAATGAGGTCTGAAAATGTTTCTTCAAATGGAATTTGGCTTGCTTCAACAGAATACGATGATAGGTGTGTTTTTTGTTGGGCTGGGAAAAGAAGGTAAGAATTTCATTATAAATATCTTTGTAAATAGATCATTAATCATCATGACGGATATAAATTCTAAAACGTGGCATAGCTGGCAACCACATTCCTTACGTGAATCTAACCTAAACTTAATAAAGAAATGCCAAACTAACTGCAAAACACTATTCTGCCAAGATTCAGACTCTAGTCAATCATCCTGCCAGGTGTCACTGTGTTTAATGCTAGGACAATATATCACCAACAATCTCAGCTGCTACCAACTCAGCAGAATCAGACTATTTACTGAACAAAACCCCATGAAGTACTGCCAGAGGCACAAAAGCTAGGTCACTACCATTCTCAGAGGACGACTGTGAACTACAGCCTGCACAGAGAAGGATGTTGGAATCCTGGAAGTAGCCAGCACTGCTTTTAAATGTCCTGAAGAGGACACGGTGGCAGCTCGCTCTTTCAACTGCATCACTACTCACTTTAGTGGGAAAAGTTTAGAATTGAGGAGAGCACGATTACATGCTCACATCCCTTCACCGTGCCTGATGGCAGCACAACTGGTTATTCATACAATTTGTATGCTTGCAAAATGTGCTGCAGCTCACTCAAAAGCTGAAAGAGGTGGGAAGAGTCTTTTACCCTTTTACTTTCTTTTTTTTTTTGGGGCAGGGGGGAGAAGTAGAGGTGGTCTGAGTTTCTCAGATACTTGTGTTTCACAAAAAGCACAGAAAATGACCATTTTTTCTTAAGTATTTTCCATTTTAAAATGTGTAAAGTTGATTGCAGAGATCTATTCTATCCTAAGCAGTGTGTTGCCTGTATGTGTATGTCCTCTCTAATTGAAAATGTCTGGGGAGTCCTGAAAGTGAAAGAGGTATGTGAACTTGAAGCAAGTGCAAGGGCACATGTAATTGTTTTAAGTGATTTTTTTCTCTAAAATGTGTGTTTGAGCATTGACATTGACCACATGTCCCATGATGGAAACTCAGAGTTACAAACAAATTTGGACAACCGAGAACATTTATTTTATTTCCCATGACTTCGTAGGCTTCAGGGAGCACTAAATTCTATTTTGTTTCGGTCCTTTGCCTCTGTGCTAGAGCCAGTGCTCAAACTGGGATATGGCTTTGAATTTGTGAAAATGGACACGTTTTTAAGGTAAAAGCTCTGACCTGGCCACACATGGCATCAACACCATCAGGCAGATTTAGAATAGCATATAGGAAGGCCAGTGCAGGAGGTATCTCTGAGAAGCACTGGCTCCTACTGAGATCCTAATTCCCTGGGAACCCAGAGCCCCTGCCTCTCACAGAGGCAAGATACTGACAATCAGCTGATTGGCAGCATGTTGCCTCTTTGAGAGGCAGCGTCTGTTGGCTCCTGAAAAGTTCCTGCCAGCATTCTTAAACTCTAATTCGGGAAAGAAAATTACAATCTGGCACATCACCATTGGAAGGTTGCCGACCCCTGCTCTACACTGTACGAGCGGCGGCTTCAGAGAACAGTAGTATGAAACTTCCTTTGTTTGGTGCATCAGGAGCAGACGTCTGAATGTAGCTCTTCCACAAGGCTGTGTTCTGCCTAAACCATACGATCCCACTGAAGACAGCAAAGGCAATGGAGTTGTCCACGTGTTGACAGTGAACAAATTGTCTATTCCTATTGTTGCTGGATGAGCCACTAGGTAACCAGATTGATTTTATGATCCCTTACTGAGTGTTCAGGACTGGTGCTTGAAAAAGACATCTTTTATCTGTCAGCCAGTAAATCTCACATTGAGCTGCAAACATACTGGAAAGCTAGAATTCAGAAAGACTGTATTTATGAATAGAAACATTTTCAGAATAGACACTCTCCTGAACACACAGTTGTTTTACAGGAACTAAAGAAGTCCTTATGGTGGATGGATAAGCCAACTCAAGATAAAATAAGAACCAGTCTATACTTTGAACTGCTGTTTGAAGGGAACCTTTTTGAAGAACTTTAAAAGTTTTGAGTTTTGTTGGTCTTTTTGCTTTTTTCCCCTGCTTTTTGCTTTTTTTTCAGCTTAATTGGAAGCAAATAGTATACAATATGAGATGAGAGGGATTTTTTTCAGCATTATTCACACATAATAGATTTTTAACAAACTTTTTTTTTTTCTGTTTTGTCCACGTTATTCAAGATCCTGGCTATTTGACATCCATGTAAAGTGAAATCCTCAGTTGACCTAAATCCGAATACCACTCCAAACAGCATGTTACATACAATGGCCACCATTGTTAGCCTCACCTCTTTAGAACAGGCATAAATCCAAAAGAATACAAAGTAAGTACAAAAAACATTGGGTTTTCTTCAAATTAATGTTCGCTACGCATCCAGGTCATCCAGTAAGTAGTATGCCATCCCTTGGAAGTAGTATTCCATTCCATCTCTGTCTTTTTAGTAACAGATGATTGATGAGAAGACACCAGAGGAAGTTGCAGAGTATATCCCCAGTGAGATCCACCTCTATTTTGAACTCTTGTCTTGGCTTCCACAAATCCTTGCCATCTACTCAGAGAAGTTAATAACATACTAGCAGTGATTCAAAAAAAAACAGTCTTTTGATGAGTGAAATCATGGATGTCAAGCAACCATTCCACCAAAGGAAAATTCCAGATCCATTGTCAGGTTTTTAGCAAGTCTGTGCTCTTACACAGTACACTGTATTTTGAAAATGCTGTAAAAACATTAACTAGCTTCTCTTGGAAGCCCCACAAAATAGATGCTATTTTTTTAGAGTTAGTATACTAGTGCTAGACTTGACAAAACGTTGCCTAAAGATCTGAAAGAAGCTAGACCAGCACTGGCATTATAAACTTGGAAATTTCTACCATACAGTTGCCTGTGCATACTATTAGGCAGCTCATCCTTACCTCAATTACATTTTCTATACCTAGCGATTAGATTATGTATATACTTATTTTGGTGATGTATGTTGAAATCAAAAAAAGGGTTAATTTTGTACCCAAAATTGCTCAGAAAGTAAGTGTCTTTAGAGTGTTCATTTGAGAGAGTGTCCTGATGATATAATAGTACTTAGCTCATACTATAGTGCTGCTATCTTATGTTGTCTTGGCTGAGTGTGTTGTTTAACTGTACTGGAAGAATCATGTGAGGAATTCTGAATATATCATAGTGCGATTTGACAGTAATACTTAACGAAAATTAACTGTTGCCACTCCTTGAACATTTGAATGGCTTTGAGCAGGTATTAAAGTTGTAGAAAATGAGTATTTACAGAAAAAAAGACAGATAGTAATTTTAATGGATTGCTAAGTATCAGGTTAAAACTCTCGAGTTTACAGGTATTTCCAGCCTCTTTCCTGTCTGGGAGTTTTATTCCAACCACATCCATTTTCTTTACGTAGGGAATATCTTGTTCTCTTTAATTGGAGCTGCACTTAGATTCAGATCTGCGAGTGTTTAAAGTGGAATAGTGACAGAGCGTTAAGTGCCTAAATGAAATCTTGTGATCCCAAGAACCTCTTCTTAACTTCTGTCTGCCCTGATTGTGCCTATACTTCCCAGTTGCATGAGTTATTTAACTTAAAATAAAGCTCACCCAGAAGTGCTGCTGTCTCGGTATAAATGAGCAGAGTAGCACCTCTCCGCCTCTGAGATCTCTCAGAATGCTGTTCTGTGTGGGTTAGTCTCTTCTCTCACTGAAGGGAGGCCAGGTGTGCATTTCCTACTTTTTAGGAGAGTGGCCCAACCATTAGAATGCAGGAGAATCTGGGACTGGCCGAGATCCTGCAATTCTCTTAATGAAATGGTTCAAATTGGTTAGACAAAATAAAAGATTAATTTGGCTGCAGAAAGATATTTCTGTTCTAGCATAATGAATTAAGTAATGAAACAACTTTAATATTTTATCTATAGCCATTTAATGTAAAATGAAGGAAGAGGCTATAGAATACGGTCTGGAATCCAGAGCACCATCTTCTCAGTAGGGCACCTTCCCCGCTCTGTTAGCATGTCGTCATTGTGCCACATCCTTTCCAATCTAAATGAGCTTCCTGCATCTTATAGCAGCTTCTAGGGAGGCTTACTGCATTTGACTAGCCTTTAGTCACAGCTTTAAGATGTTGCAGTTAGAGCAAGTCATCAGGAAGAGCAAGGCATGAATTTGTAGCCTTAAGGCAGAGGAGGGCTGGCCCCAGCTTCTCCATTTCTGGGTGAATTCAGTAATTCTTAATCACTGAATTGTTGTGGATATGGGGTGCAGAGCCATTCGTGCTGCCCTTTCTTCTTCCTTCTGTGGCTGTGTTTCAGAGGAACTAAGTAGTCCCTTCTCAGCTCCTGACAGAGTGGCCCAGGAAGATCCAGAGTAGATGCCTTTCAGCTGTGGTTCCCCAGGGGAAGGAGTGGTTCCTCAGTAGCACTGAATTCAAACAGTGGCAGGGAATATTATTTGAATACTGTTCCCACTACTTCCTTATTGACTATCACAGATCAGTCCATCCAGTGTTTAAGGCACCCAATTTCATGTGTTATATAGAGAACTCCCGTGTGTAACTGGGAACAGCGCATTCATGTGTGACTGGTGTGTTTGCACTCTCTTCTCTGTAGGGAAGAAGGGTAGATGCCAGTTCCATTGATTTTTGTTTGGTTTAGGTATTGGAGGTTACTGGGTGGCTTTCACTACTGCATTTGGTTATTGGTTGTGTTACAGGTGGGTTGCATTGCAGGATCTATCATCGTGGTAAACAGAGGGGCTGGCTTCTCCCTGGGGGCTGGTAGCTGGCTGGGGAGCACAGGGGCTCCCCTGGGTGACTGGGCAGGACCTGGCAGCCAGGGTCTGTCCCACAGCCCCAGCCTGGAGTATGGGGGCCAGGAGCACCAGGGCAGCCCCAGGCATCGGGCACCTCCCTGGGGCTGAGGCCTGCGACATAGGCCTGTGGGTGGGTCCAGGGGGCAGGGCACATGGCTGGGCAGGGCAGGGCAGCATGGAGCTGGATCCAGTCCTGCTGGAGCCTGCTGCAGCAGGGGCTGACGGCCCTGGGGGCTGATGTGGGGCCCTGAGCAAGTGGGAGTACCCCAGGGGTGGGCAGGGCTGGTGGTGCCCCCAGGGCCTTCGCACCTATCATGGATTAGTTAGACCTGCTGCATTCCACCAAATGAAAATGGCTCATTTATTCCTGCTTTACATTTTCTGAAAAGTGTAACGATAGGTTTGCTTTCACATCGTTTGAGATCAGTCCTTATTTCAGACAATGCTTTCAACACTAAAAGGGTCATAAAAACAGACAGTTCCTGAAGAGCTTAGAAATAAAAATTGCTCGTCTCCCATCCTTCTCCCTCCCCCAAATTATTTAATAATGGAATGGGAAGCTTTCCCATAATCTTTCACTTGATTTTTGCTAATATGAACCTGTCAAAGATCGTGGCATTTCCTCACTGTGTGATGTGGAGCCAGCTGGAACCAAATAATCCACCCACATTTTCCATCATCTTTGTATCCTGATAGGAGCTTCTGCTCAGCAGAAATGAGAAAATACCTGTTGTTCCTTCCTTGCTGTCACAGTGGTCATGCTGGGGCAGTTTCCCACTAGGCTGAAGCGTTGCCAGATCTGAATAAATGTGACCAGACCAAAATTAATGGATTTTCTGCCTGGAATCCACACCCTACTCTTATGGCAGGTCAAGAGGAAAGTACTTTAAGAAATGACACTCTCCTTTCCACTCACTGCCCCAAAGAAATACTTTCAAGGATGAGTTAGGAACATTCCTCCTTTGGCTTGAAGATGCAGACAGAGATTTGGGTCTGTAAAAATGCCTCCCTTCATCCTTAGTCTTACTCCTACAGAAAGGAGAAATACCACTTTTATGTGAGCATGTAGACTTTCTTACCAGAGAACACAAGCAACTTCTATTCATTTGAATTGTAGTCTTCCTTGCTGAAGCACCTACAGGGGTGGGCAGCAGTGCAGAATACCGCCCCATGGTTTCAAGGCCTGATGGCTCTGCAGCTGGAGACAAGAATCTCTCCCATTTCATTTTCCGGTTTCCTGTTTCCAGAAGTCCCTTTTGGTCTGTATTGCATCTGTTTTAAGCATTAATGTTTTGCATGTAACATTTCTCAAAGTCTAATCCATTGCTATGGACCCACCTAGTGACGGCTTTATAGATTCTTTATATTCATAAAGGCATTTCACACTTATCTCTTCATTATTTTTGTTTGTTTTGTATTTTTTTGATGTTTGAAATGGATCACAGCAACCCAACTGAATGCTTTCTGCGAATGCTTCTTTTAGCTGTGTATTTAAACACAGAAGAAAAAAAAATAATAATTTTAAAAAAAGAAAAATAAAAGCTTATGTGGTGGTTACCTGCAAATAAGGGCTTATATGGAAGGAATATGGTCATGGAGATGACTTCAAGTATTACGGATGTATTTTGATCACCAGAAGTAAGAATTGTCTGTAGTCTAAATGTAAGGAAACTTTTAGCGACTGGTATGAAAATGGTCAGTATTAGCTTCCGGGTTAAAATGATGACACAAGACCTGTATATGTTGCTTATAGGGATCCTCTTCCATCTTGTAACTGACTCAGTGAACAAGGGAAGTTTGATGCTTCTCTATACATGCAAACTGTAAAGAAATGGGCAATATGCTATGGCTTTTAGTGATAATCTACTGCCTCATTGCTTTGTGCAGTGATCTGTGAGATTTTTGGATGGCCAGCAATGGCTCAGCAACATCTGACTCTTCAGCAACAGATGCTGAATATCTGAAAATCCTGGACAGGTGCTCCTGGTTTATGCAAAGAGTGACTATGTGCAGTCAGGCTAATGCAACAAAGATGCCTGGGATTCACTGTCCACATGATGTGGAATCCAGTTAAGCATATGTAACAAGTCTTTTGCCTTTGTACTGCCCATGTATGTGGGAGTGATTCTCCTTTCTGTTATTTCCCAGTTTGGGTTAACCTGTGAATCAGAATAGTCCAACAGACTGTTTCTAAGAAGATTGCTGACTGTAGTCCTCCCCACATTGTACTCACTGATTTATATTAATAACTGAATATTCACATATGAACAAACATTTTGTTACACAGATTCTGTGTATAGCAACCTTTAAAAATACAGTACTAAGAACTTGTCATTGAATATTCTGTATTTTAGGGATAGGTCATGTTATGGGAGCTTTTTGGGTATCAGGGAGAGTGGCAAGGAGACTGCATATATTTACCAATAATGAAAATAGTGTTCACAGCTAAAATTCTAATGCCAGCAAATATTTTATAAGGTTTATATATACATTTATTATTATTATTATATTAAAAAAAATCAATCTGTCAGGTTTAGGTTACTGTTGAAACTTTTCTGTCTTGGTTTCATGTGCTTTCTTTCTCAGCTAAGAAAATAGTGCAAGCATTTCACAAAACTCTGCAATGGGATTTGTAAACACAGGTCACTGGATCATTACTAAAAAATACTGTATTTCTCCTTATATGGGCTAGTCCAACCATGTGCAGAAATAATAACCAAATTATTTCCTTGCCATATTCTGTCACAGAAGATTTAAGAGGGAAATCTAACCCGTAGCCGTTCTTTTTCTATATTAAGCATTAGCTACTGTCACAGACAAAAGTGAAGGAAAAGGAGGTGCTACACCCATCAAATGAAGAGCAACAAAGTATCAGGTACAGTTGGATATACCAAAATGTGCTACTGAAAATTGATGGTTAGCTCAAATAGGGCTGCTAACTTAATATGTAGACTTTCCTTTAATATTGGCTTCTAAGCTGTAAAGTTGGAGAAAGCAATTTTTCTGCCTCTCTTTAATTGAACAGTAGAATTGACGCCGAGAATTAGTCTAATGAATTTTCTTTCCTTACTTGATAAATTGGTTGAAATAGTAATAAAAAATAAAATTAGGAGACATATAGATGAGTACTCTGGTACTATAGCTATCAGTCAGCATAGCTTTTGTAAAGAAAAATGATGTCTAATGATAATTCCTTGAGCTTGTCAACAAATAGTAGAAGACAGTCATTAGATTTTTTTGGCCTTTTAAAGCAAGTTTTTGAAAAAGATCTTCACAAGGGCTTATTGGAAAAGTGGTTGTGAGATAAGAGTTATTTTGAGAATTAGATAGTCCTGTAAAGGACAGAAGACAAAACTAAAAGTATATGATTGACCTTTGGTGTAGAAAAACACTACAGTGGGGGTACCCAAAATCTGAGTGCCCAAATCTGCCCAATCTGAGTACCCAAAGTCTGAGGCTGAACCATCAAGTCAGGGCTGTAGAAGATAGTAGAGGACTTCACAGGGACTACTTGCAGTGTAGGAAAATGGGCAGGCCGGCTACACAATTTAAGGCAGCCGGCAGCAGATGAGGGCTAGGAATGAGCTTCCCTCTCAGGTTACAGACCCCTTGTCCAGCCTGAGTCTGCCTTGCTTTGAAACATTGAGAACACAATATAGTGGGGAACTTTCTCCTGTTTTGAACCAGGCTGTAGTTTCTGTGCTTGAAGCAAAGTTCTTTAACTTCTGTGGTAATTTTTCTGAACTATCATTATAAGAAAATTTGCTCTATTAAACTATGTACATCTTTGTCTTGCAATTAAACACAAATCCCCAGTAATGTCATGGGCATTTTTTTAGTGGCCCAATGTGTCACAGCCCATAAATCACTCTAAAAGTTGTGACCTTTTCAGAAACTGTAGTCAAAAAGCTCCGTGTAGTTGCTTTTGTGCCAAAACCTGTCCCAACTGCATGTACCAGGTTAACTTTGACTACAGTATTCAGACCCCTCTGAGAAATTTATGGCAAAGTGAAAAAAGGCAAGTTACATGGACACACAAAAAAGTAGGTGTCTCCTGTCTCTTTTTATTTTCACGCAATTTGCACTCCTGGAGCCACCTGCTGCCATTTTATTGCTAGCTCAGAATTCATTAGAAACCAAGTTTCACCAGTGACATTCTCAGTCGTGAAATCTTTGCCCAGATTTGGAGCCACATTGCTCTCAAGAAAGGGCTGTGGCTACATGCAAATACTAGGAGAGGTGGTTGACAGGATGGATCAGATGGGGTCAAGTGCTAAAAAGGTATGTAAGAATGTGACTGTGTTTCTTGAAAGTGTTAAAAGAGTATCTGATACCTGATGTGATGGCATTCATTGTTTCTGCATTTTGATATTTCTCTGCATATGCCTAAAGCTGTTAACATGCAGAAGTTATCTAATTTATTTTATTTTATTTATTGGACAGGGGTCAGGCACTTTGTAAGTTATGGACTGCATTCTCAGTGAATCAAAATATTTAGGTTGCTTGCGAGGTTCAGTCCTTGGCATCATGTCACTAATTACTTTTGCACAACTCTGAAATAATGACAAAAGGAAAACGCATCAACAAAGAAAGAGAAATTAAACTTTGTAAAGCAAAACAAAAGCCCCATCAGAAACAGAAAGTGTTATTTAAGGGGAAAAGCGGGTGACCAAATGTGCAGTCTGGATTGAGTACAATGTTATATGGCAAGAGAAGAGACACTCAGCTTTGGATCTTCTCCAGGCAGAGAAAAATTTATGACGTAAGTTTACTGTGATAAACATTCCTGAGAAACTACTTTGTGTTTTAATCTTAATGAACATTTGTCTCAATCCAGTTGTCTTTTTTTCTTGTTGTTGGCTTTTTTTTTTTTACTATCTTCTTTCCAATTCTTTTATATTCTGAATATACTTCAGTGTCACCTGTTAAAGATCTGTCTTGCTTACAGGCTAATTGTTAGTAGGAGGTTATCCACCCTGTACCTGGATTGCATTAGGGCTTTTGAAGTGTCCCTAGATATTCAGATTTTCCCCACACTTACGCTTCAAAATACTGTAGCAGTACTTTCCCTGCTTTTTCAACAAGGTGCAGAAGTGTTCCCAGGGGCCCTCACCATGCTACCCCAGCAATGTTTCCAGCCTCTAGCTATCCCGTGTAAGGAGAGATCAGAAGCAAGAGTTAGCTTCTGATAGAACTGGCAATAACAACAAGCCATGGGGCTGTTTTATACTGCACTTATGTATTTGTTTCTCTGTGATAGTGGCTGAATTGGAGGCTGTGTGTTGGGAAGTAGGAGTTCAGCTTTTTGTTTCAATAGAACCAAATGGCATCACTTTTACTTTTACCCAAAAGTGGAAAATCACTCATAAAACTGCATCAGAGCTGCATTAAAATACATGAATGCATATAGTGTGCTTTTGTAGCTTTAGAAATGAAACATAACTCTACATACTCACTGACTGTTGTTTCAGTGTGCAAGGTGTAAGATAGCAACATATTTTATGACTCCTCTTACAGAGACGCATTTAATGTCATTAGAATCATTGCTTAATTTACAGTTTGATCTTCCCAGTGACATGTATAACAAGTTAAATATCAGTAGAGTGCATTTAATAAACACTAATTTGTAATAATCTTACCATAGAGTGTATATGTAGTGCAGGGAACTTGTGTGCATCGTACAGGAGAAAGGGAATGTACTTACAGCATCTATGCTTCAGCATCTATGCTTTTTGAAACATTTGCTATATAGTGGTTACATGAGTTCTTGTGATTATATGGATTAAGAAGGAATAAAATAGGCAAACAATTGACAGAATGCAAGAATTTTACCTTTTCTGTGTTTAATTACAATTACAGTCTAAATTCTAAACTGGTTTGGATAGGTTCCAGTACAGAGTGAATAGAAAATGGTAAAATTCTTTGGGATTATTTTATATTCTCTATTTTCTTTTAATCCAACTGAGTATCTAAAACCATGAACTGAGCCGTATGTGCTTGTGTTGTGGCCACCACAAATGACCTCAGGCTGTTTAGCTGAAGGTGACTGATAGCCCTGTGGTAAAAGTGTAATAAACGATCCTAATGGCACTAGAAGACAGCCACTTCTAGGGAGGAGAAGCAGACAGGAGATGTACCTGCGGGCTTGGAGAATTTTAATTGCAAACACGAGAGCAAACCTCAGGACCACAAGAGGAAGGCTGGAATGCTTTCACAAAGTACACAGGACTAGGCACAGTAGATTATTCCAAAAGAGCTTTGTGCATTCAACTGTATGATGCTTGTTTTATATCGGACAATCAATAGAAGCAAATCTGTTTAAACCCAGTGTCCTCAGTGCACAGGTTGGTAAGAGTAAGGCTGTAGGGGAAAGCACATTCAGACTTGAAATATGGAGACAAAATGTGATGACTACAGCCCTGTTCAGTGGATGAGTGTTTTTGTTGTTGTTGTTGTTTTTTAAAAAATAAAAAACATTATTATTGGGGGAGTGACAAGAGTGTTGTGATAAAACCTATAAGAAATATATCGAGAGAGACTCAGAAAGGCCCACTCAGTTGAGTGGAAAGATCTCAGTTTCATCATGCTTTGAATCATGCTCAACAATCACAATCTACTTTTATAAATAGATCAAAGTTGTGTTATTACGATACATAGGCTCAGAAGCTTATGTTTGGCTATAAAACTGAGGTTGCTTGTTCAAAAGAGACTCGATTTCTACCAGCTACTCCTCCACACACGCACCAGGGGAAAAGGGAGTCATTTCCGTTTGATGGGAGTTGGTTATCTGTATGAAACGAATTAAGTTCATCGTCCAGTATATTGTAGCAGGCATTTACATGTTCGTAACAGTCATTGCAAATGACACTGAGGAGGAACATTCCTGTTGGCATTGCCTTCCCAGAGGCTGGAGAACGGCTGGGCACTGGCGGCAAACAGGCCTGTCACTCAGAAAGAAATCATCCTGATTAGGATGGAGGCAGAGCACAGAGACTGCGCGTAAGGTGAGGCTGCAGTCTTCGATCAGGACGGCACATTGCATGCAAAATAGGCGTGCTTAAAAAAGAAGTTAGAAAAAAAAGACTGAAAGCAACAGGTTCTTATTTTAGTAACACTTTATGTTCAGAGCTTTAACGAGAAGCTGTGGATTTGAAACCTAGTTAGTTTCTTAAATCATTTCAAGCACAGTTCCTATCCATGGATATGCCCCTCTATTTTTGTGATTTTTTTTAACTGTTCTGTTTTTATTTTTTTTTTATCTATTTTTTGAACTGCTTCTGTGCAAGCCAAGATTAGTAAGACAGACAATAAAGAATGCTGTAGCTAACTGTCAGTACAGAGAAATAAAATAAGCTGTAACCAAAATAAAGGAACGTGGGGGGCAGGGTGTCAAGAACGTTTCCCCTCTCTACTTTCTCTCATTTATACAGTTTGAAGTTACATTTTGCCAAAATATTCATGTAATTTAATTTTACGTGTGTTTGCATATATTTTTATTTCTAAAAATTTAGTTATTTTGGGGTGTTAATTTTGAGGTTCCTTTACCCTGCCTGATATGCAGTGGACAGAATCAAAGAGTCCAGACATGATTTAAAAATAAAATAAAATATTAGGAACTTTATTGTAATATTTAGTGACCCTTAGGGAAATACGAATTGAAATTTTAGATGAAGGTTCAGATTTCTCCTTAAGGGTAGTGTCAGTTCTCTTTTACAGGGAGGGTTGCAGATGATAGGCCCCTATTAAAACTACAAATAAATAACTGATAAATGAGGGCTTCCCACTTGCAAATGAGAAGGTTTTACTTTTCCTCGAAGAAATTCAGTAAATTGAAAAACTCTAAATAGCACAGAAATTTCAGTCCTCCAGACCGCCTTCTCCTTCTCAGATTTTGCTATACTACATTCAGCGCTCAATTTTGCCAACACCAAACATGCCTGATGTGGCATTTACATTCTTTTAAAAAAAGCATAGATTAGTTATATTTCTAAGAGTTAACTTCTCCTCTTGACACATGTACTTAATTCCCATTAATGGAAATGGCAGCTAGGCATGCACACTGAAAGGAAAAATCTGTTCCGAAGCATATGATCCAAACTGCATTGTAGCTAAACATTTCCATACTCTGAAATAAGCACTCATTATTTGCAAGATATTCTTCATAGTCAATGCATGAACCCCACTCTATTCTCCCTTCACTCTATCTTAACCTGTTCCAAAACAGCCATTCTTAGAAATTTTAAAGATTTGTTCGTAGTGCTGTAGTTGCTTTGGATATATGCCTAAAAAAGAAAATCCATGTAAGGATCTTCAGAGTTTTGCATATTTTCTGTGAGAACTTTCCAGTAAATCATTCTGTGGAACATCTTACATTTCCTTGGACCTTGTAGGTCTCTATTATTAAAACCTACAGTGGAAACAACAAAAGCCCTTTTTTTTCCAGCACTTCCTTTACTTATTATATTGCAGCAGCTGCCAAAGGGACTAGGCTGAAGTGTTATCATTTGATAATTAAAAATAATAATAATAAAATTACTTAGTTGAAGGTTTTCTTTCTGCCCATATGCTTATATAAAGACCTGTGGATTCTATCTACACAATATTCCAGAGTTACGGTATTTCTAACTTGAGCTGGGTGGATAATTGATTTTTTTGCTTCACCTCTTGAACTGGAGAACCACAATAGCAACAAAAATTCAGTTAAGCACAAAAATTCAGATGAGAGTTTATAATTTGTTCCCCTCACCTAAATGAAAATCAGAGCTTTTTTGTTTAGTTCAACCCAAATTGCCCTGTTTTACCTGAACTTTTTTGTTTTGGACACCGCTTAAAGGAAGCAAAGCAAGAGAAATGCAGGTTTGCCAAACAAACGGAAGGGCTGAGGAGAGAGGTTTCACTTTTCTCCTCGTTTCGAGGTATTTGGGCTTGCAGCCTGAATTGTAGGCTTGTGAAGAGAATTGAACAAGATCTCCAGCATTGCAAATGGGCCTTTTAACTATGACTTGCTGAGTAAAAAAGGGCCATTGGGACTTGATATTACTGGTGAAAAGTTTTGGGACAAGGTAAAACTTTGTATGTCAAAAATTGGACAGTTGCATTTTCTTATCTCTCAGTTTGTGGTTATTTATCCAAATTCCTTGTTTTCTTTTCAATTTTTGATATGACGGCAGCTTTTGTTATATGTCCTGACAATTTCTAAAAAGCAAGTCTCTAAGATGACACAATTTGAAGAAAGTTTTCAAAGATTCCCTCAAAGCATTTGTTGAGCTCACTTTTTCTCCTTATTGCCATTGCAGCTGAACTTAGTATGAGAACATAATTTTATAGATAAGTCTGGACTGTTAATAATACAATGAAATAAATACAATAATAGAATATTAATACAGTAATAACAGTAACACTTTTTCTCCTTTTTGGTCCCAACTCTGTTTCCTACCACTGAGCTGGGAGCTCAGAAAATATGAGGTGAAGGAAGGACAAGCTGGAGACGGGTACCTTAGCAGAAAATACAGTGGGGTAAGGATAAGTGTTGTAAACTAGGGTAAGGGAAAAGCAGGGCTCATGTCAGAAACGTTCAGATGAATGATCTCCACTTCCTTTCTTTCTTCCACTTCCTCTCTCCTTCTCAGCTCTCCCTCTTGCTCATTTGTTTTCTCCCCCAACATTTCTTTGTTGGTGGGTTGCTTCGTTTTTTCCCTTTTATTATGGTTCTTGGTCCTGGTCTAGCCAATGTCCTGTTCCCTAATTCCTGGTGTCAATGGTGATTGCTCTGGTTTGTAATCAGAGTAGCAGAGAGCTGACCAAGGAGCTGGTCATAACACAAACTCAGAGGAGTATGAAAACGCTTAAATAAAAAATGCTACAGGGAGGGGTAAATATACCTGAACAGAGGGCAAACGTGGTAGAAGGAGGGCAGTTGTGGAGTTGAAGGGATATGAGGTTAGAGAGCTGAGTGGAGCTACCATGCAGTCAAAATGTGATAGTCCTATTCTGCCAGAACTTTTGCAGATCCTTTGAATAAAAGGTCGCCTTCATTTTCCTCCAGCTGGGGCTTCTGACTGGCTTATCTCTGCAAACTGCTCCCAAGGCCAAGTGTGAGAAAAAAGGGGGAAGCAAAGCAAGGAGTGGCAGAGAAGGACCAGCATCTAGAGAGGGGCAATTGAAGGGAAAATGAAAAGCCAAGGGGACTCACAAACATGAATACGGGGATGAAGTATGTTTTAGCTGCATGTAAAAATCACGGCTTTGTGGGAAAAGCAGGTGAAATACCCAACATGTTTCAGCAGCGCAAGGATTGTTGTCGACTGTGAGGCACATGGATCTTTATTCTCATCCTTTTGCTGCAGTTGGCTAACTGTGTCAGCTCGGGCAAGCGACTAAGCCTGTCTGCATCTCAGTTTCCCTATTTGAGGTCAAATTCTCCTACTAAGTAGCCTCCTACTCCACACAGAGATTTGCTGATTTGAATGGAGCCCCCGTGGAGTGAGATACTTTTCAATACAAATAAAGTTTTGGAATCAGTCCTAATTATATTTATTACCTGCAGAGGAGTAATGTGAGACGTAACGTGGTTTGAGACGCTCAGATGAAAGGGAAAGTATTTGGAATTGTTCTTTTTAATCATCTGCTGCCTTTTCAGCGTCTACCTCACAGCTGTCCTAAAAGGGCTAGCTACTAAATAACAAATAAAAAATCCTTGTATGTGGTAACGAGGTTTGTCAGGCTCCTGTGAACGAACCTCTGTGGAAAATATTATTTGCCAGGGGCTACCGAAGGAAGTCAGCTTACCCTGCCCCGCAGCGAGGAGCCATTAGATCTCCCTCGTGCCAGAATTTGACAGATCCTCTGTGACTCCGCTCCGAGCGCCGTGGTGTAAGGCAGACTCTGGTACGAACTGCCGCGAAGGCGCCTCCGCAAACTCAGCTCCAGCACTCCGCTTCCTGAGCGGCACGATGCTCTGTGGGGACGGCACGATGCGCCACGGGGACGACGGGCACGAGCTGACGGTGGCTGTGCTGCTCATGGCCAAAATGATCGTTCCGGGCTCGTAGCCGATAGCGCCTTGTGCCAGCCCTGGGCTGCCTGGCCCCTGCCTCAGCCTGCTGGTTTAGAGCATTTACACCGTGGGGAAATAGGATCGTGTTAAGCGGCGTGGCTGTTGGATATTAATAAAAATAATAAGCTTTTCTTTGGGGGGTTTCTTGAAGCCGGTGGGCATGAAAATATCGAACGTTTTAGGGCCGCTGTGTGGGAATGCGCGCGTACACTTGTGCGTGTTGCAGAAAGTAGAGTTGCTCTCGCCGTGTCACTGGGAGGTAGGGAAGAGAGGGGGCAGCGGACCTAATCAAACTGATGTGGGGTCAGAACCTCGTGGTTTTTAAAGGCCCTTAATGTTGTCCAGCTGCAAATTAAAGCAGGAAGAGAGAAAGGAATTAGGGTTGGGGAACTGGAAAGAATGGAGTATAGATCTGTGGTCGCGTGTGGGTGTGTGTGCATGTGTGCGTTAAAGAACAGGGAGACCAGTTTGTTACAGTTCGTTTTTTTTTTGTTTTTTGTTTTTTTTTCCCTTTTTTTCCTTATCCCTCCTTCACTCCCCCCAGTTCTGGGAGCTCGGTGCCAGGCAGACCGCTGGCCGGGCAAGGCACCCAGCTCTGCTCCAGGGGGCTGCAAGGGGAATTTCCTCGGGGCATCACCTGCAGCCCCCAGATCCTCACCTGGCCGCGGCAGCCGGGCAGGGGGACCGGGGGGGCTCGGAGGAGAGGGGTGTGCTGGGGGCCTTGGGGGGAGAAAGCTGCCCCCCCCCAGCACCAGGAGTCCCGGCAGGAGGAAGGGGAGGCGGTGGTGGTCGTCGTTCGTGCTGGCGGTGCTGGCGTGCTGGCGTGCGGGGCCGGTTGATGGAGTTTGGAGCCGAGGAAACTTTGGTGGCGTTGCCAGGCCGGTTCACAGCACTTTGTGGATAGCAAGAGCTAACAGTGAGACCGACAGAGTGAGTGACAAGTTGTTTACAGGTTTCCTTGAAGGGGCCTCTGCTATATTTCAATCTGTCAAAGTTGCTTTTCTTCCCTCAGAACAATGCCTGATTGTTGTGTTGTGTGTTTTTTTTTTCTTCTTTCCCCTCCCCAAAGAGAGAGAAAGAGGGAGAGAAAGAGAGAGACTAGGGACGGAGGGGGGGAGAAAGGAATGAAAATTCTTCGGAGTACAAATGCCTTTGGTAACATTTTTATGTGTCTAATCTTTTCTCCCCTATTTCAACCCGCGCAGAGTTGATAACTGTTTCAATTTAATCAGTCTGCTCTTGTTTTATCTTCTTTCTCCGCTGATCTTCCCCAGAGCAGGGGATTTGCTCCCGGTTCACCGCTTTAGGTGGATTGCCGGGCTTTTATTTTTGTTTTTGCCGCTCTCCCCCCCCCCCGTTTTTTTTCCCCGATTTATTTTACAATTTTTTCTCACCCCCCAACCCCCTCACCCCAAAACCCGCTCCCCCCACCCCGCCCCGCTCCCCCATCCCGTTCCCCCAGCCGCCTTCCCCGGCGGGGACCGGACCCCCGGGGGGGACTGGGGGGGGACACCGGGGGGGGGACACGGAGGGGGGGGTCTCGTCTGCGGCGAGGCGCGGCCCCTTTAAGAGCCTGGTCAAGGAGCCCTCGCTCAGAGCGAGCGCGCCGGGAGGGAGGGAGGGAGGAGGGAGGGAGGGAGAGAAAATCCATCGGTGTGGAGGGCTCGGGCTCACTTGACAGGTTCAGTCGGAGGCGACCGTAGGTGGCTGCTGTGACAAAGGGAAACTGCGCTTTTCCAGCATGCTCACTGACCCTGATTTACCTCAGGAGTTTGAAAGGTGAGGCGAGTTGGCGGGGCGGAGGGGGGGGGGCTGGGGAAGGAAGGGGGGGCGCTGCGATTCGGGTTGGGGGGGGGGGCTCTTATTATTTTTTTTTTAATTATTATTATTATTATCATCCCCCCTTCTTTATTGCGCGTTTCTCCGGCGCGCTTCCCGGTCGCTCTCCCCGCGCCCCGCCGCGCGTCTCCGCTGCCCTGCGGCGCGGCCGCGGGGCGCAAGTCGGGCGCAAGCTGCCCCCCCCCCCTTTCCCCCTTTTCCCCCCCCAAAAAAAAAGCAGCGTGCAAACCGCGTGTCCGCTGGGCGGGGGGGCGGGGCGGCAGCACCCCCCCCCCTTTCCCCCAGCACCGGGGCTGCCCCGGGGTGCGCGGCGGCGGGGGACTGCGGGAGGGAGGGAGGGAGGGAGGGAGGGGAGGGGAAGGGAAGGGAGGGGAAGGGCAGGGAAGAGAGGGGAAGAAAAGGGAAGGGGGGGCCCGCTTCGCCGCGCCCTCCCGGGAAAGTTTGGCGGCCGCCCGGCGGAGCGCACGCCCTTTTGTTGCTCGGCCGGCAGCGCGGCTCCGCCGGGCACCGCGGGGCCGCCGAGCGGGGAAAGTCCGGCGGGACCCCCGCAGCTGCCCCACGGGCCCCCCGAGCCCCCCGAGCCTCCCGCTGCACCCCCGCAGCCGGCGGCCGGGGCTTCCCCCCCCGCCGCCCGCCCCGCCGGGGGTCCCGGGGCCGGCCGCCGCCGGCCGCTCCAACTTGTGCGGGGGTAAAGGAGGGCGGGATGCGCTGCCCAGGCTTCTCTTCTTCTTCTTGTTCTTCTTCTTCTTGTTCTTCTTCTTCTTGTTCTTCTTCTTCTTGTTCTTCTTCTTGTTCTTTTTTTTTTTTTTCTTCCCCTCTCCCTCCTTCATCTCCGTGAAAGCTACCTCCTGTATAAACATTTGGTTGTATCCGACTATGCAATGCAAGCTAGGTGCTAGACCAGCTGGTTAAAAATATGCTAAGTCAAGCTGTTCATCGCTCAAACCTCCCGAATTGGGTAGTAAAGGCACAGAAAAGAAGGCAAGATAAAAACACTTTAAGTGGGCTGAGGAACATGCGTGCACGGAAAGGACGGGATGGAGCGCTTGAATTAAGAGATCGGAGAAAAATAAAATCGGGAAACGCAGAAAAGAACTATTTTAACGCTTTCGACCCTCTTTCTGCAACCAGAACACTTCCGTGCTAGAAAGTGGAATTGGTGTTGCTGCGCTGCTCCAAGGGCTCCCTTAATACAATTAATTTTCCAGACTTGCTTGGGCTATTCGGCGTTTTCCTCTGGTTTGTTATTATTATGGTAATAGGAAAAGATGGTTTTGTTCACGTGCATTGCATCAACTTAGTTCAACTACCTGGGGAAACTGGTACTGTTTCTGGTGTCGAATCTGGTGTAGCATCACAGCAACGCGCTTGTCTCACTCGTGCAATTAGTAGACCAAAGTATTTCATCTGCATCACTAAGATCATATGTAGAAATTTATAAGGAAGCGGTTTAGATTATTCTTTGAACTTTGTGATGAACAGCATGCTTATAAAGCCTGCAAAGCAGAATGAAGTCCTTTCATTTTCTGATTGCTGGACTTTTTTTTTTTCCTCTGAAGTCTCTCTGCATCGTATATATTTATCTAAATTTTATATACAAACAAATCCTTTTGGACAAAACATCTTCTGCAGAAATAAAGCAAGCTTCTCTGCTCTTTATTTCTAGGCATACGATTCATTTTCAGGGATCCCAGCTTTGCTCTTGTAAACATTCTAGTTAAATAATCAATAAACTGCTCTCCTTTTGCTATGCAGATAATAGCAAGCGGTAGAAATGGGAAGCAATAAAAACGAACCTCGGGACATACAATTTATTTATTTATTTATTTATTTATTTTACAATTTTCCCCCTGCAGTTGAAATTGGTAATACAAACCAATATCTCTGTTAATCATTACCATTTGTTTACATTGCGTGTGTTTGACTATAGTTACACACATATACGCAGAGTAGATACTGTCCGTGTAATATATGTGTATTTATCAGAAAACAGCCATGAGGACGCACTGTCGCTCACACACAGATACACAGACACACACGCTCACGGGGTTCACGTGTGTACATACGCACGATGTATGAGGATTGGGTTTTAGACGTTCGTAGCAGGTTATTTGCCCAGATCTGCAGCAGGCGCTGTTCTTGGAGCACATTTCTGCAGTCGCTGGGGTCCCACATGTCCTATCTGCATGACTGACTTCGGTTGTGCTGCTGCTGCCCGTCTCCCACTGTCCCCTTTTAAACTCGAACAGCGAATTGCAAGGAGGTAAAGATTTGTCAGGCAGAGTTGTTTGCAGTTCAGATTTCTGAGTGCCTGTATCTCGGAAGGTTGTTCTGCTTTCCCTGTTGTCTCTTCCGTGATGTGTCAGTGTATCCTGGTAAAGTTTCTGGACTGCTTGCAGTCTGAGGCACCCCAACTCGAGAGATCTGAATCAAGGGGGCTTCTCTCGCGTCTGTGGTCATTATCACGGGCATCTGTGGTACGCGCTTGGAATGAAAATAATCCTGAGTGTCAGACGAATAAACATTCATTAATTCGTTCAGCATCAGTAGTAAATTGCACTAGATTTTGTGAATTGGCATGTATAATTAATTACCGTACCAAAAATGTGAGGGCTTTCGTGCTTTCCCGAGAAGTTACTTGCACTTCTTTCTTTCTGTTTGTGGCAGTTCCGTTGCTTGATAGAGAGGAGCATCACAATGCGTATGCTGAGGGGGATGATGTTTGCAGAAAAGTAGTAGGAAGAAATTATAACTGGAATCTGCTCTGTTTATTACAGAGGGCAAGGTTAACTTCTGGGATGTACTTTGTGATGTACCTGTGGCACTCTGAATTGGCTTTATAGGTCTCAAAAATGATAACTTTTCTTTTGCCTTTTTTTCTCTTTTTTAAGTTTAAGATGAGTTATCATGCTTAAATATATCAGGCATGGCTGCAACAGAAAGAAAGTTTACTTTGAGGAAAAGGTAGAGATAATGCAGCCAGAACCATCATGGACAGCTGTGAAATTTACCAAATGATAAGATCTCAAAAATGCCCAACATAAAGTTTTAATGTCTTAATAAAATCTGGTAAATGAAAAATAGATAAAGTGACTGCTTAACAATGTCCCTAGTGTATGGAATGTTCTTAAACCCAAATTAATTACTGCATATTTACATTTCTCTGTAGACTGAGAGAGAGGCTATGCTAGGCACCAGGACAAAGTGGCATCCTTTCTCTTTCTCTTTTGCATTCTTTTCTGTTTCCTTTTTTTTTTTTTTTTTTGAATATGCCAATTCAAGGTAAAGAAGTATGCGGTGTTCATGGAAGAAAGAAGGTTAGCTTAGTGCTTCCACAGGAAAAAAGGAAGAGCTAGAAAAGACAAAAGGCGTGGATGGGAGCAGTGGGGATGGGGACAGCAGAACAAGTTTAGCATTGACAGTCACCATTTCTGTGCCCTGGAAACATTCCGTGCGCTAGTGAATAGCGTGTAGAGAGGAGAGGCTCAAAGATGTAAAGCAAGCCTCTGCTGGGAGGAGAAAAATATACTTAGCTGCTTCACTGCTGCACTGCACGAGTCATTTCAGACTCCCACTGAATTTATTTTGGGGTTGTACCAACACTGTCAAATGGAGAAATCATTTTCCTAAAAGGAAACTTTGCGTATTCCTAAGTGCTTTTCTTAGCTAAAGTTACCCTAAAAGCTTTCTTCTTCTACTGCGTTTGCTGGGAATTTTTTGGAGAAAGAATAATGCCTTTCTATCAACCGGCTTGCTCAGAATGATGTCCCACTCTCCTAAAATCTACCTGTAGAAGTGAGAGCGATTATTCCTTCATTTAAAGTAAGACAACGAGATTTCTTTAATACTGGGCTGAATAGCATTTGCCTTCCACGGAGATGCTTTCAGAAAATGACTTTATTGCTTGTGTATTTAGGTCTAGGGGTTTGGGATCTGAAGCACGAATGCAGTGCCAGTTAAAAGTTTCAGACGGTTGTTCTTTGCCGTGACAAAAATCGACACGATTTTATTTCTCTGAGATGAGTCTGAAGGAATCAATTCGCAGGCTACTCATTAATGTCCTGTGTGTGCTAATTTCATTTGTGGTGCTTATGCTTATCGAGGAAGAAGTTGACTGTTACAGATTATAGATTTTAATGAACATCTCAATAATTTACCAGTTGCTGCATTTGTGAACTAGACTTGGAACGCAAAGAAAGCGCAGATGAGAGAAGTGATGAGTGACACACCAGCCTGCACAATCCCACTGTTGTATTCACTGCATTTGAATCAAATCGGGAGTTTGGCATTACTAATTCTGGGTGGCTGGCTCATCGTATGCATTCAAGGAGTTAATTAAAACACACACAAACACATACACACACTCTCCCACCAAGCATCTTGCGATGTTTATGTGCATAGTGTGTTTGATTGGTACCTTTAGATAGGAGAGGAATTGTTTTTCCTTCTCTTGCTGTCCAGAGATCTTAAATACATAACTAGTTTACAAAATATTTACTACTTCTCGGGGAGCTTTTAATGAGCATTTATGGCTTTACCGTTTGAGAGGCACATAGTATCCGGCTGAGTTACTTTAATGTGAAGTTCCCTGATGATAGGATAGGCATTCACATCCGTGTAATGCGATGTATCAGTAGCTGTGTTTAAAAATATATATAATATTTATACAGGAGAAGGAGTATCTCCCAAGGTAGATTTACAGTTTCCTTGCATGCTTTCATACTGTACTTTAAAATAATCTCTTAATGTTGAAGTTTACATGTCAGCTACCTCTGCCTTCGCAACTTTTGCAGAAGTGAGTTTGATATCCTCTTGGCTTTGTTTTTTTTTTTTATGAATTTCTTGCTCTGGCCTGGTTTAAGTATAATTAACTTTTAAGTGGAGGGGGAAAATATTGTCCCGTTGTACCTGCGCGCACTGGAAACATTCAGTGCCTGTGAGTTCTGCTGCAGTGGTCAAGAGGAAAGGAGTGCTCGCAGCAGTTAATCCATAGCTGTGGTACGGCTCTGCTGATGGCAAAGAGCGGGCTTAACAAGGAGCACCCTTAGAAGCGAAGTGCTTTTCCTTTTGAAAATATTCGTGAATTTTTATCTCTTGGAACACGCACCAAGTCTCCGGTACTTCTTACAAGCGGAAAAAATCACGTCTTATTTGAATACCTTGAAAGTTACACCGCAAGCTAAGCAGATCCCGGCCACGTCCTTGCAGCACCTCTGCCAGTTGAAGTTACTTGGAGGACTTGGGAGCCCACTGGCATTTCTCTGCCTGGCCTTGGGCAGCGGGCATCCCCCAGCCCACAGGGCGGCCTGGCCCTGGGACGCTTCTCCATGCTCTGTCGGGCCCAGACAGCTGCCAGCGGGGCACCCCAGGGTGAGGAGTCCCACGGGGCCACCCCAGGGCCTGGGTCTGTCCCTGAGGCCGAGCCCGGTGTAGAGGAGGTCTCTGAAGCACCGTGGTGTCGCGGGGTCGTGCATCTGGAAAGACTGGAGGAAGTGGGTGGGGACTGGGAAAGCAGCTCCCTGCATTGCTCCTGCACCTAGTGTTTTCTTTTGTTTGTTTTTGTTTTTTTTTTTAGGATGGGTGCAGTGTTTGTTTGTTCTTAGCAGAAAAAGAAAGTGAGGAGGCACAGAGCTGGATTTTGGTCGCAGGAACCGCCAGGTGTTACTGTGCAGCTGAGGAGTGAGCGAGGTGGTGCCCATGCTGTGGTGTGCTTGCGGGGGTGGCTTAGCTGGCTAGTCTTAAGGACACTTCTGAACGTTGTCCTACACCCCGTTTGGGTCTGTCAAGGTACTTCTCTTCGAATTGTCTGTCTGTCACTTTAAGAAAAAAAATTTTGTTCAACGTGATGGTGCGATTTTTGACTTGTAGAACATAGACAGTTGAAGTGAAAATGAGAGAAAGCTTGGGGCTCGCTTTGAAAGTTTGAGATTGGAGTTGACCTTGTTTCCCTTAAAAGTGCTGGGGGATTAATCAGGTAACATTTCTCAGTCATTCTGTACGTAAATATAAAGGCTATACTGTAATTATGTTTGTTATTTTTAAAATTGATGTTTGATATAATAGATTGCCTTTTTATACATTTTTTTTTGAAAGACCAAGCATGGAAATTCATATCAGCAATTGCTTTTTGACATCTATAATAATTTTATTTTATTTCTGCTTTACTGTATACTTCTGTTGTGTTTTCTCAAGTTCATGTTGACAAACTTAATTGCTTTTTTTTTGGCTTTTTTTTTTTTCCATAGAATGTGGGTGTCTATGTGCTATTCAATCTCAATATATCATAAAACATTACCTTAGTGCTAACTTTTCAGTGTGGTTTTATTTTAGTCTTATTAATGCATATTTGTTTCTGTTTTACTAATCTTAGCATAATCCCATTACTTTTGGGGCAAAAACATAAGCAGAATGAATAGACATTGAATTTTCATGCCAGAAGAACCAGAGTTCTTTTCAGCAGTGAGGAACTCTGTGTGGGGGAAATGTGTTATTTTTGCATAGTTAAGACCATTGTCTTCATCTCCTGTACTTCACGAACCTTTGTAGCTCGGGAGAAAAGAGAACAAGGAATGTAGTTTATGTAAAGAGAAACTCATACAATTTGTCATCCTCTTGGTTTCTTTGGTGCTGAGCTTGTTGTTTTCTTGATTTTAAGAATGTGGGAGTGAAAAAAATGTCCCATATTTCATTCATTCATCTCACAGGTTGGGCATGGGCAACGATAATCAGTCTGACGGTGAGCTGGAGCTACTTGCAAACTCAACAGATAGCATAAGACCAAGAGTAAGGAAAATGTTAGTGGCTCTGAACAATTCAGAATTTTGTTCTTACTTTCTTAGCATGGTTAATTGGAAAGATTTCACCAAACTTCTTCAGCCAATTAAAAGTGTGAGCCTAGAAAAACACAAGAATGAGTGTGCATGCAAGCAGACACATTCCTGTTTGTTCTCTGTAGTTTGCAGTGTCCTGTTACTGGATTGCATTAAGCTGTTATCTGCCGTTTGCTGAGAGTCTCAAAGAGGCTGTACTTTCGTTGAATGGGATGTGACTAAAATTCATCGCAGCCCGAAAGACCTAAATGCAATTTTGCATACAGTTTTTATAATGCAGACAATTTAGAGGTATTTCTTGTTTTAAACAAGAGAAAGTTTAATGGCGAGCACGAAGCATCCAGTGTCCTTTCACCGCTGGAGGCAGCCTGCCTGCGTTAGGGTTGGGGCGCTTTGGTGGAGCTCTTTGCTGGGAGGGGGCACTGGCTTGCCGTAGTGCTGCCCATGCTGCATTTGACTGTGGAGAAGCTTATGGTTTCCAGAGAAATTCCCTTAGCGGCCTCACTGCAGTCACTTTTTGAAACAAGACTTGGAAGCATTTTCTCCAAAGCTTTAGTCAGGTTTTTATTCACAGGGCTTTCTCCCTAAATTTTGATGCTGTGGCCTCACTGGGGCAGAGGCATTTTTGGATAGAAATGAGATGTGTGGGAAGGTTGATAAGGGCGGAGGGAAGGATGTTCTTACCCGTTTGGCATGTCTATTAACAAACTGGGTCATTTTGTTGTGTTGTATTTACATGACTTGTTCCTGTGCTGGTGTGAAATGTGAATCACCAAAAAATTATTATTATTAAAAAAAAAAAAAAAAAAAAGCTAAATGAAACAAAACTGAAATAGAACTAAAAAGCTAAATGAAATCAAGTGAAAACAGAGCATGCAACATAATTCTTTTGGTACAGTTTCATTCTGCAGTTGCTGAGTAAAGCCAAATAGATTTCTTTTCCACTTCCATTAAAAATATTCAAGCTTTTGTGAGTTTGAAGTGCACAGAGACACAGAAAATAGAGTTGTATTTTCAGATTCTGCCTTTGGTTTGTCTTTTGCTCATACTTTTTTGAGATTTAAGTAGATATTTATGGGCAGTGTATTGTAAAGGTGGCTATTGACTCATCTTTGTTGAAATCATATGAACATAGAGTTCATTCTGCTTTTGCAACTGAGATGGGAATGCAGCAGAATTTCTCAGTGGAAGACTCTCGTCCTTTGCTTATGCTTTGTAAGTTCTGCTCAGATTTGATCTCCTTGCCTAAACTTTGAAACTAATTGTGTGACTCAGTAAAACAGTAGGCTGTGGTGCTTGTGTGAAATACCATGCAAAGTTGGAGAAAAATACTGTATTGCTCTCAAGTATGCCATGCATTTCTTTTATAGATAATCTGCATGTGTATTAGTGTCATTGATTTAGTGTGTTTTAGTAGAGTACAGGCATCCTGAATTAGGAACCCATTATGCTCGTCACTGTACAAACACAAAAAAGAAGGTTTCTTTCCATTCCACAGAGCAGCCTTTGTGCTTGGAGCTTAGACTAATATCAATGTGTCTTTGTATGGGAAAAATTCAGAAGCAGAGAGTAGGTAAGAGATCCCTAGCATGGTTCATGAATGAGATTTCAGTCCTGAAACTGTGCTTTTAGAGTTTTTAAATCGAGTAATACATGCGCATGTGTGTTCTATCTCTGTGTATTTTTTACACATATATATGTAGAAGTTGCTTTACTGCTAGAAGTACAGATATTGTTAATCATACTTCCTCTAATGTCTTCTGATTGGGAATCCAGAGCGTTTGGAAAGCATTAATATACAAATCAGGAAGATTTCTGTGCTCTTCCAATTGGGAAGCAAGATTAGCCTCAACCTGTAGATGAGAAAACTGAGGGACAGTGTCACAAAATTGTTTGCATGGATGGGTTTAAAAACTAGAGATATTGACTGCTAGTCCTGTTTTTTGACCTCTAAACCATCCTTTTCCATCTTGAGCTCCATAGAACTGCAAATTACAGACTTCTGTCTGCCCAATTATAATTCCTAAAGGTCTCCTTCTAACAAGATGAAAATGTAAGATTGGAATTACTTAAATATGTAAAACAGGGACTTTGGAGTATAAATAACAGTATAAAGTACAGAAATATTTACTGCCTGGGCCGTGCTGGTGAGGGCTGGCAGGGAATACCGTCTCCAGCCCTGCCAGTTGTTGGAGCGTGAACTCCCTACCTGGAGGCCACTGGGGAGAACTGAGGTTAGATGGCAGCGGCTAGGCAGCCGATTGAAAGACGGTGTGTGTAACCAAGAGTCCAGAAAGGGTTTCATCCTGGAGAACAGTTAACATCTTCAGCCATATGTACAAGAGCTGTCAGATGTTTTATAACGTAAGGACCAGGCACTGGGGGAGTCCAGGAAAAAATTCTTCACATGGAGAGTATTAATGTGAGGAACAGACTCTACCGAATGCAGCGGTGCAGGCAGCCGCAGCGAGCAAACCAACTAGCTTAAAAGCAAAAAGCATGGTACAGAACACAAAACGCATGGTGATTCCTACCCGTGTTCCTGACATCTGTTTTTTAAATGTGCGACAGAGATCCAAAATGAATGAAATGAGACAAGCTTATTAAGAGGAAGGAATTATTTTGTTATTCATATTAAAAGTTCTCCTAATCCATTTCGGTATTTTTTTCTGTTTCCAACTGCATGCTCAGTAAGAGTTGAGCTGAATCGGTGGGCTCTGCAGGTAGGTTTAGATCCGGCCTCTGTGTTGTGTCTCTTACCCATTTTCTCAACAGAGTGTAGTATAAAGTAAGGAGTCCTAAGTGGATTTGATCTGTGTAGCTTATGAATATTATGACTGAGCTATTAAGTTATTTTCTTTGATAAGCTTTTTAAGAGGGAGACTACTTTCAAGATAATGGATTATAATCAGGCATGTGCCATAGTATTTTAGTAGTAGTTATTCAGCAGTGTGTTCACAACAACCTATTTTGTGATAGGGCCAGCCAAGGCATCATTTTAAAAGGTGGCTATTCACACCGAGTGTTTGGTCTCGCTGGCACTGAAGTTCAGTGTCAGGTCCTAAAAGTGTAAGCCTAATTAATTAATGTTCTGCTCAACTCTGTGAAAAAGGCTGGTGTTTTTCACCTTGGTAAACCAGGATGGCACGAAGTGGTGGCTAGTGAGAAGACTGTGGAGCAGAATCCTGACTTTCTGTAACGTGCAGCTAACTTGCATTGGTTGCAATGCAGCCAGAATTTCTAAAGCACTTGTAGAGGCTTCTGCAGGCTTCTGCAGATCTGTAGATTTCGGAAGTTCTGTATGAGCGTGCTTTAAAGACATGTTAACTAAGTACTCCTCCTAAACAACATTGTGTCTCTGGCAGATTAGAGCCATCAGCCTGGTGGTGATGAAAATTCACCTGAATTCTGCCAGAGCTAACATCTGGGTCTTAGTGGACTTGGCACTGTACGCAAAATTAATCTTTGTTTTGAAACTGTGTTTTCTAAGGTAGTAACTCCCGGTTGTGGCCACCACAGTCTGAAGCGAGACCGCTACACAAAAAATGCAGTCTACCAAATATACTTGTGTTTGATAACCTTGGTTGTCAAAACTGTGACCTCTGTTAATTAGTCACCAGGCAAATTATTGTCTGCAGCTCCCAGACTCCATGAGAACCCCCGGCAGGTAGCAGAACCCCATACTGGTGAGTATTTCTGGATTTGCTCTTTGTGGCAATAAGCAGCCTATTGACAAACAACGTGAGAGGGATACCCAAAATGGAGGTGACGTGCTCCGGGTTATCGAGCATAACAGCAGCAGATACATCAGCGATTCTTGGAGGGCTAGCTGCCCTTGTCTGGAGCAGACCCCTGCAGAACAGCATAGCCTATTGTATATTTCTGTATTAGATCAAATAAACCCAATAAAGCATATTATTTAATCAATGGTCATCAAATAAGAAGGGCAGAGCCTTATTACTGCAATAATTTATAGAATTTCCTTCTCGGCATTTATTAGAAAGGTGAAAACAAGATGAGTGAAGTTGCCGTTGTTATAGTGGGGTAGAGTCTGCTATGGAAGCCTGTATTTTTAAAAGCAGCTCTAAAAAATAGAGCATAATAAAAGTTAGAAAATTATTAAAAAAAAAAAAAAGGAAGATAAATAAAATAGCTTTTTACATACATATGCAGTCTATTGAAAGGCCATCCAAAGCACTGATACCAATTTAAGAAGATGATCTTTTGCCTTAATTATACATCTGGGAGATATTAGTTGAACATTTTGTGGAGAACTGCGAATACCTTAGTTGCCAGTTGTCTAAAATGCTGCTAATGATTGCTTCAGTGCCAGTGTTTTGATGGCTAGAACCTAGGCCTGAATATGAATACAAAGAACTCAATCTGAAAAAAAAAAAAAAAAAGCATGTGCACACACTTTTTATAAAAACAGATTTCAACCATCTGCTTGGCACTTAGCTTTGCGACTATAGGCTCTGATATGAAAGGGAGCACTGTCCAGGTTATGAATGGTATCACTTTTATTGGTACCTTAGAAAAATCATAGTGTTTTCAGAAAGCTGGTGTATCCAATGGTTTTCTTCAGCAGAATAATGAAAACAACTGCCTCAGCCAAAATTTTGTTCCTTCCATCGTTCCTCTGACGGCGGTGTCTCCTTAACCTTGCTAAAGGGATTTTGTGGTGGAGAAAACTTTCTGTTCTGCACCTCAGCATTTCCAAATGTATCAGAGGAGTTTAGATGAGTGGCCCTTGGAGCTGACACCCCAGATGGTTTATGACACAAAGCACTGTTTGCTTAGGAATACGTTGTATGGCAGAGTCTGTTGCCCAAGCACTGCAGAGCGTGTCAAATCAGCATGGAAGTTAATGGACCAAAAGCCCTTCTGAATCTAACACTTTCCCATTTGATCTGAATTTACAGCTTTAAATCAGGACAGCAGTTTTCCTTTAGTGGTGCAGTGCTGGAAAACAAAGTTGATAGCATAAATTACAGGCATATAATGCAATGATTTTGACCCAATTCATCTGTTTAAAGGTTTAGAATGAATGAAACTGTATAAAATCTTTGGTAGAGAACCATTTGCAAAATATACAAAAAATTGAAAGTTAGGAGAGGATTCAAGTATGCGTTAATTTCATACTCTGTCCAGCCCATGTTTAACTCCTAATAGGTTAAGCAAAAGAAGATGTACTGTAGAAAAAAATCAAAAACATTTGGAGCTTTCACTTTTTGTTAGCAATTTAGGTATTCTTTCTTTGCCTTTGCTAGATGTATCCTAAAAATATACAGGATAAAATATGCAGCTTCTTTGCTTTTACCGTTTTTAATGAAGGGGTTTGAGAGTGTTTTCCTTAGGTGCATGTTTGGAAAAAGATGACGAAAATTCAACCTCCTGCATGTAACAAAGCCTCTGTGTTTGGCCATCCATTTAGTGCCGTGTCACATTAGTACTGCATTGTTAACACCTTTGGACAGGGCTAAAGGTTTCTTGCTGCTGTGACTAGAGAGCTGCTCATGTCAGATCATAACGTTGCTGAATGCTTTTCTCAATAAATGTACTTTTCATTTAAAAGTAGGGCTGGATTGTTTGCTTCTGGGATGTTAGGAGAGTGAATAAAAGGACTAATTGTTATTTTCATTCTCATTTTATAAAGATTCCTTTTCTCTACGTTACGTAGTCTTGAGAAAGTACTGCTTTTAACTATTGCATTTCATTTGCACGGGCTTGTCTTTTTATAGAGAGCATCTGAGATGATGAAAGAAAGATAAAGTTGAATCTCAATGGATAAAACGATGATAATACTGGCAACTTTAAAGCTTCCGAATAGTTTTAGATGAATCGTAATGTACGGACAGCAAAAATCCAACTTTTTAAAAAATGCGTGTGAAATAAGTCTTAACAGTATTAAGGTTTTATAGCCCTAACTGGCTAATAGACTCACGGTCCTGTGTGTTATTCCTGTCCTTTCTCTTCCTTCCTCAACTCTTCTTTCACCTCCTCCCTGACAAGCATGCTTTCTACATTTTTATGGGAAGCACCATATCTCAAAGGTAGAGATTAAAACAACAGGCCTATTAAGCTTAAGAAAATTCTGTGGCCATTTAAATGGTGATCCTAATGGAAAGCAAAAACAAAGACGCTAGTTCTCTGGCCACCATGTCTTCCCATAGCAACTGTACTGAAGTTATTTAACCAGCTTCTTAGTGAAACACTTCTTCGTGTTGCACACCATAAAATGGGTTTCTTCAAGAGTGGGATATAGCAGCCTA
Organism: Cygnus olor; assembly: GCF_009769625.2. Classification (NCBI taxonomy): domain Eukaryota; kingdom Metazoa; phylum Chordata; class Aves; order Anseriformes; family Anatidae; genus Cygnus; species Cygnus olor. Next base: position 77,894,732 of record NC_049169.1, on the reverse strand, counting down.
TCAGCTCTTCAGCATTAATAATCACACAAGAATAAGCTCCTGTATTCAGGGGTGGGTGAGAAGAAATTCTGTAAGAAACGCAACGAGTGGGCTCATAATGAAGCCTTTACTATACGGCCCTGTGTTCTTGGAAATTTTAGAAGGGAAAGTCTATTTGACCAATGTCAACACTCTGGACATTTTCTTAGCTTCCCCTCCCTCTCCCTTTAGGTAATAGTCATATTTATTGCCAATTTATTTTCTGTAGATGCCTCCAGTCCACTGTGGTTTGAAGGAATTTCCAGGGTGGGTGCATGACAGGTCAAACCCGAGGCAGCAGCTGGTGGTACGGGAGGGAGGATTGGGAAAAGGAGGTGGCCGAGGGTAGGAGAGTGCAACTGTGGCTTGGAGCAACCTGCCAGTTGTCCTGCTTTTGATTAAAATGGCAGCTTTCAAGCTGGGTCCATGAACTGTTTGATTTGGTTTACCCTGTTAACCCAAGTTCCCTCATGGTGTTAATAAGGACAGAATAAATAGCTGTCTATCTCCTCTTTTTTTCCCTACTTTCCACTGCTAAAATTCTAGATGGGTCATGTGCTGTTGGTCTTAAACAACCTGGTGCATCACGTCGCCCTTCCCATTGAGTTTAAACATCTGACTGGAGAAAAGCTTGAGATGGAGAGAGGATGATTAGCAGAGGAAGATGCGCTTGTTAGATCTGGTGTGGCTCATTCTCCTGGATTTTGGCCAGTTCAACCTTCCCATCAGGTTACAGTGGCATTTGCAATGAGGCTGGGTGTAAATAATGGTTCAAAGGTTGAACTCCAGCTTTTTTCATTGCCTGTCGTTGTCATGATCCAAAATAAAGTGAGGTTAACGATATGCAGGAGTGCCAGTTTCTTTGACCATCTAGCTCCAGAGTATGGAGGAAAGTGAGGTCAGGCCCATGTCAGCACAGGACTCTGGAAATCCCTTGAAGCATCATGTGCTGTGTGTGCCTTCCAGGAAGCCCTATCTACAGTTTTGAATGTCTCCGGAATGAAGTTGGCTCCTACATTTCAAAGGCTATGTAACATCTGTATTTTCAAAGATTCTGTTGTATTATTTAACACTGAAAGCAGGAGGAAAGGACAAATGTGTAGGAAGAATGTATGGTTTTTGTAAAGAAATAAAAAATAACTGTGTGAAAGAATTTCATGTGAGCCAGCTAATACAAAAATGTGTGTGCCCTTCAAGAATTTGGGGGTAAATTAATGTTTTTAATAGTTTGGCTCATGTATCTAATTTATTTAGAAATATACCACTCCCAGGGGTGTCTGGGAGAAAATCTGAGCTCATTTTTCTGTGTCCTTACTTTTATCCATATGAAATGTCAAAGTGAGTGTTCTGAAATAAATTGATCTGTGTATTTAGACCTGTTTATCAGGTAGAATTCAATAAAGCAATACACATGCGTTGCAATTGTGAACTGTTGTGCAGATGACTCATTCTTTCTTTGAGATGAAAATAACCCCGTTGAACAGGAGGGTAGTTGTAGCACCAAGTAGTGGGTCTTTTACTGTGTTTTTAAAATTTTAAGAACACTTCAGGAGAAGAATAGCTAAAATTCGCTTCTCACCAGGCACTGAGTATCTTGTGTCAGTCCAGTTTTCAGTAAATGAGAACTTGGGTTGTGTTTGGAGGAGTTTGATGCCCTTACTGGTAGTCTTAGAAAAGAGGGCAAAGACTGAGCTAGTCCAGAGAGCACTGTTTGCCCTCACCTCCAAAGCTTTTATTACTGGCTCCTGTGCAGCTCTTGCTAGGAGCATCATGTGGAAGTTTGATCTTGTTCTTTGCAGTATTGTTGTGTGAATAAACAGAGGATATGCTTGTCATTCGGCCTCCTTTCACAAGCCCCACATTCATTTATGATCACAGGGCTCTGTCCAGCTCCTACTGAAAACAATTATAAGACTCTCATTGACTTAACTTGGATGTTGGATTGGGCCCATTAAACGGGACGAAAATAAAGTGCTAGCACTGTTAATGATTCCTATTGATGCTTTTCCTGGCACAAAGTACTGCACATAATTGTTTTTAGAGGAAATACAGTTGCATTTAAGTATTACATTTATTAGCTTTTTAAAGGAGGAATAACCAAACTGGACATATGGGGTGTTTGAAGTGTGATTGTGTGAGACTAAGATAATTTCAGGAGAATAGCTTAAGTCGCAGGATATGTGTGATGCCCTTTGTATACGAAATGTGGGATTGTGGAATTTATTTTGCGCATGCTGGTTTTAACTGAGAAAGAACCCAGAATGCAAATATATAGTCATATTTAGAATATATAAGGAATGCAGCCTAGCTGCTACAGACTTCAAGACCCATTAATCAGGCCTGATAGTGATGTGATCTCTGAAAATACTTTAATTAAGTGGGTTTAATCCTTATTAACAGTAAGTTGCTTGAAACCATACTGAGTAAAGTCTGAGAAGGAATATGGTAGGTTGAATACACAAACAAAGGCCAGTCCTGTTAGGCTCTGAGTGGCTTTGACACCTTTGAAGTTCTGTGGGTTTTGGACTTGCTATGAGATTAGGACATCAACAAAAGAATTTTCACTTTGTCTTCGTAATTTTTCTCTGTAACTAACAATGTCATTTCCAAATTAAAATGGGGCACTGCTCATCTTTTAGGTGTAATTCAGGCTCTGCCCCAGACCTTGCCATGACTCGATCAGAACATGTGGGATAGGCAGATGTTAAACAGTTTTTCTTAAGCTTTATTCTTTAGTTTTCAGGTTAAATTTCAAAATGTGGAGAAATTATGTATGTAATGTTTCCTGTTGACTTCAGTGTGATTTCGCTGTTGATGACTGATCCAGGTCCTCTTAAGAACAAGAAGGTAGAAGAGGGCACTGTTTGTTTTGCTGCTTTCTTCTAGTTCATTGAGAAGGAGGAGGGAAGGAGGAGGGAATGAATGAAATGTCAGAGCTTTTGTTGTTACCATTTTTTGAGAGATGTGTTCAAGGAATTATTTTGGAAGATGATGGTGAAGTTGTTCCTACTGTTTGCACTGCACGGCTAAAACATTGTGCTCTTGTATGAGGTAATAGCTGCGGTTTGTGGCGACATTATGAAAACATTGGTTTGTTATGATGATTGCAGAAAATTCCCAGATACATGGTAACGTATTTGTAATATTTTATTGAAGTAAAAGATGGAAAATACAGCGTAGTTTGGAGTCCCCTTGGACTGATTTCATGATTCAGGAATGAAGAACCAATTGTGCAAAACTTCAGTGGGGGTACATGACATCAATTAAATAACAGATTTTGGACCATTTTAGTATAGCTTAGTTTCATGATTATTTTTTAGTATCATCGTTATGTGTTACATTTTGTCGGCAGTGGGATGTATTTTACAATGTTAATAATCCAAGTTTGAATGTATATTTTCCTTTTGTCCTGTGAGACAGAGACAGTATTAACTGAAAGATAATGTTGCTGTGGGACGGTGATGTAGAATAAGGAGTGGGGCATAAGTAGTATCTTACAGGGTATGTAATATAGTCACTGAAAGCTGTCTAAGTATCTAGATGGGAAGGAGACCACAGACTTTCCTCTTAACATCTTATCATGAGGTAAGGCACTCATCATAATAAGCAGGAAGAGATTCCTGCCATACATTAACACGCTTGAGCCAGACAGGCTGGGCTCCTGCATTTCCCAGCTGTGTGGATTGAGAGATTTTAAATTAATTTTGGAACTTTTGATTACATCTTCATTTACACAGCCTATTTTTGTTTCTTCCTTAATTTTTTTTTTTAATGGGCATTTTGAACTCTGAAAGCTAGGATCATGTCTTTTTTTTTTTTTTTTTTTTTTTGCTTTTTGCTTTTCTTTTTGAGTTTATTAAGGGAATAGAATTAAAGCAACACAATATGACCATGACTCTCCAGGCACACACAACTGCTTCTTATCCAAGACAATTCTGTTTGCCTGTTAGTGATGTGGGTCCTTCGGTTCAAAAACTCTGCTGCATGTTCATTTGGTGTTTTCCATCACAGTCAGATAAACAAGCCAGGACCTCTAGGTGTTCAGCAGGAGTCAGTTGCACGAGAGTACAAGTAAGAAATGTTATCAGATTGTATGAGAAGTCCCAAAACAGCTGTATTAAGACAATATGTCACTATACCAGTAAACCAGCACAGTTGCTTGCTTAATTCACTTTTTCCTGACTGTTTTCATCTCTTTTTTATCACGTTGCAAAAGACCACTCTAACATATTTATCTTTCAGAGAGTTGAAACTTAAGCAGAATTTTCTTAATGCCTGTTGTTATGACATGTCTCTTATAAAGCAGAGCAGGATCTACAGCAGAGATATAATGAATGACCACAGTCAATTACTAGGATGAGGAATTGATTTCTGGTTTTTGAAAGTATACCCTTAATAATTACTCGTTTAGCTGAACTATCCTACTCTTCTTTAGTATGAGTTGTATACAGAAAGATAGAGGCATGATACATGTTGTTACTCATACAGCTGTGTCAGTAATGATATAAGCAATATAGATATGGCAAGTTGACTAGAATAAATAATGGCAGAGAACTGAACTGGAATATTTTGCTGTAGGTAAATACTGCCTCTTTGGTGTGTTAGAAAAAGCTAGACTATAAGCAAAATACAGTCTCAGAACAATTATATCAACAACATCTCTAAAGATGTTTTAGTCAAGTCAATGGGGTACTTTTTCTGGTGTCCCCAGTGATGCTTTATGTGATGAAACATCCAAACACACAGTATAACATTTATTCTGTGCAAGAAAGAGATATTTAGGGTCATGCTCTTTTTGTACACGAACATCCTTTTATAATGTGTTAAGTAGTACCAGGCTAACAAGGCAGAACAGGTAGGCTCACAGGGCATGTGACTTTATAGAAAGTTGCCACAGGTGAATTTAAAAAGGCAATAATAGTAATTTATTATCCTGATATTTTAAAGCTCAAAATGGAGTGCCCGAAGTTTCTGTTGCGATCATCAGCAGCTGAAGATGCTGATAACTTTGCAGGGTTAGGCATCCTCCTCACACGCTTCAGAAGGAGCTAAAGTCAAAACGGAGCTTTTAACTCCTTGAGGTGCTACGGCCTCACTAGAAAACACCCGTCTGCAGAACATCAGCAGTCTTGTGGTGGGGTGCAAAAGGGCATGGGAGAAGAAATGATAGGTGAGGAAGGAGGGGGAAAACTATTTATATTTATTCATTTGTGTGAGAGATACAGCTAGCATTCTTCTGTCCTACTTTTTGTGTTGTAAATGGATGGTGGTATCATATTGGGGACTTTGTTCTTGGATTTTATTTTTTATTTTTTTATTTTATTTTTGTTTTCTTTTTTAATGTAGTGGTGGTACGTCTTTTGGAATTGCTTCATTTTATTCTGTAACCAGGCCGAACAGGAGGGTTTGCTTGGCAATTTTTAGGCTGGGGAGGGTGCAGCTGGAAATGTAAGGGAGTGGCAAAAAGGGAAGGAAAAAAAAAAAAAAAAGGAGGGTTGGAGGAAACAAAGGTTGTTTTAGTATTTTCTAAGGTTCATGGCTATAAGGGTTTGGGTATTCATCATCCCGTGGAAAAAAAAAAGCAAGAGACGGACCAAGGGAACTTGTCCTGTTTATTTGACTAGGCCTTCCCTTGACTCAGTATGCTATAATCATCTTTATGCTGGTTGTCTTTCAAAGTATAATTAGCCTGGAAGTGAATGTGGGTGGTATGGAGAAGTAAAAAATTCAGAAAAAAATAAATAAGAAAGAAACGGTTTGGTGAAGAAAAAGGTCTTGTGTAGCTTTCCAGTTTTTTGGTTTGGACGGGGCATATGCAGTTGAAGAAGCCAAAGATGTCCTGAGTTGAAGTCCAGAGGCAGTTCACTAGAAACAGTCTATCTGGAACACGCCACAATTTATTACAATGGTGATAATACTTTGTAGCTACATTGTGCTCTCCTTGGTAATATCTCAAGGTGCTTTACAAATATTAACGGATTAATCTGCACAATGCCACTGACAAATAGGTGTTACTGCCATCCCCTTTTACATGCCTGGGGAGCACAGCAGCTCAGTTGTGCAACCCTTTTGCCAAGAGTTAAGAATTTAGGTTAAGTCACCCCACTGCAGCCAACGGTTCAAATATAGCAAGAGAAAAACTTAGTTGCTCTGTCTTCTGCAGGGTTTGCAGCTGTCCACTTAGCTGAACTCAGTTTTATTTTGGTGGACAAACTTGCAACCTGGACAGGAGGCAAAGTTGTAATTAATCCCTCTGTAATTGGCATAGCAGTAAGTAATTCTGCTTAATCCATTCCTTACTGTGAGGATGAAGTAAGGCTAAACATCTGAATTGTGGAGGGGACAAGGGGAAGAGAAGGGGTGTAGGCAGAGAAAGACAGACAGAGACAAACATTTAGTTTGCTGTGGTAGGCACACGTTAAGAAATACCTACATAAATAAAACACCTTTCTTAATTTTCCTCATTTTGCCTCTTGATTTAATTAGGTGAAATTCAGGGAAATAGATGATTCAGTTTGGAAAAATTTACTAAATTTTTTTCTTCCCTACCCCTTCTTGTCTTTCATTCAGTCCGTAAGAGTCTCTGGAGTGTGAAATGTGAAGACACCAAATTGGAATTAATTTTGCTTTTTCATTTAACAGATTGTGTTACATTAACACCACAGTATTGCCAAGCAGCAAACCTTTCCCTTCTTCAGATGTTAGCTGCTAATACAGACTACAGACTGCTGAAAGGGAACAGCAGTGCTGAAATGCTTTATTTAAGTTTATCTCCCTTGTGGCTCAAGTGGGCCCTGATTCTGCTAAGATGCATTCACAGGAGCGGTCTCCCTGAGTTCGCTTTTATTGCTTCCTGGCAAGTGAGCTGGATTCGATTTCGTGAAACATTGCAGGAGCTGGAATTTCAAAGCTTGCTCAATCCTCAGAGAGACCTTTGCGAGACTCTGTTCTCCTCGGTCTACACAGACACTAAACACGCTGAGGACACAATTGAATTAATCAGGACGACTCGTGTACATAAAATCAACCAAGACTCTATTTAAGAGATGACAACTTTGATATCATACTGTTCATTAGCAGCCAAGGAATTGTTGCAGCTTCTGTAACTGGATTATTAAATTGTTTACTGATGATAGGTCTTGCTTCCAATATTAAGTATGCGTTGAGAGTATTAGTCTAGTTCTACTGAAAAGAACTAGCTGTAAATGACATCACAGGATTTATTTTCTCTTCCTAAATTGCATTTTGTTTGCACTTTTGAGTGCATTTTTTGATTTTCAGTCCTACAAGTTCAGCTCAGGATCTGACAGTCAAGCGGAGTTCTCTCATGCTCTTGGATGACGATCGCCATACAAATTCTACAGCTTGAACTCTTCCCATGATGATACCTGCCTTTTCACAAAATGTTTGTTTTGTGCCCTTTCACAGTCAGGATGGATCCTGGAAGTAAGTTATGCAAATCCCAGTGGGGGCTAAATCTGATCTGCAATTAGTACATTATTCTATAGCATGTGATAAGGACATAATGCTAGTCAGTGGCCTATGGAGTAATTGGTTCTGCAGGGCCTGGTAAAGTAGTAATAAAGGGGCCTCAAATCAGAGAATGAAACAAAACAAAACGAGGTATATGGCTCTTAATGCATCCAGTGCCCAGGACTGTTTAGTGAGAAAGTGTCAGGTGACATGACCCCTGTTCAGTGCAGAATTGCACCGTAATAGTTCAGATCACGTTGTTATTCCTGCTGAAGTTGGCAGGGTTTAAAGCTCAAGCTCCCTCAGGAGCAGTGGCCCGTTCTTTGGCACCCTCTCACTGAAGAAAATACAAGTCCATTCCTTTGCTTTTTAGCAAAATTGTGTGTCATCTGTCTGCGAGAGACTATTCCATTTCAGACTTTCTGCCCTTTGAACCAGAATTTTCATATACATCCTTTAAAAATCCCATGCTACAATTGGAAGCCTAAATTACATGAATTTGAGAGAATCTTAGCAAAACTGCCTTTGAGGGATGGTTCTTCTTTCAGCTCTGGCACTGTTGCCTTTTTCCATCTTTACAACTGTAATCCGGTTGCATTTAAAATCATCAGGAATCAATGTGGTGTCACTGCTAATGGACCTGGGTCAGGAACCCAACGAGACGCCCATTGTCTTTAGTGTGAACAAAACTCTTTTACTCTATGCGTGTGTTAAAGATGACATGGTTGCACATGTGTAGAATTATCCTGTATTTCGTCTATTAAGAAAATAGGGGAATATGTTACAGTGCTGCTAGGATTGCCATCCTCAAATGCAGAAGGCTTCAGCTGCTGCTGTTTTATACCTACAGTCCAGGGTGGTGGACACTTCACCTGTTTGTTTATAGGCCATTTTTAAAGAATGATACACTCAGTGCTTCATAATCCTGTTCTAAGCATATACTGCATTTCTAAAATTTTTGTTACTTGTCCATTTCTTTCCCTTAATGTTAATTCTTTGTTTCATTAAACTGTGGTGTGTGTGACTATAAACAACTACATAGTTGCCAAGCTTGCAAGTTTACAGTTTCCTGGTCAGTGAAGCAGTTTTTCAGAATATAATTTGTCAGGTGAGTTTGATCCCACTGGAAATGCAAGGCATGTGGCATCAGGGCCTGTTCCCTGCAAGTTAACTGAAGAGTAACCACTAAGTTCAATGGAGTTGAATTAGGAACCATGAGAATGTTGGATGTCATGCCTTTGTCGTCATACAGACCAAATCCTGCTGAATTGTTTGTGGCGTATCATCCCCAGCAATTCTGCAAAGAGTTGGTCACAGCTTTTTATATCATATCACAGTTGCATTATATTGAGCAGTCTCTTGCCCCCCAAAAGGCCCTCTCTGCTTCTTTCCAACATGCAGCTGAGGGTAGCAAACACCAATCTGCCATTCTTGCAGCCATCTCTTCCCAATTTCTTTTTCACAGAAGCATGGAAAGATTTTTTTTTCAGATTTTTCTTTTAGATTTTCAGCATTTATTCTAGTAGAAGAAAATCAGAAAACTGCAGAACGGAAGGTGAAGTTTCTCTGCAGCAGCACTAGTTTGGCAGAACTGATCAATGCATATTTTATAAAGCACAGTTGAATGGCTCTAAATTAATTGTAACTGCTACTATATGTGGGAAGGTATAGAATGCAAAATATAACGTATGTTACATGTGCTTTCCTGTTGGTGGATAAGCAATTTTTAAACTGCCCAGGAAACATGTTGCTGGCCAGGATTCACTTGGCTGGGCTGCTGCCTCTCTCAACTTGGTTGTTAATGGCTGATAACACAGGTTGCAATAACAATAGTGCGTTTTCTGAGAACAGCATTATTTTCACAGTGCCGCTGATGGAAGAAACGCTTGCTAGCAGCTGATAATTAATGATCAATTTGGAGATTATCACAAACAATTTACAAAGGTTGACTTTTCCTTTAGAAGTCCCTTTGGATAGACTGGATGTTAAATTACCTGCCTAAGGCTTTTACTTTACTTGTGCTAATAAGATGAAAATGACTGTGTTTGAAGAGCTCTGAACTGAACTTTTCAGACTGTCTGATAATCCATACAACTCTTCTTTAAACATCTTAAGTGAGTGAGTAAATAGAGACTATAATAAAATTGAAAACCATCATATAGGCACATGTTACCACCCAGTCTAAGTAATGGGGCATGACAAATAAGAGGCACTACTGTAGAGTTCATATTTCCATTTTATGGCATACATTAAATATTTGATCGTCAACCAGCAGATAGAAACAATTGGGCTAAGAGTGTCATTTGCAAATAGAAGGATAAGATTTAGACTGTCATGGCCTGAGCACAGGATCGAGAACTTCTATATCTTAATCCGTGCTTCAATATCATCTCTTTACATAGTGGTGTGCAGACCACTTAAAATCCTCTTCTGTATTCCTTCAATCTGTAAAAAGGAGTTAGTAATCCTTATTTGCTTCAGAGGGGATAATAATCCTTATTTACTTCACAGAAGGGATATGTGAAGAGTAATTAGTATTTCTAAGTGCTTTTAAGGATGAAAAGAGTACTGCAAGTATAAAAAGCTCTCTAGTAAATTGTATAGAGGAAAGAAGAGCCAAAGAAGTAGGATGAGATTTATAGAGGTATGTGGCTGTTTTGAGACATAGACGGGCTCCTGGTCAGATTTTCAGAAGTGCTTAGGTACCTTCATACTGGAAGCACATTTGAAGATCTCTTGCAGAAAGACATACTCTTTTTTTTTTTTTTTTGGCACTTTAATATCTTTATAAATCTGGCTCATGCTTCATATCCATGACATATGGGGTGGGAGGGGGGAGTAGAGGGAAAGGGGTGTAAAGGCCTAGTAACAGCTGCACTTTCTGATCTTCCCCCTCTAAAGCAAGGATGGAGATGGGGTGAGAAAAGAGTAGGAGAGGAAGGAAGGAAAAAGCCTTTGTACATCCGATGGGTTCTTTTATAGGTGGGATGGGGTGGGCAGGCTGCAGACTTCGAAATGCCAGCAGGGAGGCCCACCACACAGCTGCATGCTTGGTCCTTGTTGCGGTGGAGCCAGAGGCATGCTGTCAGTTTAAAAAAAATAAAAATAAAAATAAAAATAAAAATGTTTCCCTAGCATTAGTTTTGTAATTTTGAGACTTTATGTTATGGTTGAGATTTTTAAAGCTTAAAACCTGATACACCTATGTGAGCCTTATACAAGAGAAAGAAAAGCGAAACAGGAGCTGGTTGTAGCTGCCCATCGTTAACCTTGATAACGCATTTGCTGAATGTGGCATTCCTCATTTTCACTGTACTATGGACTTCTCATCAGAGCTATTGAATAATAAGGGAAACTGGAAATCAGAGTGTGTGGATTGCTATCCGAATTTGGCCCTGGTTTGCTGTGTGAGGGTGGGGCTGGTGCTTGGACCTTCACTGAAGTCCTTCACCAGTGCTGGGCAGCTCTGTGGGTAAACAAGAACCAAACTGGTGTAATGGTTTATCTGTGAAATGGGTATTGTCATCAGTATTTCATGATGTAGGTATTTGAGATTCCTTTAAATTAGTTGTCCCAAGTAAAAAGCACTCGTTAATTGTAAATTACTGTGGCGGTACTTGGCAAGGGGTGAGTTTAATCTTGTGTGAAGAACAGGGAATGGGATCCCTTGAAGCTGGATGGGGTAGTGAAAAGAATTCAGTGAAATTCTCCAGCTAAATGCTGGTGTGTTGTTTGTTTGTTTGATGAATAGATTTCTACATAGATATGGCCAATATGTATAAAAATAATTATATATATATATATATATATATATATATATTATTAGGATCTCTTGGCAGGCTGGATAAAGAAACTTAGTTTTGCTGTTACAAAATACAGTACTTGAACAGACTACTTAATTTTTCCCCTTGATCACATGTCAGTATGCACAAAACTATCAGGAAAAATAATGATACAAGCAAGTAATACAAATAGCGATCACCAATAAAATGTTTTCTCTTTCAAAAGAAAATCAGAGCTTGCAAAGCTTTTTATAAAGGTAGTTAAACATTCTTATGTCTTGTGTAGAAATAATAATAATAAAAAAAAGGGTGCCAGAAAGATTCAGTAAATTATGTGGGGTCACAGAGGGAGCTGTTGAGTTCTTAACGTTGTGTCTTAGTAACCCATGTGCATTCAGGAGGGCACTTGGCAATGAGCTACCTGCTCACAGTTTCCATGTTTGTGCTGCTTCAACAATGATCAACCCCACAGGACACTGCCATACTGCAGAATTAAATTTCTGCTGTGTATTTCAGTTGTTCAACCAATCCTCTATCCGGGATGTCATTCAAACAATTACAGAGCTTGCCAGATGACTACTTACCCAAATCAAAAGCTATTTATTACCTTTTTGAAATTAAAAATTGGACAGTGGAACTTCTGTGTTGCGTTTTGTATCCAGTTCATGGTGGTGACATTGAAAACATAACTGATCGTCTGCCCGTGATAAAACTAGGGAGGTGTTTTGTCAGTGGCTGATACCAATGAATCATTTTTTCTCAGTGTCGCAGTTTAATATGACCGTGATTATTCCTAATCAACTCCATTATTTGCACTAGGTAGCCCATGGAATGACTGGGCATCCTTTCCCTGTTGAGAAGTGTTCTTTCCAGTGCCATCATCAGATGCATCAGCAGGCCTTCTGGGAGACTTCCCATCTGCAGCCCATGCAGTACCTTTTTATGGGGATATAGTGCAAACATGTCTGGTCATTCTTGAGTTGTTCTCGGTGCCAAGCCCATGTACTTGTTAAAAAAAAAAAAAAAAGACAAGGGGTGGGGGTGGTAGACTAAAATAAAGTGGGAAGAAACTTTGGTTGTTTGGTTTTGTTTAATAGATAAGTTAATTATCTAAGATGCTCAGCACCAACACCCCTTAGCCTGAAGGATTCTGAAGGTCCTCTGTCCCTTGGTTATGCAGGCCAAAGGTGCCCCTTGAATTCCTCCTTCACACAGTGGTCATTTTGCTGGTAGGAATCATGACATACATTTTAGATCTGAACATCTGGATTCAGACTCACTTATAATATAATTAGGTGTATTCCCAACACAGAGAAGGTTTTTGATGGAAGAGGTCTTTTCAAGAAAGCTATTATACCACTTGTTACAGCAATAGCAGTTGGGTTTACTTTACTGTAATGTATATTTATTTTTTTCAGAAGACTATAGCTCTGTTCTGAAGTTGGACCCTCCGTGGCAATACGTGCCTTTAACTGCTAGATTGTTTTAATACATCTTGGTGACAACAATTATACGCAAGCACATTTTAGTGGTGATTTTTTTAAAGCATGTTTGAAGGCAGCGTGTGGACAGTGTGATGTAGGGGAAGAGCCAAATGTTTATTTTAAGATGCGTTTGAATGAATCTGCCTACATAAACTTGCCAGTGCTAAGAAAGAGGGGCTCTGCCCCTTTTAGATCACAAAGGCCTCTCAGTGGGGGATGGTTTTGGTAATGGAAAAAACAAAAAAGGTTCCAGTATGTGGTGGAGGAGGTAAAATAAACAAACAGCAATGGATGATTGCTTCTCTCCATCAAGGCTTCTTTATTCTTGCGAGCTCGGTCAGTGGTCAGCATGTTAGACACCCCTCCCTGTTTTATCCATCCCATAACTGTGTTCTTTGACAGCGCTGGTTTATACAGCTGGGGCTTTGTGGGGCTTTATGGGAATCGCTATTGAACAACAGGCATGAAGGTAGACAAAGCACCTATGGAAGGGTGGATGGCAGACTTCCTCTGAGGTTCCCTGGGGGAAAAGATACTGCTTTCTGGGATTCTTGACTGCTTTCTACCCACCCCAAAAAATCCCAAAGATTTTGAGAGGGGACACCTTTCTGCAACCGCGTTTCAGTGCTGTCGCTCACCATTCTAAAATAAAATTCAAGACTCCTTATGGTCCTAAAGGTATGCTGTCTGTATATAATGGTCTCTCATTTTCATATTTGTGGATTTGTTTTTATTTAGAATAATGATATGCATTTGTTTGTGCGTGGGTTTATGTGCGCTGTATGGTTAATAGCTATGCTTCAATTATGTAACTGCTCCGGCAGCATCTAGGGTTAACATTTGTTAAGATGGGTAATTATCAGCTATTTGTGACTCGCAATAAATATTGGTCTTTCTCTTGAAATTTGACAGGCATTTCTTGAATCAACTATAGCAAAAATTCAGCTTGTAGTCAGCGGTGGGTTGAAGTCAACACACTTTCCTAGGTGCACAGTTCTAGCAGTGAGGAAGCACGTTCGTGTCTGCCACCAGCAATTTAGAGAAAGGTTCAGCAGCACTTTAAACCAAACACAAGACATTCAGAAAGCTAAAATGACAGAATTAATGCGGCTTGTACAAATACCACTGTGAGTGAGCAGGCATGTGCCGTGATGGATGATTACACCATGCATTTGTTAGTGTAGATTTTTAGTTCTTACAGTTTTATGAGTAAAAACTAGGAAAACAATATAACAGCTCTCAACCTTTCACAAGACAGCTGAAAGCAACTTTCATGGTACAACATGCACAGCAGTGAAGCCAGAGCCCTCGCATCAGCCCATAAACTTTTCTCTGTTTTACCCCTCGTGCGATGCATCTATTGCAACAGAGATGGCATGGTTCTGTGGGCAATCTGCAGCACGATATACGGGCACAGAACCACCTGAACACTTGAAATAAAAATTCATCTTCTCTTTTGGAATATCGTCAAAATGTCTAAGTAAAATTATTTAACCAATTTTTGTTTTACTCTATTTGTATTTCAGAGTAGTTTTCAGAGGCAGCAATTTTCACTAGTTTCTGAAAGGCAACATCTGGGCTTTGGAACAATCTCTTTTCAGCTTCGGAAATTCTACCTCAAATTGCTTAGACATTATAGATGTTCAAAATTTTTTGTTTTTTAACATAATAGAAAAGCAATAATGTATTTATTCCCTGTCATTTTGTTTTCAAGTTCAGTTTGATTTTTCTTTCTCAGGCTCTCCAGGATTATTTGTTCCTGGGCCAAGAATGCACCTGTCATGTATAAACTCCCCAAAAGGGGAGGGGGGCAGACACACGCAAGTGAACAAAAAATAATAAAAATTCTAGGCAGCTGGAATTAACTTGTTAGAAAGAAAATGTTTGTATCCATTAAAGACATTGCTTTGCCAAAGTATATTTTTGCATACATACACACACACACACACACAAAACTTTTCACTATGCTTGTAATTCTTAATGGTGTGCACAGGCTCTCTGAGGCTCCAGTTCTGCTCCCACTAAAGTCGCTGAGAGGCTCAGTATTTCTGTGATTCAAGTTCAAGCTATGAATGTATATGCATGCATATTTTACTATGGTATCAGTTTTACCAGCAAATGTACAATATACATATGGATGGATGCGCATAAGTGTTGCTGTGTTTATTTGCATTTTTGTTATAAAGCGCACATGATGTGGACGTGTATCTAAATGATGATTGGAGCAAGAGTTTGTGTAAGAATGGCAGAACAATACTTCAAGTTCAGATGCATAAGCATTAGCGGGTACATTGAAAATGATTTTAAAAGTGCACTTATTCGTGTTTATGAGAATCACTCATGCATGCAATGTAAACTTCTTACTCTGAACTTACTGGTAGGTAGGGAAATTCAGAGTGAAGTAGGAAAAAAAGAGATGCACTTTAAATTTAATTTTTCTAATTTTTGTTCCTTGTTCATTTATGATTGTATACAAACTCTGTTGAGGGAAAGCTGTTATTTAAAAAAAAAATCCATGTGTTGAGTTTAATATGTAAGTAGGGAAAACAAGGGGAAGGGAGAGAGGGGCTTGAAGCTATTATTATTATTATTATTATAATATATTGATAGCTATTTCTTTGTAACTCACATGATGAAGCTACAGGCTGGTGGAACAGTGGGAAAAGCTGTGTCATAAATTAGCAAGATCTCAATCAGAAGGATGGCTTCTTGTTCTGAAGTCTGGACATCTTTTGGGAGAGAACTTTTACTAATAATGTTGATTCCAGTGGAAGTAATTCATCATTTAATAATGCTTGAAGAAAATTTTATGTCAGCTTGATTAGATAAAGAATAAGAATGACCAAGAATAAGCTCCCTATATTGCAGAAGTTCTAGTATTAGCTAACTTTTCAGAATGAGCCTGCACTTCCTTGAATTTCTTTGTAAGAAGTCATTCATAATTGTCATAACTTTAAAGCTTTTTCAGCTCTTTGCCTTCATTTCACTCACTGTCACTGGAAATTAGGTACGCATGTCTGTGTGATGTATAGATTCCTTGTAGAACGCAGCACAGCTCTCCCACTCAGCGTCTGGAGACTGACTGACTTCTTTTCTGTCATTTTCAAGAATTTGTTTGTACGGCGAAGTTTCAAGGACTGAAATCTCTAATTATTTGACTAGACTCCTGTTGGTAGTTCAGCAGGCAGAAGAGTGGTGATTACCTAATGTCACGGTGACTGTGATGGTTCTTTCAGTGGTGATCAATTACTAAAACGCTACATGAAAATAAAACCAGAACTCTGCTAGTTCTGTTGTGGCATGAGGACAAGCACCAAAAGTTAAAATAAATAAAAAAACATAAGTAAACCAAACCAAACAAACAAAAAACCCACAAGAAGTATGAGGAGCTGAAGCGTGGGGGGTACATTTCTAAAAGGTTGGGGAGGGGGATAGGAAGACAGAGTTAATTTGAGGATGCACTGGAAAATAAATGAGTTTGTGGATTTAATTCAAAATCATCCAAGCAGAGTCTTTTGCATGAAAGAAGCTAGTGATCAGGCTTGGTTTACTTGAAACATCAACAATGACTGCATCCTGCTGTTTCAGAGTTTGTGCTGATAGATGCTCATCGTCTTTGACACTGCACCATTAAGTTTGTAGGTTGCCTGTGCTATAACTGCGTTTTCACTACATGGCTTTGTTTTCAAGAAGTTCTTTAAAAATCCACGTTTTGAAGTTTGATCTTTTAGAAACACACTTTTCAGCAGAAGAAAAGTCAGATCATATTTCTGTTTTGGAAATACACTATTAGATTTTGAGCTTCCTGAATCGACATACAAACTAGTGAAGAACAAAAGGCCTAGGAAGTTGACAGGTATGAAACAAAAGCGGGATACCAGGTTCTCATGCTACAGCTGCGTTTGCATGTATGTCTCTGGGGAAATCACTAAATTTCCCTGCTTTAAACCTACTAGTTACGGTAGAAAACGGGGACGATAACGCAAAGTCCTGTTTGAGATCTACAAAACAATTATGCAGTATTCTTTGCAGTAGTAGAATAGGGTCTTGATAGGAGTTCCTTTATAGCTTTCAAATTCAGTTGTGGTTGAGGTTTGGTTTGTTTCATACTAGAGTATTTCATTAAAATAACTTTGTTGCACACAAAGAATCTACCTGCTTCAAAAGGTCTGTGAAAATTTTTGCAGAATATGTGTTGGAAACATTCAACATGATTTTTTTTCACATCATATTTTTCCTGAACTTGTTTTTACAGTGTTTTTTCATACATGAATTTCTTGCAAGTGCAAGAAAATGGAGATAATAAATTTTTAGTTGAGAGCATAGTGTTCATAGAAAGGGGTGATTTTTTTTTTTCCTTTTTCTAATGAAAAAAAGTTTTACAAGATTTTTTAAAACATTTTATTGAAAGACACTGGTAGTGAATTTCTTACTGGAGCATTTTGAAACTTGTCAAAATGAAACCACTGGAATTCTGAAAAATATATTTTCTTGGAAGACATTTTCTACAATATGTGGGATATCAGGTTGATCAGTTGCACTGCTGTAGAGATACTAGTAAACTTCAAAATAGATAGAAGATAGCATATTCCCTGCCCATTTTATATTCAGGATCTTCTAAACTGGTTGTAGTAAAAGAATACTACCCCATTTGGTGAGAAAATCTGGAAACCAAAGCTGAAGGAGAAATAAAAGGGAGAAAGTGAGTTGGGTGAGGTAGAAATTACTGGGTGGCCTTAAGCATAGGAGTACTTGCGGAGGCTATAGTAATAGGCAACCTCTCAGAAATATTGCACAGGCTATGCCACGGTGATCTTAGTATGTATTAATGAAAGAAATTTATTCACGAAACCTTCTTTGAATAACACAATTTATTTGTAGCATGTGTGCATTTTTAAAGATGGCTGATTGATATGATCTTCAAAAGTAATAATTAAGAGATTATTGCATCTCAGTGTGAGTGACAGCTGAGGGTACGTTTCATGCTCATTCATTTATTGATTAGCAGACTAGAGATGTTTGCTGCTTGCTTTTTTGTTGTTTTTGTTGTTGTTTTTTTAATTGTAATATGACTTCAGTAAAGAATTCCAAACCAGGCTGCAAATGACTCAAAGATATTGCCAAGCGAAGTCTGTTTTTAGTGGTATGTGTAGAAACAAGTCGGGCTTGCAGTTCCCAGTGGGACAGAGTGTGGGAGTCTGCCACCCTTACTCATGTTGAGTAATACCTTATTACACAAGTAATCCTGTCAAAACGAACAGAGTTGGTTTTTTAGAGGTAGCAGTTATTCAGCATACAAAAACACTGAATGAGTTTGGGGCCAAAATGGAATGGAGACGGTCATTAATATTAATTGGCACCTTTTGGTCAGACTGTCTGCAGAGATCACAGGTTCAATAAACCTGGGAAAATGAGCTGCTTTATTTGTACTAAATGTGAGCGGAGATGAGGCAGATACATTGCTGGCAGTTTGGAAAAGCTTGATTGTGCATCTGTATGTGTGTGTTCGTATGGTACACATTACATGTATGTATATGCAATATTGCTGCTGTCTTTAATCATACATCGTTTTTGTTGGAAAAACAGAATCTACAGGATTTCCCTTGTGTACTTTCATTACAGGGCACTGTCCCTGCAGATCAGGAAAAGAGATAGAAATCCCACTGCAGTTCGTGGGACTAGTTTTATTTACAGCATGTGGCTTGAAATCAAGCCACCTTAGCGAGTAAATTCACAATGCTGTAGTTAGTTTGAATTAACTTCTGCGCTGTGGCTGAAGGATGAGATCTGTCTCTCGTGGCTGTATGTCCATCCTCATGCATCTGTTCAGATAGCGTCTCTTTGCCTGCCTCCTCTCTGTGGGGCCGAGCGATTTAAACTCTGCCCATGAGAAAGAATGAGTTTTTAGCTGCCAGAGAAACTCAAGAGGTGAACATTTTCATGCCGATTCAGAAACTGGCTATGCGACTCCAGTCAGGCGCTGTCACGCCTGGTTATGGTGAGAAAACAACAATGCCTCTCTTGATAAGGGAAAAAAGAAAGTCTTGCACACTCAGAATTCTGACATACAATTTAAATCATCTCCCTACATCCTGTGGACTTGGAGCTGTCAAAAAGGCAAAGCCAGTGTTTGAATGGAAAAGCTTTTTATTTCTTTAAAAAGTGTACCAACTATAATTATCCATAACTATGCAGGCCTGTTTTAATGCTGTTTTATAATTACAGGTCTTAATGCTAGATTATACAAAGTCATTTATAAATAGTCAGAACAGAGGGACTTTGGGAGTTTTTAACCTGTAGATTGCTGTAGGTTGTGGCAGCTGACGGGATTTTGCCTGTATATGTATGGTGTTAGCTGTGCAGTGATTGATGAATCCCTTAATTAACTCCCAACAAGTTAAGATTTATGGCCTCATATCTTTTTCTCCTGACACATCTGTGTTTGTCACTTTTGAAGACATGGATAAGCCATTTCTCCAAAAGCTTTTGTGGGTATCTGAAATGTTTCTGAGGTATTTTGCTTAATGTAACAAGATTAGAGTTTTATGACAAAATTTATGCAATTTTATGCCATGAGCAATCGAATTGGGATGGATGCTGGTTGTGTGCTAGAGGGCACTATCTCCTCGATTACTGGATACTGTTTTAGATTTATTTGGGGTGAACAACCATGTATCAAATGAACGAAAATGAACAAATGTAGTGGGGACACTTAAATGAGGTTCTGTTAGAAATAGTAATAAAGAAATAGACCTGTGGAAAGATTGCTTTTTGAGTCACTGAACTCAAGGAAAAGAAAAAAAACAACTGATGTTATTTGGTAGCCTGAAATTATTTGGGTGGATCCATTACTTGTACATGGCACGAGGGAACAATTCATGTGGATGCAGTGCGTCTCTTCCTCTCCAGTGGGAAAATCCAGCCACGCTGAAGTCAATCTGAAAACACTGAGATCAATAGGCACAGAGTATCAGTTTAAGCCTACAAAGAGTCAGCTGTAAATTGAAAGGTTGTAAAGAAATATGTGGAGAACATTCTATTGTAAGATGAATCACTCCAAGAATTTGTGGGATAAGTGTGTGTTAGAAAAGTGAGATTTTACTTCTCTGACCCCCCTCAAAAAAACAAACAAAAAATTTTTGCTACCAGAAAAATCATTTATTTTACAAAAACTTAACAAAATTCTGCATAATAACAAGTGTTTCTGAAGACAGAAAAAAAGAATCCCTTTACAAGAAATAGGGTTGTATTTGAATTCATCACTGGATCTAAGTCGTCAGTTCCATCCTAACCGGTGATAAAAATCAAGTATGGGCCTATGGTTTATAACTCAGATATGTCTCTGCAGTGGGCTGAGTTCTGCCTGCTTCCCACTGCATCTGAATGTTGCAGATTTAGGTTGTCTAAGAAATTCATATTTAGGTATTGTATTTATATTCAATAGAAATGATCTTCAAAATTCAGCTCATTTCAAAATTTAACTCTTGCTGCAAGTCTTAAGTGGCAAGACTCCATCTGCAGACATGCCCTTTTAGATGCAGTTTCTGGTCCACTGTGTTCCTGCTTTTCTGAAAGTTATATCTTGGTTTTTATTTTATTTTTTATCCTATCCATAAGTCATTGATGTTTGGGGAAAACAGCATTTACTGTTTGATTGTAATTACACACTTCTTTCAGAGTGGTGTAATTGAAAAGCTTTCTGTGTTTCAACCAGTTTGAAGAAAAGACCTTTAAGCCATGTAAGTTGTAAACCGCTGTGTTATCCATGAGGGTAGGTCCAGGGTATTTGCATACCTTTATTAAGATGGTATCATCCCAGTCCTTTGTTAATAAATAAATAATTAGACCTAGATCTGTTTAAAAGTGCTCAGTTTCAGATAACGTTGTTACTCAGAATTTAGCTATTTCCTTGTTAATACCTGGTATTAGCTCAGTAGGAAAATGAGGAGGTACGAAAAGAACAGAATACAAGGATATGGACTGTGGGAGCATTTCAAATTCAGAAGAGGGACTGATAAAGACCAATAAAGCTGTAGAAATAATGGAAAGACCAGCTGTGAATGAATCTACCCAGTATCATGTTGTCTTATGCTTGTGAAGCTATCAGTGATTTGATCCTTTGCTACTGTAGACTTTGGTATTTACTGTCCTTTTGGAAGACATTTCCAGTTGAAGTAGATAAGGATTATTTATTAAAAAAAAAACAACTTGCATTTTCTTGTTGAAATTTCCTAGCTGTTTGTAAGCAGTAATTTCTGTGAAACCGTAATGTTTGTTTGATGTTAGAGGTGGTGATGAGATGTCTGAAAGGACAGATTATGCCTAACTCAGGCTGGCTGTGGGCAGAACTACCTGGAAGACGAACTGTGGTTGTTGCCTGTGCTGTGTGACCCTTACCCAGCGCTGTGCCACTGTTTCTTTGAGTGTCCTAGTCACTTGGGAGACTACAGCAGATTAGATCAGTAACTTTGCCTTCTTAGCCACATTAGCAGTTTCTCAGCCTTCTAGTATTATGATGGATGGGTACACGGCTTGTAATTTAAACAGGGTCTTAAAAGAGCTGTGTGAGGAAGGAAGAAGCTGCTGCTTCCTTCACTAGTTTTCTCTCTGGCCTACAGTCCAACCCATAGGATTTTTAGTTCTCGATAATTGTCTGTTTTTCCTCATGCACAGAGGTAGTCACCTCTATTGCCTTCTTTGCCTGTTTTTATAAATTCGCTGTAAAAATGATGTCATCCCTGTTGGGAACAGGTGACAAGCAGAAGGTGGTGATGACCTGTAGCACCTTACTGTAGTGGAAACCGTATATGCATTATAAAGTTAGCAGAAGAGCTTTACTTCGACATGGTAGTCAAACCCTCCTTGTGAAGCAGTGTGGTAGAACCCATGGTTGTTCTGGTTTAATATCAGTAGGAGATTTTCACACAACTTGGGTATAGAGTATATAAAACAAACCTTCAGTACAAAGGAAGGTCTCCTTTCTCTATGTTACATTGTCAAATTACAGTGGAGAATTCTGTAGATGATTTACAATATTTTTAGTCATCTTATCAAAAATATAAGTATCCTAAAATATAGAACATTACTGTGCAATAACTGAGTAATGATTTTGTATCCTTCCCTTTTTGTTTACGAAAACTGAGACAACCACTTAGTGCTGATTGTCAGAGAGATTTTATGAAAAGCCAAGCTCCTATTAAGGCAGTGTTGAAAAAGAGTAACCAAAATGTTACACTCAGAATCAACAGAAAATTTATATCTTGGTGCAGTGCAATGCAAAATATGAATAATTCGCATTAACTTCAGGAAGGACTTGCATGTTTTCTGCAGAAGAAAAGCTTGGGATCTGTCACATAGCTGTAAAATGCTGACTTCAGTGGGCTTGTAGAAAACTGCCAGTAAGAGTCTATCTGGTGATCTCTGTCTTTATACATATGCTTCTGTGCAGACACGTAGGTGGGAAAGCCTAGAAGACAGAATTCAGGTAGGATGTATGAAGTGTTAGTCTGTTGGACTAAGTCAAACATTAATAGAAAATACAGATTGCTTCTCGATGTACAGGCAATAGGTGGTGTTCAGAAGAACAGGCGATGTGCAGCTGAGTATAGGCTCTGGTAGGGATTTTTTTATCTGATTTTTTTTTAAAATATAATCTAACTTGGCTCAGGAGGTAAAGTGCAAAATGAGATCATTAGAAACAAAATAAGTCCTAACAAAGGGCTGTTTAAAGTCACTGTTTGTTTTCAGACCCAGTTGACTGCTGCTAAGAACCATTTCGTGCTCAATATGCCAAATCGTATGGACATGCTCCACCTCACAGCAGCCCCACACATGGTTCAAGAGACTGCTGGGCTTTTGAAATGCAGTCCTTTAACTGTGAAGTGGAAAATCAAAATGGGGTAATTAGAATCATAAATGCTAGATTTTTGAGGAGGAGCAGTATTACTTCAGCCTGTCTTTTCAACTTTTATGTACAATAGCCTTCAGTTTCCTTGTTCATAACTTCTATTCCATTAAATATTTCTCATTTTTCTTTCTTTTCTTCTTTTGACTTTGTCTGTAGGATTTGTTACTTTTCATTCCACTCCGTATTACAGATGCCCCAGCTTAGCACAGTGGCCCATTATGTCATCCATGTGCATACCCTGATTTTTGTGAACAATGTTGCTGTAATTAATCCCAGAAGTCACTTGCATTTTAATACTCCACTGGACCCCTCTATTTTGAGGACCACGCAGGAAGTGTTCTGGGTTCAGACTGACTTGTAAGGTTTTCAGTAGTGCCTGGTTTAAATGAAAACTTCCAAAGACATAAGGATCGTCTCAGCCTTTCTGAAAGGTGAAGATGCACACATATTATCAAAATAATGTTAGAAGACAATCTCAAAAAAATGGGAAAGTGGGCCTGAATTTTGAGTCAGGATTTGTGGGTGTTTTTTATGGTGTGTGCTGTATGTATCTTCCCTTCCTATACTTTTTTATAGAGAGATGTGAATTAGGTTTATATGTGTATTTTTCTGATCTGGCTATAGGTAGAAAGTTTAGGATATCTTGACAACAAGTCTTCATTCATTTAGTAGAACCTTGTATTTGTGTTGTCAAAAAGCTTAGATTATTAATGAGCAAATGTTTAATTGCTTAATTATCACAGATCTGTGAATCTGAAAAGAATCTCTCAATGCGACTGTAACACACTATCGTTTGCATGGATGAAGTTTTATATACACAGACGTTTTGACTTGACAGCAACCTTTTTATTTTATTTTATTTTATTTTATTTTATTTTATTTTATTTTATTTTATCAGTAACGGTTAAATACATGCAGATGGTTATTCCTTTAAAGCTAAGTTGACAATAGCTTGTATCGGGAGACATTCTATCTTCTTACAGTCTCTTGGAAATGCAAAACCAGATGGGTATTTTTTTTAAAGGAATTGCATTTCATTATACAGTCTTCTTAGGTGAATTTTCATGTTTAAGAAGCAAGAATACAAGAGAGTGCTATATTAGTGTATTATTCTCACAACAAACAAGCCACTGTTCTGTTGCTACCTGCTTGGCCATTGTTCCCAATTGTGTATGCTTTGCAGTGGTATTTGGATGGTTTCCTGCTCTCTGCCAGCACAAAAAAGGCATTTTTGTTACAATGGCCCCTAACCACACAATGACGGCATTAAGGATTTATTTGGAGGTTTCATTATTTTCTCCTCTTTTGTTCCTTCCAGGATGTCTTCCAAGCGACCAGCCTCTCCGTATGGGGAAGCAGATGGAGAGGTAGCCATGGTGACAAGCAGACAGAAAGTGGGAGAAGAGGAGAGTGACGGGCTCCCAGCCTTTCACCTTCCCTTGCATGTGAGTTTTCCCAACAAGCCTCACTCTGAGGAATTTCAGCCAGTTTCTCTGCTGACGCAAGAGAACTGTGGCCATAGGACTCCCACTTCTCAGCACAACACAATGGTAGGTTTGCTAATGGTCTATTGTGCTTACATCCATTCTTTGAATTCTGCCTCTACAGTAGTTTGGCATCCAGATCTGTACCTTATGGAGTATACAATGCAGAGTTACACGTACAGAACATGCTACAATAATGTGAAAGCTCTGACCTAGCTGGACTGTCTTTACCTTCCGCTACAAATGCCAAATCCCTGAGAGTGCAAACTCCACTTTTCCTCACCTTTGCCTGCTGGCATTTGGGGTGCTAAAATTTTTTAGCTACATCAATGTGAATTTGAAGTGTGTGTGTTCAGCAAACAGTAAATGGTTTTGGAACACTGTAAGTGAGAGTCATGTTTGGCATGTTGTCTGAAATATCACCCCAATGACAAGTTTATGCAATAGTGAGGCACAGAAGTCTGTATAAAGGGTAAAAAAAAAAAAAAAAAAAGGAGAGAGAGAGAGAGAAAAAAGAAAGAAAGAAACTTGCGGTTTTGTCTGATGTGTATTTTACATGCCACACATACAAGGAAATTTACTATGTTTACAGTATTAAATCAGCCTACCACTGTTTCACATATGAATTACCACCTTTTTGTGCACTTTACAAATGACTGTGCACTTCAGTCACCACGTTTAGCGGCCCTCTGGAAGTCCAGACCTGGCTTTATGTAAAAGCTGACAAACAAAAAGGATGAGAAAGCAATGCCGCATTCCTAACTAGTAATGTAGTGTCACTACTGTGAGGTGACATGTTTTGACCCTTAATGTAGAGTACTGTGATATGTTTTTATAAAGGTTGAAAGGTGCAGGGAAAGGCATTGAAACCCCAGGACTTAGGCACCTCGACAAAGCTGTCTGTGTGAGCACACTTACACAGCTCTTGCCCGTTTCCAAATTGACTGCAACTTTTCTCTTAGTCGCCCACTTTGACAAGGGCACTGACAATTTCACTTTAAGTGAAGATAATGAATGGACCTGCATATTTGAAGGCTTTTAACAAGGCATCGCCAAATAGGTGATGGTGTGTTCTCATAAAAGCCTGCAACAGCTCCATAGTGGTATTTAAGCCCTTACAGCTCATTATGCATATGTAACAAGCCCTATGTAAAAAGCCTCAGGGATTATTATTTCTCATAGGACCAAGCCACAGGGTATTCACTGAAGCTGCTCTCCTAAACAAAATAATTCACTGATCCCAATCCATTTTTTCTTCCTTTTTAGTATAATGCTTAAGTTCAAACAGTGGTTCAGAATATCAAATTTTGTTTTATTTTGTGTTATTGCAACTTCTAGTGAATAAAGAGCCTCATTGGGAAAAGTACTCATGGACAGAAATGTCTTTTTTTTTTTCTTTTTTTTTTTTTTTTTCCCTAACTTTCTTGCTTCTGATCCTTTATCATACATTTTGTGGAGATGTAATTCTTAAATATTCAGTACCAGCCAGGTACTGGCTAACCAGGATGTTAGAATATGTAACTGGTGTATGAGCTTTGCTGTATTTAGGCCTATTTTAAGAGAGTATATTAAAGTTAAGAGACTGTTCCTGTCAGCACTTAAGTCAATAGGAAAAACTTGTGATGACTCCAGCAGTGTAGAGTCTAATGAAGTAAAAACTCATTGTCTGCTAAGGAGCCCAGCAGGCATATTCTAGTTACACCTCACTGAAACATTTAACTGCTGTTTAACTGATTTTAACCAGCTTTTCTATTCATTTATAATTTTTGAGATCAAGAAGTTTAGCTGATCATCTAGTGTGACTTCTTGTTACGAAGGATATGTTTAATGTGATGTGAAAACAGTGTATTATTTCTCTTCATAATACAAGATACTGTATTATTGCATATTTTAGACAGTTTTGCCATAGTAGTGAGATACTGTAGGGTCATTTGAAGCACTATTTAGGGTTGTAGGGACTGCTTTTGTCTTCATACATAAGAAGAAGAATATTTAAGAATATTTAAGAATATTTAAGAAAATTGCCAGTTTGTATGAACATGACAGTTTTGTAGTATTTCTGTTTTAAAGAGAAGCATTTAGTAAAACATTATTACATAGGTAGGTCAGAAAGGATGTAGCCTCTGTGTCTCCAGAAACAAGGTTGTGATCAGTATAAATTAGTTAAAATATACGTAATCCCTCCCTTGGCCACTGTGGTATGTATATCTCATAAGAAGGAAGTGGCTGAACCTTGTCGTTGGATAGCTTTTAGATGACTTCAGCTTGTGTGATTAGCAGTTGCAAAAGTCATTCCCAATGAATATTCTCACCTTCACAGCAGCACAGAGGTTGTCTTAATGCTGTTTGATCTGATATTCTCTGCTATTTTACTGTCTCTGGGAAGCAAACCCAGGTGTGTGCGCACGTGCACACACCACTGCACAGTGCAGTCCAATACAGTTTTATTGATGAAGCTCCAGCAGTGTGCTTCACACTTCTTAATAGCTTGTCAGCTGTATTACTACACCTACTGACTGAGTCTGCAAGTGACTATGGAGTTCTCATTTTGTAGCCACACGCTGTCCTTAGCAGGGTACACTTTTACTGATCTCCCCAATGTCCAATAAGACCCCATCAGACATACAGCCAGTCTGAAATCATGCAGCGCATCACTGCTGAACCCCTCTCAGCCATACTGCTTTCTGCAGATTGCTGGCTAAGACTTTTCTCCTGAGGGATTTCTAGGTAGACATGGTATATAGATCCACAGAGACCTTTCTGTGTTAGCTGCATGTACAACACCCATTTGCATGGGGAACAATCTCGGCAGACGAAAACCACAACCAAGGGATCTGGAAAAGATGTGCAATTACAAAGCTTTGTCTCATTGGTAGGCTGCTTAGCTGAATTCCTCTTGTCATCACAACCATCCTTGTCTTCTCATATTCTGCCTCAGCACTGTCTTGAAGGAACACTTTGGAAAACAATTTCAACCTTGAGAATCAATTTCTTGGCCTCACTTTTCTAGCTGCCAATTAATGCTCTGTTTCATAGGTTACTTCCAGCTGTGCTTCCTTTTATATGTCCTTCCAGGTGGGACATCCTAGGATCCTTAAGATAAAGAGCTGATTGTAAGAGTGAGAACTCAAGTTTGCCCAACTTAGACTTTCCAAAATTTAGCCTGTTGTAATTTACCAAGTTGTAACGACTCCTGCCTTTGACTACCAGCTTAGAAACACAGCTTTGAATTGCTGACTAAGTTTTTATAGGAAAAAGTTTTTATAAGTTTTTATAGAGGAATAATATAAGTTTTTATAGAGTTTTTATAAGTTTTTATAGAGGAAAAATTTTCAAGGAAGAAGTCTTCAAACCTTATCAGATTGGCAAAAAGCTGTGAAACCACGTCCTCCATCTTCACATAGAAAGATGGAAGATGCTAGAACTGCAGCCAGGGAGAGATTTGTGCAATAGGTACAAATGCAGATGGTCCCGTCTGAGCATCAGGAAACCCTTTTTTTGCAGTGAGGGTAACTGAGCACTGGGGCAGGTTGCCCGGAAAGGTTGTGGTTTCTCCATCCTTGGAGATGTTCAAAAGCTGTCCAGACATGGTCCTGGGCAGGTGGCTCTAGGTGGCCTTGCTTGAGCTGGGAAGTTGGATAAGATGAGCTCCATAGGTCCCTTCCAACCTCAACTGTGCTTCTGTGAATGGCAGGGGCAGCTGTATCCCATACTTTCTTCCTCTTGAAAGGAGAAACTATATGCTTATTTTAGCTAGGAAAGCTCTTACACTAGTAAGAAAAGAAACAATAAATTATCAGACTTAAACCAAAAGCTCAGAAGACAAATCAGACAACGTTTATCAGGGTGCCCCTAGAATGCTCATAGCAGGCCCTGAGTATATCAGGGAAATACTTGAGGATTACAGTATCAGTCAATACCTTTTCTGATTAAATGTGTTAAGGCTACAGTGTTTGGATAGTAAAGATAGTTGTTAGCCCATCTAAGTTCTGAGAGTTTATTTTGTTTATTTCTGACTGTCTGCCTTACCATGTTGCTTAATGCTTTGTGTTTTTGCCATCTCTCAGGACTACTGTTGTCACCAGCAGTGCCTGTATGCTAATTTCTGAACGTAAGAGATCTCTTTGCTAAAAGCACTGATTAAAGTATACTATGGATGTTATATACTGAGGTCAGATTTGACCATTTTTCATAAAGGTGTAATATCATTCAAATGCTGGATGAGATGGAAAAGACAATAGTTCTGACCAAAAATCAAACTGGAAAAACTGTAATTTTGACACTATCCAAACCTTCCATACTGCATGACTGCGTTTGCTAGCCCATGTTTGTCCTGCACTTTCAGTGGGATTTAGGATTCATTTCCAGCTGCGCTCTGAATTGATATGAAGTACTACAGTGCACTGTTAAATAGCTTTATTGCTTTACACTAACAAATGCTGCATTTCTGTGGTGGATGAAGTTACTCCTCTGGAAGTTGGGAAGAATATTAAGAAATTTTGATCATCTTAAGAATATTGCTTAAAGAGCTTACTGACACGTTGTCCTGTGCTTTTCCTCCACTTGTCCCAAACAGAAGGTTGCTTAATGCTGCATTTGAATTTTGTTGTTGCGTATGTCCTGGCCTGCACTTCACCTGTTGGTCTGGGTTTATCAGCTTGTGAATAGTGTTGGATCAGAACAACGTGTGGCTAGAACACTTAGCTGCTATTCAGAAGTCGTGAAGAGAATGGAAATCTGAATGTATGTAGCTTTTTAAAAAGTCAAATAGAACTCTAATTATACTGAGCTAAAGAATGCCTATAAAAAAAAACAAACACCACTGGTTTTAGAGAAATTTTAATTTCCAGTGTACCTTTGTGCATCAAGCTTAGGATAAGTTATTGTGATGGTACAATGCACAGTGTTGTGAACACCAGTGCTGTTATTGTGCCAGCTCTAATAATGAGAATTTCATTGTTTGGGGAGAGCAGTCTCCTACACTCTAGACAAAAGTGTAATTACTTTTGAACGATGTGGAATGTGCTCAGTTTAATAGCACGGAGAATAGATTCACAAAGATTCAGATAAAGCTAGCTTGGAAGCCATATGTGCAATGTGGCAGTATGAAATTGTTAGCAGGCACCATAATTACAACACACACACACGCACACACAATTTCACAGTTTAAACTATAAACTGTTGTTTTTGTAAGAGATAGACAGGTTTATCAGAACAAGACTATTTCAATTAAAACAAAGCAGAAATGGTGGTAAGTTTACATTTGCCTTTTTTTTTTTTGATGTTCTTTCCTCCTTCTCTTAATGATAAATTGATATTTATAAGATGATGAAATTGCATTGTTACAAACATTGCATTATAAATGTCATCACAAGAGTAGCACATGAAAGCAGTTTCCACAGATATAATTTCAGGCTTGCATCAGAATTTGATCTTTTCAATCTTTACACTTGCACTGTTGCAGGGAATGACTGTGCTGGTTACTAGGAAAGGGAACAAATAAAGAAGAATCATCCAGGACCCATCAAACAGCTGTAGAAGTTGCATATTGCATTATTTAGTCCTTAACCTAGAGAACTGGGCACAACCCTTGAGAACCAGGTGTAACTGAGCAAGAAAAAGTTTTGACACCTCTGATATATGCCTGAAAATATATCTTTCATTTAATATAGTATAACCTGCCCGTCCTCCTTGTCGTGATTTATATTCTCTCCAATCTTGTCCCATTTGTGTTTCTACGTATTGCTTATAGTATTTAACAAGTACTTGCAAACTACTTGTCGTACAAGTCCTATATAGGGTAGGTAAACCAATTAAAATATTTTCATCCTTCAGATGATGCAAAGAATTAAAGCCATAGCGCAATTCAGGAGCAGGATGTCAGTTTATGGAAGTTCTCTTGGCTGGTTCTCTATGAATACTCTATGAATACAGTGAATTTCACTTACTTGTGACCCTGGTAATCGATAATAGATACCTTATTCCAGCTGAAATAAATGGGCAGGAAGACTGGATGAAGTTCGAGATGGACTGTTGGTGTTTTCATCAGGCTCGGAAAGGTTCAAAGGTTGGTTAGGGGACAATAAATAAGTAATGAAGTAGGAAAACATATTTTTTTTTTCTGAGCAGGAGAGTTAGAACTGCATTTAAAACAGTAAGTGAACAAATCAAGACCAGACTTATCATTTATAAATTGCCTGAAATACAGGGTGCAGATGACTGTAGTTTTTAAAGGCCATGAAGAGAAGTGGAAACAGCAGTTGTTTGTTTTTGCTCAAGATCATCTTACTGTGAAGCAGTCACGTTTTTAATGGATTCATTTGAATGCAGTTAAGCAGAAAATAATCAACAGAAAAGTAAACACCTTTGTTTTATAGAAGTGCTGGGAACTGTATGTATCCATTGTTTGCAAGTGATTATATGCCTAGGAATCAATTCATTGACTTCATACTGGAAAATATCTTCATTTAAGCTTCTTGCATAAATACTAGCAAAATCTAATTCAAGTGAATAGCTGAAAAACTGCACAGGAAAAAAGATAGGTAAAAGCATAAAACCCACGATCCTTAGGAATATTTGAACCAGATGGTCTCTCTTAAGATGAAGAGAAAAGAGCTATCAAGTGCACTTGCAAAAAAATACTTAAGCCTTAAATGAAAAAAACTTGGTCATCTTTCTAGGCAAAGTAGTCAGCCCCAGGAATTCCACAGTGGACACAGTGGCTTCATTCCACATTAAGTTGAGGAGCACTGCTGAAAATGAAGTGGAGGGTGCAGAGAAAGCCTCATCAAGACTGCAAGATTGGTTTATAGCAACAAAGTAAAGAGACTATGTTTAAGTATTCCTACTTCTTGATACAGCTTTTGCTTTCAACAATCAGTTCCTAGTGGTGACATAACCTTGGTAGCATGTGTGGTATCTCCATCCTACTCAGACAATGGCTGTGGACTTTTTATAGTTTCTGCAGTCTAGGTCCATCACTTCTTGCACTCTACCCAAGTTTATTCTGCAGTTCTTTCCTTTTTTTTTTTTTTTCCCGGTGATAATAAATCTTTACAGTATTGCAGTGAGCCAGAGACTCTGATGCCAATAAAACACCCAGTTCTCCATGGTTCTGGAAAGAGAAGGCAACAAAAATGTAGTTAGTTCTCATGGTCTCCATTTCAAGTGATGGATTTATCTCCTTTGGCCAAGCTTCTGCACAGTTAGGAAGTTTATGGCTTCGGGCTGGCAGTGTAACTACTATCAGAATAGAGAGCAGCACACCAGGCTTTCATGCCCTTATCTAACACATGATGAAAGGCACATTGGAATCTAAGTTGGTTATATTTTGCACCCTGTGTAGTTCTACTTCTATATACCACCTTGACTCATTTTTGCTTCAGTAGCTGCCTGTTCGTTTTAGAACTTCCAAAACATTTTTCCCCTTGTGCTTTCTGTCTGCTCCATATGCTTTTCATATCTACCTTGCTTCTTCCTGGCAGCTGGTGTGGCTTTCTCTCTTTCTTTTCACTGCAGGTGAGAAAGCCGCCTTCTATACTTCCCTCCGTATAAGAACACTTGCTATATCGCTTTTTATCTGCTTGCAGTTGTCCTCTGAAAACCTTTTTCTCCATTACAAGTTTTCTTCCTCTGCTTGTAGTCATTATTTAACGTGGTCATTTTTATTATTTAATCCATTCTAAAGCATTTTAGTAAATAGCTCATATGAAGACATTGCACAATAAAATAAAGTATTGTGCTGTTAACTTGGACAGAATGTCAATAAACTATGGTTGGTTTTTGATATGCAGCTCTACTTTCAGTGGAAATATACCAAAACTGAAATGCATTGTGAAGCATTGGTCATGGTTTCTTGATTTTCAGGGTTGCAAGGAATGCCTGTGATTATCAGCTCTGGCTCCTAGAAGTGCCAGAATCTTCTGCTACACTAAATACAATCATGTTTTATGTCCTCTTCTCTAACTATCAAATGTTTGTGTTTGTAGTTGGGATGTTACCCACTGCAGTGACATTTTGAAGTATTTATTTCTTTTGTATCCTTTTTAATGGCTGAGTGAAAAGCTCTGTCATGTTTTTTGCCTTGTCTCTTTTAGGTATGTCTTTTCAGGTTATACAAATTAAGTTGGATTAGGCTGTGCCAAGGTGAGCCTTCTTTCTTTTTTTTCTCGCCATTGCAATGCTTTTGCAGATTCACCAGAAATAATGATGGTTGGAGTGGTAATGAAAATGTGGCTTCAGGCAGTTGCTAGCATTTAAAGTGTCATGTCATCCAATCATAGTGTTTTTTTTTATTTCATGGAGTTAACAACTTGCTCTTGTTTTGAGTATATCAGTGAAATATCACCTTCTTTTCCACTATCATCTTGGATTTAGTGGGTTTATTAAATTTCTCTGGAGGTTCATGGCTGGAGAAGAACCTGTGGAAAAATGGGGACTACAAATTTTAACATGGGTTTGCTTAAGTATGGGCATCTATCGTAGGCAGGTTATCTCCTAAGGCTTGTACAGAAACCTCCCTACACAAAGATTGACATGCAGCAATGTTATTGAACCAGCCAATGTTCCAAAGTGTTTCAAGATAATTAAATGGAGGAAACAACCTTTCTTCAGTAAAAATAATCCTTTACGTTTAGTGTAGCGAGCTTGCCTGGATAGTTTGGCCAGCCCCATTTCCAAATCCACTTTAACACTGTTAAATTCTTTGTTTCTTTTTCCAGTTCATGTACAGTTGGGTAACCAGATAAGGCATTTTTGCCTTTTGTGGAGGAGAAGTAAACTCAATGAATCCTGTGAATTTAGCATCACTAGATAAAACAATAGACATAACTGAGTGGAGATTGTGCCCAGTTTAATTAAGGATAATGTTTGCCAGAGCACCGTAAACAATACTGTCATTATGTATGGAAATAGTCTGCTTCAGCATCCTTTTTTATGCTTTTAAATTGAGTCCACACCAAGGGGAAAAAAAGGGCTATAAAGATTAACTTTTTGTGGTTTGTACAGGCAACAGGCAAATTATATAGATTGTCTAAAACATAGACCAATAAAATCTAACATCAGACTGTTATTATCTTTATTTATATTGTGCCCAGAGCATGATTTATTTTTATAGAGACAGAAAAAAGAAACATTCCTGCCCCAGAATGCTTAGCTTATGACCCTGTTCCTGCAAAATGATCTGTTTGATTGGAACCTAATGCTGATGGTAGCAAGAGGGAGGGAAGGAGAGGTCACCAACTATAACTCCTTCTTCACATAGCTTTTTGTAGGATTGGAGTTTGATGACACAAAATAAGAAATATTACAGCAAAAGGTAAAATCTTTCTGACATCTCAAGTCTGAATTACTCTGATAGATTGTGTGTATCTATACACTAAGTCATATCAGAAGTGGAAGCTTGCATTGCTTATTAATATTGCTAGCCACAAATAATACAAAATATCTGTGCTTCAGGCCTTCTGTGTTGATTTTCAGATTGAATTTAAAGTGAGGGTTTCATCTCTGAAACCATAAGCGAAGCTTCCTTCTTTCTCATAATTCTTTCCATTTTAACCTGCTGCTGCTGTAATTGGAAAAGCTGCTGAGGTTTGGATCTTTCTGTGTTCAAAGGCAATAGCATTCTCTGAGCTTAGCATCCAGCTTCCTAGAGTCTTTGGATCTCCAGAAAACAACCATATACCCTTATACAAAGTGGATATAGGACTTTTTGGGGGAGAGAGTTTTCAGTTGGGGGGCAGGAGGTTGTGTGTTTGTTTGTTCTTTAGTTCTGACAGCAGTCTCGATAGTAAATTTCTGTTGACTATAAGTCTCTTGGAGCACTAAGAGAACATTTTGGTTTTCTCTTATATGGTAAGGAAGTTAGAGTTAAGGTGGTCACTAACATAATGCAATGTCATGTCAATCACAGTGTCACTATTTGGGCTGAGGATTTATGGGTGAGGACTGAATAGACTAAATGTTTACAAAGTGCATGTCTAGAGGTAAGCTAGTAACTTTAAGCTTAACTTTATGGTCAATAGAAGTAAATAGGGAGTTACAGAGAGGGATTAATTTTGTCCTAACATATCTTCTAAGCAGGTCAGAAAAATCACACCCTGGGACTGCCTATTTTTCTTCAGAGGTTGCAACTGGAGCTTAGGGTGATAAGCTTAGCTGTTGATACCTATAGTTGAGACATCTGTAGTCAGATAAATTCAACCAGAAAAGCCTTGAGTGAGGGGTAATTGCCTGGCAAGAAAATTTACTTCTTTGTAAATAAGTATTTGTTATACAGAGCTTAGGTCTTCTGGGAATATCAGACATACTGCATCTCAGAGCTCAAAAAACTCATCTCTTTTGAGTTTGTGTCCTGCATCTGGCTGATGTCAGAGTGTCAGTCCATGGTATATTCCTTACAAGTGTTAATCTAGAATCTGCAAATACTTTTTTTATTATTAAGTTTATATTCTTTTGACATAGACAGCAATGCAGGTAGAGTGTGAGGCAGAACAGATTGATCATTCACAATAATTCCACGTATAAGAAGTTCAACTTTTTTTTAAACAATTTGATAAATTCTATTCGAAAACAGTTTTCAGTATTTTATATATCTGCAAACAGAACTTAAAATAGAGTGATTCACAGAATCACAAAGAATACATCTGTGGTAGATGATGTACTTTTCCTGTTTGCTTGTGGCCAGTGTAAACTTAGCTTTTGGGCAGAGACTATAGCTTCAGTTTTGAAGTTGTCAACATGACTATTGGGTAATATATTGACACAGAGCCACAGTGAGTTCACTAGTTTTCCATGTGGATAAACTAATTTTACCGAAATCTCACTTTCATATTTAGCGCATGTATCTTTATTTTGCTATGTAAAATACCACATACAGTTTTTGGTATCCATACTTGTGATTTTATAAATATTATCAAAAATTGTAAGTTTTTAGTTTACTTGATGAAATTGGACTATATTCCCAGCTTCCTGGTTGTTGATTTTTATCGCTGGCAATTCACTTCTGTTGTCTGTGCCTTAATTTATGTGATGGTACAATGGAAATAAAACTTATCTTTCATCCATGTTCCATTCATTAACATGTTCCATGTTCTATGGCCTAGTAGTAATCTCCAAACTCATGGAGATTCATGACTGCCATACAATGAGATTGGGGTTCAGCTCATAGGCACATAAAAGTTAGGTGTCTGGGCAGTTTATGGGCATAAACTTTCACAGTTTATGGAAAAAGATAACCACCTTACTAGAACAACCTTTCCAATCTTAAAATAAGCATCTAAGACACGAAAGATGAATTACCCTCTGAAAGTGCTTGTCTATTGACTATAGAGGGAGCCTTGATGACTAGTTTAGACTAGATGTCTAATTTGAGGCTAAAATTAGGTGAGAGTAATCCCATTCACAGTACACGGTGGAGTTAAAGAAATAACACACGTTACTGTGTAAATATTCTTTCATATTTTTCTAGAAGTAACCATGTTCAATCTCATCTTTTATTATTTTTTTTTTTTTGTGAATATTCTAGTGAACTTCTTTTTTAACCAGTGCTGATGATATTCAGTGGTATTTTAAGGATTGGATATGCTTTACTGAGAAACCTTTAGTTGTATATCCAGCCAGCAATGTTAAGTTCAAATAATAAATTTTACATTTAAATTTACAGTTTAAAATGTGTTGGTTAACAACATGAATCAGAGAACAGAAGTGCGCCTTTAAGAAGGCTATTTTGAAGATTTTCTCAACATTGAAAAATGGCATTGATTCCAGTGGTATTCCTCATTTTAAATTTAGTAAATTACTTCTCAATCACTATCATAAACTTATGTGCTTAATAAAGTGTTTGTCATTCTCGCTATGAGCTGAAATGAATGTCAAGTTTTATTTTTAAATTTAATTCAGAGAAGAGAACATAGTGTATCTAACCTGTTGTGTCTAAAGACTTGATTTAGCCGCTCAGTCATTTTTATAGCAGTGCTGGCAAGTCCGAATGCCATCCATAGGCTTAGTAGGTAGACCTAGCAATATATTAAATAAGAAACCATAGTTTAGTCTTAGACTTGTTTTGTAGAAACCTGTCTGCTTACTTGCCTTAATTCTATTTGCGTCCTCTTGTATGCTTAATCCAGAAAGTGGGTATATATACATGTGCACAGTTTCACATTTTGGCACTGTATTTGGTATATTGTGTGCTGTAACTTGTATCATGCCTGCGGGCCATGGGAAAACGACACAAATTAAATGTGAAATAGAGAGGAGACGTAATTTAAAACTTGCATGTTCTAGAGGTGCAGTATGGCATACGAGAGTTCCAACATATTGCAAAAAATTCACCCTATTTCCCCAACAAGCACGCCGTGTTTTCGTCTGTGCAGGCTGCTGGAGACACGGGCAGCTCCTGTAGGTGTCCGTTGTAGATAGCTGGTGCTGGGTTTCATTCGAAGGAGCATCCTGACCATGCTGCATGTGCTCTGTCGTCTTCTGCATCCTGCCTAACTGCACAGCACAGGTTGGTGTTCTCCTGTGCACTCCTCCCTGATTCTGTAATTATATTTATTTTACACAGACATGCGAGTTCCCTTTTCCCTTTTACATATGTTGTTTTGCTTCATGCTGAGAAAACTCCAGAGTCTGACAGGGTGGTGGTTTTTTTTTTTTTTTTTTTTTTTAAGCACTCCAAATTCTATCCAGCTTTAAACTCTTATGTTTATAACCCTGAATATCTCTAAAATGTCTTTACCTAAAACACTTTATGGTTTTATTACCAGGTTTATGCCAGTAATAATATTCACATCAGCTTTCTTAGGGATAATCTTTAAGCAGAACCTAGCAAGAAAGGCTTTGAAAACTATCATTCCCAGGAACGCAAATCTCAGAACATGAAACATCAGTTTAATCGCCCTCTCTGACAACTTAACACGACAGATTGAAAAATACAAGCCGATATGGAAGTGGGATCAATGGATTATCAAAGTCCTAAACATCTCCTCCTGCAGGAGGGGGCTACCGGGCCCACCGGCGCACAGCGGCAGCGTTGAGGTTGGCGCAGCTTAGGACGGCCTGACTGGCAGGGAACTGGGGAGGCAGGGAGGCAGATTTACATGCAGCAACTCAGGGGGCTTTGTCACGGCAATTGTATAAAGTGATATACAGTGCAAATCGACTCGAGCATGTCCCTGGATAGCAGGCGGTTTACAGCCTCTTCGAGCAGAGATTACTGCTTTATCTTGTCATACTAAATTAACGTGGCAGCACACTGTTAAACAGTGGTGACCTCTTCATCTGTGGAAATTGCTGCCTAGAGGAGAGATGGTATTTAAGACTCTCTCTCCTTCTCCTTCTGCCTCCCCTCCCCACTTTCTCTCCCTCTCCCCGTCTCCGTGTCTCCCTCCCTCCCTCTATTGTCTTTTTTTTTTTTTTTTCCCTGTGGGACCCTGAGGCATTTTTGGGTTAGGTTGTAACATTAAAGACAAAAAGAAAGAAGAAGGGGGGAAGGGAGAGGCTTTTAACATCAAGGTGACAACAGCTATGTGTTAATTGGGCCTTTGTTGTTTGATTAATAGCCACTTTGGTGTAGAATATGAAGACAGTTGTTTGGACAACTTTCTAAAAATGACATGTCCTTTCAGTAAACTGGGATTAAGCATCGTTCTCTGGTCTGCACGTTTTAACTCCTTGCTGTTACTGCACCCAGCCCTACGAGTGCTGCTATTTAGTGCAGTGCCGCCTGGCTCTTCCAGCACCTTCCCTGCCTGGCAGGCCTCGAGGTAGCTCTCCAGCCAGCTGCTCTCCTGCTGTTCTTCCTGAGGGTCAAGGTGGTGGGGATAGCTCCGAAATGTAGTTGGGCTGTTGTTTCAGACTGTATCAGAGGATTTTTAGAATTAAATAATTCTCCTGGAAATGCCGCTAACCGGGAAAAGGGCTGCAGCTCTTTCATTGGGCTGGCAGTGTGATACAGAAAACCGAGAGGAATAAATCTCATGTCTTTTTCAGTCAACTGAGGCGATGAAGGAGAGATCGTCATCTCTTACTTAGATAAGATTTTCTGTTCCTGACTTTTCTCTTTACTGTGTAGTAATTCACTGTGGGTCCAATCCAAAGCTCTTTGAAGTCAATATAAAGACTGCTTTGTCTATTAAAGGCTTTGGATCGAGACCCACAGGGCCTTAGGCAAATTATTGCAAACCAGTGTTATAAAGCCCTTTGAAATTTGCAGTTTTAAAACTGCAAAGGACTAATTTTTGCTATAACAAAAACTATAGCAGTTGGGAGGCCAGGTGAAGTCAGGTTGGCCAGTGTAGCCTTGGTGGTAGCCATATTTGTTCAAAATCATAAACTTATGGCTGCATCTTTGGGGTAAGGAGTCCTTCCCTTACCTCTTCCTTTGCTGAATCTTTTATTTATTTATTTATTTATTTTATTTATTTTATTTTTTATTTATTTTTATTTTTTATGTATTTAGTGCATTCTGTTCCCATGTTGTTGAGGCTATCAGTTGACAAGAGAAGATGCTTTTACTTCGACAACCCAGCACTGACTCTGGGCTGCCACAGGACTTCCACTACTTCAGTCATGTGAAGAAGGTTATGGAAATGTAATGAAATGAGATGAAAAAGGGCTTTATGATCATCTAGCTTGGATTTCTCCTTGCTGTAGACAACTGTTTCTTACTGTGAATTTCTTGAGCTGCCACCTACACAGATTCATGCAAAATTCTGTGCATTTTGTATTGTACGTTTTGCATGTAACATTTTCAGCGGCAAGCTTTTATTCACTTCTCTGAGATGCCAGCAGAGCTTATTTTTTGCAGCAGAATATTTGCCATTTGCGATGCTGTGTATCTGTGAACACTGATGTTATCGTTGTTTTCTTGGGATGAATTTTGAAGACCATTGAGCTAAGCACTTATACTAGAGATATGGAAAAGACCGACTTCCTGATTTATTATTTTTAGAAATCAATGCATTTGATAATTTATGTACAGCTTACAGAGGCCACATAAGTGGCTCATGAATCGATCAACAGCCAGCAAAAATGAAAGCTAATGAGCTCATTTCAGTAGCAAGTTGCTCATTAGCAGGTAGGCTCACTGATCTTTCAGGTTTTCCAGTTCAAAGTCACATGGTCTTTCCATGTTCTTGGAAGGAGTAGCTTCCTTGAAAAGAAAGAAACAGAAAAAGAGAGCATGGCAAGGTTTTGAACATTTTCTCATTGCTTTGACATATACATTTACGGTAAATGCTTGATACTGCGCCAGAGGAGCAGACCACCTAATGGTCTGCAGGGCTAAAGCTGTCCACATTATGTAGTACCACCAACTTTCACCATCTTAAAGTTGAATTTACTAGTGTACTCAAAAGATGTATGGGAGGAGGAGGATGGAGGCATCTTCTCTGCTTCTGCATAGAAATCTACATTCCCAGCACAGCACTATTCCCAGCACAACATTTTCAGCCCAGGTTTTCTCCAGCTCAACAGTGTAGATGTGGGATGCTAGAAACTACATCTTTGTG
Source organism: Cygnus olor (assembly GCF_009769625.2). Classification (NCBI taxonomy): domain Eukaryota; kingdom Metazoa; phylum Chordata; class Aves; order Anseriformes; family Anatidae; genus Cygnus; species Cygnus olor. The sequence continues at coordinate 77,855,075 of NC_049169.1, read as the reverse complement.
CAAAGCTAGGCGGTATGTGCTTCCCCCCATTCACAGTCCATGCGATGGCCCATCCGGGTTAGATAACACCAAGCTCCTGTCCTCCCCTCCCATAATCAAGATTATCTGATGCCTTGTCTGAAACACTTTGGTGCTTCCAGTATGGTTTATTTGCCCCTGTTGTTATCCTTATTGACTGAGATACCAAGAGATGAATAGACATGGGATTTAACCTCTCGCTAGGAAGTACTCTAAGGAGCAGTACTAAGCTGTACTGTAGATTTTATGTGCTAGGGCTCATAAACCTGCTTGAGAGCAGGGAACTGTTTCTGTTTTTATGCATTAACACAGTACATTGTTGTCCAGTCCTACCAGTGATATTTTTTTCCTTTTAGTAAATAAACAAATTCATTATTAATCTGTTCAAAAAGCAAAAACACTGGTTTAATTATCAAACCTTTGAAAGAAAATGCAAGATATTTTTTGAATCCTTATGTTACCTTTATGTATGAAAATATATACTATATATATAGAGAGAGATTTTAACTATCTCCTATAAACATGAGAAATATGCTGCTCCTGATCAGAAGGGAAAAAAAAATATTCTTGACAGAGTTGCCTAAGGCCCCTGAAGTATCCTGCAAAAGAGGGACTCTTGAAACATGTTTTTAAAATATATTTTTTTAAAAGACAGATTTTCCAAATCTCAGGAATAGATTTTCAACTGCCTGATTTGGCTTTAAATGAGTTGGCTGAATCAGTTTCTTTTTCTTTTAAGTAAGTCTATAAAGCTTTGATGAATCTGGCTCATTGTTTAGCACTTATCTCATGAGTAAAGCTTGAGAGGTTTGGCTTGAAACTTACCAAATCACATCTTTGGAAAATGGCCCAAGCCTATTGATTTATTTGAAAAAAATAAAAAAGAAAAAAAGAAAAAATCCAAAGGAAAACATAATTGAAAAACCTTGATCCAGCTTAGTGAATAAGTCCCTAACAGATCTATAGAGTCCCTACTGAGCGAGTGAGTCTGTTTCTTGATGTATATGAGCCCTGCACTTTATGGAATTGTAGGGCTGAGAAGGACTGCAAGAGGACATCCAGTCCCAGTTTCCATCCAGGGACCAACTGTATCAATGTTATTTCTATCAGATAATAGTCTAACGTCCTAAAGTTACTCAGTGTAGGAGAGTTGCAACCTACTAGGCTATCTGTCCAGGGTATTGCTATCTTTACTGTTAGGAAGTTATTTCTAATGCTTAACTCACATCTTTTCTGCTTCAGTTTTAGCTCATTAATTCTTGTCCCAGCTACTGTGGAAAGAATAAATGTGTTACTCTTTTCAGCAAATGTTTTGTATTTGAAGACTGAAATCACATTCCCTTTTCTGAAGTTTTCCTTTGGTGTGTGGAGGTCATCTCTACCGTATTTTTATTTAAAACTTCTACTATTTTGTTGCTTCTATGACACTAGTGGTAGTGGAAGCATTCACACTTTAACAGCTATGTCTCCTTAACAGAAAATTTCTCATTAATGACAATAACGCCTGCAGCAGGTGTACCTGAGATGCTATTGGAAAAGTCTAATTCCAAGTAAAAAGAGACTCAAGGTGGCTCAGTCACTGCTTCATAAATGGTGCTGAGTAGTTTTGTTCAATTAACTTGCAGTTAAATCCTCTCTGGTACTGCCCTGTCTACTCAGCTGTGGTTAAATTTTCTAATGGAAGGAAGGCTTTGTGTGTCACTGTCTTTTGCTTAGTTCACTGGCAGAAACCAAATCTGGGGGCTTTATAGATTCGCAGAGTTATGACTGCATAGCTGTGGAATAGCATAATGGATTGTAGCGCCTCCTGCATATCAAAGAACTGCCAGCAAAGGCTGAATACAGGTGCTTTTTGTATAGGGAGGAAGAAGGAACATTGAGTCTCAGGTCCTAGAGTGAGTTTTCAAGACCAGGATTTGGCAGGGAGGAAATCTTTTAAATTTAAGACATTTGATCTGGAAGTGGGAAAAAATAAACATCAGACCTCATGATAACAATTTTCTGAGTCACATTTGAAAAGTACTCAGTCTTCTGAATGTAATTGTTTTCATATGTACAAGATTAAGTGTGCAACAGATTTAAAAATCAAAATCCATTTCCTGTTATGATCTTTAAGGAATTCATTGTTTGTATAAGCTGAAATAAGAAGGTAACTGCTATAATGAGGGTTGTGCTTTTCTATATTTTATGGATTTAATAAATCCTCTACTAAAAGGAATTATCAAGTCAATCTTCCCACCTTCTTAGAAGACACTTAGTAGAATTTGACTTTAAGATCAGTCAGCAGTTCTCCTCTTTCTCCTGTGTTTTGGGCTACTTGATAAGAGAAGAGACACGTTCCCCTTAAGGTGATTCTTTCTCCTCTGTCTCTCTATTTTTACGGTTTGAGTTTTTGTCTTGTGACCATCAGAAAGAATGTATATGGATGAGCCATCTGGAAATCATAGTTGTTTGTGCTCATGGAACTTTTTGCATTTTACAAACCTGTGAAGTAAGTACTGATCTAAAGGGAGACCAAAGACTAGGAAGATAGTTCATTTGTTGCCCACCACTGCTTTTCTGTCTCTCTGCTGTGGTAACTACAACTCCAGTGGTGAATAGTTGGCAAGTTCTTCCCATCTGTGCATCTGAGAGAGGCTAGAGCTCAGTCTAGGTTACAGTGGGGGGAAAAAAAAAAAAAAGCTGATGATGAACAGCTCAACCTCATGCTTCAATCAGATAAAATTTCACAACATAAGGATATTATAGAAATTTTACAGAATTAATAAAATTTGAAGACCTCATGGATATAAACCACCATAGGTTCTGTAATTAAACAAGTTTATGTGGTAGTAGGGCTTTTACAGTCAGCTCACCAGATTGGACTATCTTGAACTGGCACAGACCTCAGGCTGAAGCTAAAAGCACAAAATAACATGTATGACCAAACGTGTCAGAACTCTTATGAATTTTTCGTGTGTGTTTCTGAGCAAAGTCTTTGAAGTTGCCTATAAATAGAGGATATTAGCATATATTATTTCCAAGAAAGAAGATGGACTTTTAAAAAAGAGCAAAAACAACTTGAATTGAAGGACAGTCCTTTAAAATGAATAGCTGTGTTAGGAGCTGGAGGACTTGCCCCAGGAATTGTGGTAGGAAATAGCTCTTCCTCACGGCAAAGGATCAGTTTATGCTCTTACAGTTTCGTTTTTTCACTTCCAGATTTATCAGTCCTCTGTCGGGTAATCTTTTGAACTGTTTTGATAAATAATTGTACTTGTGAAGGTTAATGGAGTGTCAGTCCCTTATTTACTCTCAAGTCAAATGTGGTGCATGCTAGTCAGAAGTGTAGCTCATGCTTTACGACCAGATGACCTTAACGCTTTAAAGCATGGTTATAGTCAGATAAATGACTGTAAAAATGACATTAAAGGGTCCCACATTTTCTGTCTTGCTGTGGCTTTAGAGGTCAAATTTAGTTGCATAAAAATATGATATTTTTATTAATTGCCTATAATGTTAACTTAACCTGGGGGTTGAAAATAAAGCAGTGTCCTTTTTGCCTCACGTCATCCCTAGTAATAAACATTTTGAAAATGGTACTTAACTGACTGTTGTTGATGATATGTCTGCAAAGCAGAGTCCAGTTCCTTCTTTTGTAGCTGTATTGACTCTTTAGTGCTAATGGCAAGCAAAAAAATTTTAGTCAATAAAGCAGGCAGATAGACATGACTCAGAAAATACATGGGGAGCACATACATTGAATAACGATGACATTTGCTACTGTTCTGCTTATCCGATATATTGTCGGAGGTTCATGTGTTACAGAAGCAGAACATGTTTCCATGTAAAATTCTACTAATCTGTGCCAATCTAAAATTAATACAACCCTTGCCCTCACAAGGATGGCTAGGAATTTACAAAGTTGCTATCTATTTTCTGGTTTATTTTCAAGGGTATCTTCATGCACTGCTGTAAAAGATTGCAGCAGAGATTGCAGCAGTGCTTATGTGAAAGAGTAAAACCCAGCACAAACTACTATTTCTTTTGAGAAATTCTCACAGCTAATTCTGGTCACGTTTTATTAAGTTTACACTATGCAGAAACTGACCTCTCTGGTACTGAGCCTAATTCTGATAGTTCCAAGGAAGAAAATCTTACTTTTCATTGAAGTGAATGATAGCTATGATTAAAAAGTAATAATAATAATAAACTCATACACAAAAGTTTAAAACAAAATGTGTTCTGGAAGTGAGGCTTCTTGACTGCTTAGTCTTCTGAACAAGTGATCCCATGTTTGCTGAAAATAACCCGTGGAAGTAAAAGCAGTTTGCTGATGGTGATCTAAAACTCTTGCTAATCAGTCAGTATTCTGGCTGGCTTCTTTAGATAATAAATATATGCTGAAATCAGGAGAATCAGGCTGGTGATTAATGTTTTAGTAGAAGAATGTTTACAACAGAATGTTGTTGAGACATTCCTCAGAAATTCTCAGTGTGGTCACAGAATTTCTACAAGATATAACTGTGCATCCCCTGTTCTGTTCCATGGATCTTCCTAATCCCTGATTTTCTCCTTTGAAGATGATATTTTGGTTGATTGGAATACCTGTGATTTACATAACATCTAATCTTTTTACATTAATGACTCCTGATGTGATAACATTATCTTGATTTGTATAAGCTTGAGGTGAATTTGAACATCCACTGTAGGGAATTCCTTATTTTATGACTCTGATTCCAAAATAATCAAGGAAAACTGATGTCACAATAAAGCTGTATAAAACCACATTGAAAGACAGGACAGCTGAGAGACTATGTTCATGCTCCTTCCAAAGTTTTTAACTTTTCTTTAACGTAAGGCCTAGATAGAAGGAAGAAAGTATCTTCTGCTTTTAAAAATGACATGAACACATGTGCCAATTAACACAATACTGATGAAAGAACCAAAGCTGTCATATTACAGCTATTGCTAATATTAATAGCCATGAGCATGGCTATGATGTACTACATGAAGCGCTCAAGAAAGCAGTCCATGGTCAGATATATCTGATGTTGCAGTGTAGTATCATTGACATATCTTGCTACTGCACTCTTCAAAGTGTCAAAAGTGTCTTTGGTTCTTAAGTTATGAGGCGCTGTGTAGTGTTTGAATAACAGAAATATAACACAAAACATACTGAGATGAGCTTTATATAAATATGTACAACTATAAATACATAAGTAGTGCAACTTCTAGTAAAATGTACTGTAAATTATATTTATATTATAAATTATACATATACATATATATATATATATATAAAATGATGAAGTGTGACTATTGCAACCAAATACTCTGTGTTCACCACCACCCCCTCTGTGCTTGAGGTCTCTAGGTGCTCAATAGGAGCTTTTAAATTATCTTTCCCTGTTTGATATTGCTAAGTATAATGAATGGATTGCAGAGAACTTTTTGTTAGAAACCTTCTGTACCCTAACATAGTGCTGGTAGGCACAGCGATACCTGGCTGGATTGCATCCTGAGACTCATTCTTAATAAATTTAAGGTCAAAAAAGACAGATTTTGCAAAAACATGCTCTATTAGTCAACCAATACTTCCTCATCACAAAGGACACTTACGTTCTTTCCAGCGAAAGTGGAGAAAATTGTCTTTCTTACTTGGGTTGAGCAATTCTGTGGGTTTTCCAGCATCACTTCATCATGACTGAAAACTACAGGGAATACTCAGAAATCAGTGATTCAAAGAGGAGCTTGGAGAAGGAAGGCTAATTCCAGCAAAAGTTATTCATCCCCTGCTGATGATGGGTAGTTGGGTATGACTGTAGAGGAGGAGATGTTCTTTAGGTTATTTTGTTTGTTTGTGAACATGACACGTAACGGTGGACAAGATTGATTGGTAAAGAAAATGTACAGTGGACCTAATCAACTGCAAAGATATGATGTCTTAAAAAAAAAAAAAAAAGAAAGCAGAAGAGAATGAGAATGAACTGCCTTAAAGCTAATAAAATGCATTTGTATTACTCAGAATAATTTAGGTAAGTGATGAGAAAGGGGAGGAAAATTAGCATTTCCGTACAGTTTGGTTACTGTGTAATTTTTAATCAGGAGTGTCACAACATCTCTTGATATCATCTTATCACAAAGGTCTCTTCATAGTAGGCAATGTATGCTACTGACTGCAGTTTATAGGAACAGAAGAAAAAATAACTGATCTGCAGAGTGAGAATTGTGAATCTGTCATGAATTAGAGTTTATTGGTTTTCTTGCATCACTTAACCACAGTGTAAACTAGCTCCTGGGCGTGGGGTCTGCCTGTGTGCATTTTAAATCTTGCTTAAAGTCTGCTTGATTGACCTCCAGAATGGATCTTAAATGCTGAAATGACATCATGCTACTCCCCTGAGCGGGGAATAATGTTGCCATTTGAGGTACATTGAGACCCAAAAGAGCAAACAGAGAATTGGTACCCAAGAACCCTTGGATGCTGAAAGTGCTCTGCTGTTACCTTGTTTTGAAACCTGGCAAGTCAGTTCATGTCATTTCCTAATTTGTCCTATATGTAATGCCACAAAGGGATTTTGTGAGAATTAAGTAACAGTTTTTGAAGTAGCTCTAACAAATATTACATTTATGCATCAATGCTATGTGGATTGACGTTTGTCATTATAATTTTTATTAATTATGCTGATATACGTGGCATTCTCTGATCAAACACCATCTTGTGTTGCAAGTGCATAGGATCAAAATAAGATTGATTCCTACTCTGTAAACATCTTCTGTGGAAATGACTTTCTGAAAATGTATTTATTTTGTGTTAATAACACAGAATATATGATTTTTTTTTAATTATTATTTATTTGCCATGTAATCTTTCTTCAAAAGCTGAGAAAACTGCTTTGGTTTATATCAGAATTCCAAATTCAGTTTCACTAAAATTGTGGAACGGTAGTTGATAGAAAGAGAATCAAGTTATATAGGACATAAAGAGAAGAACAGGTGGAATAAATTCAGGAGAGAAAATAGGTCTTTTAATAATTGTTGAAAAGGATGAAAATGGTTATTCCCTGGAACAGCCTATAAATTATTGTTTGTGTAGCCATTACTTAACATGAAGTGTAAGAGAGGATGCAGTAGACAGAAAGTAATTGGCCTATAAAAAGCAGGTACGAGAAAGGAGAACTTGTATAAAAGCAGATCTGTAAGTCCTGAGTGCAGGGTGATAAGCATTTCAAAAATAAATGAACAAGGCAAACATATTTCTAAACCAATAGAATTCATTTTGAAAAAGTCATATTCTGCATGTGGTATCTTATGCTACAGTTAACTCCAGTGGAGACAATGGGGCTACTTCTCAAGAAGCTATTTGATTTTAACATTTTTTTTTCTGGCCCTTCAACAATATGATCACTTCTAGAAGATTGCTTTCAGAAAAAGAAATAAAGTGATTCTAATGTTTATGTAGGAAAAGAATATTTTGATAGCTATCATCCTTTAAGTCTAGTTGTAATCATTTGAGAAACAAGAGAACAAATACACAGTAGAAATAAATAAATAGATGGGAAACATGAAGGTTCATGAACAACATAAACAATATTAACAATAACAAACCTTATATGTAAAGTAGAACGTAATTATTTTAAAAGTCTAGTGGATTTAGTCACGCACCTGCCTTTCTTGTAGGATACATGCAAGATTCCTGATACTAAATGTGTGGGTTAAGATCTTCAAAAGTATAAAAACTACTGGAAGTAGCATGGAATTCAGCCCATAAGTATGTGTGCAGTGTGAGGATTCCCTTCATAGGGTGGTTCATGTATCTCATCTGGATCTTCCAATTAGCCTGGATATGAGTGTTGTTTCATTAATTAAGAGCAGGTGAAGTAACTATAAAAAGAGAAGATAGTAACACACAAAGTTGGATTTACTGAATGTCAGAAAAAAAGAGGATTTACTGAATGTCAGAAAGACAGGTATCTTCTTTAAAAAGCCACAGTCACAGAGATCGTCAGAAGAATTTCTTGAGTAGAAATGAGGAGAAGTTTCCTAGGACAGCATATTCTGCACAGGTGTCCTTCATTATAGTGACTTTTTACTTACGCTTAGCCTCTTTGCTCTGTAGCAACATCTGTCTCTTGCATTATTCTGAGGTGGCTGGAAAAAACATGGACCAAAGGGAATACACTTATGGTAGTCCTATGCCTGCTGTAAGCTTTCTAGGTTTGGGCATTGTATACATGTAGTATGTGTATACAGTGAGCGCCTATAACAATATTTTAGAAAGATTGAGAAATAGATATCCTATTCTAGAAGTTTGAACAAGTGAATTATAGTACACTCACTGAAGTTTCAAGTGGTGAAGCAAAGAGAATAAAGTCATAATATCAGAGGAATCAAGGGGAGGCTGCATGGCAGCAAATAATCGAGTGTAAAATTACAGACTGATACAGCTGGCTGAAGTAATCCCAAACACAGATAATCAATGGGAGTGAGGCACTTGGAAAACAGTAATGCTGAAAAAGATTTAGGTGTGTTAAAAAATTAGATATGAGCTTGTAATGCAACAAGGCAGGAAAAAAGGCGGTAACAAGGTAATTTTCTCCTCCTCATAACTGTGCTAAGATTGCACATTGCATTCATTTCTGGCCGCGTTAGAGAAGTCAGCAAACTGGAGGGATTTCAGATGCAAGCAACAAATGATTAAAGAATTGTGGGAGCTGATTTGCGAGGGAAGACTGAAAGAGGAAAGGCTAAATATGGGCCAGTAATAGCAAAGTAAATATACGCTAACTGTACTAAATGATGCAGATGGTACAAGCTCTAAAGTGGAAGAGGAACAGTCCACACTACTGAAAGAAGGTGTGTAAGAAGAGTTTGGGGTGAAAGGAAGCAAACATGAGGCAGTGTTTCAGAACAGTGAAGGTTTTTTTTTACTGTGTACAATATTCATAGTGGGGATGGGAAGTCTCACTGTCTGTTTGAGACATTGTACTAGCCCAAATGAAATAACTGGGAACACACCAGTGGGCTAAGAGTGGGCCATTGTGTTATATCCCTGCTTTATGTGTGCTGCAGAATTGCACTACCTTAGGAGAATTAGGTGTATGAACACAGGCCCTTAAGGGAGCAGGATATTTTCTTTTCTTTTATTCCCCAGCTTGGAGGGAGGTTCTCTCCACGCAAGAGATCCTCCAAATCGCCCACAACACAGAGGATGTAATTTTGACTTAATCGTGTGTGGTTTGTGAGTACTTTGCTCCCTTGTCCTCTCAGCTACTCACGCAGAGGAATGAGGTGAAATACAATTGCTTGGTATTCTCCATGGGCTACCAGAGAACAGATGAGATGATCTTACATCTATTTGCCATCTGAAGACTGTGGTGAATCATAGTATGAAAGCCGAATAGCTGGAGACAGCCGTCTAGTCATTGTGGGCCTATGGCATTTTTTTTATTCTATTACTAACTGGTGTTCAGGCAGTCCTCTCATATTCTTTGAACGGGAGTTAGCACAGACAGTAGGTTTGTTTCATAGGAAGAAAGAGGTAATGCAATTGTTTTTGACACTGGATGTAGATTTCATAGTACTTAGAAAAATGGAGTTTTATGTGGGTAGTAAGCATGTATTTTTACAAAGATAATTATTTTATAGCACATGATTTTCAAACTATTAGAAGGATTTCACATATGCTGAAGTCTCTACCAAACTGTTTTGATAAGTAGTCTTATTTTTTGTTTAGCAAGGTCTTAAGGGTGATCTTTAGTCCCCCAGGGAAGAGATCATAAAAGTCTTAAAAGTGCTTTTGCAGAGTTTTATTTATTATTTTTAAGTATAAAGATTACTAGCAAGCAGATAACAAGGCTGTCATAGTACAACATGTTCTTTGTTTTTGCAGGTTAGAGCTAACATATTAGGAGTTCTCAAAATGCCACTTTTGTTTGTTAAGTATTTTGAGAGCAAATAGATGTAATCCTATGTTACATTCTTAAAATGAGTTTTGCTGGAGAAAGAATTGGTAGGAGAGATCTGGTCTGAGGATATGTGTCAGGAATTATGTCACTAGCCATGTTTACCCAATACAAAATAGTTGTTACTATTTTACTAAAGATTTGCAAACTTTCTGTGTTGTGAAGGGTGCACTTCATTGAAAGAAATGGGATAACGAGGTGGGCTAAAAATAAAACTAAAATCTGTAGCACAAAATAAATAAATAAGCAAACTGTTAGACATCCAATATAACAAGGCTCTAAAATTTCTCACATTTTCTTTTTTTTTTTTTTTTTTTACTTCAAATGTAAACAGTTTGCATACAATTCTTTGATTTGCAATAAATTGAGTAGTAATGGTGGGATAAGCAGTAAAAAAATACTAAACTTGTGTTGTATGATTTGGGATGGGCTGGAATGAAGATCAGCAAGAGGAGAAGAAATGTTTGTCTTTAAAACATTGGTTATCAGATTGTGCTCTGTACTGTAGATAGCCTGATAATGGTATGTTGAAGATGTGCAGAGGGTCAGCCAGTCACGCTGTGCTGGTTCCAACTACTTTTCAGGGAGCTATAATGAAATCAGTGGGAATTAAGTGAGTATACGTTGTGCATTTTCAAGCATTCTACTAGGCACCTCCTTCTATCTTTGGATACTTTAAGTCCTTGAAAAATCTGCTCTTATATTCTGTATATCACAGAGGGTAAAGTTAAAAATCAATATAAAATGAATTAAAAGTTATTCCTTCTGTGTAAATGCAGCTGAGCAGTTTCTAACAACTCATCTCCAAACCTTGGAAACACTTGAAATTTTCTCGTGCTCATACAGTTATGACAGCTGTCTGAGTATCACGGTATTTAGTAAAAAATCAGTGTTTCAGCATTGCTGTCAGCTATTGTGGGGTGGCACTTGATATAGGAGAGAGTTCACAATTTCCAGTTTCAGTTGATTGGTCTGTAGTGCACCACAGAGTGATATAAGGGCTGAGTGTTTATTACATCAATAAAAATGAAAATACAACTGCTATGAGGCTTTTGTCCAATCTATAGGCTTTTTACCTGAATTATATAAATTGATTTATATAATTTACCTGAATTATATAAAATACTCTAAGCCTCAGGAAATATCTATTATTGCCTCTTTTACATAAGGAGGAAAAAGGAAGGTGTCTCTTGTAGCAGAGTTTGTAGAGCAGATGGTCTTCTTTTTGAGCTTCAAATCATTTTCAACCAAGTTCGTAGATGTCAAACACTGGAAATGCCTTAGTCTTCTCATTGAAACCTCTGCCGGTATATCTTCTGTCTCATCAAATAGAGGTGGTTAATTAGATACAGAACTTGACATCAAATAAATACAACCTGGAAGACAAGAGGTAGTAATGATTGCCAAAAAAAAAAAAAAAAAAGTGTAGTACCAAGCAAAGTATTAACATTTTAAATGTTAGATGGAATCAGGCTTCTGTAAGTCTGATAATTGGTAATACTTCCATATGGAACGTGGATTCTCAAATGCATCATATCGTCAAAGCCAAAACAAAATCTGACTTAAGTGTATTTCATTTGACCATAGCATAATCATAGTGTAAAGAAAAAATGTACATCTCTACTTGATATGTTTAGTCTACCTAATTCAGGTAAAATTCTTTCTTCTCTGCCGTGATGACCTCTTCAGCTGACTCTTCAGCCCCATTCATCAACTCCTCATTCTCCATTACGTTTCAGATCCTCCTCATTAAAACCTCAGTCCTAGGGGAAAAAAAAAAAAAAACACAATAAAAACCAAAAAAAACTGTGTAAGAATAGCTGTCAGTTTGCATGGCTCTGATTGCAGAACCAGAGCCTGAGGATGTACATCTTTCTAGGTTTGATTACGTGACACCTTTCAACATCTCTTTTATCCCTCCTCGGATTATGTGTTCTTGTCAGTTCTTAGTTCCTAATGGTGTATTTATCTCCTTCAGCTTTTTTTTTTTTTAATCTCAGTGCCCTTTTACATTCTGTCTCCCTTTTCCTCTCTGTATTCTCCACTGTTTCTTTTAAATCTTCTTGGGGTCATTCCTTTCTATCACTGATGAACAACTTTGCTTCATGAAGGAAACAAATAGACAAGAGACGGATTTAAATGTAAGGTAGAAGCAAAGACATTCTACAATGTAAAAAGCACAGTATCCACTGGGATGCCTTGAGGAACACGTGTTTCATCTTACTGAAGGTGCTAGGTTGACAGCCACCACAAGCTATATAGAATTATGGTACTATCTGCAGTACAGCCTCTATGACATAGAACACAGAAGGAGACAATTTTCAAAATCACTTGAGTGATTTAAAGATATGATTCCCATTGAAAGCTGATGGTACTTATGCCCCTAAAGTTAATTACATTAATTAAGGCAAGATCCTAAATGGAACGGTAAGGAAAAATAAAAGATCATTCTTGCTTGCAAATGTTGTGTGTTGTTTCTTTCAAACCTTAAAAAATACTGGAAACGTCAAGTCTCATTTTTCTCTTAATTGCTGGTGGACCTCCTGTGGGCACTAGGAGTGTTTTTATAGCTTTCAGATTTTCCCTTGAAGTAGTTATATTGCTGAATCTTTAACATAAGCTTTTAGGGAAAGAATATCTATTAGGTAAAATAAATAACAAACAGTAGTTAGTACTGCTTAAGAATCATTTGTCTTCAGAAGTGTGAAGTATTCTGTTTTTTGATTATATCTTATGTCACACTGTTAGCAGCTTCCTGGTCACTATGGAGACTATAAAATAGATAGGCCTCAATGTGTAATGTAAAAAGTAGAGCAAAAAAAAAAATTGCTTTCGTGTCTTCTTTACACATTATAAAAGAGCAAAGAATGTGCAAAATTCCAGCTTTGAAAAAAAGAACCTGTTAGGTAGCTTTTAGGATCACAAGCTCCTTAAAATCAGACCATATCGTGCTTGTTTTAAAGACTCAAGTATTTTATTCCAGGTGTTTTCATCTGCAAAGCCAAAAGCCTGATTCTTATACATATATTTTTTTTTTCTGCAGATGCTGCCTTCTTGCATTCCATATGGTGGTAATTAACAGTTTCAGACTTAGTTTAGAGTTTTCTTTGCTTCGATTAGTGGTTGGTTTGGGACAAAAATTCAGTGTCACAGAAGCACATTTTGTCCGAGTGCAACTGCAGATAGCAATAAAGTACATGGTTAGATGAGGAAGAAGAAACTGAAATCTATTTAGAGCACTAAGTGATATTTTGGAAATCTCACTAAGAACAACCTGTTTCTTCTCATTAGGCATTTTGCTGTCCCTTTTTAGAGCTGAAATAGGTCTTGCTTGGACCCTGGAAAGGAAGAGAGAAAAGCTGAAAGATACAGTTGGAATGAATAGGTTCTTTTAACAGCAAAATGTTTGCACTTTTTATGAGAGCAAGGGTAACATTGTGTAATCTTTTAAAAAAGCTATTGCTCAGTGAGGATAAGTTCATTGTCCAGTGACATGACTTTTCCTGTCAATCACAAAGGTGACAAGGGGGCTAGATTAAGTAAAGCTTGACCAAGATTAACAAAGGAAGATTATTGACCTCATCCTGAAAGGGCAGAAGCCTGTTTTATCATTAAACCTTGGAAGAGGTATTTCCTCCATAGGTGGAAAGCTGCTTGGCAATACAGCAGCAACTTTATTGTAGCTAAACAAGTCGTCCTGTGGATTCTAGCTTGAGACAGAAGCAGAAGACACGAAACGTGGTCCAGTCCTTTTTCTTGTTGTTGCTGTGGGGGACAGAAGGTCCCAGGGTGTTTCAGTCAGCAGGATCTGTCTAGGTCTTGTCTCCCATTCTCAAGTGGGAAAAGCAAGAAGCAACAGCATCAGTTGTGGGTGAGTACAATCCCAGCACAGAGTTTGATGAAATGTGCCAGCAAGCATTAGCAGGGCGATTTGCAGTGCAAACGAACGGTAGAGCCCCATCCATGGAGCAGCTGCTAACTGCATAAAACTGTTTCCAGGATTAACAGTGACAGAGGCTGGAGTGTAATCACACTTGAACAGGTGAAATGGCTATGCAGCTGAGGAAGACTCTTCTTTGGGAAAAGAGTGTGTCAGTTTTTCCCCTCTTTTGGTGACTGAGATAGAGGGCTTCATGGGGCTTGATAGACCTCACTTTGAAATGTCATTAGTGGATATACCATTTGTTAGGGTGTTGTTGCTTTTCTCTCAGGTAGCTGGAAAAAAAAAAAAAAGTCATGCAAATTTTTTAAAGAAGGAACCTGATAAATCTCACATGTTAGGGGGACCTTCCTTCCCAGGGGATAAATGTTAGGCTGTTGCTGGGATATCTTTCTTGCCATTAAAAGCTTTCTCTGGGTGTTTTCAGGGGGATGATTAAACTCATGTACTTACTTTCAGAGGAGTTTGCTAAAAGTTTTTTAGCTTTTTATAACCATTGACATGAGTAAGTTTTATTTGGAAGTATCCTGTATTTTCTTTTTATATTGTTAAACTCCAGAACCACTGAAATTTCTTTTTTGTTTTCCTCAATAATGACGTAAGAAAGATCAAAATAAACCAGAAGCAAGTAAAGTGAAAGCCAAGATAATAGCTGAGCATTTCAGGTGGTTGTTCTGAATGACAATAAAAGGACCATGGACAAGTGGGGAAGGCATATTCTCGAGCTGATCTGCTGGAGTATATGTGTTGAACTCTCATCAATGCCACTAGCTGATGTGTGCACTCATCCACTGGTACGGAAAGGAGAGGATTCCTCTTAGACTGCAAATCACGCAATGAATGTGTGATTGCTACAGATCTTTTTGAATGAATAATTCACTGGTGTACCATAATTTAGCCCACTGAGATGTGATTGCAGCTGTTCCGCTACTGTATATGTGTTTTGATTAAGTGGAGTGTATGTTAAATCCCACAAGTGTATAAATAGCCCATGTATGTGATACGCAAACACCGCATACATGCACACATAACAAGAGCAGTCTAGAGAAACAATTTGTTTGGGGGATGACTGCTTAGATGTGTAGTAGACTATATGATTTATCTTTAAAAAACTGTGTAGAGCATTCCCTTTCCTTGTCCAGCTACAGAGTCTTCTTAGCTGTGGTACTATGTAAATGCTTTTAGCCAGAACTGTGGTATCAGGGCATCTCTCTCTTTTTAATGATTTCATCATTCCAAAACCTTTACAATGTAAGAAATTACTTCCTTAGTGCCTATTTTACAGGTAGAAAACTGAAATGCAGACACAAAGGTGACTTTTCCCATGGTTACAGAGAACATCTACAAGAACAAGGACTTGAGTGTCCAGAGCCTCGTCATCATGCTTTTTCTCACAGACTACTCTTCTGCCCTTTCCCTGTCATACTTTCTTTTCCCCAGAATTGGATGCAGAAAAAATTCAGGGATACTAGAAATATTGTGGGTTCCATTTCAATGTCAAGCAATTTGAGAGTTCAAAAATTACCTTGTATTACCTTACATATCCCTCCAATCCTTGTGTACGTAGATTTCTTTTCTTATAACAATCTTGTTATATACACAGAATATATTTGTATATGTAAAAACACTTGCCTGCACAAAAAATGCATGTGGAGACAGTGATGATTCCTGAGGTTTAGGCAGCTGTTGCAAGTCCTTTGTGTTTGTGTCCAAAATGTGACATACACAGAAACATGAGAGAGTGTCTTTGGGGTCCATTTTGGAATAAAAACAAGGAACTAGTGCCTGATAAAATTAGGAAGGATATTGTTTCTATAAATAATTTATGATATAGGTAGGTCTAAGAACTAAGGATGGCATTTGGCTTATCTGTCTTTGAAGTATGAACAAGAAAGCAGCTTTCAGGATATTTCCTCTTGGCGTTGTCTGTAGGAAAAAAAATTACCACTTGGTGACAATAGGTTTGAATGTTTGATAAAATCTGAACTGATGCTGAAGTTCATTACCTAGCTCATCTAGATCAGCATAAAAAACTTAGTTTTCTCAGGTGTGTACGTGTGAAAAAAAATGCATTCAGCTCCAACTGACTTTTGAAGTTGAGCATTAACAACTAGTAATTTTCCAAGTGCACGACAAAAACTGAGGGAGTTTCAAGAACATAAAGGAGTGTATCTGTTGACTAAAGTTGGAAAATGTTTTTAGGCCCTGGTCAAAAGCTCACTGACGTCAGTAGAAAGTCTCTCATTAACATCACTGGGTTTGGCTTTTGGGGCATATGATGGCCCAGATTGTAATCTCAGTTAAATCCGATTCTGTTAGGAAATTCATTCACTAGTATAACACATTCAAGCTGCTCAAAAATGTTTGCACTAAAAGTTTTCTTAACCAACAGCAGTCTTTTTGCCAAAATGAAGTAATCTGTGAAAACAAATACATTCTTAACTTCATATCTTCCATGTTCCTTTATTCAAATTTTGTTGAGATAGCTCCTAGCAATTAATTTTCTACTGAGGAAAAGATATATTTTTTTTGCTGAAGCGTTGGGGTTTAGGAAAACCTTAAAAATTATTCAAGAACAAGAGATAAAAGTATTACCAAAAAATCACTGAAAATGGATCGTGTCTCCCTTTCATAAAATAAAAACACTTTAAAAATTAGTAAGATTTTTTCAACCAAGTCTGTAACGCAGATCAGAAGATGGTCCAGTGACTTTTGTAGAAATAATATTAATTAAACATCTGGAATACAAAAATGTAATGCATCAGTATTATCAAAAAGAAAAAAATACAAGTCTGGAGAATCTGATAAAAATTGTTAATGTTTGCCACGGTATATTATGCAATGCGTGTACTCTTTTTTTGGAGTCATTGGCCTAAGTTTTGCAAGGTATAGATGGTGTACATTAGCAGAGAAAAAAAAGAAAGTGTTTCAGAGATTTGTACAGAAGGATATCGGAGATAAAAGGTGAAAGGAATATGTGCAGAGAACATTGCTTTATGTTGGAGGAGGCGTGGAGGAGAAGGCTCTCACATTAATGAAGGTGAGTTTGAAGATGCTGGAACCAGTTTTGGTTTCCATTAAAATTAATGAGTAGACCTCTGTGGAGTGTCACGTGAGGACGGTTGTGTGTATATTCCAGGAAGTCATAGAGTTTTGTCACTGTGCTGCCAATGAAAGTCATTAGGACCACCTTTGTGAAAAATACTGTCTCTACAAGAAATGAAGGTGTAAGATGGAAAAGTGGAATAGAAAGAGAATTAGAAGACGGAAAACTATTGCTTCATCCCTTAAAGATGGAAGAACTGCTTGAACTGTGTGTTAAAATAAATCATATGACGAAGGGCATTTAATATTTGATTACTATTTCATTTCTTATAGCAACTAGCCATCATGGCATTAAGTACTTTATAAAGTCAGGAAATTAATAGTCCTTGTAAAAATTGAAGATATTTTTGCAAAGAAAGTTTTAAAAGAGCAAACAATTAAAGGTAATCAATATCATTGTTATTAGGAAACCTATGAGTACAACACTTCTTCTCAATTAGGGAAAAACTGTATTTTATGTTTCTCTCTTGCAAGCTGATCTTTGTTCACTTCAGCCTGTAATCTTGGTTTATGCTTTATGGATAGCCTTTGTTCTGGGTGTTTTTGAAGCATTGCATGCCTTTTTAAAGGTTTCAACAGAAGAACAAACAGCAATGAACTCAAAGAACAAAGGATTTTTCTTTCTTTCCATCTTTTTTTTTTCTAACTTCTTTAAGAAAAGAAAGGTTTCAGCTCATTTTTCTCTTCTTTCAGGAAGTTGATGGCAATAAAGTGATGTCTTCATTTGCCCCGCACAACTCATCTACCTCACCCTTGAAGACAGAAGAAGGTGGGCGTCAGAGTGGAGAGTCATTGTCCAGCACAGCCCTGGGAACCCCTGAAAGGCGCAAAGGGAGCCTAGCAGATGTTGTAGACACCCTTAAGCAAAGAAAAATGGAAGAGCTCATCAAAAACGAGCCAGAAGGTAAGGAAAATGGCCAAACTTTTCCGTTTCGTTTTCTTTTCTCCAGTTTCTTTGGATATGTGTACTTTTTAATCTTCCCATTTTCTGCTCCATTTGCTTTTTCTTGCTAGCAAAATTGAAGTAAAGAACTCATAGTCTTGTCTACATTATAGGTAAATTTTAACAATATCCCATCACAGTTAACATATTTAGCTCTTCCCAAATGAGAGCCTTTGTCTGACATACGGTCTTCTTGTCACAGTTACAATAGACACATCATCATGTTAACCCCCTCAATATGGTATAATGAACATTGTAGTTTTAACAGCCTGGGGATCATTTACACCACTCCCTACCCCACCATTTTTAGAGCAAAAAGCAGGGTTATCAGCAAAGTAATTTTTTTTCTGAAATCTTGTGAAAAGTAGACATGCCATTATTTGAAAGGTAAGCAGTTAAATGTGGAATTTCTGAAAGCTTTTGGATGGAGCATGTCTTATCATGTCATTCTTTATTTACCTGTAGTGCAGGGTACAATACAAACAAACAAGAGTACAGGCTTTCTCTGCATTGTGTGTAGCCAGCAAGTTTCAGCCCAGGCATATAGGAAACATCTCTGGAGAATCAGGTTTTTTTGGGACTCTATGTCCAGTCAGTGATGATGCAATTTGTGCTCTGTGGACTAAGACCAAACATCTCATCCCTGAGAAGCCACAGAACAACTTTAAGTAAGATTTTCAGTTCCCATCTTTTTGGGGTAGAGTCAACCCCCTGACTGGAAGGTGTAGTTTTCACTGTATTCTCCATAGGTATCCAGCATATATATTTACAACTAGATTTCCAGGAGCCTGTAGGCCAGTTGGTGTTGCATGAACTCACTGAGACTTATTCCCAAATGCACAGTAATAGCACTATGTTTTCATTTACACTTGCCTATCCTGTTGTAGAAATTAATTTCAAATGTTTGAAAGCATGGCCTTCAAAGCCACCTCAGTGTTTAAGCATGAATTGACAGCACCTACAAGAAAAATTTATGACAACCTGCATACTGGAATGAAAATATGGATGCAAGCACAGTCACACTGTCACATACATGAACATGACAGGATTGTGAATTAATCTTCTCTTCTTGCCTGGAACATGCTGTAAGGGTCTGCTGGGAAAAAAATTCTTTGCCTCAGCATTTTTTGGAATATTACATATAATCACAGCATTTCATTTAGAGTTTACATTGACTTAATGGCCAGTGCTATGACCTACCTTGTGCCTTTGAATGGAAAAGTTCTTTCCTGAGTATGGGGAGGGAGGGTGGAAGGAGACCAGATTTCTGAGTGGAAAGAGCAGGGGCTTCTGTGCAGTGTATAAATACTGTGTTGACTATGAGGTTGTACCATCTGCACAGACTTCATTGAGGAAAGGCCACAGATAGCCATGAGAATGGTTACAGAGCCTGTGCATTATCTCAGCTCTACTAAAATGACAATATACAGCACAAACAAAAGATCTACAGCTTTGTGAAGAGATTGGAAGAGAGGGGAGGGGGAGAAACTGAATGTTGGGCTTTGCAAATGCATGCACCAGAAAATCTTTTCTTTCCTCTAGCCATTGTTCTATTGTCTTTCAAAGGCCATTAAAATGAACAGCAGGTTGTGATGAAAATTTCATTAAGCCCTAGTTAAATCATTATGAGGGTGCCATATTCATGTCTGCTTACTCCCCATCCAGGAAAAAAAATGAATAGAAAACGTTGGTTTTTTTCCCTTTCTCCTTAAAAGCGAACTAACAAAAGTTCAGAAGTTAGAAGAGAATGGGAAACAGGACATGAAACAAAAGGAGGCCAGTTAGGTGAGCTGGCTAGGAAGAAAATTAGACTTGCATAAGAGCATTGAAAGGTGTTGAGGGACAAATACATCATTTTGACAAGTCTCCCTCCCCCTTCCCTTCAGCCAACATGGTTGTTTTTAGAGTGGCTAATTAAAAAATATATATTTCTGGGTGCAGATGGCAAGACTGTTCTTAGAGATCCTCCACAGATTCGAGCCTCTTGCTGTAAAAGAGTCTCTTGCCCTAAAATCATGCTTGTAGTAGTACATACTTGTTCATACTTGTAATACTACTACAAGCATGATTTTTCAGTTTCAACTACAGTAGAAAATCTACATATCGTCATGGCTTCTTCATGTAGTGCTGAAGTACAGAAGTCAGTCACCACTGGTTACTGGTCAGGTAATTAGCATATTAATGACTTTCCTTGTGAATAAGAAAAGTTACCAGTGAAAATCTTTAGTAGTACATGTAGATAAGAATTCAACAATGCGTGATCACTGTGTATTTCAGTAATTTTTAGCCTTTCTTGTTTGTGGAGCTGTGTAGGGTAAAACCAAGAATCTTGTTTAAGCTTTGCTGTATTATGTCAACAACAATGATATAATACTTTATTTCTCTTTGGGAAGAAAGGGGAACATTTGCACCAGTAACTGAGATTTAATTAATCAATTTCCCATGAATCTTTTGAAGACCAAATATGAGCCAGATTCCCATTTCTCTATGTACTCACAAGTTTATATATTATTTAACTTGTACAATGGCCTGTGTTTGCTCTGTTTTTATTGTTTGAAATTGCCTTCTGAATTACTGTGGGAAATGTGCTTTTGAAGCATTCTTTCAAATGGCCCGTTTCTTCAAAATGGAAAAAAAAGAAATGTTGGTTAGACAACTTTAGGTCTTGATCCAAACCTCCTACCAGTCCGTGAAAGACTTCTCTTTTCTTAAATGGCTTTTGAGGACAAATGAGATATTCCAAAATATTGATACAGGTCTGACTGTTTTAAGAAAGTTTATTAACATAAGGCAAATGGTTTTCTTAAATTATGTTTGTCAGAAAGTAAGTTAGTACTTAGTAAATTTCATCAATAAATTACATCAACTTTTACAGTGTTGTGAAACTTACTGCTCAGTGTGCATGAACGCACATGTGTGTATGCATCTATTTGAATATATACATGTGCCCACACATGCATTGACAAGGGAAGTATCTCTGTTCATATAAGTGACTTCTGTGTTGCTTTGTTGTACATATGCCCTTGGTTATAATGTTCCCTATAGGAAGCCATACTACCTACTAATTCCTAAGAACTTTCCAAAAGCTTGTCACTTCCTTTTCTTCCTTGCATATGTGTTTGGTTTTGATTTTCATGGGGTTTTATACTTCGCTCTTAAGCCCCATGCTCTTTTTTTTTTTTTTTCCTGTAAACTTGCCATTTTACTTTTGCTTTATGAAAGTATGTGATTGACAATGAGTCATACTGACACAGAGGCATGGAGTGTTACAGTGAACCTAAAACTTGCGGAATTTTACTCATTGCTAATACAGTGTTCATTTTTCTTCTCTCAAATTCTGCAGAAAATCCTTATATGCAGCTTTAGTATTTAGGCCCCCAAAGGCATGAACCTATTACTGAAGTCACACAATGTTATCTTAAATGAAACATTCTGTCCTTTCTAACTTGAACTTCAGAAGAGGAGTCAGTCCCCTTTTATTCCTGGTATACAATAATGAAGATAATGGAGTGGGTTTGGAGAAGCCTTATATACTGTGACAGACCTCAAGCCCTTGCCCTGAGGGTCGTCTGCCGACCATGGGATTCCTTTTGCAGCTAAAATCATTAGGCGAATGAGATACAGGCATGTTTTTCTTCTGTTTTCTTAGGGCATCAGAGGATGGCAGAGACTCTCTGTCTGTCTGTTCTCTTCATTTGTAGAAATGAAATGGAAATCTCTTTGAAGTCACTGGGCTTGACACAAGTTCATGAAAGCAAAGACCAAAGCAGCCACTTAGCTTTTTCTTGCACTATTAATGGGATTGGATTGCTGTATTTTAATTTATGGTCTGTGCTTGTGGAAAATTAAATCTCTGAAATCTGTGTAGCCTTTGCTCTAAGCGTGTGGCTTGGCTCCTGGAAAAAAAAACAGGCAAACAAGTAAACTCTCTCCTATTTTTAGCTCACTGGCTCTTTACATCTCCTAAATTTTAATTAAGAATCAATCTTCTTCTTCAGTTCTGTTCAAAATGTTTTCAACAGGTTATGTATCTGTGACTTTGTGTTTAAAACAGCTGTACTGTGTATTTTGAGGCCAGATCTATATTATTGTACAGAATATGTAGGAATTCTTGATAAAAGGGATTATACGGACATCTGCCTGACCACAGAGGCTGTGTGTATGTGTGCACACATGTATGCATTCATTCATCTGCATGGCTCATTCTTCTTTAATAAGAATCTCTGACACTCAATTCTTTTTTGTTCTTGTTCTGTAAATACATATACACAGACATACATATAAAGTGTATATTTATAAGTAAATATTTATATAAATATGCACACACAAGAATTATGTATATTTAGTGTTTAGTATTGTTCCTACTCCAGAGTTTCCATCTGCTAGTCCTTAGGTCTTCTGAGCAGGAACAATTAATCTCAAGTGTTCAGAAAGCAGATAGTGTATATTGAAGCAGGGCTTCAACAGGCAATGTGAATACTAGATCCTCATCTATAATAGTATACTGCAATACTGTAAGTAATTATTTTGTCGGAAAGAAAGTGATGAGAAAGGCATCTTGGGCATGATTTTTGTCTTCTGAACATCCCCCAAAGGCTATTTGTGTTTGATGTTTAGGTTTACATTATAAATCACAACACCTGTTCCTGTGGTAATTTAAATGGCTGTTGTTTAAGCAGTTCTGTAGTCTATAAAAGTGTACCATGTTGAATTCAGGCTCTCTAGTTGAAATAAGATCCCAGAATATCTCCTAATATTATCAAACTTTTAATCACCGTATCTTTTAAAGAAATCAAGAGGTCTCCTTCTTCTTAAGCTGTAAATTCCGGAGCATACCATTAATGGGCACAAGAGAGTCCTTTGAAATGCAGACTCTCATTTTTAAATTATGTCTGATGAGATGGGAAGACATAAAGTGAACAGATCCAGGGGAAAACCCTAAGGGTACTCTGATTGGTTGAGGTTTGAATTTCTTTTATTTGGTGCTGCACTGTCCCTTTGACAAAATACACGTTGAAGAGGCTTTGTAATGCTGTTCTACTGAAGGACAAACAAGGATACTTTTCAGCTGAGTACTTTTAAGTTTTGTTCATACACTCCTGCTGCTGTAGAAGGATGCTTCAAGTGCATCCATTGTGGTTCCATGTTCATCTATGCAGTCTGTCACAAGAAAATGTGTCTTGTAGAGCGTGCCAACATTAAACTTCCATGCACTTCTTTCAGAGACTGCCATATGGAAATGTGCGTTCATATACTGCTGATTAAAGAAAAAAAGATGATGAAGTTTGTAAAATAGGCCTATGCAAAGAAAAGGCACTCTTAAATGCTGTGGTGGCTTAAAGTTTTATTAACAAGTGCTTTAACTCTGGAACAGAGGTAGCCTAGCTTGAAGTCCTGCCAGCTCTTACTTGTTCAAAGTGAAGTTGGTTCATTTGTCACCTTCAGTTTTTAAGTGTTTTCCTTCCTAATAGTTGAGCCTGATAGTCATGGCTTATTTCTATGGATGTTTTCAAAATTTGCTTAGATTCCCTTCCAAGTCTCTCATGCTTACATCCTCAAAGGTTTGTAGCTTTCGGATTTTTCTTTTCTCTTTTGATAAAGGCATCTGAGATGCTGATACAGCATCTTAAATATAGAAGAAAGCATTATAGTCAAGCGAGATGCAGGAAACTTGTGCTTTTGGAGTGAAGATGTAGTCCCTCTCCCTGTTCCTGTTTTAGAATGAAAGTCTTCTCT
Source organism: Cygnus olor (assembly GCF_009769625.2). Classification (NCBI taxonomy): domain Eukaryota; kingdom Metazoa; phylum Chordata; class Aves; order Anseriformes; family Anatidae; genus Cygnus; species Cygnus olor. The sequence continues at coordinate 77,831,386 of NC_049169.1, read as the reverse complement.
ATTCTTCGTAATTCGTAATTCTCTATTCTTCGTAAGTCTTCGTAATTAAAATTTCCTTTCAGGGTGCATTCAATCCATAATATTGGACAGGAAGTAGCCAAAGCTAAATGCTTGCTCTCTCACTTCCCAAATTTTATATTGCAGCATATAAGTGGTTCACCAAAACCAAAATAATGATTTGGGCTCCTGTCTGCCCCTAACTCCCCCAGATAGGCGGACTCTTCAATAGTCGTCATTCATTTCAGTAGGTGTTTTCAAAGCTTGCTACCACTTTTCATTTTGATTTACCTGTTGCACCCAGTGTATTCCAGTTAGATCAGCCTGCAGTCTGGCTTTTTTTTTTCCTCTCTGATTTATTTTATTATTTTTTTTTAATTCTGGAAAAGCCATTAACTTTCTGAGCTTCATTTCAGCCCATGGATCGCTGCTGGAGAAACCTCTGACCCAGATGGGTAATATACAAATATACATGAGGGATTGTGCCAACTCTTTCTGCACGCTTCTGTGCCACAGCTTTTGGGGATGTCATTTATTTAAGAGTGAAGAGCGAGCCACCTGTTTCTCAGGCCTCTTGTCCCTCATATTAAGGGTTCAAGCCCTTGCTGAATAGTAACATCTTAATCTGGGCAACATGCACAGCATTTAGCAGAAACCTATTTGTTGAGCTAGCAGGGTTTGTAGGATTTTTTTTTTCTCTCTCTTACCCCCGAGGCGCTTGTCATGACCGTGCATATTAAAATTAATCAGACCTCCCAGGCTTGTGAGACTGTGTGGTTTAACATGAAGAAGTGGATCTTGAGTGCTTGCCGTAATTAAATAGGCCTGCTTGGTTTTGTTCTAGTGGATACTTGGTCTTTTTTTTTAATAAGAGCTGCTCATGGAGGAGGCACGGCCAGCACTAGAGGTAGTGGAGAGCTCACTTCAAAGTTCTCCCCACCACCTGCGCCCAGAGGATGGAGACCTGAAGGGCTCCCCGTGTGCTTTCTTAATAGTGCAATTTGTGACAAGAGAGTAGAAGGGGAAGGGGAAAATATGGCCAAATGAGTGAGAGAGCGATCAGGGAGGGAGAGGCTAGGAGCTGGGACGAACATGTGGATTGGCTTTTTGAAGTTGATTAAGATGACCTGTCATACGGGCTACTTAGCTTCAGATCTCAGTCTGTGCCGTCAGCTATTCACAAGGCTGTCTTGCGTCTTCTGTTTACCAGAAGCAAGGGAAAGCCTCTAGTATGGCAAGGAGCAACATTTGCAGCAACTCCCACTTGCTTGTTTTGCTAATGAAGTAGCCTTGTAAAAACACTCTGAAGTTTGAAGCCCTTGGTTACTTTTATTAGTTATGTGTCTGTTTAACATCAGCATTTTTAAGGTGGTTTGAGTGTTGCCACTTTTGCAGGAATATATACATCTCCCACACTGTAAATAAGCTGTACTGGGAAGACAGAACTCCATTCATAATAATTTCTTCTCCTACAGTTCATTGTATTGTGGTTTCTGTATTGCCTCAGGAGAAAACATGCTGTATGTGTGTGATTTCTTTACTGTAATGCATAAACTCAGAAAGCATTCAGACTAAAGGAGAGTTGGAGGGAAAAAAACCCTAAAACCTGTTATATAGTAATGAAGGGCTGATACCATTTAGCAATTCAACAAGTTAATTTTAGCCAAAAATTGTAGAAAATTTGGAACAGTCAACATTTTTAGACAAAATGTTTCATTGGAAATGGTATTTTTTTGTTATTAAATGTTTAAGATGATTAATCTGAAAGAGAAATGAAAACATTTCAGTTAGGATTAAATAAAACATTTTGGGTCAGGTGGAAACAGCTTTTCCCCTGCCTTGGTTTGGCAGCTGAAATGAAAAAAATAATAAGAAAAAAAAAAACAACCACCAACTAAATGAAAATGACTTTCAAAACCTGGAAGGGTTTGGGTATGGTTTTGTATCTAATGACCTGAGGAGGACAAATGAGCAGTTGTTATAAAAACATATATGTATCTGAATGTTATACATTATGGTTTTGAGGATAAACTGCAATATTTTAGTCAGAAAGGCTTTCAAAATTTGATTTCCTCCAAATGTGCAAATTTCTGTCTTCTGAAGCCTCAGTCAGAAAAGTTTTGCAGCACCTAAGGCATTTTACTTTGAAACAGATTTTGGGAGTTTGTCATACTTCATATGCTAGACATAACTTGGCATGCCTTTACAGCGGGAATCTATGGGTGTATTCCAGAGGGCCTAGAAGTCTGCAGTCATTACACCCCCCAGAATTTGATTTTGCTTTCTATTAAAACTCTTGCAATCCAGTACACAAGCAAAAAGCAACCCTTTATTTATCTATTTCCAAAACAGTTCAAATTGCTGAAGTAAAACCCAGCAGGTAGAATGATACTCCATTGATTTAAAAATTTATTGCACGTCTGTGCACTAACTCATTGCCATCTTTCTCTTTTTTGAAGTATTATTTTTATTCCTATTTTATTTTTCGTTTCAAGTCTTGGCACAACCCAAATGTAAAGAACCGTATTGACACTGCCAAGCATCTGTCTGGTGCTTGACAGCATCATAGAAACCCTTCCACTGTTTCATCTAGGTTGCTATTGGTTATTTAACAACACAATGCAAACTGTGCAGTGTGGGTGTAGATGAAATGGAAAGAAAGGTTGAGGTGGGGGGAAGGAGCCCTGTACAAGTAAATACGTCTTTCATCATATCTTTTGTTTGGTCTGTTTGCTGTGTGCTATTCTGTAGTCGACAGAAGTTGTTTGACAGGTCTGCAAAAGGGTAAGAAACCTTTTCTGAAACTTTTATTCTTCTGCATTTGTCTCAGCACAGAAAGTTTTCTGCTTTTGTTTTTCTTGCATTGCTTTGTTGCCACCTGTCTATTGTTGAAGGATTTTTCTACGCTGATGTGACGTAAGTTGAGACTTGTGAAACACTACTTACTGAGTGCTGATCTTGTACAGGTGAAGTGGACGTTTAGAGAGCTTATGAAAGGTTTACTGTGGCACTCTTTGGGGCAACAGAGTCCTTTCAAGCTCGCATTTTATTTATTTATTTAGTCAGGGGATGAAGGTGAAAAGGAAAGGAACAAAAAAAATTCAGTCTGTGCTTTCTACTGAAGAATGCCCTGTTAGCACTTGCGCAACTCTGAAATGTTTAGCCTTGATTTAATTCATATTTAAGATCTCTCCTCCCAGCACGTTAATATAATGTCAATGTAGAATGCATTGCATGATGTAATTACTGAAGAGAGCAGTAGTTGGGAAAACAGACGGTAATTGAACACATGGCTGTTTATTACAACAGGACAGTGCTCCTACGCTGGTATTTAGGGCATTAATAGGGAAGAATTGATTTGTTGTTTTAAGATGAATTCAATCACTGTTGCTTGGGCCTTTGTTTGTTCAGGCCGAGTTATGCTTTGTTTGTGTTATGTGCCCAAGAGGTTTACACACCAAAGCATGGCATTAGTCATGCCGAGGGCTTGGGAGCAGAGAGCCATTTAACTGAACAAAGGACATTTTTCTTTTTGGCTCTGTTTATCTTCCTCTCTGGTTTTGTTACCCTCTAATCTATCTCTATCTCTCACTCCCTTTTTCTCCCCCAGCTTCCCACCCCAAACATTTCTGATTGATGTAGAGGTCCTCCTGCTTTCTTCCTCCCCCCTCCTCTTCACGCACCCTCCCCAGGAAAAAAGGGGCCCTGATGGACGGGTGGCAGCATGGGGTTGTGGCACCACGCACATGGGAAAGGTTGTTCCCAACTTTGTGCAAGAAAGAATTGGTGCGTGTAGGGGGAAGCATTCAACTTTCAGGAAAATGATTAATTTCAAAGCAAACAGAATGGGAATTAGATGTACCCCTGCATGTCTCAGCCCTGATGTTTGGGCAGGAGGGAAGGCGCGCACCTTGTGTCACTCTTGCTGGATTCCTCTTCAGCTTGAGTCCATGCAGGCCACATCCTGCAACTTAACGAGTCTGCTGCCCTTTTCTCCTTTTTACCGATGTGAGGCAGAGACAGGAAGAGAGAGCCACATGACTGCAGTTGAATTCATGGTCTCCCCGTTGCAAGCTTTATGGTTTGTATTTTAGGCTCATTGTTCTTGAGAGGAATCTCACCTTGATTTACTTCTGAGTGCAGGAGTGTTAAAAGACACCACAGAACATGGTGGTCCAAATTCTGCTCTCAAATGTAAGTTCACAAATCCTGCTGAATACAGCCAAAGCTTGAAGAAGGCAACATTTGACCGAATACAGGATTTGTAAAGAACCCAGCATGAATTGGTCTTGTATCCCTAAACAGGCAGGGATCTTGCCAGTTTCCAGAAACAGAGACCTGATGAAAGGTAACAACAACGAAGTCTGTGCAGTCATTAATTGCTAGAAACTTACATTTCTTAGATGGTAATATATTTGAATCTAAGTAATATAGTGCATGATGAATTAGCACCCAGCCTTGCCTTTTGGAGGTATGTAAAGTACTAGCTTACACAGACTGAGGAAGGAGAGCCACAGATCTTTGACAGGGAAAGCCAGATTCTCACTGTTCAGTAGAAATAGCAATTCAGCACACATATACATACGCTGCAAGACACAGGGAAGGACATGAACCTCAGTTGTTGATTTGAGCTTATTAGCCATGGTTAACTAAATTATTGAATCTCTGAAAACATTAATAGAAGCACAGGAGCTGACATCTAGAAGAAGATCTGAAATTCAGCAGAGTTTTAATCCATGCCTGTAATCATAGGCAATTGGTTGTGTGCAGGACATGCTACTTGGTCATTATACACAAATCTTTTATAAATATCTAGGAAGCATAATTGCAAATGTCCAGCCCACATGCACAAGGGGAAATTTCCTTTCCACCTCAAAAAAAAAAAAGTTATTTCTTTGCAAGAATAATGATCACAGCTAAAGGTTTATATAGCCCTGAAGTTACTACTATTGGAGTCCAAGTAGTTTATCAGAAAGGAAAATGTCTCTCCCAACTTGGAAGTGGTTATCCAAGTGTCCTGTTTTTGCAGCATAGTTTGGAATGCTGCATTAGTTTTGTGCTGTAGATTAGGCCACGCAATCTCATGGTAAATAGATATTCTAGAGACAAAGATTACATGGAAGAAGAAAAAGCCTCTCAGTATTGTATGCATCCTTGATCTTTTTTTGCTAAATCTTTTTTTTTTCCTGTTTTGCCCACAACACATATCCCATTTCAGTAACTGAGCATCTTATCTCCCACAGAGTCAGGCATGAGGAAAAAAACAAAAAAAAAAAACAAACAAAAAAAAAAGAAAGAAAAAGGAAAAAAGTCAACAACTAAGCAGAAAAACTGTTTCAGCTCTAGTCATTACTGTGTATTCACGCAAATCGTATAAGATCACTGTCTTGTTGCAAAGTGTAAAGCCAGTTAATGTATTTTTGCTGAGATGTCTATACACTAGACTTAAATAAAGCAATGTATTTCCAAATAGTTTCTTTTCCTTCTGTGTGAAATTAATATATGAAGATGAAACTAGAGGACAGCAGTCTTTTGCTAATGATTTTCAGCTGCAACAATTCTGGATTCCACACTGAGCTCATGTACAGCCTTAATCAGCAATGCTGTTTAACTAAATATGGAGACATTTCACTGAAGATTATTTTATTTTAGGTCTTTTTTATGCATTTCCTCTTGCTGTGTCATCTAATTGATTCACAGCTCCTGTGAAGCTTTGGGGTATGGGATGTACATCCAGGCAAAATTCATTCTCCTATTACAAGTTTGGCCAAGTCAATCCTATCTGAATTCAGAGGAATTAAGAAAACATCACTGGGAGTCATTTTGTAGCTAACCATAAAATTTTCAGACGAATAACACACATGATGTGGGGTATTAGGTTATAACCTGTTCTTTCTGGTGAAAAACAATGTAGCTCTTTTGAGATGCTGGTCATGTTATTACATTATCATTTTTTACCAGTATTTTGTTGTTAGATCAGTTACTGAAAAGGGAAACAATGCACAGTGTTACACATTTTAAATTATTGGGGCCTACAGAAGACAAAAAGACAACAAAATTAGAGGCGCTTCCTTACATTGTCAGACTGCAAAATGTTCCCAGTTTTTCTAATGTAAACTCTTTTTGTTGGATGTTGGTGTGGTCCTGGCCTTATGCCTTAAATATAGCATGGAGTAAACTGCCATTAAAGTGCTCAAGAGAGAGTTCAGTTGCCAGTCCCATTTCATCGTTGGTTTCTCACATGCCTCTGGTGACAATTGATCTGCTTATATGGGGCATTATAAAGGTTTGCCAGAAAACAGACTAAACCTACCAATCACCATAGTCCTAAGTATTATCAGGAGCAAATGAGTTGCAGTATATGGCCATTTTTAACTCATCTGCTTCGGCTTTTTTAGGAGACATAAATACAAGTGAAAAAGCAGTAAGAGGAGAAGAATGAAGACGTCTTCTGCATTTGCTTAAACAGGCACCAGTGTGGGAAAAAGAAAGGGGGAAGCAGGCATGCATTTTTTTTAAGCTTTTCAGTATAACTCTTTAAGGGATGTTTAAGATGTGCGGTAGTCTTCAGGCCTTATCTCTTCCTTAGAATTCACACTTGAAATCTGATTAATCTTGGGACAGTGGAAATACTAGTGCAGATTTGTTTGTTTGATTGATTGATTCCTACTTTTCTTTTCTTTTCTTTCTCTTTTTTTTTTTTCAAAAATCTTGTTCCTGCTAGAAGAGGACATTAGGATTGTTTAGGCAATCCCAGGTAGCCTTCCTCACAGGCTGAATCCATTCCATATAGCTGTCAGTTCTTTAGCTTAATACTGGGTCTTAGTGTATTAATTCAAGGCTTTCAGTGATCTAGGACACAACATGTGCCAGGAGTAGGAACTAAAATTAGAGGCAGACTTTTGGCTGTGAGAGCTGCTTGAGGCTACTTGGGGTGAAAGAGGAAGGAAGAGGCCTGATGTCAGTCACTGACCAAGGACTGCACGATGTCCAAAGCATCCTTACAGATACTGGTGGGGGTTTTTGTGTTTTTTTTTTTTTTTTTTTTTCACAACATGCACTGAAGTGGAAGACCCTTCCTTTTTCTCCTCATCTCACTCACCGATACAGCAGTTGGTGGTTCATTTCACACACGTACTCCTTGTTGAGAGCTCTAATAGTTTGCTTGTTACAGCAAAGTCCAGTTCTCGATATACTGGGATTGTGATTTTTTTTTTCCTACTGTAACAGAGGAATGAAAACAAACTGTAACTAATCTGTGATAACGTGCATTAAAATAAAAGTGAAAACATTATGAAATAAATTGAAATCCTTACAAAGGATTCTAGGTTTCCATTCACAGAAAACAGCTCTTGATGATATAATGTAATGGCAACAGGAAAATTGCTTCATCGTCCTTCACTTCAGTGAGTACATATTGTTGTGTAAAATTTTATGTTCCTGGTGGTATGCAAGAATCATTCCCCTGTAAATTTTTTTCTGCAAATGTCTATAAATGGAGAAGAATTAGGCATTACTGTTTGGTTATGTAGATTGTCTTGTGATCTCTTCTTGTTTACTTCATTTAAACTGTCAAAACTGTTCTTGCCGTGTAGAAATAATGACCACATTACTTCATGAATATGAGAATACAAGGTTGTTTTAAATTGCTGTGATGCTTGTTCCTCCTTTATGGTCATTTCAGGACATCCAAAACATGTTCTTTGTGAAAAGATAAATATTCAGAAACACAAATCCATAGACATTTAATCTTTACTAAAAGATCTTCAATCTTTACCTTATCCTGCCTTATTTCTTTCTAATAAAGTCATAAGGTTGTACTTTGGCATTGGTGTGGGATTCACATGAACATAAGCAGGGACTGACCCTTGGTCTAAATAAGATACATAGAGGCCATTCTGTGGTACGAGAACTTTGCCTTATATTCAAACACAAAAAGATTTATAAGTTTTTATTGTTAGCAAAAGAAATTCTCCTTGGAAATTTGTACTGTGAATCTAAACTCTGATATTTTGCTCCTATTCATGTGCAGCACTTTCTTTGATGACTGTTGGAGTTCTGATCTCACAGGGAGAGGAGAATATTGGAGTTGAGATTTCTTGTACAGAGCTTAGAGGATAATATTGTGTTTAGTTTGTTTCACTAGATGCAAGCTAATCAGAGAATAATTAACAGTCAAAATGCCAAGGTCCTTATTCATGTAAAGGATCTGGTATTGAAGTCCTCAATAAAGTAACACTCACACTGAATTCAATGAGACTTTAAACTGAACAAATGCTTCAAGATTTGTCCCCAGCTAGTTTCCCCGGTCAGTTTTTAATGAGCATCCCATAAAGGTATTTAACAATTGTACTGGCTTTGATTTTTCAAGGTTTTGGAGAAAATTGCATTCTCAGGTGGTGAAAAAAAATGTTGAAACAAAAAGAGCACATTTTTCTGTCATGATGTCTATCATACTGTAAGCAAATTCAAAGACTGTCTCACCTCATGCTTACTGATAGGCAGTACATTAAGGATGTTATAAAGAGCATTGTACAGAAATTGCCAGAAGGAAGAATGAAAGCTGGTAGACAAATGTATTTTAGACCTCATCTTAAATTATTGTGATTGAGATAAAATTTAGATAGAAAGATAGTTATAGATGCCAGTATTTTTTTGTTTGTTTTATAAATGAAAGGGAAAAAATGCTACTGCAAAGATCACCATACAGAGCCTGGTGTTTAAATGCCATGATTTTGTGTCAGAAGCAGCAGCTAGTGTATCTGGATCCATCCTTTGCCTTGCTTTCCTCGGTTGTCACTGAGAGCTCCCAGGCTGAGACAGATGGCTGCTGGTTTAGTTGTGTGCGTGGGAGACAGGAACTTCCACATGTGATTTTTTACCATTTGGTAGTAATTAGTTTGTTGTATAAATTAACATTAACTGAACCATTCTTCAGGCATTGTTTGTAATTATCTTCTTTGAGCCTCTGAGTTGTGTAAAGAAATAAAAAGCGGAGAAGAAACTGCTTCTTATTTTGTACAGGGAAAGGACTCTATCATTAAGCAGAACAGAACAGCAATTATCATCGCATTCCCAGTAGACTGAAACTTTGAAAAACCCCTAAAAAGGCAAAAATACTTTTTCTGTAAATATTAATGGAATTGAATGATTTAGAAATGCAGATAGATTTTATAAATTTTACAAGAATGAAGTATGAATGAAAACAAGGGTGATCATACCTTCCTGACATCACCATCATCATTAATATTACTGCTACAACTCCTATCACCGCTACTACCTTATTTGGTGTTTGTTTGAGAGTAGAGGGTTTCTTTATTTTTCAAATATACATTCTTTCAATTTTATTCCATTTTTTCCACCTTTGAGATGTTTCCTGTTGTGTGATTTTTTTTTTTTATTATTTTTTTTTTTTGTGGTAAACAGTAAGGTTCTTGTGTCTGCATATTCGACAGCGAGCTATCATTAGTGATGGTTTTCTTGGGGGATTTCTGCCACTTCCAACCACCAGCCAAATTGGAATTGTCAGGAGAACAGCCTCTCGCATGTTACTTGGCAGTTCTGTTTCCAGACTTGGCCAGTGTCCAGAGATGCAGAGGTTCATGGATGTGAAAAATAACAGGCAAAATGCCCTTTGGTATTAGCCCAATATTTCAGCAATTTATTGAGAATCTCTGGGTTCATTTGCTGAAGAAGTTCAATGCTTGAGCAGGTAAGAACATTTTATATTTTGTTAGACTTAGGTTCTTTGCTCTGCTACCTAGCAGTAGGTACAAACTGTTGTAGGTGCCCTTCTAGTATAGCTCTCCTGCCGTGGATACAAAGCTGGCAAAACAGGCAACAGGGCACTGCACGTTGGTGGTACAGCAAATCCTTCTATGTATAGGCTAAGATACAGTAGTAAAACTCACGTAAAGTCCATCACAAGGCATTCCACAGCTTCATTAAAATTAATTTAGTATCCAACGTGTACCCTAAGGAGAAAAGTTCACGTGACTTGGGTTTTGAAGTGTTTTGGCATTTTCTTGTGAAAGAAAATGAAGACAATTTTAAACCCAAGCATGAGCTTATCTAGGCAAATCAGTGCTGACTGCAGGCTTACCTAAGTTCGTTACGTATAAGGCCTACCCCTGTGAGGTGTGTCAGATCTTCTTTCTCCTGGCAGAATCACCATTAATATTTACACTTGCCCAGGTAAACCATTTTGTCTGGACGATAACTTCTAAAAGAGGACTTGAGATTCTGAAATGAGTAAATATAGATGCAATGTATTTCAGAATTGTTCTGTTTCTCTTGGCACGGTACGTTAGCCTATATGGAGCGCCGTGCTGTTTGGGGAAGGAGGGAATGTGGGAGCTCCACTGCCTGGAGGCTGCAGGGGAACACTGTCAGAGCACACTTCGTTGAGGGGAAAGCTGCCATGGATGGTTTTCTTCATGTTTTTCTTTCTGGCAAGGGTTAATGCTGTATCTGAGAATATCTGTGATTTTCCTGGCTTTTGATATCAATGAACCAAACATTTTCTGAAGCATTCTTACTGAACACTTTTTTCTGTTTTCAACTATGAAAACTGAAGGTGCCAGCCAGGCTTTGATATTGCTGTGGCAGCCCAGAGGATAGGCTTACTGTGAGCCAGTGAGTGAGCACCTGAGCTCTGCAGTTCACCTTCTTACTACCGAGGGCATGTGGAACAAGCAGGAAGAGCTGTTGTATCAAGTATCACCATAATACTGACTATAAGTCTGTTTTTTCATCCCTGGAGGAATCCAAGGAGGAAATACAGGTCTTGTGGCTACAAGCACAGGAGCAGAGGGTCAGATACAATTTTTTTTTATTTTTTTTTTGGACAGACTTTCCACATGACCTTCATTCTCTGTGTCCAAGTTCTGTGTTTTTAAATCACGTCTGATAACAGCAACTGTGTACTTCTTCACAGTGGTCAAATTTGATCACCATTTCAGAGATGCAGCCTGACACTCCTGCTTACCAGAAGCGGCTAGACGTAAGTCAGGGGAAACAAGCTGGTTGGAAGTACATGTCTCTAACAACTCAGTCCCATTTGTCTGCCTAAACCAGAAAGCATATTGCAGGTTTAGTCTGGAGGCCTCCAGCCTGGGTTCAGGGGCTTCCCCATCAGCAGGACTCCCTTCCTTCTCAACAGGATTTCTGCTGGTGGAGGAGCCACAGAAGTGGGCTGGTAGTTGTGCAGCTGGCTCGGCAGCTGGGTACACTGCTAGGGAAAGGCTCAGCGTCCATACCTCCTCTGAGATTCTCCATTCCTAGAGGAGACGGTTCTCCTTGACAAACTTCCTGCTTCATAGCTAGGAAGGTGCTGGTGTCCGACGACAAGGGCTGTGCCTGGTCCTCCAGCCTGCATCCCCTCCTTCCCTGCCACATAAATGCCTTCTGGTGCTCCCTGGGCTTTTCCCTACTTGCCTTGTAGAAAAGTTGTTTATTTATTTTATCGACATGAGAGTTACGAGCTTTGGCACGGCAAGAATTTTTTGCTTTGTTTTTGGTTTGGAGGGAGTGTGTGGGAGCGCTGGCGACGAGGAGCTCAGAGCAAACACATTAATTAACCTGGGAGGATCGCAGGGCCGCTGGAGTGAAGGACTGCAGCTTTAACATCCAGCGATCTTTATCCATTTCTGGGTTCGGGTCAGAGACCTCGGATAAGAGAAGGAGAAGAAGGGCACAATGGGAAGCAGATGTTCCGGGCAGAGGGTTCAGCCTGCCGCCATGGGGTGTAAGCCCCCGCGCTCCCCGCATGCGGTGCCCTCAGGAAGCGAGTCCCCAGTGTCCGGCAGCCTCCGGCCTCTGCGGGGCACAGGACGGGCACACACGTACATACACACGTACGTGTAGACATGCTCCCATGGACAGTCCTGGCTCTGCCTTTTTCCTTTGGCCTACCTTGTCGAATGGCCCTGGAAGACTAAACAGGTGTTATCTACTTTTGATTTCAGTGCATTTAAATTAATCCTGTCAGCTCAGCTGTTAAAACAACTGTCATCTCCAGCTGTTAGTAATTTTCGACTGGGCACTTTTACAGGTTGCCAAGTTCTGAGCCTGCATTGTGAATCTCTCTCCCTTTCTCTCAAAGCGCTATAGTAACAGTTTGTATTTTTTTTTAAAGGGGACTTGCACTGCACTGTCTTTATATCAGACCCTGTTTATTATATATCGAAATAATAATATCACAAAACCCAACATCATCATGCCAGACTTCGGAATAAAGAGCTAAGCCATGTGTGGAGTGCAATGCATATCAATCTTCTGTGGGCTTGTTGCAGCCTCTCTGTGCATTTTAAATTTGAATGAGAGATGAATCAACCTGAGGCTTTGGGAGGGAGGAAGAGGGGGGGCTCTAAATTTTTATTGCCAAAAATAAAGCCTCCTTTTTAGAAGTACGCGTTTCTTTTTTTTCCCCCTCAATGCCTCAATGTACATTTAATTTTAATAACTAGCATTAACAGGAGGGACCTCATAATGAAAATATCTAAAATATGTTTAAATTGTTAGATTAATGGCATACACATGGTAGCCTTAAGAACTGTTGGGGGAAAAAAAAATCATAAATTGGATACATGTTATTGATTTCAATAGACACTCTCTAATGTGACATATTCCTATGGGGTCAGGATCTATAGTCCATTACCAGTGCTTCAGAGGCAGATAGCACTTGTGGATTACACGCATCTGAATCCTGACAAGGAAGGCTTTCTGTGCCTTTAAGGTTTCCACTGATTACAGTTGTCTGGCCAGATTTTCAACTGGTATAGAACTGACACTGCTCTGTTGACTTATTTTGCAAGCTGTCCTTAAAATACTGGAAGGGATTATTCAGGCATTCTTTTGTGTGTTGCTAGGAAAAGGATGTACTCAAAAAGTGGCTGTAGGTAATCTATTTTTCAGCAGACCATAGATGATTTCAAGTTTCAGGTAGCCAAATGAAAGGGATTCCTTAAAAAATCATGCTTTGTATTGTCTGTCTTTTACATAAATAAGGGCACTGTAATTATGCCTAACAATAAAATAAAGACTTCAAATTAGAAACCTCATTTCTTAAGATTTTCACTGTCTTTTACTTTTGAATTTCTTCAAGAAAATTCTGTTAAGGTAGGAAATATGCCCTGAATAACATCAGTGTAATTTCTTCCCTTTCACTCTGCATTCTTAAGCTCGGATGCGTAATTTTATTAAGAAAAAAAAAAAAAAAAGCCCCAAACTTCAGTAATTTAAAAGATAAAAGGAAATGTCAAATGCTAAAGTACCATCTAATCCAGCAGGGCAGGTCCTGATCCCATTTCCACCTTTAAAAGGCATCTCTGCTTGTTGGCATGTTCAGCCTGTAAGAGAGAGTTGCAGCTATCTGAGTAGCATCCTAAATTCCAGTACAATTGTTGCTGTTTTTGAAGGCCCCCACAATAATGTCTTTCTAGAGAAGTTTTGAAGTCTTTGTGAAATATATATCAGTCTTTGAGTGAGCCATCGTTACTATCTTTCTTCTCAAAGAAGATTATCATTTAAGTAGGACATGAAGCAACTTCTTCAAATTTCACATCCCTTACTAAACAATTTTAGTATTTTTCAGTTAATTATAAAATGATGAAATTGAAGGTCCCATTTAGTATTAAAATCTTGAATACTAGTTATGAAGTATGAATCTGTGCCTTTGCACACAGTAGTCTGTGGATATGTATGACCAAATTACATCCATGCGTACACAGCTACTATTGCTACTAGCAATAGCAGAAGCTGGGGTTGGCTAACTTGAATTGTGATCCATCTCTCATGCTGCATGGATAAATAGTGGAGCTACAGTGATTTACCAGGCCTATTTTAGTAGACAGTTTAACAAAATTTCCTTTTAAAACAGTTTAGAATAAGAATTTAGTCAACAATATATTAATCTAAAATTCTGATTTCACAGAAGCTGCTACTGGGCAGGAATGTTAGCTCAAAGCAAGTACTTTCTATATAATACTGCTGTTTTGAAAAACAAACAGAAGTGATTGAAAATGCAAATAAAGAAAAGACACGCTATTGTGGAAACTTTGTTTCTACCCAAAATCGAAACATTTCCAATTTAGTGCGATTGAAAAGTTCAGAATCTGATTCAGTTTTATGTGGTCATTTATAGTGTATATGATACTTTGTTTTTTAAACATGTGTCAAGTCCTGCTGGAACATGCATTGTTAAATGATCCTTCTTACAAGGATTTATCAATATAGGTTTAGGTTCTGCTTTGCAAGATGCCCCTAATTGGTTGAAAAACAACTGAACTTTGAAGCCAGACTTGTTTGGTGGTTCCTGAATTGACTGATGGATCCTGAAGTGGACTGCTGCTTCCCTACAGCTCCCATTTCCACATCTGGTGCCCACCACCATTCACAGCAGAGCTGACCTTTTATTCATGGCTTCTTCAACAAACTTGCAGCATCTCCTTGGTGCCAAATCCTGTTGATGGTGGTTAACTTCGTGCTGCAAAGGCTGATTTATGTGTATTTTTCTCATTGCATTTTCTCTTTTGCAAGTTCCTTTCCTTGCAGACACATATCTTGAATCTCCTTTGGCATGACACCAGTGTAAAAGACAAGTAATTCCAGTGACATCAGCGAAATTATCTATGTGGAAAACTGAAGTAAGTGAGACTGAATCAGATCCCAGTGCCTTCAACATACAAATGTTCATCCGCTTTGCTTACTTCCAAACCTTTGAGTTTTTTGTGCAACCTGAAAGGTTCCATTAATCTTATCTATATGTAGTAAAACCTTGTCAATTCACACTAATGATTCTTGAAGTTAACAGGTAAGCACATTTTTCAGCTGGCTTCCATTTGTGTGATGGAGTGAACCTAAACTCTTGACCCTGCACATCTAAATTTAGGGGTATTCAAAATCTCAATTTTGCAACTCGAGTCAATATTTAAATTTCTTTGACTTTGCATTTAGTAGTTTTGGCCAACTGATTTATGTTTGACAATCCAAAGGTGTAAGAGATACCTACACAGGCCATTATCTCGCAGAAGATAGACAGAACACACAGAGAAAAGGTGGGGGCTGTGGATTGCTCCAGCCTCACTGAGGAGTCTGCAGGCACACGAACACTCGTGCTGCTGAATTCATAAAACCTGGTCCCACACTCAGGGACCAAGGAGTCTCTTTTGTAGCTTGGAATTCAAGGGACCTGTGATACTCATAAGAGTGCTTGCCCATCCATCTGTGCTGTAGTTGTGTGACTGGAGTAAGTAGAGGAAGATTTAAGTGAAGTCTATTTTGAAAGGAGAGGAAAGATTGCTTCATCGCGTTTTTTTCACCATTGACTGAAAAAATGTGTAACATGAGGAAAACCAGACTCTGGTTATTTATACCTCCTTTCTTTCAGCTTTCAGCTTTCAGTTCCATGTTTATTTTCCCTTTCTTCTTACCTTCTCTTCCTATCTTTCCACTTGTATTCTTGAATGAGCTCATTAACATCCATTAACTAGATTTGACGAGCATGAACAAGCATCTCCACAGCAAGCAAGAAAAGTGACAATAATAGCAAAAATAATAGTGAAAATTTGATATCAACGGGACATGACTATGTGAAGTGCACTGCAATGTCAATATAGTGCAGAATATTGCTAGGCTCTTAATTAAGCAGTGATTTTTGTTCGATGAGATATTAAATCCAATTCTTGACTGCTCTTAAGGATCTCTAACCCCAATATATGTTAAGTTATGCTTCTGAAGTTCCTATATTTGTAAAACCAAAAGTGCCAATTTAAAATTATCGGTATACTGCCATGACCCCCTGCATGCTTGTTCTTATTTTAGTAGAAGAGTGAGAAATTTCAGTTCAGTTTGTTGTCTAGGAAGGACCATAAGCTAAGATGAAAAAAATACTCATTTGCATTCAGATATAGTGGTAAACACGTTGCTTAAATTGATAAAACTTCCTCAAGTAAACAAATCACGAATTCTGTGTCCTGCTAACTAGTGCCAACTATCTTCAATAGGTACACCTCAAATTAAATGCATTCAAATAGCTGCACCTGTTTTCAGTGGTACTAACATGAATTGCTTCCAATGTGAGAAAATGATTAATTTTTTTTGTGGATTTTTGTTGTTGGTGGTGGTGGTGTTTTTTCATTAAAAAGTTTGTTTTGTTACCTTTGTTTGTTATTTGTTTTGTTACCTTGGAACAAAACTTTCTTTATCCATTGTTGATGGGTGTCCTGGATGATATGGACCTGATGATATTTTCCTCCTAGGTGGACTGCTTCTCACTGGCCATGTGTCTAGGTTTTTCTGATTCCATCCGATCCATGGAAGATGACATATTTTGGTGCTTTCAGAAAAACACAGGAGATAAGCACATTTATGTTGCATTGGTGGGTTGTAATGAACAAAGTCAACAGAGCAAAGATTAGGACTGTATATTTCTGTGTTTGTGTATGTGTACTCACAAGTGAGTGTTTATATTCCTGCAAGAACTTAATGTAAACTGATTCCTATTTCTGTTTTTCTATGGAAGACAAGAAAGACAAAGCTCCACATTACACTATTTTTAAAAATGTGGTATATTCTAAAGTAATTGAGGCAGAGACCAGGCTGACTTTGTTTTCTGTACCAGCAGCTAATGTTAGTATATAACAATTATATATATACACATATATATATATTCCTTTATATTTATATATAGAAATAATAAGCTCACCTCACCTAACGTACACGATTATGTCTTTGTGACTTTCTTCAAAATTTTGATTTAGAATTTCCAAAATGTTGATGTTTTCTGACTGGTTGATGTGACATAGAAGAAAGGGATTTCCACCTTGGATATTGTCTTTTTAAATGGATTTTATTGTGCAGTTGTGAAGAAGCAACAAAATATATAATTGGAAGTAACTTATCTCCCATCCCACTTCTATCTACCTTTTTCCATAGCCATAAACTCCAGGCTTATCCACAGAGTATTTTTCAATAAAAAAAATGCTTGTAAATACTTGAGATCCAGTGAAAACAATTGGAGTGGACATTTTTACAGAAAGCTAGAAACACATTTACATCTTTTTTTTCCCTGATCAGCAAAACTGTTTTAAAACAAGTTTCATGTATAACTACTGCATTTTTCTACATTTATGGTTACGAGCAAGTTATCACGAGGTAAACAAAAGTTAAGAATTTGCAGCTTGTCAGTAACTTCTAGCTCCTGCCATTCCATTTGTAAACCGGTGTAGTGCTGTCTCTCTGTCATTGCTCTAAAGTTAGCATGTGGGCTGTGCAATGAGAGTAGGTGTACAAGCAACTACCAGTGAGTGGCCAGTGTGCTGCGAGTTCGTGTGGCAGCTGCTCGTACAAGCAGGTGTTTGGGTGCTCTTTCTTTGGACAAGGTCTGTGGCTGCTTTAGGGGTATTTCCCCTCGAGGCTGCTGTGTTGTACTAACACAGGCAGCTCTCCTACCAAGGTGAGAGAGAGTGGACTCCATGAATCTTGTCAGATCAATGTTACTTTTTAACACACACTATTAATTTGTGGTGTTTTGTTTTTTCCTGTTAGACAGCCAGTCGATTAGTTTAGTTCTCTTGTATAAATGATTTCCTCTCATTGCTACTTTTTACACTTGTCACATCTTTGTTTTTAAATGTGTATGTTGATCATCCCAAGAATGATTAGGTATTTTTCAACACTTACAGCTATAGGGAAAGTGGCTAGGACATAGTTTTAGGAGGCTTAATTAATTGCCCGGGTTAGAGGTCTCCTCCATTTCTCTCTGAGGAGTGGGGCAGTGGAAGGAAAACTCATGTGAACAGGAAAGTTCATGTGCAACTGTGAAATACAGGAAATATAAACAGTAAAATGAAGGAATTTGACTTTGATCGTATTCCCAGAACTATATAACAGTTTGCATACTATCTGTTCAGAGCCCCCTCCCTGCTTTTTTGGACATAGAAAGATATAAAAAGAAATTATATTTAAAGAAATATATTGGTAAATAAATAATCATTTTTTAAAAAGTTAATTGCAAGCCTTTCTCTAGACCTAAATTCCTTCTTGTCATACTGCCCTTGCCCTGTTCCTTCTCTTTTTCCCTGCTTCCATTATGTTGAATCAAAGTAATGGTATCTGCTTCCGTGGTTCAGGAGAAACCATTTGACCCCTTTCCTGAAGCATAAAAATCTGTATTATAAGCTGAAAATACTTCATGGAAAAATTCTGACTATCTGTCTTCCATAGTTTAAGAAGGATATTTACACCAGTAGGCATCAGGCTTCAGATTCAAGCTCTGACAACACCCACCCCACTTCCTCAGCTCCATGGAAGCTTAACCCTTCACCACCCAGCTTGAAATACTTTGAAACCAGCTTAGACTCACAAAGGTGTCTAAAGGAAGTAATAGTCTATTCACACTTCTCCCCATCCTGCAAACTATTAGGTATCATAACTGTAACTCTAAACTTCAGATATACCCTGTATATGCATGGCAGATGCAGATTGTATCAGGCAGACTAGATAATCTTGGCCGAAAGAAAATGAAAGATCTAGAAACAATTTCAGAGTCAGTGTAATGCCTTGTGCCATGACATTTTGTTGTGATATGATGAGATAATATTATGAGGCAGGGAGCTTGACTTTTTAAGTTGCACCTGCAGGGCAAACTAAACAAGCTTCGCCCCCCACATCTCCAGTGGTGGTTGCAGGACACAGTCACCCAAAATCCTTAAGGGCAAAGGCTAAGCTGGCAGGGCTCATGGAACCAGAGCACTGCAGCTAACGCGTCTATCTCCAGCCTGTGCTGTGAGGGTTAGAGCATTTGACTTTTGTGTTGGATTCCTAGGTTTTCTTCTTTCCTAAGCCTACCTTTTTGTGGAGATTGTGACATGAAGTTAATGTCCGGAGGACAGGTTGAGATTGTTGAAACTGCTTGATAGAAGATTATAGTTAAAAATCCTGAAATATAGTTTCTTTTTAGGATGTGTGTGAACACGGAAAATACTGTCTTTTATCTTCTGTGACAGGTAACTTTATCTCAATTTGTTGACTATTTTTCTAGGGTTAAAAGAACCAAAAAAAGTTTAAAATAGACCTGTTCTTGAATTACTAGAGGGTATAGGAAGTTGGTTGCGTTGACTTTCTGTGGAGCCGTTCTTTTTTATGAGAAAGGTTGGTACTTCAAAACTTCAGGTTTTTTGTTTGTTTTATTTTGTTTTGTTTTGTTTTTCCCTTGAGTCATTGGTGACAAAGAAAGAGAAGAACTATAGATTGACCCTAAGTCATTGAATGATGGCCTTTTGCTGCCTCATGGCACTAAAAGAAGTAACCATGTTAAATAAAACCATAATAATCCAGCCTATTTGGCAAACTTGTTGGCATTCTCAGCAGCATACTCCCCTTGGGTGCTCTCCTTCAGAGATACTCAGTGCCTGAAGTTACAGTGGTGTTAGGTTGGTTCTTCTGGTGAATTAAATCAAGAGTCTTATTCCTTGACACTTGCAGGTTTAAGCAAAACTGAATTCATTAATCCTATTTAAAGATCATCTAAGCCTACTGAAGTCAATGGAATCAGTGAACTTTGGATGAGAACCCCAGAGCATTACCTGTTGAAACTCTCATGTTGCATGAAGAGCTCCATTTCTTGGTTAAGTTGTTCGTGCTTTTTCCCCCTTTTTGGAAGGGTCTTCTCTATGTCAGGGTTATCGTCCTCAACCACTGCAGAGATCATAGTGTAACTGTGTTATACCTGTGTAAAGTCTGCTGTGCAGAAGCTCTTGTCTTCTGAAGTGGGCAGACTTAAAGAGTGATGTTAAGACCTAATACTTACTTGATAATAAAAATAATATTGTGCATAAATTTTCAAGCTTGACCAGTTCCAGGCAGTAGAATTCTGAGGCAATTTCTGGACAACTGCCCTTTGGGAAAATACATAAATGCAAATAATGTGCTAGGCAAGACCTTGAGGAAGAAAGTTTTGAATGGATGGTGGTACGTAATTTCAGTTGTAAACAACATGGGGTAATTTTGCCTTGACAGGATTCAACAAAAATGAATTGTAGTTAAATGAATTTGGTGTGCTATTGGGTACAGAGAGCTAACAGTTTGGGGTTTGCAAGGTTTCCTTTAATGTGGTTGTGCTCAAACTGTATATTAGACAGCTTCAAACTGTTAAATGTCACTCTTCTTGCTAGCACTCACTTCTCAGATTCTACAATATTTTCCTTTCTGTTTGTGTATTAGTTAAACACCTCTGCAATTCCAAAGTGAACCTTTCTCCAAAATGATTTCAGGACAAGGAAACGTTAATCCTGTAATACGTCACAATGTTTCCTTTTGTTGTTTTGTTTTGTTTTGTTTTGTTTTTTTCTTGAGACTTTTCCTTTCATTTGGTCTCTATCTCTTTGTCCAGTGCAAAAAGCCCCAGTGGTGTGCATGTGGAGGCTTGTATTTTCCTTTGCTCGGTACCTGCTTGTAGCCAAACTTCCAGGTCTGATCCACTTTATCCAACCCATGCTGGGAGAACCAGAGCCAAACAGGTTAAATGGTCACCTTCCTCTTTTAAGCAGTCCTAGGAAAGAAAATCGGACTGTGCTTATTTACTGTAAGACTGTTCCATTGTGTGAAATTTAGATCATCAGAACAGCCATAGAGCCCTACATTCTCCCAGCATTGTTGTGCAGACCACACGTGTGTTGTAGGAAAGTGTTGATCCACAGCACTGCTGTGTACAGGTACAAAAAGACTCACAATCAACTTGCAGCATAGTAGCATTTCCACCTGAAAGTACAAAGAATGCAATGCAAGTAGCTTGTTTTCACCCTCGGAGAAAAAGCAACAAACAAAAATGTAACCTCAAATATTAAAACAAAGAACCACCTTGCATGATCTTGATGGTGTCTTTTGTAAGGAGTTAACGATTTAGAAGGCTGTATCACATTTTTGAATGAGGCTGATGGACCTAGTGAAGCTGTTTCAACTTTCAGCGAAACTTAGAACTGTAAGTGTCCACTTTACCTTGAAATTCGACTTGGTCTCCCATGTGATTTAAATGTTCAAATGTTACGTTCAAATAATTCTTCAATACGTATCAAGCAAATGTGCCACCCTACGTGTCTTTCACTTATATTAGAAAAATAAACAAAATAAAAATTGTTGAATGTCTATTTTAAAAAGTGTTTTCAAATAGGCACTGTTTTAGAAAAGTGCTTCTGTCATTTTAATAATAAGCCAGTAATAGCACATATCCTGTACTACTTCAGTGTTTCAGATCTATGCTATTCCATCTCGTGGAAGAGGCAACTGTCACCTAACCCCAGAATTGTCAGTATTACTATTTAATCCCTGGTGCAGTAACCCTGAGAGGTGCAAACTCATCCAGGGATCCTTTGTGTGAGGTTTTGTATAGGCAAACTATACAAGCAGATCCTGCCTCGGAGTCCTTGGTCTAAAAGTAGTCTGAGAGAGGAGCAGTGGGGACCGCAGCCTGCATCGCCCCAACCTCACCCCAGCATGCTGGCCAACGCAGCGGATACAGGTTTGAACCTCGCAGCTTGGGCCCACACCTAATTAAGTTTGAATGTGGCAGAGTGAATTGGTGTGTGGGTGTACATCATCACATGTGTACCAGGGGCATTGCTCCGTGCTACGCTAATTAACCGAGTTTTTGTGAGAGGTGACGAAACCAAACTCTGGTATTTCTGTCTTTGCTGCGGTTGTAGTCTAAGTGAAAGAAGTAAGACAGTAACGCACATTAAATAAGTAAAAAAAAAAGAAAAGACTTATTTTTAATTGTGCATCGTATTTTTCTCATAAAAACCCTTTGTCTGTGGTACTTGGTTAATGAGAAAAGAGCTGAACTGTGGATTATGGGTATAAATAGCCCATACCAATTCTGCACATTTACTCCAGTAGTCCCACTTGGAGTGAACAGAAGGGATTATTTAACAAAAAAAGCAGAATTTGCCCCACTTCCTGATACAATGAACTGGAAAACCTATTCGTATAATTTTTCTCTCTTCATTTTGCTTTTTATTTCTGTAAATTTTTTTATTTTATTTTTTTAAGAGTGTTTATTTAGATCCCCCAAATCCTTCTTTACAAATACACAACACTTTTAGAAGAGAGGCTTCTTTAAATTCTGGAATGGTACTTTTCACACCACTTTATAATGATCAGATTTAATCGGTGTTGTCATTTTTTAAAGAAACACCTCTCTATGACAGTCTTAGCTTAACATAAAATTCACTAAAGCTAGAGGCACTTAGGCCATGCTTAATAAAGTTGGATTTAAGCAAATATTTAAAGTTAAGTGCATACCAAATGAATTTGTGAATTAGGGCTACATATACTTTTCAGCAGTAAGAAGAGTTATGGTACCTATTTTCTTATTGTATAAATAGTGCTGAAGAATTTAAAACTGAGATGTTTAGCTTTGAAATATGCAGTATCCCAATTTCAGCTGCTGCACTAAAAAAGTACTTTGTTGGCTCTATTTTAATATTGGCAACAATAGTTTCACTATATAAGTTCTAATTGGTTGCCTTTTATATGTTGTCTTTTTCTGGAGATGAGCAGGGAGATCTTCCAAATAAGAAAAATGGATGGGAAAAGAAGTTAAAGAAAAAAGGCTTAATTCACCTAAGTAAACATTCATGCACTGTTTTGTGTCAGTGGGAAGAATTCCAACCTGTTCTGTGGAAGGAATCAATGTATGCCTTAAATATATGTCTTGATCACTTTTAGCTCAGCACACATGCCCCTAGATATTACTCGTGGTCATAAAAGACCTTCCTAGGTCCTTTGGACAGCCTTGCAGCTGCGGTGCTTTACTTCATAATATCTTGTCAGTAGAAACAAAGGTGTGGTGCCAAACAGCCTGAACAAGGAAGAGAAAAGCTGAAGCTGAAATCCACATTCAAAATTAAAAGCTGCACCCAAGATGCGCACACTCTGTACACATTTTCCCATTTGTGTTTATAAAACAGACTAAGGCCGCATGTCAAGTTTAAATTTGCAAACTTCTGGTGTTTTGTGTGTAAACACCAAAGTAACATTAGCATTGCTTTAAACATGGTTTTGTTTGCTTTAATATCCTATAAATTCTACCCTGACATCAAATGTGTTGTTGAGTGTGAGGAAGCTGGGGGGTAATATCTCATCCAAGTGCAATTTTTGTCATCTTTCAAAACTATGGTAATGCATTTGATGATTCTTATCTGTTCTTCAATGTATGTGGTTATCTTTCTTATTTTCATTCTCATACATATCTATAGCACTGTCTAGATCTGGAAGATTTGATTTGCTGTGTATGTTCAAAGAATAGAGAAACTGATCCTGTGTTTTTATTATATTTTTCTGCAATCTTCTTGTAGACCTTGAAATTGAAGCTGGCACATTTGTAAATGTGATTTTCTTCCTTGGATCTTCTGAAAGTTGATTTTCTCCATGGGTAGATTAACCTGTGATTCTAGCAGTGACTTTGGCAAAATCAGCACAGTGGGGTATGGATACAGGAATTCTTCAGAGCTCTGAGTTACTAATTCCACTCTGCTCCTGTACATGAATCCATCATCCAGCTGATTGTATTTAAAGTAACTGACAAAGAGCTAGCTTTGCTTGCTACAAGTATGGAGAAATTCTGACAAAGGATTCACTGTTTGGGTGAGAACTTAATGAAGAAATGCTCGACCCATCCTGATACATGAGTTTAATTGATCACCTGCCTGTTTATCTCTCTCTTTTTTTTTTTCTCCATTACAAAATCTGGTAATTCCAGAAAGCTACAAAGGAGCATTTCAAGTCATGATTGGGATTTATTTTTTTAATGCTCCCGTGTTCAAAGCAATATGCTCTATTTGCCCTTCTTCAGTTTTGAAGTTGTCGTAAGAGTAGAAAGTTTTTTCCATATACATGTACACAGTTAGTGATGCCCTTTGAGGTCTCAGTATATAAAAAATCTATAGAAGAAAATGTGCTTTCATTTTTCCCTCTTGTGTACATGGGATGATTATTACTGCACTGCAAGGGTTGTGTGTTTCATATTTATTAAACTCTTCATGTTGGAGTACAAGTGCAGCTTAGTGTTATTTATTATACTTACATTTTCCATATTCTTGGTAATAAACAATAATCTCTTAGAAGTATGTATGCAGATTTTGGACAGAAGAACAGCACAAACCCTTTTTAAAATGGAATAAGCTCAGGAGTGAGTGGTAAGAAGCTTCCACATTAGACAATGCATTGACTTTGTTGCTGTTTGTATCTTAGCAGTGTGGCCACACATTATACTAAGGCCTGAGGTAGAGCATTCACTGTGTGAACATTTATTTCTGTCCCTGGCATACTTTCACATGCATGTTGTTAGAGTTGAGCTGAGTCATGCCATGCAATTTTAGGATGGTCATCAGGCATTTGGTCTAATTAAATCAGAAATTTAAGATACATATATTCTGTAAGGTTAGTTCAAAGCTAAAGGTAACACTTGAGCCAAACTTATGAGCCAGTTGGCCTTCTTTCCAAATGTGCCAAGGATGGAGTAGGCTCACACTTAAATACTGCTTCTGTTGACAGCTTGGATACAGCTGGGTCTAGGTGTGTAGGACTTGAGCCCAGATTTGAGCACTAAAGGCAAGAAAGATGTAGCCTCAGATACCATAATATTTACTGGACATATATCTGCTTGGTTGCAGTAGAATTATGTTAAAATGCTACAGAAATAGGGACTTCTCATAAAACTCCACTGAACTGAACAGGTTTCACTAAAATACAGTGACACTTGCTACAGGATTTGATTGGAAATTTTCAAATATTTTTACAGCACTTTTATAAAATGAATAATGTTTCACTTTCTTTTCATCAGAAGATGTTATCATCCTGCACTTTGTTTCCCAACTCTATTTATTACTTTTATTAAACATTTAATCTTTGAAGTGCAGTAGGCAGGTAGGTTCACACTCAAGATGCTGCAGTGAGTGTTCACGTTAAATATTTGCTGGCTTTTACATTTTGTCTTCAGAGAGTGCCCTTGGGAAACTCCCCTTTCCCTAAAGCACACACATGATCAGATAGTTAAACCTCTGGCAACCTTTCAAATTCAGACATCATTAATTCTATAGCCCCTTTCAGCTTCTGAACCCATTCACCAACTCCAAGCACATCAGTGCCACTTCTGCCGGTTGCCAGACTTCCCTAAGCCATTGTTTGGCTGGCAAACAATGGGACTCTCACCTTTTCAGCTGGCAAATCCCACATCAAATCCTGTCTGCTTGCCGTCCCTTCCAACTGAGAAACCCTGAGCATCTGCCAGCTGTTGGACTACCTTTCTTCCATCCTCAGTTCACTGCCGCTTAGCTTTGAGTGTCCTTCATCCTTGTCTGCAGAATGTTTTACCAGATGTTCCTCCCCCAGTCACACCAAATTCCTGGTACCTACCTCTTCCCCCAATAAAAGCTTTGGTCTGACAGCCCTATATGTTTCTTTTGTAGCTCATACCTCATGTTTTAGGATTTGGAATGCATCTTCATTTGTTTGGGGAATGCATACCACCTTTTCTTTGTGTTACCACAGCTAAAATTACTAGATAAGAACAAAGGCTCAACGTTGTTGCTCATGCCTTGTTAGACAGCACTGGATCCAGAGTTCTCCAATAGAATGGAGAACAGAAGCTAATCCTTCACTATGATGACATGAATAATAGTTATTGGTAGTGATTTCTATTTTATTTTTTACTTGAAATACTCAATTCATGAAAGCACATTTTACAGATTAGTAGATAAATGGCAGTGGAGTTTTTTTTTTTTTTTTTCTGAAATATTTTCTTACCTAGCTTACTCTTCCCTTTACTACTAACTTCCAATGTCTGTGTTTGCTTTTTATAAATGTTCCTTCTATGAGGGATAGTAGCATGTCTGGTGATCACAGTTTCAGGAAGTGGTGTTTGTCAGCTACATGAAATTTGCACTGAAACAAATGTAGGACAAATTCTGCCTACAAACTCAACTGTTGGTCATCTAGTAAGCCAAATACATCCTCTGAGTAATTCAGAAGCTAAGAAATGCTGTCCCAGATTCTGTCTGTTTTCAGTAGACAGAGGCAAACATCATGTTTTGTTGTGCATGGCAGTGGCCCTAAAACAAGAAGGACTGGCTGTGAATAAAAGCTATCTGGAAATTAGAAGGGTTTCGGACATTAGAACAGTAGGGTTCTGCAGCAAGCCTTTGATCAGCATGTTGGTGCAAACCCCAACAAACTACTTTACAGAAGAACTCCATAAGCTACTGAAGAGCATCTCATGTCATGCTGACTGCAGTATCAGGGGGATAAACCTGATGACCTAGAAGGCCCCTTGCAGTCATACATCGTGCTATGTAGCATTTATATGCAGTGATGAAGAGAAAAATATCAACAGGCCTTAAGATTTACTGTGTGTGCTTCCAGAGTTGTTGCAAGTCCCAGGGATTAATAAGAATATAGGATATGTTCTTTATAATATATATTAAGAAGAATATAGGGTATAGAACGCATATTAAAATACACGTTAGAGATACTAAAGTGTGTCACAGTTGTCTTCATTCTTCTAACTCTCTCTGCTTATTTGCTATTGACTTGACAAAATTTTGCATCACCATGCAGTATAGCTGTTATTTACAAAACAGAAAAAGGAAGTTAGATGCTAAAATCCGTGGCAAATTTTATTTAGAAATGGCAGATTAAACTGTCAGATACCAGGAAAGTAATAGTGCCCTTGTTACTCCTGTGTTTTCATTTTTTCCCTAGCTTGGAGGCTAAGCATTTTAGTCTGGACAGTTGAAGTTTGCAAAGTTAAAAGCAATCCAAAACAGAAGGACAGAAAGGGGAATTTTAGGCAGTCCAATTAGTATGAATTATTTCCAGCATCTTGTGTAGCATAAATTATGTTTTACTTTTGTTGACACTTGCGAAAAAATAACAGCTATTGATTAGGTCTGTCAAGCCCTCATGGCCTGATGAGATATCTTTGCTGTAGTCATGTGGGCAAAAGCTAGAAATGATTCTGAGAGAGTGAGATCCTCTACAATCGTCTCCTCTCATTGTTATTTTTAGTGGCTTTTTTTTAGCTGTACTGTATACAGTAGAACCTTATTAAAGCCTCACTTAAGATCCTCAGATAATTACCCTCACCAGGCTGCTTCTGGGAGATTTTCAGCAAACCATTTTTAAACACAGCAATATATTGATTTCTGAGGGGGGCAAGTGGGAGGTTGCTAATCTGGGCACTTGGGTCAAAGCTACTGTTCATGTCCCCGATTCCTTATTTTAGTGGGAGTGGGCAGCAAGTGTAGGCTCATCTCTGTCACCGATTAGAACTGTGTTGTTAGGTTTTGGTGCTGGCAGTCTGATAAACTGTGAATGTTGTATCTTAAATGTAGAACAGATGTAGATTTTACTCTGATGAAATGGGGGGACCAATGCTGACAGTGGTATGATGAATTTCAAAGGTGACAGTGAGAGGATATAGCTGTTTGTTTTCATTTTCAGACCTGAGCTGAGGAATAAATATAGTAATGGATGCAACGCTCTTGTGTTTTGGGGCTGTGTGCAAGTATATTAGGGTGAAACGTGCAAGTCTTTAGACTTTGTGTGTTCAGGTGAAACAGGTGGGAGGGATGGGTTTTTGAACAATTTGTTTTCCTGAGATTTTCTTACCCCTGTTAGTTTAGTATCAAGATGTAGAATTATAGCTCCCTAGCCTGGCTGTTTGAGCATCTTTTTTCTTTTTCTTTTTTCATTTTTTTTTTTTTTAACCACGACTATCCATATTTATGTCCAACAGCAGTCTTTGGTACTTGAGCAGCATACATTGTTAAATCATCTGTGATCCCTTTCTGAGGTGGATGGTATCACTCTTGAGTGCTCTTCTATTTTCTTTTCTACACAGTCCCAGACAGTAGAGGTATGTTGTTCATCGGCAAGAGAGGCCATGAATTTCTTCATGGTATCTATTCAAAATTCATAGAGGACTATTTGGAGATAAGTAGTGTGTGATAACAACCACAGTATGCAGACAGAGATCATCAAAATACTGGTGGATAAGAAAACTAATGGTATTTTTTCCTGCTTTTCTTCATTGGAGCTCAAAATATGGTCAGGATTGTGACATCAGTCAGAGAGAATTTGAGTGCTAGCGAAAGCTGTGGTACTTTGTCTCACGTCAAAGAGCACGTAGAATTAAAAACAAATTCCCACAAAACAATTCATATGAGAAAGGTGTGTCAGACATATGGAAAGGATTTAAGTGTGATGAGGGGTGATTGCAGTCCCTCTTCATCGTTTGTGATGGTCTTTTTCTGTCCTTTGCCAAGAAGTTCACACTTGGAACTGTCTCTGATCTGTCCTCTGTTCCCGGACTTTATGTGGCATTAGTAGCTAGAATTCCCTTTCCTCATTTGTGCTTGGCTGGAAGATTGCAGCCTTCCCTTTTGTATCTGGATGCTACCACTGTAATCCTTGTCACTGATTTGTAACTGAGGTTATTACAACATATCAGACAGAGGATTGATATTTAGAAACTACAAGGAAGATAATCACTCCTGCAAGAATGCCTTTCTGATTTCTCATGGATGACATTAGCCACAGGGGACACACCAGACCTGTTTTTTGACACCTTCATTGGCTTCTCATTATTTCCAGGTGCAGCTCAGCCAGGTGCTAGAGACTGGCAGAAAAGTCCTGATAGATTTTACACCTGGCTCAGCTCTAGAATAGAAGACCTCAGCTCTGCCACTGGGCCTTCTGGAGTGATCTTGGGCCAGCATTTCTGTTTCTACCTTATTTTCCCCATTGGGGAATAATGATGTCTTTCCAACTAAAGCTGGAAAATTGTGCAACTATTAGGACATACAAAGTCTTCATCACATCTGACACAGGCAAGCAAACACTGTCACTATCAGCTGATCTAATGAAGTACTCTACTTCTCCCCATAAATCTGACTTCCACCATATACCCATAGACTAGGTAGCTACAACACTACTACTGTAATGATAATGACCTCTTTTGTAAAGTGCTGAGATCTAAAAGTGCCGTACAAGAGCTTGGTATTAGTGTTATTCTCTCTTAAACTGGCTGTTCAGTTCTAATTGGGACCCTCAGAGTACCAGCCTTCAAAGTAATTGGCTTGGACACGCCAGGAAGGAATTTTGACATGTGCTGGCTTATGTCTCCCAGCTTCCCAAAGTCTGAGTTTGCTGGTTATTCAAGGTATGGTGCAAGGCCTAATTCTTAAGTTTTCCTGTCAGGAGAGTGATCGGAGTGCATCATTTTGCTTTATAGCTTTTCAGAAGTAGAGTAAGACACTGAGCTGGAATCCTAGGAGTTATGTAGTACAACAGTTAGAATACATTAATCACTAACACTCTCGGTTTAATTGCTGTTGCTATTCCATATGAGATTTGTATCCTTTGTGTCCTTACAACTGCTTCTTTAAAACACTGTATGCATAACTCGCCTGCTGAGATTTTTTGGTATGCCTCCTTTATTCCTCTCCCCTGTTGATTTTCAAACTCTTTCAAGGACTAGATTTAAATCAAGGGCCTGTCTTTGACTTTAATAAGCTTTTAATAAAATCTGAGAAAAAAATGCTACCAACACCCCTACAAGAGCAATTTTTATGAGGGTTTGCCTCCCTGCTTTAACCCCACAAGACCCCATATTCTGAGTACTGCTTCTCTACACACCTGGCCATCATTAAGTAGTCTTTGTTTTCCTTTCAGGCTTAACCTTGTTTTACCAAACATGGTGTAATGTAGTATTGGGGGGAGCCTATAAAAAAAGTAACTTCAAGTAAAGACCGACTGCCTGATAAACATGCCACCCAGTAAGAGGTTTATTTATTTCAAGGCAAGTTGAAAATATTGACTGTTTTGAAGCCTTGGCTATCTCCCTTTACAGTGGGATCAGTAATTTTCTTTTTCCTATTTTATTTTCTGTTATGTTCCCCATCCTTTTTTTTTTTTGTTTATTTAATGGAAAGATACAAGTATGTGAGGATTTTCTCAGAGTCCTAGAAAAACCTGGCCAGTTCAAGTTGAACAGCAGATAAAATGGTTAATGAGAACAGATTCCCTAAATTAAAGCACTTCAATGGGGTTTGGATTGAAAAACAAAACACGGGAGAGAAATGGAAGGGAATGCAATGTGGACATCAAGTGTGATGTTTCTCTCCTTTCAGGTAGGAGCTAGCACAGTAGTTTTTAACAATCAGCCCTGTGTGTTTGTGTGCTTTCCTTCCTTCCATGTTGTTTCACAGTTATCTGTTAGTAACAGCAGTATTATTACACACAGATTAAAAGACAGGCAGCTTTTAGGCTCCCTGACAGTTGGCCAGAGCAGAGATTAGAGATGAAAGTTAATCCCGTGAGGTAATAGCAAAAAAAGAGTACAAAGACATGAGATGAGCCGATAATGGTTTGTTTAGGTAAGAAGGCTTCCCTTTCCTTGGTGATTGGCTCTTGCTCAGTGGTGCTCGGAGGGACAGTTTCCCAAATCCTTCCGAAGGTTTAGAGCAGCTAGCAGTGGGCTGGGGAGAGAGCTCGGGGGAAAATATGGCAGCCAGCAGTGGTAAAAAATAATGAAATCATTCTAGCCATAAATGGAAGGTGCTGGACCATGGGGGAGATGAGAGATGTTTTCTTCCACAGCTGCAGAGCTATTAGTCAGTTAACACTTGAACAGAGCGAGGTTAAAACAGTTTCTAAGTCAGGGTTGGAAAAATCAAAGAAACGTATGTTTATGTTTCTTGTAAAGGGAATAATTTGAAAATGAAATGAAACTTGAATATGACCGAGGGGGTTAAAATGTTAGTAATCTGATAGGTTTTAAGTTATATTTCTCTAAGTTTCACTGTTCCTGGCTGTTTCATTGTACCTATTGCATATTCAGAGAAAAGAAAAAAAAAAAGTTTTTCGAAGATTTTCTTGTATTCAGTGTATTTGAGGATGTTCTTAAATCTCCGTGACATTGCAAGTGAAATTCAAACAAGCCAGCCCTTTATAGTCAAGTTATGAAGGAATATTCAACAGAAGATTAGGAACATGAAACAAGTGAATATTTACTGTGGTACAGACCTATCATTTGCAGCTAACACAGATAAATATGTGTTTGAAATAGAATCTATCTACCACCACTGGCAATTCAGCATGTTGCTGTAGTCTCAAAATTGAAGAGGTGGAAATTCATATCTTTGGTTCTTTTAAACAAAGATTGATGAAAGCAGTAGCATTCTGATTCTGGAATATAATAATAATATGATCCTGGAATGACCAATTAGCAGGCTAGAATTATTGAACCTGCCTTAAAGCTGGCTACTTTTTGCAAACACTAGGCTAAGAAGTGAACTGTAATAGAAATAAAAGTGTGCTGTCATGCATTAGGGCATCTAGCTATCAGAATTGATGGGGAAAAAAATCCCTAACATTTGCTTCTTTGTAGCCCTCTTTTGAAGAGGGCAGGGAAGTAGCATGAATACCAAAAAGCACAAATTATAAATAGAACTCCAGAGTGATCATAAAAATGATTTCCATAAGATACAATTTTTTTAATATTACAATTTATTTAGTTCCCCTAAGAATCCATTTCAAGGAGGCAGAAAATCAAACTCTTCTTTATTTTTTTTTTTTTTTTTTTTTTTCCTGTCAAGGATTGAATAGTTAGATATTACTAATATCTCACTTTTTTATTATTGAAAATTATTAGTGTGATCACAATAAATAAGTTTTGGAAGGAAAAGTGATGAGGAGGTTGGAAACTGACCGGTCTAAACTTAGAAGGAAGTAAAACTAATAAATGATAATAAAAATAATAATGTCATAACAAAGTACTTTGATTATTCAGTACAGTGTTTCCCATTGTTTCAGGGTCTCTGGGCTGTGGGACAGACTGGACTAGTAACATTTGTAGATTAGTGTTCAAATTCCTGAAATCTGAATAGTTTGTATTCATTGTTCAAGGGGTCTCTTTTAGGTTTGAGACAAAAGTATTAGTAAGTATTGTACTAAGTTACACTTTCTCTGCAGTTACACTTAAAAGAAGCGTTTGCAAGAAGCCATCTAACACTGGAATGGAAACACCGCTCCATAAATCAATAATAGGATGGTTTTATTTGAGAGGCTTACCATCTTTCAGGAAGTATCAGTTTCCTCCAAAACCAGAAGCAAAGGCCTTTGCTTTGGATAGAAGCACAGGATACTTTGTAGAGCCATAGACTATCATCTTTTGATGTGTGAGACCCTAGCATTGCTAAGTAATGCCTGAGGCAAGGATTTCTCATGAAGTAGTATGTCCCGGAGAACAGTACATCTGGAAGTGCCTTGTGTGGTGACAAGAGCTGCAGATACCTGCAAGATACTAATTTTTGAATAAAACAGAATGATAAGTGGGAATTTTCCCTTACAAAACTCCCTGACAGAAAAAAAAAAAAAAAAAAAAAAAAAAACACCTTTTTTTTATAACAACATTTTCAAGCTAGTCCTTTCTTTATTGCAAGTCTTTGTTCAAATATGATGCAGTTTTGCATCCCTCTCTGTGTGAACTCCTGTAAACCTGCCAAGGTGTGTCATGTCCTGTTTTGTTGTTTTGTTTTTGTTCATAGAAATTCAAGACCCATTTTCTCCTTTTTGTGCTTGAATGAGCAGGAAAAAGAAGTCAGGGTCCAGAGATGGTCCTTTTCCAAAGTGACTAAACTGAGTCATTCTTCCTTAAGTAATTCTGAAGCTCCCTGCATCAGGCGTAGTTAGATTAGTACAGAAGTCAGGTTATGAAGTTGAAAGAAACTGTAGTAACAAAATTTAGCCTCTTTTTTTTTTTTTCTTTAGAACAATTAGGCGAGAGAAGGAAACAGAAGGAAAATACCAGCCTCTCCACTTGCCAAAAGAATTTTGTATTCCTCTCTTCTGTTCAGAAGTAATTCACATTTTTGGATAACAATTTACCATAGCTTTTATAAACAGTGCTACTATAATTTGCTTCTAATAGAATTTCGTGGTGTACATAGCTTGCAGATAATTGGTTTAGGAGTAAATTGATGGGAGGGTTTTTCTCCAGTCTCTTTTTTTTTATCATTTGCTGCTACTCTGTGTCATTCAGAGTCCAACTCAATCAAGAGTCTATTACTGATAGCTGAACAATGTGGTGCCTACAGATCTTTTATGATGCAAAAGTGGGCAGTTGCATTGTGCATGTTTCAAAAGGCATGACATTAAAAAAAAAAGAATAAAACAACTTTACATACAGACTTTTGGATAGTGATTCATTGGAAATAGTTTTTTGGCTATAAATTTCTTGTTGAAAATCCTAAACTGAGTAACAGAGCCTTCTTCAAGATTTTCATCTGTTATTGAGAGTCAAAGAAATGATGCGAAGTTGGACTGTCTCTCCATTCTATGGCAGGCCTGTGGTTAGGTTCACAGAAAGAGGATACTAAATATTCCTCTGTGCTCTACAATTTTCGTCTTGCAGTCCCTTACATTCTCACCTAGTGGTGCATCTCAGTGCTTCACATATTCCTAACTTTTCCCATACTGAGGAATAAGGAAATAAGATCATTTAAGCTCCATGCATCATGGTTTGGTGCCATCAGATTCGATGTTCTGTATAAGTGTCAGGTGTTAGGAGTCTTAGCCCTTAGTCAGAAGAGAAATATATGTTATCTAAAACCTCTGTGATTTTTTTTTTTTTAAAGCAAACCAAAACATTTTGAAAGTCTCACCCAGATGAATGACTTCCTTTTGACTGAATGGGTTTGTTCCCTCTATGACTAGTGTATTATGTAGGTGAATAGGAGCATTCGTGTTCTTTTGAAGTGGGACATATTGGGGAACAATCTTCCACGTTCCATTACTGCAGTCAGATTTCACATGATGATGATGAGGTGATGTTTAGATGATATTCATGTACACTCTTTCTTGACTGTGATAGTCTACTTTTGTGGAATCTACATATTTATTTATAATCTTTTTTAAAACGTCTCCCCTGTGTCCCTTGACTTACATGGTCAGATGTGCCAGAAAAATAGATTTTTTTTGTTGTGTTTGGTCTACTGGCCAGGACCAAAAAGATGAAGTCTCAAGTTTCAGGAAAGTGAGGGAGAATAAAAAATATCCTCAAGTTTTTATGTGTCAAGGTCAAAGTATTTTATCTGAACTACCCTAACTGTTAAAAAAAAAAAAAAAAAAAAAAGCCATATTGTCAAATGAAAATCAACTTTTGTGATCAGGGATCAAATTGTAATTCGTAAAATAAATGTAGCTTCACTGTGGTACCATCAGAGATCCCCTGCCATACTGCTCAGCTTAAATTGTACCTTTCTCTGGGTGATATCATTGTGTAGGTAACCAGCAGTCATTCATGCTGCTATTGTACAGCCCTTCAGAAGACTGTGTGCCTGGAGGTGCAGTCTGACCACTGATAAAAGCCTTCACTCTGAACCAAACAGCTTTCCTCTGCTGTATAGTATAAAATCAAAAGGTAAAAGTTTGTCTTTGGTTTCTCATACCACTTCATGTTAATAGGGCGGTAGGGAACAGAAATGAAAAAAGTAACAGGAATCCCTTTATCTCAAAAAGTGAACCCACAGAAGATTTCAAGTAATTTTCTTTTCTTGCTGTTTTCAGAAACAGACTTCTATACAGAGTTGATCAATTTGATCTGAGAAAATAGTCTTTTACAAAAGAAGCTTTAAGCAAGGTCTCCATCAGTCATTCACAGGAAGATGCAGGGGATTTGGGTTCTATTTTTTTTTCAGTCTTTTCCAACCTCCTACGCGTCTGGGTTATAGGTGGGGTCAAGTTGGGAAGCATTAAAAGTCAGAAATGAACCATTTTTGGTATGCTTAACATTTATCCAAAAGTAAGAGAAGGTATTCGAAAGACATTTTTAGCGAGTAAACTTCCACAATCATTTAAGAGAGACAGGTGATTCAGGGGGTCTCAGCAGTGTCTATGATTTTAAGAAATTATCTGTACTTTCACAGTTTTAGAGGTTATCCCCATCACTAACAGAACAATATGTTCTCTGTGACGGGCAGCTTGAGGGATCGCATCGCTTTTATTCCTTTGGCCCTTGGCTGCCGTTTTGTGTGCATGCTGCTGGGTGTTCTTAGTGGCGAGGGGATTTCATTTGCAGCAGGGAAGCGCGTGTGCATGTGTGTGCATGTGTGTGCCAGAGGGACAGGGAGGGGGGCAGAAAGGAGCCTGTATGAAATGTTTTGGGGAGCAGGGCGAGGATACTGAATGCCAACATTTAGGCATTGACTGTGACATTGTATTAACCTTTTTAATGGATGTATGTAATAAAGTGACATGTAAATGGAGCACAAGGGGAGATATGACACTATATCTGGAAAAGGATAAAACAGCCAGTGAATACTGGGCTATTATAGCAGTTTGCAAACCTTGGATAAACTCAGTCAGCGGTTGTATAATTGGTTATTCAATCCCGACCCTTGTTCACAGCTCAAAGCCAGGAACACTGAGACCTGTTGCCAATTTGAGTGAATGCAGTGACTGTGCTCGGCCGGGGCCTAGCACTGGAGCCAGGCCTTTTCCTGTGGGCTGGTTTCCACCATGTCTGGGACTGGCGCAGTGACAGTAGCCCTTTTGTTGCAAAAGGCTGGCTGGTACTCCCCTCCTTTGCAAAATGTCTAACAGCTACACAAATATAAGAAAATAGGAAAAGGGACTTACTGTAGCTTTTCTCTTACCGAGTTAAATGTAGGGGCTGTGAAAAGGAGGCAAAGTCCAAGCAATAAGGGAAACCAAAGCGTGCTGTGAAAAGCTGCAGCTAGATAAGGGAAGCACCATGTTCCTCCAGCGTACGATGCAAGCTGCGGAGAAAGTGGGACCGTCTTAAATAGCGTGAAACACAATCTGTGGATCCAGCACGACGCTCTCCTGCTCCCCTCCACAGCACTCACCCCTGCACGCCTCTGAGAAGCCTGTGCAGATGAAGGGGTCCCTGTCAGCCTGCTGCGGTGGCCATGCAGCCAAGCACGGGGACTTCTACCCGGAGCCGCACCATAAAAAAGTGCAAAACCACCGATGCTGCCGCCACGGCTTGCGTGAGTGAGGCTGGTGTGGAGGTTGCTTCTTGTGCCATGGAGGCAGTGTTGTGTGAGCCAGCTGGAGATGAGCAGGGGGAGCGCTGCGAGTACCCCTGTCCCCTCCACGCGCACAGCTTCCCCATAGAGGCAGGGAGATATTTATGGAATGTCCTGACTCAGAGACCAGCTGTTTCTCTTCTAGTAAAATGGTAGTTAGAAATAAATCAGAAGAAGGTTTGATTTTGGTTGATGAAATAATGAATATTCAGTAATATATATAGAAGATGAGCCTAGATGAGCTAATGGTCCCTCC
Source organism: Cygnus olor (assembly GCF_009769625.2). Lineage (NCBI taxonomy): Eukaryota > Metazoa > Chordata > Aves > Anseriformes > Anatidae > Cygnus > Cygnus olor. The sequence goes on along the minus strand of NC_049169.1, from coordinate 77,795,023 downwards.
TGGTTTCCAGCTTTTTGTGAATCTGCAGTGCTATGAATCTACAGCTTCTCTTTTCCCTTTTCCCCCCAGTTTTCTCAGCTTTCAGCAGTGGGATCTTGTTCCTTTGTAAGCACTATAGTTTTTTAATGCACCTAGGTTACACGGTATTATTTTTGTCATGTCATCAAACTACATCACCTCAGAGGGAAGGGAATTGTTGATTATGCACAATCTTTTAAAGTTATGAAATAACATCGAGGTAATGGTTAAAAATTATATGCCTCTAGATCACAAAGAGATGGGCTTGGGGGCTAATCTCTTTGCCATTCTGATTTACTCTAGTTCAGAGAAAATAATACAGAGTGCCCGATTTAATGAAAGGCTGCAATTCAATCAAGAGGTTCTGCTGAGGTCATATAATATAAATGGTTACAGCACCTCTTGTCTGAGTTACAGCCTTGATAATTCAGTACTTTGTTGTTATTTATGAGGGTAACTTTTCAAAGTAATCTGCATATCTCCCGCTAAAACCTGCTTTGAAAATTTTATACCATGATGTCATTGAAAAAGAATTTTTTTCTTTTGGTAAGAAAAGAAAGGAAAAAAAAACACCGCAAAATGAGAGGGGAAAGGAATGCATTGTTTTAGAATAGAAAATTAATCACTTGGAAATGGACTGGTTATTGTGAAGCAAATGCAGAAAGAGTATTGAACTTGCGATACATGAGAAAAACTGCACAAACTCCTGCCGAGGCTTTTAATGGAAAATACACCACACCATCTCATTATAAACACAGCTTTGGGAGCGAAGAGTTGTAACTCTGGAGGAAAAGTGGCATTATAGAAATATATATATATACTTTTTATAATCATAGTTAATGTAGCTCAGCCTTAATTGAAGTATTCTGTGGGGTAGCAGGAACATGTTGTGGTAGGGGACCCTGGAATGTGGGTGTTTTGGGTGTTTATATGAAAGATGCAGCATTGTGTCTTGGTGGTGAAACTGGAATGGCTTAGTGGTCCGGCATCCAATGCACTGAGTCCATTGAAGCCTATCCCTATTGACATTGCAAAACCCACTCAACATGCACCTCATCTTCTTAATCCCCCAAATATTATCTATGTTTTACATTACAATGCAATATTGTATGCAAGGATAATGCACTGATGTCTCCCTTAGGTCAATGTTTCCAATTTGGTGAATTGTAGGTGTCTGACTGGAGAGTCTACAGAGGGTGTAGAAGAATGAATACTTGAGATGCCTCATTAATTTAATATAGCTAAGAGACTAGTGGGCTTAAAGGACTCTGTAGTAGCCCCACAGAGAACTACCCAAATGTGATTTAAATAGGATGGAGGAAACTTTTTATTCCTGTATTTTCTCCAAGTTAGATGTGTTCAAAGTGGTAATAGCTGCTTTTACATGTTTTAAACTTACAAAAATCTCTGAAATATATATGGAAACAAGTGTTTCAATTAAGCTCAGATCAAGGCTTTGCAGAAGCCTAGCTTTTGTGCAGAGCTCTCTAGCAATGCACACCTACAGTGCTCCTTTTTTTTTTTTTTTCTCTAGTGAAAGGTAAATGGGAGGGGGAAGAGGGGAAAAAAGTGTAACACACTGCCTACCTAGTAAACCACAAATCACAGCTGAGCTACACCTCTTCAACTCTGAAGTCTTGGAAAGCAAAATAATTTTTTTTTGTTCAAATTTTTAGAATTGAAATTCATTCACAAGATTCTCTGAGAACTGAAGAATTCCTGTTGCCAAATTTAGAAGCCATTAATAGGTTCCATCTAGCTATAGTAGGAATTCGAACATTTAGAGGTGAAATTTCAGAAAGATCTGGAAAAGGTTTGATTTCAGGATTGTTGCATTACATTTCTCCATTTCACTTCTCTGCATGAGCTATAATGAGATCAAGTTGTGTTTTTTTTTCAAATAAGAATTTATTGTGTCCATGAAGAAATATTCTAGTTGATTGAGAAATAGTTATTTATACCTTTCTGTGAAAAACAGTCATTTTAAATTTTCCTTAATCCCCTGGCCATATAATAAGTAAAATCCTGGTTCTTCTGTTATATATAAAGCAAAAGCTGATAGTGGCATTTTTGTCACTGTTCCATTTTCCACTACTTAACCCTCTCATCCTTGCAAGGATAGGCATAACATGTTCTATATTATGTCCTATAATGTGACCTTTTTTAGTTAGACTGCCTTTCTGTAGTCCTGATTCAGGTTGTGTTGGAATAACTGGAAAGATACTCTCTTTGATGTAATGAGAATTAGATGGGACCCTCTGGTTCCATCATCTGCTATAGCAGGGCTCAAGAAATACATGAGCAAATGGGAAAGTTTCCCAAAGACGTATGATGCTCTGTGAGGGACTTAGAAAGTTAGCCTCCGTTTTATACCAAGGGTCTATTAAGGCACTTTCATTTCTTTAGCGAAGGAGCAGGAAGCTGCGTAAATCGGTGGTGTAGTGCTTAGTGGTTGTGTTCACAGAACTGGGAGGCTCCAAGTTTAGTTTAGTGGTTAGAACATAGGCGAGAAGGAAAGCCAGCACAGAATAATTCTTCCTTTCTTTTCTGTTCTTCCCTGTAACCATTGTATTTTACGTGGCATTTGACCATGTCTATTTGTCATTCATGTGGCTTATTCCACCACCACCAGCCCCGAGTACATTGGAAAATGCTGTTGAAGAGGGAAAGGGGGAGATGGGAGGGCATGATTGTGTGGTTTTTGCCAATTGCAACTCTTAAGACTTTGCTGAAAGCTGCAGTCGTCAGTGTGGTTATGCGATACAGAAATTTATTCTATCGGCTTTCAAGGTATAGACGGCTTTCATTTACACCATAGCATCCCCCCAGGATTAAGTCATTTGTTGCTCTGGCATTCTCTTAAAGCCTGGTCACAAAAGAGAACTTTCTGAACAATGGGCCTGTTATCCTATTCAGCCCTTTCTGATCTATTAAATTCCATGTTACACCATTCTGCAATTCCTCCACACCCCACCTTCCCAGACCCCCTGTTCTCAAGCAATCTGGGAATTTGCCCTTGTCATTTGCCTCACTCCACAGGAGCCCCACATCCCTCTGTTTCCCCACCCCACTTTTGATACTGACTCTTCGCATATTCACATATATTTGGTATGACTCTCTTTCATACCTGCAAGCCACAGAAACATTTAACACGTTTGTGCAAAGACTTCACCATCCCTTTCAGAGAGAGATAGGTTTTAAGAGAAAATAGTTCATTTTTATCTCAAGGTTGAAAAAGAAAAGCAGAATTGTGTGTGGTTCTCTTTTGAAGCATCTCTTACTAGATATGAAATAAATTTGTTTGTAAACTGCATATTGTTGAGCACTGTGTCGGCAAGTGAGGTAGGTACTGCATGTAAGGGGTCAACGTTAGCCACAACATTAAATCACAAAAGGTATGATTCTGTATAACAGTTTGATAATACTCTCATTCAGACAGTTCATTAACATATTTCAGACGGGTGAATGGTAAAATTGAGGTACAGTTGCTAGTGTACTTAGATTCTTTTTTTTTTTTTCCCACACAGAACACCAGTTCTCTGAAGTTATTTCATTGCAAGCATTAAAATTTAGCTGAATTTCTTAGGGACTTGGAGTTTGTTTGAATCAAAGTTCCAAGTTACCCCACAAAGATAAAAGATAAAAGAAACGGGAAGGTAGACTCAGGAATCCCAGCAGTCATGCTGCCTGGATCTGTTTTTTGGTCCAATATGCTCTTCATTTACAGATTCAGTCTTTATTTGAAGGAGCTATCACTCCCAAAAAGCACACACTTTTATTGTCAGGAGAATTGGTTTTAGGGCTTGCAAGATCACATTCCTAAGTATAAGTCCAGCTCCTCATAAAGATTTGTCTTACTAATTCTCACACCATGCATTATGGTTTCTGTGTCCCAGCCCTTTATTCAGTTATAGCCTAATTAATGCTTGAGATCATAGTCAGAGGGAAGTTGGTTTTTTGTTTGTTCTTGGATAGGTAGGTATGATCTTTCTGAGGGTTTTGAATAAGAGACCAGAGTCTTGGGAGAGAAAATGCAGAGGTTTGAAATGTAGCTTCATAAAGACCCGTGTTGTTAGCCTGGGTGATTTGCTGCCTTCTGTACCAGTTAGAGCTTCTCAGAGTACGCTTTGATTCCTTCCTAGCTATGGAAAGCAGAAAGACAAGAGAATACAGATATGAACATCAGTGGTACCAGATTTCTGTATGTTAAAACAAAGTGCAGCTTTCACTTATTTAGAGCAGAAATCTGATGTCTGTCATCCTCACACCTCGGAAGCAGAGTGAATGTGATCCTGAACTGCCAATGTGGCAGGAAAGGTAGTCCCTTCAAAATGGTTCTTTCTTCTTCAGAACAACTTCTTCATCCTGCTTCAGTTCACTTTAAGGCTCCTCTTCAATGATCTTGTGGAACGATACAGGCGAATGCTCTGGAATTGCAGAAGAAATGGTTTTGTTTATGAGAAAGACCTTGTTTCAGTCATCCCAAGGGGATGACCTAGGGGCAGGTCTCAAACAGTTTGAGAAATATGTAAGGATGAGTGTACCTACAGCTCTCGTTATCTGATGGAACAAATTAGTTCCAAGGGCAACAAGGACAAAGTGAGAAAAGGCTAACTATAGGTGGAAGATGCAGTTTGCAGCACGGAGATGAAAGGGCTATTTCTTGTTTTAAAGTAACTTCCCTTCACCAGTGGAAATGCTGACATTGTCTATATTTCTGGGGTCTGTATTCTTTGTGCTAGGATTAATGTAGTGCCTCTTGATTGTTATCACTGTGTAAAGAGCTGCACAGTGAAAGGCCTTAATTCTTGGGAAGGTATTCTGTTCCTGCCCTGTATCCATCTTACTGGACCTTGGCGATTCATGAAAATGTGCTGAACGTAGATATCTTATGGAACTAGACAGAGGATGTTGTAGCATCCTGAGGTAGATGGAGGTACTCTTAAGTTTTCTGAAATAGTCTGAAAAAGTTCAGCTGCAGGGTATGCGTAAGATTCCTCCCTGATCAGAAAAGAATTAAGGTTTTTTCCCTTTAGAATGGTGGCAATCATCTGAAGGCACAGTTTATGCTTGAATCTAAATCTTATTGTCTTTACTGACAGCAGAAGCTCATGTTACTGCTCTTTGCCTCTTCGGTCTCATGTTTGCCTAGGCTGCTGCAGTTAACTCTTGGATGGCTGGGCAGTGGGGGAAGGCAGAGTTTGTGACCATTTCCAGTAGTCTTAGTGAGTGGCCGTAGCGTTGCACTGACTCTCCTGCTCCTTCAGTGCATTGTGTAATATAAGTGCATTTTGGTTTTTGACAAGGGAGTCATTTTCTTAGTCTTGTTCTGTATATCTTCTTTGTCTCTTCTTTTTTGTTCCTCTTTGACTTTTCTCTCTTTCTGACTTTCCTTTCCCCTTGTCTAGATCTATTATGTTAGAGAGCTATGCATAATAGAGTTTCTCTGATTTCTGTTCACTTATTTGGGGATAACGTGTCAGAACCGTTACATGGTTGAATCACCCATGTATCTTGATGTTATTCCCTAACTCAGGAAGAAAAATGCTAGATCAAAAGGAAATCCAATGTATTTCCTCTCCCTATTTACGGTGAAAATAACAGAGTCCAAAAAATCCATGAATGGAGACAAGTGAGAACAAACAGAACAAGTTGTCGAGGCAGATGGAATGCTGTACGTTGGTGGAGAAGCCTGTGTGCAAATCTTGGAAGATTATTTTAAGCAAGTCCAAAGATGACATTAGCTTTAATAATTTCTACTTAATTTGGCATAATGATTCCATGCAAGTATCATTTACATCACAACGAGCACTCTGATTTACTATGAAACTACCTGCACTTCAGAAGCTCTAGTTTACAGCGTACACATTTTTATTTTATTTTTTAATTATTATTATTGTTCTTATCTTTCTGGCATCTGGCAATCGATGATGGAGATTTTGTTTTCACATATGTTGTGCAAGAGGAGTTCAGGATGTGTAGTTGTTTAGCATCAGGCGTATGTGCTTTAATTCTCACTTCCAGTGGTAAAACAGTCTGTCATATTTTTAAAGAGAACAGAAATCTGAGCCTACTGTATGTTTTCTTTGTTGTTTTGGGGGGATATCCTTTTCAGTTTTCTATTTTCAAATTTTTAAATCCTTTCAATGGTTTTATTAAAATGCCAAATGAATATTTTATGGTTCTTTCAGTATTATCATTAGGTTCAAATTATAATAGTCCGCATTTACTCTAGGAAGTACACAGCCAATCTGATGACTATAGCCTTTTCACTGCAGAATTATGTCAACTTATAATTTAAATAAATAGGTCCAGATGATCAGAAGTTGCATATGCTTTTACCTCGGTTTGATCAATAACATGTGATTTCTAAACCTATCAGCTCCGTATGTCAATATTTGATGTTTTTAGCATTGTATTTTCAATTTCCCAAGCATATTTGTGCTTCAGGTGCCTTACTTGCTCTTTTACTGATTATGTTTGGACATGGAGTTGTCTGATTTGCCTTCGTATTTCCTGTTTTTCTTGTACATAGGTAGTACAAGGTTTGCATTTCACAAAGCTTATCTGTTACAGAAAGTTTACTAATGAGTCACATCAGCTAGTAAGTATATGTGTATTCGTTATTAGGATGAGAAGACATTTTGGCACTTTTTTTTTTCTCCTAGTAATAAAAGGTCCAAGTGTGGTGTTTAAATGGGTCACTTTCGTTTAAGAGAAAATTAACTTTTCTTCCATATGCCATTGTTCTCTGAAGAGAATTATAATACGGTTGGTGAAATGCTAAGAACGATAAAGAAAAATTATGTTAACCTGAAAAGAGGGAATGTCTTATTTATTGCCTAGCCTTGTAGTTATCCTACAAAAACAAATACTTGGGGTGTGGGGTGAGCTCTTCCTGAGTCCAGCGTGCGCATCCCCTTACTCTCGCTGTCACTTCTTGCCGTTTAACTAATGGTTATATCTCGATTCACCCCTCCCCACCTCCACTCCACTGACATCATAAATTATCCAGGTCTAAATGGACAACATTCATTAGCTGTGCACTTTATGGAAAGAGCTAGCTCAGGAGCTAAACGCTCGCCCATTTTTATTAAAAGTTAAAAAGCTCCTTGCTGTCACGGAAAGGGGAGGTTGGGGGAGGTACAATGGAGGACAGTGCCGCAGAGCTAATAAATAAAAATAATAACTATTACTATTGGTTGAGTGACCCAGGGAGAAGAGCACTACCGAGCCATTTGTTGTTCCCTTTCACTTGTCAACAGCAGTGGCTTAAAAGCCTTAGCCATTGTTCAGGGCCTAATAGCACCTGTTGGGAAGATAGGAAGACAGCTGTCAAAAAAAAGGGGGGGAAAAAAACAACAGAAAAAAAGAGGCGGGGGGAGGAGGGTGGAAACCAGTGATTAGTTCACTAACATGTTGGTGCAGCTGCAAGAGGACATTTCATGACTTAGGTTCAGCGGTGAGGCCTCCTCCATCCCCTGCTCTCCAGCCTCTTTGCCCCGCAACAGAAGACTTCCCCAGGGGCTGGCAGCAAGGCTCAGCGCAAGCAGGAGCCAAAAGCCTTCAGGAACGCCAAGCAACAGGGCCTGATCTGTGCATGCTGTTTGCTGAGAGCAGTTATAGTAAACAACAAAAAAATAGCCCCAAACCAAGCCTCAACCGCAGAAGTTGTGGCTTTTTGATCAGATCGCTCATTTCAGTTTTATTTTTATTATTGCTCTCTTGTGTTGGCAAATAAGGCTCTTCTTTGTCAGAATAAAGGTGACATGTAAGAAAGACCCAGAAGTAATAAGCCCCAAATACTAACAGTTCCCTTTACAGTTGATAATCTAGGGGCCAAAGTTGCATACGTTTTGGTGGTAGGAAATAATGGCTGTGGCTGAAAGATAGGCTATTTAGAAAATGGTCTCCCTAGCTTCATCGCTTATAGCCCTTGCTTTTGTCGTTTGGGGGGAAATAACAAGCACTTCAGGCTGTGTTTTTTTCCACTTTAAAAAGTCACTTTGAGATTTTCAGGTAAAAAATGCTATAGTAACTGTGCAGCAGTGTGACACTGTTGCTCTTGAATTTCATTCGGTATTTGCAGTGGAGTGGTTGAACTTCAGAAGGATTTCCTGGAAATTCTAGCCAAACCTGTAGTTCTCAATTATGTTTTATGATTATTTAGATGATATGCTTTTTGGCTACCTTAGGGTTTTGTTTTAGTGTTGGGAGGGTTGAGAGTTTTATTTGTTGAGAAGAGAAGATTTCTGTCAAAGGATAAACTAGAACATATTTAATGATAACTGTAAATACCTATAAAAAGTTGGTGTATAGTCATCTCAGTGAACACTTTTTTTTTAAGCTTTCTTGCTCACTTGGAATGTGTGGAAGATGTAAAAAATTAGCAGACAAAAACCACTGCCCTCTGTTAATACTAACAATATATTATGGCTCTTTAATTAGAAACTGACTCTGTTGGTAGCTCTAATACAAAAATATATTTCAGGGGAATATGAATTTCAGTGGAGTATCTCTAACTGAGACAGAAAAATAAAACTGACGTGAAAGTTAATGGCATTTAATTCCAGATGTCTCTGTTTTTATGTTGTTACTCTTGAAATAGTTTCTGGAAATATTAAAACATCTTTGTGGTTTCAGAATTTCAGTGAAGTTCAGGCTTGGTATAGTGCCTCCTTCTGTCAACTGACACAGGTTTTTTCCTGCAAAAATCAATTCCTTCTTTCATTTAGAGATGCCTGGAATTAAAGAAGTATTAGAAAGTTTAAAGACACATATTAAGGCAAAATTCTCTTTTTTCACCCATAGGAGAATATTTTTATTTTATTTTACTGTTGCCCTTCTTTTCCTAAGGATTCCCACTGGTGTAATTGTAACATCAATGAAAAAGGAAAATGTTGCTGTTCAGATGTTTGAATGTGAGTTACTCTGATTTATTTATTTATTTATTTATTTATTGTATGTTAGGAAAGTGTGGGGGGGGGCTTTCATTTATTTATTTGTAAGTTTGGTAATGTTAAATAACTTGCTTCCTTCTTGTCTGTTAATTTAATTAGGGGTGAAGAAGATGGTGGTAGCGGGGAGCTGGGATCATTCTAAAGATTGTGTATGCTGCAAAGGATGTTCCAAGCAAAAGTTCTGCCAGTGAAATGCCGCAGTTGGCAGAATGTGTTCACGATCAGCTCTTTCGGCCAGCTCACTGGCCTAGATCTCCAAAGGCAGTCAGGAGCCTAATTCCTTTCCAGAATGAGATTTATGCTCCTGAATGCCTTTGGGAATACAAAGCACTGAGTCCCAACAAATCTCGTCAACAAAAGAGACATTGTGCTGTGCATGGTATCCAGTACCATTCGCAGCGCCTTGGTGTGCCCTTCTCTGGGGGACGCAGTTGCTCTGCTGCAGGACTGGGAAGGCAGAGGCTGAATGAATCCTCTGCTGTGAGGACTGGCTATATCCTACTATTGTCTTTGCAAGGACAAGGATTTTGGTAGAGGGTAACAGTGCAGTGACTACAAACTACTCTGTTTCAGTGTTTATGCAGAATAATTAAGCTGTGTTGGTTTTATGAGTATTCCGTAACGCAGACACATCTCCATTCGAACCTGAGATGATCAGCAGCAGCTCCAGGCTTGGTGTGGAAGGCCAGGTTCTTGGAGGTGTCTGCGAAGCACACCACTGCCCAGCCGCACGGTTACACAAATACGCATGCCACACCGACAATAATGGTACAGGTGGCTGTTATCATATAGCAGCTTGCAACCACAGATTATCATTGTGGAGGGGGTAATGAAGGTACACTTGGTAGCTTTGAGAGGGTCTGTTGACACTAAGGTATGCAAGGCAATGAGGTATGTACTCTAGAAGTTAGTGTGCTGGGAGTAGCAGGGACTGAATGAGCTGGGATTCCTTGTTCTGAGTTGATAGTGGGGATGCATGCTTGTTCCGAGTCAACAGCCTGTTAATGAAAGAGGTATGGTATGCAGCCCCAGAAGGGCTTGGTGGGTCATTGACATAAACATTGTCACCTCAGAAGAATCTATAGCGACTGATTTTTAGAAATACTTGAATTTTTCACATTCTGAAAGCAAACTCTGTTACAAAGCTTTATACCAATAAGGAGGATGGAAGCTGAGAAAATCTTAACTGTTGCCTAAGTAACTCCAAAATGAATGTAGACTCTGCTGCTGGGAGACTGAAGGGCTGGTGGATGATATTACATGACAAACTTGGTTTCTTTGTGTTTTATGTAATATGTAGAGTATGACACTGCTCCCACAGTGAATGAGTGAGGTGACCATTTGTTGAAATGAGACAGCCTGAAAAGTACACAGTTAACAATACAACCATCAGTGCATTCAGGTGATGGAAACTATAAAAATTTCAGACAATAGCCTGACTGTTCCTGAGGGTGTAGTTGAATGAGATGCTGGTTTTGGCCACAAACCTGTCTTAAAAAGTCCCCGTGCCCTCCCCCTGCCCTGCTTAGCCATGTGTTCCTGCCTTGTGCTGTGGTTTGCTGGCTCCTTGCTTACATCCTAAGGGATAATTAATTCAACAACTGGTAGTATAGTGTATCTGAAGAGTACTCTAACTTTTTCCTTCCAAACAAATGTACTTGTGTTTTTAGGTAACTTTCCGGTAGGACTGGCAGTATGCATCAGTGAGCAGTTGGAAAAAAAAAACTGCTTGTATACTCGTAGATAAGAGTAAAATCATGCTTTTAGTGGCATTCATAGATTACTGATTTTGGTTTAAAATATTGTATAATTTATTTGTTGTGCTGTGGAACCTCTTCTGGCAATGTCAATTATTTTTCTTTAGCACAAGAAGCAGTACCCTTGTGCCAAAAAATCACAATAAAAATGTCCTATCATTCATATAGTGTATACTTCATTAATGCAGCATGATGGATATTGCAAAAGAGAGCCAGCAACTTGAAAACAACTATGGTATTATTAAGCATACAGGAAAACATGCAAGTATGTGCAACAAGAATACCGTGGTAACCTGATGTCATTGTGCTCTGCAGGTGACTGTGGTCACCTGTGGATAGAGAAGTTGATTTTGTCCTCTGAGATAAAATGCTATGGAACTAACATGTGGCTGGGGTGGGACTTGAGACTCTGAGAGCAGGAAGGCTGGCTATCCCTGCCAGCAAAGGGAGCTTTTAGTAAGTTTGGAAGCCACCCATGGACATATGTAGCCCAGCTGTTTTCTGCACAGTGGTTGTGATGGAGTGGTGTAGTAAGAGTCATACTATGATGTGCTGGCCAAAGCACCGTAGCTTCATAATATCTCATTAGAAGTTGAATATTTCATTCAGCTCTCTGAATTTGTGTCCAAAGACCAAAAAGCATTTTGTGTGTACGAACAAAGAAACCAACAGCATACTTCTTTCTGTCCAGTCATTGAAGCTCCAGCTAGTATTTTATCTAGCACCACATTTTTGCTTACTACACCTGAGGTGGATTTTTGTTGTTGGTTTGGTTTGTTGGTTGTTGTTCTTTTGTTGTTGTTGTTTCATTTTTACAGTCAGACTGTTTTCCTGTTGTGGCATCTAAGTCATACATTTGAACAATATGTACATTTCTAGAGGTGTTTCCTACTGTATTCTCCAAAAGTTCAAAATGCTTTCGGACCAGTAAGAAATTGTGGTGCTTCCTGGAAGGCAAGAGAAAAATGTATGTTGTGTGGTTTTTGATTTCCAAATTTAAATAGATTCTGTGTTGTGCCTGCTCATGATTCATAGTGTCTTGCCTAGCTGCAAGTAGTTCCCTAAAAGCATGATTCTGTTGATGGAGAACCATATGTGTATGCAGATGCTGTATGTCTATGTAACCTGCTGATACCAACTATTTCTTCACAATGATGCTTAATTTTCTTTGCTATGAAAATTGTTTATTATTTTATATAGGTAAGACCTTCATACCAAAAAGGGTGCATAAAAACAGGAATTTTGTGTCTGCATGTGCTTGTCTATTCTTTTAAAGGAAGAGTGGAAATCTGCCCTTAATCATGTTTCCTGATTTAAACCAGAGTTTCATTGTGGTGCAGAACAAAATGCCAGAGGGATGGTACGTCGATAGGTGAGGGTTGTAGAAATGGGGGGTGGAACTGAGGCCAACAGGTGTAACATATTTATGACCATAGCAGAAGAAAAGGGTGAATAATGGATGGGAGGGTATTTGCCAGCTCTTTCATAATATAAAGGAAGGTGCTTGCCAGAAGTAGAGGGTATATCAGCCAATGCTAAAGTTTATTCATGATCATTAATGCCGACCAAATACTCCTTCCTCTAGGAATGACATGTGTTGGCAGGAAATGTCTGGTGGTCTGGCTGGGTATTGAGCAACTCCTGGCTTCTCTCCACCCTGCTACAGATCATGTCATCATCTGCGTTGAGGCCAAACATCTTTCTTTTACTTTGTTCTAAGCAGTCTTTCTCTTTCATCGCAGGACAAGAACTGTTCACAGTAGTTATGGAGGAGGGAGCACTTGGGTCACCTCTTTGGGAGAGCAGCCGAGCTCAGACACCATTCAAGCAGGAGGCTCCAGTACTCTGAATGTTCCTCTAACTTGTGGTTGACTTATGTCAGCCTCCTTTCCTTCAGTAGTAGTTGTCCCTTCTTTATAATACCAGAGCTTTGCTGCCTTCTCTCCTCCTCAAATATGGTTCTTCTGGAAGTGCCTCATGTGAACAGCCCCCATCTTGTACCCTGTTACAGCATGATGAAATGACTTGCCTTTCTCTAGAAGCCGGCAGCTGTATGAGCCTGAAAGACTAGAGTTTTCCTTATAGTAAATACTCAGCAAGAGCAGAAAGAGGCAATAGGGAAAGAATTTGGCAGTGAAGACCATCCTTAGCTTTTATAAGTAGATTTCCTAGACTGTGACCCTGGAGGATGGATTAAAGAGAGCTACCAGAGGGGTTAGGCCTGAAGGGAAGGTAGTGCTGTGGGCCTGGTTTGGCAGGCAGGTTTGGATACATGTGACTGAACTGATTAAGTCACTCCCAAAAGGGAGTATCAACGCCTGAAAAAATAATGCAACTTCTGGAAGTAGACTAAATGAAACACGTCTACCAGACAGTGCTAAAAACAGTGACTCTTACTACAGCTTTGTAGCGCAGACCATTTCCTGGAAACAAACTGCTCCTTCCTGTGAAGAGCCTGTGAAAACTTTGCCTTTTAAGCAAATAAGTGAATGAAACCATGTGTAAAGGTCAAATACAGAAGGAGAAGGACAGTGCTACGCTTGTTAGCATCCAAAAAGTTAGATTAAAAAAGGACTGTATGCTAATTTACTCAGATGGTTTGCTTTTCAGTACTGTCGGAGCATTTCAGCATCTATATGCATGCCCAACATGTACAAACGCACACGTGCATGTGTACGTGCAAATGTGAGTAGTTAATGGGGGACTACTCCGCTTCCCAGAAAAGGCCCGAGCGAGAATCACCGGCTGCTGGCATCAGCCTTCAGGTTTCATGGGGCAGGGAGTCAACCCCAAGAGCGCTTGGCATGGGCAGGAGCGGCGGGGCCATACACGGTCACAGTGATGCCCGGCTCTCTCTCCTCAGAGGGCTGTTCTCCAGGGGGTCCTGCCATATGCACCAGTGCAAGGAAGCACGTGCAATTCACACAGGCAAGGGCAAAACAAGAGAAGCAAGATGAGCCATAAATATCTCCAGAAAAGAGCTAATGACTGATAAACGTGCTGAATAGAGACAGCAGAAATCATTTCTGTGGATTCATTTTTATCAGCATTAATCCAGTCAGTCTCCTCTTCACCAGCATTTCCTTAATGACTCCTGTTATTCTTTCCATCTCAGTCTTTCTCTTTCGTGCCCTACCTGTAATCCTCTTTTATAATAACACTTACCACTTTACGTAGTCTTTCTGGAACTAAAATATTTCTAAAACATTAATGAATTACTGCTCACAAACTACCCACGAACAACTCTTTTTGTAGATGTATTCATACTGTGCTGTGGATAAACTGGGAATTGTTTTACTGCGTGCCATAGGACCCATGCTGCAAATAGGTAATGGAGGGAGGGTCTCCTTAGCTCAAGTGGGGCTACGGAGAAGTGGGGCTAATCCTGGGCTCCTCTCAAAGATGGAATTAGGAGGCGTTGAAAATAGTAGTGATATGCAGAATGGCAGAGCATGCCGTCTGTAGCTGTTTGGAGTGCAAATACAGATTGTAATAATACATAGTTGTCCTGATGCATGTCCAAAATCTATAGCACTGTAACTCAGATGTGGTGAAATCGTTCTGTTAAATCCGAGAGGAAAACGAGTGCTAGAGAAGGGACTAGGAATAGCAACAGTTCTTGTGTGCAGACTACCTTTTCCAATTTCAAACTGCACAGTGTACATGCAGGCCTTAAAAGTTTTATTGACTTTCTAATGAATCCTGAGGAGTGCTTCGCAAGCAAGGTACAGTGTTTCTTTTCTTAATTTGTGCGCATCATCTTCCCAAAGAAGCCTGAAAAAAGCTGAACAAAAGCTAGGTTTGTTTCTGTGTAATTTGTGAAAGCTCTACAGTCATAACCTTTTAAGCAGTTATTTTTATTTAAGATGTATACTTTCAAATCTTCTTTTTTTAATGGGGTTCATAAATGACATAGTAAATGTTTGTTTCCAAGATATGGTGCATAATGTATTTCACATGCAGTTACTGAAATGTGATAGGTTGAGTGTGTGAATAGCATATTTTATGCAAGTACAATATGTTAACACGGTGTATAGTAGAATTAAACAAGCTGTTATTTAATACAGCTCTTCAGCTCTGTGAAGCAAGACAGGCGGGGAAGCTATTGTCTTTAAGAATTAAAGTTCTTTTTAAGTATTAGCAGGACAATTATTTGCTGGTTCTGTATCAAAATTGTGCTGAAGTGAAAATTGCGGTTCAAACCAAAAGGGGCTCGAATCTAAGTTAGTATATTCGATTAAACACGATTACGCGTTTTTTTGCGAAAGGAAAGGCAATCCGTATCATATTTAGAAGTTAACACGCAGCCCTTCAGCAGGGGAGACGCCGATGAGGTGAGCGCGCCCTGTTCCACGCCCGGGGCCGTTATATTTCCACACAGCCCTCACGCTCCCGCAGCACGGAGCATCAGCTCGGACCACCTCCTCGGCGCTCCCCGGCCGTCGCTCTTCGCCTCCTCGCCGCCGTTTGCGGGGACGGCCCCGGCCGGGCCAGGCCGCGCCGAGAGCCGCGCACGTTTTGTCGAGCCGCTGGGGAACGGCTTTGTCAGGGGCTGCTCTGACAATAGGCTGAAAAGTGCGACGTGGTGCCCGCAGGCTCCGCAGGGGGGTTCCGTAGCCGCATTCCTGCCTCGTTTGACCCGCAGAGCTACGTCCAGAGGCACGGGCGCTCGCCCCAAGTGAGCCCGAGCGCGGAGGACTGCGGGCGGTGGCGGCGGGTGGCCCCCCGCGGTGCGTGAGGCGGCCTTGCCGAGCGGGAGCCGGGGCTCCTCGCCGCCCCCTGCTACCGAGGCTTCGTGGAGGGCCCCTCGCCGCCCCCCGAGGCTTCGTGGAGGAGAAATTCGGGAAATAAAGCGAAAAAAAAAAAAAGGCGAAGGGCCGCGGCCGCGGGCGGGGAGCGCAGGGGGGAGCTGGAAGCCTCCCCCCGGGGTCTCGCAGCGCCTCTTCGGAAGAGCTCGGAGTTGGGGCTTCAAGGAAGTCGGCGGGATTAGCCAAACAAGATAATGAAGGCTCCTCGTAATGGTTTTTACTGTGGGGAAAATTAACCAGTTGCTAATAATTGTATGGTCTCTAGGCCAGACGGTCCCTTTGATAAGTTAACATGTACTCCCTTTATGCTCCTAGTAGGGGGTAAACAAATGCCTGAACAAATACAAATACACATAAACACGAATGTGGAGAATAGCAGTATATGTCTTAGATCCAGATAATAAGTGTGGGTATTGTTATTTAGATGGCGCATACTGGGACACTTATCTTTTAGTACACTCCATTTTCTAACTGAATGCAGTGCTAATCGTGGGATTGAAAGCTATTGTAATTGTGTACCCATCTAAATGCTGACAAGAATATACAATTACATTGTTTGGAATTGAGTTTAATGTTCTCTGAATTTTATTAGCATTTATATTTACTTATGCATTAAAATTCTACACAAAAAAAGGTCAGAATACAAGAGTTATAGACATAAATATCAGACCCATCCACACCCTCGCTGCATTTCTGCTGAAATACCGAACGAATATATTTTATTTTATTTTATTTTTAAAGGAAGTGATAGAATCTGAAATGAGCAAATAATGGGTTTCCATTCTAAGCAGTGCCTTTTCTCCCTCTGGATTTTGCAGTCGTTTAAAGCTTTTTTCATACCCAACTTTTTATTATTATTTATAATGTGCGTGTTACTGGAAAATCTTTCCACAGTATGCTTACCACCACGCGATGTTTAAACACACATTATAAAGTGGATGTAATTGTAAACACTCAGAGGGATATAATTACACGTAGCAGATTTAGGAGCTAATTCTTTGCTTCTCTCTCCCTCTCTGTCTCTCTCCCTCTCTCTCTTTTTACTCTGCATTCTATCAACATAATTATTTTTTGACTGCAGACTAACACCCAGAAATTGACAGGCATCCATTATAAGCAGCAACTTGTTCACCAAATTGAAAAACAATGAACTGCAGGTTTATATGTGCCCATTGTCATACGGAATTACCATGGCTTTGTTCCACAAGAGGAAAAAGCTAATGGTTTTGAAACAGCAGGTGACAAAACACATTCTTTTTTTTTTTTTTTTTCCTCCCCTCTTATCAGTTTGTTGATGAAGTCATTACGAACTGGGGCCCAGAATAGGGTTGGCCTTATTTTTAGCAGATAGACTTTTAATGAGTTCTATTGTGGAGACAGTCATGTTGATTTGCTTACATTTTTTTTCCCCCCCTTCACTCAGAAACTCCCAGTATTGAAAAGCTACTATCAAAGGACTGGAAAGACAAGCTTCTTGCCATGGGATCAGGGAACTTTGGAGAAATAAAAGGTAACACTCTTTCTGTGCTACAACTGAGAATTAATATACTTATATCATGGGCTTTATGGAACTTTGTTTGTTTGTTCCTTTTCCTTCCCCTCCCCTTGAAACATAGTAATTCGAGGCTTAAATGGAGTGTATGCTCTCCATCTGTAGTTAATGTAAATAAATAAAACGTTATATTGCCCTAAGTGAATTAATTTATATAAAGCTGTTGTTGCACATATCATTCTGCATTATATGAGGACGCATCTTGTTCCTGGACTGAAAAAAAGTCAACTCATGTATCAAACACAGGCTTATGTGTGGTGTCAGAGTATAGCAGAACTCAGCTTCTGAAATCTAAGGGTGATCAGACGTCCCTGTTAATGTTTGTACAGATTTTGATGATGGAGATTTTTTTGACTTTTGCATGTGTAGAGAAAAAAAAAAAAAGAGCAAAGTTTGTGTAATGGTATCTCTAGGTACCAAAATTAGCCAGTGCAGATTTTAAAAGACAGCGTACAACATCTGTGCATTAAAGCATGTTCTTTTAAAGCCGTACTCCAGAAGGAAAATGACAAAATTTGACCACTCTCCAGCAGCAGTAGCTTCTGCTTTGCCAAGATATTTCCCCGTTTTATATATATGAGGTCATTTTAGGGAACCTGTAGTTGTTCGTAGTTGTTTGTTTTCATGTAATTTAATATTTTTCAATCATTCTTCCTGAATACTTGTGATGAGGAACCAGCTCAAAATACATGTGTGGCAAAAAACTTAGTTTTCAGAGCAGCCGTTATTATTCTGAAAAGAAGCAGGGAGTCTGATCCTTCTTCCATTTCTATCAGTGTACATCTGGAGTAGCAAAATCAAAGCCAACGTCGTTTTGGAAATGTGAAAGTAGAATGAAATTAAAATTAAACCCTTCTTTTATGCTTTTAAATGAGATTTTATCCCTCTCCATTATTTTTGTTTTTTTTTTGCTTACTAATGGTGTCCCCAGTACAGAGATCCTCATTCAGACAGGCTCCCAGACCTTGTGCCTGGCAGGTTGAAGGACCTTCTGTGCAAGAGGTGGGCAGTATTCAGGAAAGACTGCAACATGACATGCTCTGAGAGGTTAATACATGGGTCAGTGTGCAAAGATGGTGTTATTCTAGTTACATGTGCCTTCCAGCTTGTCACAAATATGCCACCAGCATTAATTTGCTCTAGTCCTCTGACTTACACAAGTAGAAAAGTATGCCCCTTGCTTCCCCTAGTTTCTTTCTAAGAGTCTATAATTAAAAAAAAGAAAAATAAAATAAAAATCATTACATATGTAGGATAACTTTAGAACAGAATATCGTGCTTCAGCCCCAAACGGGCTGTGATATTATTGTTATAACCAAGGGCCAAACTCTGTGTTCTTCATTCCCACTGAGCCGAGCGCATTTTCTCCGCGCACGCAGAGCAACAGGTCATACAGAACAGGGTAGCCACTGGGCTTACCTGTGATTTTCGTTCTTTGAAAGTACATTGTTCTGAAGTAACAGCATCATCTGCCATGGACTGATGAATCTTTAAGAAGTTTTGGGCCTAAAGGACGCACTGGCGGCTTTCATAGCCACTTTTGGGTGTGTTTCGGCAATTCTTGCAGGATTTTTGGAGCTGCTTTAACTCCTGGTGTGCTGGAGCTTGCAGGAGTTTTCCCAGCGCTTCTCTCCTTCCGGACTCGCTGAAGCTGCACTGAGAAGTGCTGCGGACTGCGAAGGCAGTCTGCTACCAGTCCCTGTGATCTTGTTCTCTTGGAGGGCAATCTTTTTTCTCCCTTCCTCTCTTTCCCTTTCACAAGTTAAACTTGAAAGTGGCAGCAGTAGCTCTATGCTAGCAGGAAAGAAATTCAACAGTCCTTTCAGTCTTGCCTGGGGAGAGGATGGGGAGCAACAACACAGCCTCAAAGAAGAGTTTGCTCTGCTTTAATTTTTGTTTTTTAGCTTCATATTTTGAACACAAGTTGAGTTATTGTTCTGCAGCTCTGTTCAAAAGCCTCACATCTGAGGCTTTTTAGTGCAACTGTGGTGCTATGGTTGGGGGGCATGGTTATTAGGTGTTTGGATCAGGTTTGGCAGTAAGCTGTGAAAACAGGCGCTGGTTTATTTTTCCTACTGACTGCCGTGACAGTTGCAATTATTGTCCATTGTTCCTAGGTGGCTGGAAAGGAGGGAGGATACAATAGAGCATTGCCCTCTGGGGGTAAATGAATTTGACTTACAGGTTCTTGGGGGGTCACGCAGGCTGATTATTTAGTGCCCAGGAATGCGGTTTTCATGGCACCGCCAGTCATGAACGGCCAACAAACAATGGGTCAGCTGTATTGCAGCTGTATTTAGTAAGACAACATGAAAGGTGTGCAAGTGGAGCTGTTTTATACTCACGTATGCGTGTACAAACACCCATATATTACACTAGAAAATGTTTTTGTCCTTCTACATGAATGTGCAGTTATTAAGTTTTCCAGTTGTGATTTTTTAATTAACTTCTCTCTATATTTGGCTTGGCAGCTGCATTTTTTTTTCTTTCATTTCTATATTAGCGATATTTGGAAACACTGTACAAGTAGTGTCTTATTAATACACCCTGGAATGTGGACAGCACTAGAAGCTGTACTGCCCAACTGTCTCATGCACTGAATCGTTTTTTCCA
This sequence comes from Cygnus olor, assembly GCF_009769625.2. NCBI lineage: Eukaryota > Metazoa > Chordata > Aves > Anseriformes > Anatidae > Cygnus > Cygnus olor. The sequence continues at coordinate 77,775,315 of NC_049169.1, read as the reverse complement.
TATAACTGTTCAAAATTTCATTGTGTTTTTCATTAGATCTGGGGGAATTTTAGTATGTCATGTGCTAAAGTCTCAGCGCTAGGCTACATATTGTTAATGCCCAAGTCTGTGTTATTACCATTGAATTTTATTCTCTGGCAGAGATTAAAAGAAAGGGAGATGAAGTGGAAGACTTTATTTTCTATTAGTGTTATTTCTTTTAAGTTAGAAAGCAATAATATTTTATTAAAGATAGAGGAGTTTGTGAATGGCGGGAATAAGTCACCAGACTCTCTAGTTTTGTATTCAGTTCTTTCTCTTACTTGCTTTGTTACTTTCAGTAGCTGCTTTAAGTCCCCTCTTCTTCATTTGCATGCCTGTAAAATGGGAAATCCATCACAGAGAATCTGCAAAGGTTTGCTTATAAACTTTAAGGTCTCAGTCAGAAGGATCTGTGTATGTCCAGCTATTAAAGGAAAGGGAAATGTAATAAGACATTTCAGGGCTTGACTGAAAGATATGGCAAGGGAATACCCTTACAATGAATATGGGGCAAAGTCTAGGAACTGTCGTATCTGTAAAAATTTAATTCCAATGCCTCTGTTTGTTTAGAGAGGTGGAATAGGTTTAAACAAGTAATGCGAGTTTGGCAATGGGTATTTCTTAAGAATTTTTTTTTTTTTAAATCCATACAATTTTTACTCTGTTTAGAACAAGTCAGTCTATAGTAAAACCGACAAAACTTGCAATTAAATGGAAATATTTTTAAATGAAACTGTAAAACTATATATTGAACTGGTTAAAGTCTGTTCAAACTTACTTATATCCATCATATTCAAGAATGGGGCTCCAAAGGCCTCTGGGTTATTAATGGATATTGCAGTTCATTGGAGTCAGCGAGGCAGAGAGAACTTCAGCTCTCAGACTGATCATCTGTAGGAAGAGAATTACGGCTCCTCTCAGCAGAGCCTTCGGATGCTTGTGAACTGCCGGGTGGCAGTGGCTGCTTTCCTCCGACACGATGCTGCCGAATGCGGCAGGTGCAGCATGCAGGATGGAGCATTGATAGCCTAAGGTGTGAGAAGTATACTTCCAGGCTCTTCAGTATCAGTGGCCATCCCCATACTTAGAAAACAGGCATGAGACTTGCATTGTGCTGGCGTTGGGCCTCCTCTGAGCAGACTTCAGGGGAGGCTGCTGGCCCCGGGCGGCCAGGTGCATCGTGAGGCAAGCGGTCATGCCTATGCGGCTGGGAGCGAGGCAGCTTCGTCCGCCATGAAAAATCTCTTTAAAACTTCCCCGGTGTTCACAAAGCCTTTCTTCTAATCTTGTTCATCTCTCACTTATCGGGAGTTGTCAAGAAGTATAAATACGTATTTTGTGTGTTCCCCACTTAGCTAATTTGAATAGGCGTGTGGAACAAAAGGCTAAACTGACTTTTGTTTCTAATCTTTCTGAGTTGATTTTCTGTTGAAGTGAAGGCATTGTTAACAGTGATTGTGCCTGAATGTCTCAAGAAAGGCTGGACAAGCCTGAACCTGATTTTCTGTTGTTTAAAAATCCCTCTCTGTTGTACAGGTTAGTTCCTAAACAAGCCTGGCAAACGGTTTTCTGCATCCAATGTCAAAGAGATTACCATTAGGGGAAATTCAGCTCCTCTTTGTATTCACTTAAATTTAGGTGACTCCAAAGACTTTACCAGAGTAACTCCAGATTTATGAGTGTAATTGAAAGCGAGATTAGCCTACCAATCCTAATCTTTAATGCATGATAACATAAGACGTTTGTTTTGTGTGAGAACCAGTGCTCCAAGTTACATGAAGTGTCTGTGCAGGTATTACATCCAACTGTGTCTGATGTATGATAGAGCCGTGTTTGCCCAGGCTCTAATCTTGCTTCTGTGTTGGGAAGATGGGGCATGAGAGAGTACATAGTGAACGGTCTTAGGGCTGCCAATAATGGATAAAGAGAAATAATCCATTCAGTGATACTATAACTCGTTAGAGCCCGTGAATTAAAGACATATGTTATATAGATTCAATGTATGGATTAAAACGGATAATCTGGTAGGTGACACACAGAATCTTGAGATAAGTGGGCTATGCCGATTCGGTATATGGATTGTGAAGGATAATTCCATTTAAGTAACGCTGGACAAGTTGAAGACAAGTAAGCTTTGGGTAGTGCTCAGGTTATGTGCAGTAATCCAGTGAGTGACACGTTGGATCTCATAATCTGTAAACTGAAGGCAAGAAAGCTCGGGATTCTGCATTTAGATGTGGACAGGAAGAAGGTGGGGGGGGGGGAAGGGGAGAGATTATTCATGGGGAATACACTGAGTTTAAACCTGTGACTAATGAAACGCAGATCCCCAAGAGATGTGTGAAAGCTGCACACTTCTGTAGGAGCTGTGTGAATTTTGCATTTGCAAATTAGTGGTCAAAAAATGTTTCCAAACTTGTGTCAGATGTGGACGTTTTGTCTTTTCTTGTGCGGATAGTGTTGTATTTGGAGTGGGGAGAGGAGGGTGAGAGAGTCTTAAGTGAAGGAGGTAAGATACATGTGGTTGTTGGCTTTTAACTGCGATAAATTCAACACTTATTGCAACCTACTTAGTGGTTTTTTTGTGCTTATTTTTTGGGGGTGTTTAATGGTTGGCAATTTGCTGACAGTGAGCTTTAGTCCTTTGCTAATATCGCAAGAGTGCTAGCGGGGGAACTTGCCCAGCGGCACACAGGGGAACCTACGTTTTGAGAGGACATTTGGCAGCTGCCGAAATAGTGGAGGTTGATCACAGTGCAATGCAATACTCTCAGACTGCAGGGCAGTAGACAGTGCCAACTGAGCCACACCAACGCAGAACATCTTTCAGGCCAAATGGAAGTCTGAAATGGAGATTGTGACTGGATGGAGTTGCTCCTATTTGACCCTAGAATGGGAGGTTAGTTGGGGACAGTGTCTGTGAAGGGAGGGTTGGAGGAAACTTCCCTAAAGCATCTGAAATGCAAAATCTGAGAATTTGTGGCAAAGCAGCAAATTCAGACTATTTGGGATTATTTTTTTTTTCGTAAAGATACTTAGTGTGATGAGAAAAAAATCAGATTCTGTTTGAAGCAAATTCAACTTTTATTTTAAAAAGTATTACTAATGGAGAAAGTAGAATAAAAATGAACTAATTAGAGTAGCAAATGCCAGTGGCTTTATTTTATTTGAACATGTGGTGGTCAAACCACTGTGTTTAGACGTCATCCAGAGTGCTGGATGACAAAAAGGACTTAAACCAGTTCTTCTTTGTACTAAAATTACCTCAAAGATGTACTGGTAAAGTTGAATGTTGCTGAGCTACAATTACCAGTTTGTCAAAATAAAGCAAATACATAGATATTTCTTACTGTTTGTACTGCTGCTGCATAAAGTTCCACTAGCAAATGCTGTTTCTCTAGGCTAGTTCTAGCTTGTTGTCTAGACAGTCAAACAAAGAATAACCTCTGAGAAATAGTCAAAATACAAATGTTGTCTATTCCTTTTGTAACCTTGACAATAAGTTACTAACCTGGTTGAATACCAAGCTTTGTTTGCAGTCTACTGTACCAAAACTTTTTATGATGGCAAATGAAGAATGCTCACTGACAACTTCTTTCCAGTGTTGCGAAACAGTAATATGTCGGGCTGTTACAGAGCAGACGGCTAAGTTTTTGTCCCCACAGAATTTTAATTCGTGAGGGTAGTAATGGCAAAAGATGGTAATTGTTCATCATTTGTTTTTATTGGTTCTGCAAAGTCTTCCACTGAAACCTAAAATATTAAGACTGTCCACATGGTGAAATATATAACTTCCTTTGAGCTTGCTGTTCTAAAAAGGACCTTTATTTGCAAGCAAAAAAGATTCGTTACATAAATCTGTGGGTGCAGGCAAATAGGTTTGAATTCCAGGCTTTTTCTTTGTTTGTTTGTTCTTGTGGCAGTGGCCTGCTAAGTAAAAAGCAGTTGGAAAGTTTTATTTTATTATGCTGAGTTCCCATATCAATCAGATGAAGTCATTTAATTTAGGAAGGTAGGTAGCTGTAAGTGATGGCGGTCATTGTGTAGTAAAGTTGGCTTAAATGCTTAATGAAAAATGCCAGTTTTTGAATGTTTATGTCCTAGCAGCTCCAAGATTTACTGGCTTGAAAAGCTGTGTGCCAGTCTGTAATAAAACACTCCCTGAAGTATCGATTAGGAAAGCATCAAGGGAGTTTGCACATGTGCACAAGCACATACCCACATCCAACCACAAATTCATACAGGAACACCGCATCAACACAGAACTTACGAGTACATACTCACTGCTCAGTCACAAACATTTGACATTTCTGTTGTGAGTGAGGGAAAAGAAGAGCTTAAATTCTGAACTTACCTCTGCCGCTGAGGTCTGTTTATCAGAGCACGTTTGCTGAAAGCACGTAATGGCAGCTCCGCATTGCCTCACATATACAACCGCGGGTGACGTCAGCGGTGCATCTGCCTGTGCAGCAAGGGGAGAAGAGTCCTCTTTAAAATTATCACTAGGTTTTAAATAGATTTTTTTTAGGGGAAGCGTGACAAAGATTAGTTTGCTTGTCATCAGAAGAAAACTAGGCAGCCTCTCTATTTTACTTTCCTGATCTCCTTACTGAGCAGAGTAATACTGGCTTTAGATTTCTAATGAGACAGAGCAAAGGTAAAATTGGGATGGGGGAAGAAAAAGAGTTGGCAGTGGGATGAGAATGACAAGCTCAAGACAAGATACTGGAATAGAACCCTCAAGAAAAGATACTTGGTTTATGGACTGCTGCCCTGATATTTTTATTCATTCTGTGGATATAATAACGTTATTGCTAGTAGGAGTTTAACTCTTCTGAGGACAGCTTAGTCAATAGGCTATTCGGTTTGAGAAGCCTCCTCAGCTCTTCTTTTGATTTTATATTGAAACTGTTACATCTCCTAGCCTAAAAAATCTCACTAAAAATACATCACTGCAGCAAATGCTTGGACATGCTCAGATTTTAGATGGTTTATGTGTTGTAGTTATGTCCCCATCAGAGCTAAGTTAACCAGAAGCTGTGCTGTAGCACGGTTCTGTCACTTGGTTAGTGTGAGAGCGTCAGTAATTTCCTCATTCCCAGCGCTCCTCTAGACAGGACCCTGGCTGATATCAAACTGGGTCAAGCAAAGCTGAAAGTATTTATACACCGCCTCTCCCTGCTAAAGTCTGCGGTGAAATTTGTGGCCTTTACTGAAATTGTTCGTCTGATGACTTCAGCAAGGCCGGCAATAAAACAGCCTACAGTGTGTGAAGTTAAGAAAGGCTTCAGAGAAATTTCTAAAACTTCATGCCTCAGTTTTCTCATATGTAAAAGTAATACATAACAGTGCCTTTTTACCCGCTTTCAGTCTTTAAGAAAATCAATTAGCTAATGCTTTGAAATTAGAAAATGCTCTATACTGCATGCTCTAATTATTATTATCCATCTCAACATTATTTAAATACAGAGTACTTCAAAATATTCTTATTTCCATTTAATGTTTTTTTCTTCTTCTACAAAGCTTTGTAGATACAGGAGGATTTTTTTCTTTTGTAACTATAGTTAATGATATGAACATAATACAATATTATTGTGTCTTCTAGGCTTTATAACTCGCACATTGTTTTCTTTGATTTTTCTTTGAAAGACAGATGCTGACAGTTCAAAAGCTATTTACATAATTACCTTGATAGTAAACCGACTCGGGGGATGAATTTCACTGTGTGTGCGCGCGCGGGGGAGTGTGCATATGTGCACCTCTGATTGATAACATTCCTAGTTGTTTAATTGAGACATGTCACCGGGATTCGGGAGAGCCTTGCCTCATCTCTGCCCCTTGCAGAATACACTGGGTGCCACGCAGCTGCGATTAGATCTGTAGGTTGGCTGCAAGCAAACAGTCTGATCACTTGAACATTCACAGCAAACGCTTCAAATGCCTGTTAAAGAAAATATTGGCTTTCCCAATTTCTCATTTACATTCTCATTCTGTCTAATAAATTACAATGAAGTATTTACTGTTTTGATCGCAAAAGCAGTTTCTCTGCCTTTTTTTTTTTTCCTTTGGTTCTGTTTTGGATGGATATGCCAAGGTTTCTCCTGTTCGTTTTCTCACTTTAAGTGTGTCATTTGGTCATATTGGTGTCTTCATTCTAATGTTTATTAAAATGTTACTGTGACTGCCAGTTTGAGACTGTGAATCAGAACTAAGAATGTGTAATAGTTTATTTCACATTTGAGTAAATTTCTTTTACTACTTAAACACTATTATGGATAGTGTTGATCTGAGATGAAGTTTAGGTTTGGCGATACAGAATGCCACTAATTTGAGTCTTCTTTTATTGCCATCTGCTGCGGGTGTTGCATCCACAAACACGTGTTTTTTTTTTTCATTCCGGATCTCTTTTTGTGGTGGTAGAGAATAAGCTGATGCATCTGGGGAGCATCTTTTCCTGGGCCATTCACTGTTATCAAATCATAGCGTGTACTCTGATGCTCTGTTGCCTGTGGTGTTTTGATAAGTTGTGAAAAATCCACATTTTGCCATTGCAGCAGTAGAGTACATGAGAGAAAGGTATGAGCACCTCCAGCAATCTCTGGAAAGGCAGGTGGCCTGGTGGTTAAAAGCTTTGTTAAACATGAAATGTGCAACATCTATTTGTTGTGGATCTGACGGTAATTAAGAGTAATTTTTGAGGCAGCCATTGATGTATGCCACTCTCCTTGTACTCCTCACTCAATACCCATGTGAAGTAGTCTAGCTTGCTGTCAAGCTCTATGTGGCAATAAGGGGCACTTTTTTTCCCCCCTCCCAGCCATTCTGCGTGGTTGGAGTGAAAGCACCACGACCATCTGAATGGTGGGTGCGGAGTACGGAGCAGGCAGGCTAAAAGAGAGAAAACAGCGGTGTAGGACGGAAGTCCACAATCCTTGACTGCATACAATTTACAGCGTCTAGAAGTTGGCACAAAAATGGCAACTTGTGCTCTAACTTGGTAGTGTATTTTAATACACGTTCCTATCACTGAGTATACTTTTGTAGTGACCAAAACTTTTCACCATTGCATAAATAACTTTGCATATTGTTTGGCCTCAATTTGTTATGCAAACTAAGTTATTTATGAATGGTAACTGTTAAATGGCAGTTTTGATATTTCCATAAATATTTATTTGTTTTGCTATTTCCACAAAAGAAATTATAAAAAAGGTGTGCTAGGTAGTAAGGGCACAATAAAAAATACCAAACTTAAAACGAACACCTCATATTACAATCAAGACAGTCTGATTGAAGTACTTTTCTTCCTTTTAATTTTCACACTTCTATAAGCCACCAGTTATCTGCCAAAAAACCACCTGTGATTCATCATCAGTGTGGCTCATATGGATGTGTGGGTAAAGCAAGGGGAAATCTACCCCTAAACTCACCATCTCCCGGTGGTCTCCCATATCTGATCTTCCCTGGTTTTGTGCAGGTTACTTGAGAATATGGCTGTCCGAATACTTACTTTGCAGGGAATGATACCTTAAAGAATTAACATTGTAATGATACGTTATCAAATTTATTGGAAAGATGAGTTAATCGCATGAAAGCATGTACTAAGCTGTGTTTTCCAGAAAGTATTCTCCAGAGAAAGGGTTTTTTTTTTAAAGTTGTCAGTGATAAATTCTCCCCTCGAGTTTATTAGCAAACTGAGATTGTTCAGGAAATGCAGTGCAGGAGGGCTTGGTTTTGTCAGACTACTTCCACTCCAGCTGATAAGCCAAAGGGTTTACGTATTGTACTTACTGAGTTAGTACATGAAGCATCCCCTTTGGGCCCTACAAAGTTTCTTTAAAAGATAAGTAATAACAAAGAGGTCGAGTCCTCTGCATCCCTCCAGGTGCACAGCCATGGTGTGCCTAAGTGTTGGGCTTCACTGTCAGCTGCTGTCCCTGACCGCTTGCTCTTAGCTCACCCACACCTTCTCCTCATTCCTGCAGCTTACGGCAAGCTGTCATTTTCCCCGGGGAAGCAGCCTGTTGCTCCTCTGTAGGTAGACGAGACAGCAGAAGAACCTATGGCAGCTGGTTGCGCCTGCAGCTGTGGGGTTGTTTCTCGTCGCTGCCGGGGCGGGGCGCTGGCGGGTGAGGAGTTCTGCTTGCACTGCCGAGGCGGGTGGGAGCGTTCAGATGACGGCTCTGGGTACCGAGATGTCTTCTGCCCCTGCATCAGTCACTCTGTGACCCCTCTGCCTGTCAGTCTGCACACATGGAAACATTTTTCCACCTTTCATAGAATCATTAAAGGTTGGAAAAGACCTCCAGGATCATCTGGTCCAACCATCCACGTACCACCAGTATCACCCACTAAACCACGTCCCTAAGCACCAAGTCCGACCTTTCAAAGGTGTGGTGGGGATTAACTTAACTTGACAAAGTGTTTGTTGATTCCCAACTGAGAGCTGGCGTGGGATCTCAGAATACGCTGATGAACCAGTACTAGCTGAGTATCTTTGATGTGTGTTGCTGTATGTGTCAAATGAGTTATTTGAGAGTGATGATTTTTTGCTTACCCTTCGTTGAAAACTAACCCAATCCTGTATATTCCTTCTCTCTATAGTTCTTTCTCTCTCACTCTTCTGAATCCTCATAAAAGTTTAGAATAAAATATTTTTCTTTTTTCAGATATGTCAGTGTGTACATCATGCTGTGCTGCCAGTATCAGTACACTGATAGTCAACAAAGTGAACTGCTAGCAGCTGATAGGGCAAGGAAGGAGCTGTCTTTCAAATAATTCTGCTGTACATTGTGGAAGCATTGCACAGTTTTTCCTGGAGAAAAATCCACAAAGGGCAAACGAGTGACAATAGTCACTTCTAACTAATTGTATGTGCAGGTGGCAAGTGCATTACTTAAAGCAGTTCTCTGTCTCCAGTATTTGAAATAAAGGTTGTAAGTTAAAAATAATTTCTTCACCACTGCTAAAACACATTCTACCAGCTTTTAACAGAACAGTTTTAAAGTTCAGTGGTTTTGGTTTCAATGTGTTTCTCCAGTTCCCAGGGCCTACTACAGTTTTTTGTATACCATATCTGAGGATATTTTGCTGTAGCTCTCTGTTGTATAATGAGCGTATTTTCACATTGATCTCTAGCATTGTAATAAAAAGTGAATCATTACATTTCCTTTATATGTAAATATGGATTCTTTGTGTTTTATTTGGTGTACATAACTGTCTACAAATGCTTTAAAGGGCTTGGCTAAAGTAGCAAATGGGGATGCTGCTTGGGAGAGCAAGGATGAAATTAAGTAAATGTAAATGAAACCAAATATCAAGCAAATAGCCCTAATGATGACATTTCAAAGACTGTGGCCCAATCTTCTGAGGCATGCAGTAGATGATTCACTATTTCAGATATTTCAATCCAATCTTGAAAGCTGTAGTAAATATATTGTAGGGAACATTCCTGCACTGGCAGGGGGGTAGACTAAATGAGCTATTACCAGTAGCTCTTTTCCATGTCTGACTGATAGTTGGCTAGGAACGTGTTCAGTATAGTCGCCAATTTTTCTTCTTTTTTTTTTTTTTTTTTTCTCTTGGAGAGCATTGGTGACATTGGCAGAAGAACACTTCCTGTATTTTAGAAAGGTCTGTGTGGCAGGGTTGTCCCAAAAAGCAGACTGTTTTGAGAGGAGGCATAGAGACAGATAGTCCTAATCCTTTCCTAAAGCTTTTTTTGAGAAAGGATTTCATAGGCTCTGACTCATATGAGAGGGTGTGGTGGTATTGGGTTTATCTGTGGATTAGCTGCTACACATACTTTCTGGTCTTCTAAATTCATAGTAAAATGATACTAGATGTAGTGCCATTTTTGTTTCTAAAGTGTGATTCATAGTTTTTGATTTTTCTTGGAATTTTTCCTTCCCTTCCTTTATAACCACTGTCATTCTGTAAGGAAGGAGGACTTCTTAGAGAATGATTTAGAGATAGAGGCAGTCAGTTCCTGCGTCTGTGTCTGTTGAGCTCTCCTATAAAAAGCAGCTAATGACAGTAAAAATGAGAGATGGTGACTTGCACTTAACTCAGTTTTTCTGATATATTTCTGCAAGACTTTTTCCTTTAAAAATACTTAGCAGCAGCAACGACAGTGCTACTCATTATTGACAATTTAAATACTGTATCATTTCATCTTCATCAGGGCGGAGCAAAACGATGCAGCTGGCAGCGTGCTGACAGCTGCCGTGTGTTGTGTGAGCAACAGCGAGGAGGCAGAGAGGTTGCCCACACCAAGGGGACCTCCCTGCTTCCCATCCATTATGCAGGAAGGGTAACACGCACCTTACAGCTTCTGCAAGCGTCAGAGCATTAACGTGTCTTTGTCATAAGTTTCTGCCGAAAATGTGACTGTTTCTCCAAATTGCAAGTGTTGATTTTGATCCCCCGAAATGTAAACAGTGTTTAAAATTTGAAACTCTTTCAAAACAGGCAGTATTTTTTCCCTATTGATCTGATAAAAAGGCAACAGAAAATAGATGAAAGAGCAAGGAAACATTGAAGGGGGACACCAGATCAGAGCCTGCATACAGAATTATCCTTTGTGGCATTTTCCTGTGGAAGGACTGTGTGGTTCTCCTAAAACTTTGCTTGCAGTGAACCTGAAAAATTGAAATCTAACTAGCTCTAAATTTCCTCTCTTCTCTTTACATTTTTTTTTTTTTACACCATATGATGCTCAGGGACTCCAGAAAGCCTCGCTGAGAAAGAAAGGCAGCTCATGGGTATGATCAATCAGCTGACCAGTTTGCGTGAACAGCTGCTAGCAGCTCACGATGAACAGAAAAAACTGGCTGCATCGCAGATCGAGAAACAACGCCAACAAATGGAGCTGGCTAAGCAGCAACAAGAACAGGTGAATGATTATTATAGTGGCTTTCAGTTTAAATTGTCTTCTAGAAGGACTTTCCAGTAGCTTATCTTTTAGGGTCTATACTTCTCAAATTCATTCTCCACCTTTTTTTTTTTCCGTTTGTTTTCTTAGGCAAAGAAGTTTGAATGAAGATATATTGTAAGAATGCTTTAATTTGCAATATATACAATGGTTCTTTTTGTCTTTTAAAGATATGTCTTCCAGTTTCGGGGTATTCTCTTCCGATAGTTTTTCTTTTAAATCAGTGTAAAGAAGTGTGCAAATTCATCCCTCCTGAATAATCTTCCAGTGCTGCTTGAATTCAGTGATACTGAATAGGAACAAAACGTAGCATTTGGGTTGTAATGTGACAAATGAAAAAGATTGTTTTGCCAACTGTGGAAAAAAGTGAGGAAGAAGAATATAAAGTTAGTGAACAAGTTTGACTTTTTTTCTTCTACACTTGAGAGGCTTGATTTTCAGCTCTCACAAATATTCCCTTCACTGAAAATGCAAACATGTTTTCACACATGAACAGTTCCAATGTGAACACATGGACACATTATATTTTATGCAAAACTACAACTTTTCTAACAAATTTGCACCACACAAATTTTAACAGAAGTGAATGTCCATTTATGCACCTGAACATGAACAGAAAACCCACGGATGTCTGATTTAAAATCTTGTCAGTAGTCCATCCTGATGCCTCTTGTCTGGAAGATTTTGGTCTGAGCATGCATCTCAGCTTGTAATGAAACTTGAATGTGAATTTTTGTGAAACTCAGAGAACTCTGTGAATTCAGTCATGGTTGTCATACTTCAGTGTTTGTATGGTAGCAAACAAACCTTAAGATTCTAAAGCATTGCTGACATCCTCAGACATTCTAGCCTTGTTTTTCCCTGTTTTTGATTATTTAAAAGCCTTATGTTAAATCCTGTACATTTTGGCCTGAAATTCCACCTGGGGAGAGCGGGAGAAGTGACTTAAATATTAAACTAGTGAAGTTGTATCACGCTGTTATTTACATGGAGAATGTGGATGAAGGTGTGAAGGTGTAATTGGCCAGATCCTTCCGTGAGGAGACGTCCCACAGGAGCTACTTCCTTTGCCCTGACTATAAGTCATTACTGCTATAGAATGGTTGAATGATTTAAAAGTGAAAAAGAAAATAAAAAAAGAAGGTAAAAATTCCTGCGGGATTATTATTAGGATAACTAGAATTTCTTTTAATTTAAGAAATTGTGTAGAATTCTGTTATATAGAAACTAAAATAACCAAGCTTTCAAAAAAATGAATTGATAAAAATTATTTTGGTTGCTTAAAGAGAGGCTCTAGAAAGAGAACACTTGCTTAATCTTGTATATGTGGAATTACATGAGCGAGTGTTTCTTATGCTAATAGTTTAATAAAAGAAATGAAAGAAAATATCTAAAGAGAAAAATGCACAAAATTCCTCTCAGTAAGTATGTATAAGTAAGTTCCCATCTGACCCTGAGATGTGTACACATACCACAGGGGAATAGCAATACTCCTTAATGTTTGTACTGCTAGGCTAGCTATTCACAAGAGCAGAGCTTTTGTGATGACTTGGATGAAAGTTTTTCAAGTTTGCTTTTTCAGTTTGAGGCGTATAATGGTTTATCTTCATCAGTTTTCTGAGAACTCTAATTTGATTACACTGTTGTCTGCATTTTCCTTCACTGTATGCAAAATATACCTACCTTCCCAACCATTTAGGAAATGGTGGGAGAGGGTGGAAGTCCGTATGGAAAACACACGTGACTTTGAGAGGAGACTTGCAAGTACTCCATCGACTTGTGTGGATCTGTTTCAGCGTAGAGCTGTGTAGACTTGCACTCTGCCCCCTTAGTTCCTTTCAGCGGATGTTGTACCCATCAAAGCACAGAGAGTCAAAGTGATTTTTCCATACCTAGTTCCAGTCCCTTTGCATCCGTTTCTGCACCAATGAAATACACCCACTGCCTCCTGGGTGTCACATTTCCTCTCTTGGAAAACTTTGAATAGGTGGTACTAAATATAAAAAGAATTTTACTATCCATCCTCCTCTTTTTTTTTTTTTTGGCTTTTTCTGCCTTACCCTACTATTTTCCATCTTCGCTGCCAGTATTGTTCTTTCTCCAGCAGGGAGGAGCAGATGAGTGCTCACTTTTTTGTGACTTCAGTGTGCCATTTCAGATAATGAGAGAGGAGAGATTTTTGCATCAGTCTTCTCCTAACATCCAGCATAGCATTTCCGTAGGATTCCCTTTCAAGCTAGTATTTGCTGTTGCCACCCACCCTTGAAGGTTTATTAGCTTAACAGCACAGGTTAAAGAACCAAGCAGGGCGGAATATGACTATGCAGCAACTCCATGAATGATTATGTATATCTCACATTTCTTCTGTGCAATTTCTCCACAGATTGCAAGACAACAGCAGCAGCTCCTGCAGCAGCAACACAAAATTAACCTTCTTCAGCAACAGATCCAGGTCAGAGACTGCATCTCCACCCGTGCCCCTGTTATCTATTTCGTTTCTGTTCCCCCACGGTTTCCCTCAGCCATCATTGTCATAGTTTTTTGTTTTGTTTTTTTTAAATCTCTGCCAGTGGCTTATGTCTTATTTGTGGAAAAACACATGAGAATGTTAACTATCATTAAGCAAAAAAATTCTGTAAGGTCCATTTCTGTAAGTCCTTGTGTGGTTAACACTGAACCTAGAAGGATCAGGAAGCAGATGGGAGAGCAAGGTGGCGTTAGCAAGGGGTTGCTGGATCAAATGCTCTGAAATTGCTCTTCAACTTTAGATCAGGAGTGGCAAAAAAATGTTGCCAAAAAGTGTTGGATTGGAATGGATCTCTGACAGCTCTGTTTTTGAGGTTTTGCTGAAGCGGTTCTCTTCAGTGATCTGTAATCAAATGTCTCTCCTTCCTGCTGCCTGAGGTGCTGAAAGTCTGGAAACTTTCAACACATTGGGTGAGGTAATTGTCTGAATGAGAAACTGGTCAAAAGGTTGGTTAGATTCTGGAGAGCAACTGTGAAAATCCTAGGTATCTGCACATTTACTCCTAATAGGAGAAAGAAGTTGTTAACCAGTGAACTTTATTAAACCTCTTTTTCCTTAAAGCATTTGAAAGTTTCTTTTCGTGCCATTGGTTGTATTTCATTACTTCTCTTGCAGGTATATATATGCATAGCCCTGTCTTGTGAACAATGCAAATCAATTTGACAATAAAGTTTTTCAAAGAATAAGAAAGGCGGGGGTTGACATTTTACAGCTATCTAGTTATGGTTGAATTTCTGACTGTTTAAGTGTGCAGTTATTTACAGAGCAATGCAAGTCACTGTGGAAGTGGATGTTATGTTCTGTTTGTACAATAACATCAGGACCTTCCTTCCAAAACATCTCTTTAACGTTTTAGAATTAGTTGCATAAAATTATGTGCCACATCCTTAGCTGCTCTCTGAAAACATAATTCCCTCAAAATCAGAGGAGTTGTATGGCTTCACACTAGCCAAAAAACTGGCTGTCATTTTCAGAGGGTATTCTTTCATCATCAGGACTTTTGTAACTATGAAAAACTTCTGGGGAAGTTCCATCCCTCTGTTACAAGGCAACATATATAAGAAGGGCTTTGTTGTTGAAAAGAATTTTGATATTGGAAAGGCCTAGGTTGGCCTTGACCTCTGTTTGGTTGGTTGGTTTTGGTTTGTTTTGTTTTTTGTTGTTTGTTTTTATTTTTATATATATATTTTTTAATCCGTGGGAGGGATTTTTCTTTATTGCATTGTCTTTAATAAGGCTAATAAAGAAAAACAATACAGGATTTCTACTATAGCAAGTAAAGTATTTACATTTTTACTATTTAGCTATGAGAGTAATAGAGGAAGTTGTTGTATAAGCAGTGAATAAAAGTAAAGTGAAGTAACATAATTTGACCTCAAGCCTTTTAAGTTATAAGGTCTTGTAGATAAGAATGAAGTATGTCTTTTTTAGGGTAGTAGAAAACACCGATTATTGATAATGGGATATAGAGTCTTTCATCTCTTGATCTCTGATCCAAGTTTAACCTAAGTCAGTAGTAAATGAAAGTCAGCTAGCTATCATCTGATACAAGCTGCGAGCCTAAGAAATGATTTGGAGACCTGTCCCAAGGGATTTAGGATGAAATATTGACCCTTTCAAGGTCAGAGTTTCACCTCCAGGGTCCACTTCACACAAAGCCCATCAAATTTGGGGCACCCTCCTTTTGGATGGTCACATGATAAAGGTCAAGAATTGAACAGGCAGAGAGACAATACTGTCCTCTCATTCCCACAGAGATAATCTATTTGTAGTGAAATTTTGATTATGCTGCCTACCTCTTAACGGTTCCATGGTCTGTATCATCTTGTAGTCTTGCGAACCCTAGTTGCAGTCCAATTATTGTTAAGTCACTGAGAAAAAAGCATTTTAAAATAATAATAATAGTAAAAACACTGTCGATGAATACAAAGCAATACATTTCTTCTCAGTTGCATGCTTAGTTGACTGTTGTCAGAGCAAAGCAGCAATTCCTGAAGAAATCTGCCATTTTATATAAATGGAGACAATGAAATCACCCCAACATGCCCATGTTTAAAACGGTTGGTGAGTTTACAATCAGGTTATGGTGGGTGGAACAAAACTGTGACATGAATGTAGCTGGGAGTTCAGATTTTCTGACCATGCCGTAATTAATCTGAGAGGCTTCTGTCACATTGGCCTAGAATTTTTAAATAGCATTAGATTTATTGACAGGGAAATATTCCTACAAAGTCTGGATAACTATTTGACTTATGTGCAATTGAATGATTAGGCTGCAGTTATGAACACAACCTATTTATGACAAAGGATTCATTTTACTTAAGCCAATTTTTTCTAAGCTTGTAAGAGTTGCCATAATTCCAAATAAATTAGTACACAGAAAAAAAAAAAAGCTATTGAAATATTGTATTGAAAACATAATACCTTAAGGTTAAAAAAAAGTACAACATGGCTGACCCCATGATTTATGACTCTTTTCTCTAAGAGCACTAACTTGGAAACGTTTCCCCTTCTCCTTAGCCCAGCATACAGTCAGTCACCAATATGCACACAATACATAAGCAGAGAGAGGTTGCAATGTACCTTGCCTCCTTAGAGAACTGCAAATGCTGAGTATAACTACATTTCAATTAAACTAGCCACTTCTGTGATGCTGAGGAAAGATGCGTTAGCTACTTGAGCTTAGAAGGATGTACCTGGCACATGAGTGTCTAATTGACATTATGTCTTTTTCAAATTCATCCCTTCTGAACTAACTGGAAGGAGGTTTCATTGACACAGACTAGCAGCTTGTCTTTGTCTAGGGAGTTAAGTAAAAGGTAATGCTAAATGGGAGACAAGTTGCTGATTAGATTAAAATCAAGAATCCATATAACCTCATAATGCTAAAACATGATTTATAGAAGATTTTATGTTTTGGCAAATTGTTATAATAATTTTTATCTGCTTTTTGGGATGGTCTACATCTAGTTTGTGAAGGGGGGTTAGTTTCTCTGAATAATGAATTAAACCTTCTCCCATCTTATTTTATGCCGCTTTGGAATGCATCCTCCCATGCACACTGCTTTCAGTTCTGTTTCATCTTCATGTGTAGTTTCTGCCTGCAGAGTCTTTAGGATCTTCTGTCCTGCACAGCTCAGTCTTGTTATTTTAACCAGAAGTGAAGCTTAAATTTGTATTGTGTTCTGTTTGCTCTCATGCATCAACAACCCTGAAAATTTCAATCTGTATTTTTGAATAGCTCTGTAGTGATCTGCAGCTGTAGAACAGGCTGAGGAAAGAGCATGTAGACACAAAGTATTGCTCAGTGAGTTCTTGGACGAAATCTGGTTTTCTCCTTCAAGGCCTTAGGGGATCTCGCAACATCACCTCCCCATCTTCTTCTGTGAGGCCACAAGTGATTTCCTGGTATTCTTGCTCTCAAACATGTTGCAGACTGGGGCTCCATAGCTGTCTCATCAAGTGGGCAGAGAGTGAAAGAAACTTGAAGGCTAGATGCTGCTTTTTCATGGTTCTGAGCTGGTCCCCGGTACAGGCAATGAGCATGCTTGCCTTGAAGGGTGTCTTTGAGATGCAAAGTTTTGTGCCATGGTACAGTATATACCTTCCACTTGCTCAGAGAAAAAGTCTAGCCTAGGTTGATGGTTGAATAGTTTGCTTTGAAGCTCAGTGACAAAAGTCGCTTTAATTGAACTATAAATGAAATGCAGTTGTTAAAATTCATAAAGCAATTCATATTCAATAGGGCATGGTTGGTAAAATAGGTCAACCTTGCAGCCCAAATTGTGATAAAACCAATGTTGCTAATCTCACTATTTTGTAGAAAGCCTGACAGTGTTTTGGTTTTCTTCCTCAAGCCCCAGCTCTTGGAGTCATGTGATGACAAAAATGCCAGCTTTCATTTATTCAAAATGTAAATTTTCAGCTCTCATATTTCCAGGCAAAACTTGAAACCATGAACACTACAAGTTCCAAAATTAGAAGGCAAACAAAACGGAGGCCAAATGTTGTTTTTTAAACTGTTCTGATTTTTAGTCAATTTTTTTTTTTTTTTTGGAGAGCCCAGCTTAAGATCTTGGAATGCTTCAGGTTGCCAATAATGTAAAATTAAGATCTTGAAGCAGCAAGTAGCAACAGTGCTGCTTTACAGTGTCTCTAGCACTTGGGCCATGGTCTTGTTTGACTTTTTAGTTTTACACTGCCAGTACTTAATTACTAATTTGTATTCAATTCTGGGCAATGTAATTAGATCAAGAACTGAGTGCTATCTGAAACTTGAGGGCAATTCCTGCCAGACAGCAATCATTTGATGACTGCGTCTTTGTAATACAGGGTTCTTGTTTTCCTTCAGAACAAGAGACTTGTCAGAAGATGTTCTGATGGGACATCTTTTCTGTTGAAAATAAGGCTCTGAAGAACGCGTGGATTATGACGAAGTTCTGATGCAGCTCTAGGCAGCTGTGCGTGCGGCCTGCGCCATGGGCCAGGCAGGTTGTGACTTCTGCTTGGCGCCTGGCCAAGCTCCAGGCAGCTCCAGGGCCTGGTGGCACCTGGCAGGCTTGCCCCAGTCCTCCAGAGGCAGGCTCCCAGGTGAAATGCTCACCCAGGCCTGGATGGGCTTGAGCTCTGCAGGTCCTTAGCGGCTTGTCTGGCAGGGACTGTGGGCACCACCACCCTCCAGATTCCATGTCTCTTTAGGTTACAAACTTCCTGTCTTTTGTGCATCCCTTAGCTGCCCTGGGTGTCCTCCCGGCTCCAAATAAGGCTTTCTTCCAAGAGCATGGATCCATATTTCCATCCTACCCACCTGTTGTCAGCTGGCAGTGTCCCTTTCCACATGAGTTGCATTGGTAGATGGAGAGGCCTGGCTGTTCTAATATGTTGCCAAATCAGAATATTCCCATTCTCATTAAGTTCTGAGGTTTAAGGTGTTGTTCCAGTTTGGAATGTAATAAAATCTTGAACACTTGGAATTTCCTGCAATATGGTTAGGTGCTTTTGTTGCCAGATCTATTTTTCAAAATCTAGCTATATTTTGGGGGGAAGGAAAGAAGGATTTGGTTTCTGAGTTACACAGAAGTTCAGAAAAATATTTCTTATGCCTAAGATGCCAAGTTAGAAATGACACAGTTGTTATTGTCAAAACTTTCCACACGCAAAGAGGCTCTGGTTTGATTCCAGCCTTCCAAAACACTGGTAAGGAGACCTGCTTCCACAGTGCTTTAGATACCGTAATTTACACATACAGTTATCTGTGGAGACAATTTTTGTTGTTGTTTAGATTTGTTGTTGATTTTGAACTGCTCAGGTGAGCAATCATTTGTTATCCAGAACTGGCTGGTTGATGTTCAGGCCTGTTTGCATTCTCTTTGTGCAAGAAAACATTGAGATTTTGGTTAGCATGGTAACAGATGAAATTTAGTTGTAAAAAGTACGAGTTGACACAAGAAGACACTGACTGTTTGAATTTACATGAAGAAATCTGGAGATTTGTTCCCTGCCCCAACAAGTTTGCACTCTAAATTATACTTCCAACACAGCTCATCTTTTCATTTTCTGTGTTCGGCTGGAAAGCAAACTCCAGCAGGCCACTCCGTGAGCTAAATACTTGGAGTAGTTTGTGCCTATGATTTGGAGGGTAGAGATCCTTGCCCTTAGTTCTTGCCCTGCTAGTGTTTACTCAGTGCAGCCTTAAGGACTTGTGAAATCTCTTTCTTGCTCCCTAGCTGCTTATATGCCTGTAACCCAGATTTCTGTGGGAGGCTTTAAAGGGCCATAGATGATGAATCCTTCACTCAAGACACAAAAATGAGCAACCACTACACAAGCGGTTGGTTACAGATTTAGTTATGTCTGTTACTTCTGTATTATCGTTTTGCCTGGGAATTTTGATTTTCTCGGAAGTCAGTGACAGCAGAGCAGTGCTTCATGGTGCTACGACCCCTTTGCAAGCCATTGCACAGCAGAACAGTATTAGTTCTTCTGTAATTAAAGTCCTTTTTGCATATCAGAGAGAGGTGAGGACAAAAGGTTTCCTTGGTAGACAATAAAGCTGTTGAAGTGAGGGCCTGATCCAACTCCCACTGAACGTAGTGAAAAGACTCTTATTCATATTAGTGGGAGTTTAATGAGACCTTTCTTCAGTAGAAAACTGTGAGAAAGTATCTTCCTTCTCACTCTGCAAAATGTTTTCAGAACAGGCTCTGTCCACTGAGCCAGTTTGTTTTTTTGTTTTGTTTTTTGCCAGTGTGGATATGACAAGCTGTGACTGCACAGTCAAACCAAACAGGCTCATAGATAGGTTGGGGACATTTTGTCCAAATTCATCAAGTGTCAGGAGCAGCTGTTTTCCTGAAACTTATAAACATGGGCATACTGGATTTAGTGAGACAGGCCCAAGAAGGAGTCACACTGCAGCCTTTCCCATGACTTTGCAACCTCTTCCCAAACAACTGAGGTTGCCGGCAAAGAGGCTAAACAATTGTTTCTCACAAAAGCTCTGCAGCTGATGTCCTATCAGCTATCAGAATAACTCGCCTGTCCCTTAAGCAGGGAAAAGCCCCTGGGAAATTAATTATTTGAAAAAGCAAAACAAAACAAAATTAAAAAAAAAAAAAAAAGATGAGGTTTGGGGAGGAGATAGGAAAAGGGGAGGAGTGAGAAGAAAAATCTAGGCTAGAAGTCAGAATGAGCTAATTGCTTCTTGAGTTCAGCAAATAACGTATGTGTTTTGCTGAAGGATATGATGTATGCACTTTAAAGTAACCTATGGGCCTTCACTCGTTTCCATTACCCAAAAAGTTAAGTCATATAGAAGACTGCAGCTTGATGATCTGTTTATCTACACTTATTTATGTGCAGAGGAGCATTTTCTACTTATATACCACAGTTTTACTCCCAAAGATTACCTCTGTTGCAAGCATCTACTTCAGTCCCTGGCCTCTCCTACATTCTTACATAACCCAAATTTGCTGACTGGCGTAATTGCACCAATGCAGGCAAGGAGAATCTGTTTGGGATTTGTGTAAACCTGAATTTATTAGGATTGCAAGAGTATGCTTTCATCAGATAAACCAGCCTGTTGCCTATTCTGAGCTACACGATTACAACACTTGCAGATAGTGAAGTTTTCTTCAGTGTCAGCAGTCCAAACATTAAGAAATTATGAATTTGTTTTAAACTTCATGACCTTTTTTCTTGTAATTTTAGCTTTTTGTCTTAATTTCCTTTTTTGTTACTGAGATTTTCATATTTTCTTGCACAGTCAGAAGGGAGGGTCAGAAACTTATTTTTATTTAAAAGTAATAAAAATACTCCAGCAGCTTGGACTGTAAGAAAAATACCAACAGACATCAGAGCAGGCAACATTTTAGGCAAAGGCCTTATCTTGGTCTCTCTCTCCCCTAAGCAAACGCTGTCTCTGAGACCTCTTTACAGTCCTCTGTCTTCCCTTGCTTTTTCAGACCCCCTCTCTAATTTCAGCATCTCTGAGGTTCACCCCACAATTTTTACCCCATCTTTCCACTTCCAGCTCTCTGACATTGTGATCTTCCTTATGCAGCACCACCCTTTTCCTCATCAGCTTCTCCTTTCTGCCAGCTCTCTCATTTTTTTTAAATTCCTCCCTTGTCAATATTTCCATGGTCGTTTAATGGTTTTGATCAGTTTTATTGGCTATAGAGAGTACATATGTCATTTTGTGAATGTTTTTGTTCAAAATATGTGAGGTGGTAGACCTGTGCATATGTGAGCTGTGTTCCCGTTCATGTACCCATGCAGGTATTTATGCAGCATGCAGCAGAGGTACAGGAGCAGAAAGTACCACAGTAGTTTGAGTAAGTGGCTTGGGAAGCTGAATGTGAACTCTTTATAGCTGTGATCTTGGCAAAATGGAGTGTGTGCAGTCATGAGCACTTCTGTTGTGCAGCCAAAAAAGGCTGCCACTGCTGCCTCTGCAGTAAGGTAAAGCAGGAGATAACAATAAATTTTTTACTGCTGGCTGGCGGAGGTGTTTAGGATGTGTTTTCTTTATATCTTCATCCGCCCCTAATTGAAGATGCTTTAAAATTGAATGACTAGCAGTCAAAACGTGTTTGCTTCAAGCTGAGAAGAAAAATGCTGGTGTCTCTGCTTCCAAACTGATTGCGCTTTGTACACAACTGACAGCCACAGTCACTTTGAGTGACTGATAAGTGGGAAGCTTTGCCACTTATCAAGGAATGCACACTGAAAAGAAAGGACTGGAGCCGTTCAGATGCTTTGGCATGTTCAAAATAACATCTCACATCAGTCAGACTCAGAGGCACTAGGAGACATTTCAAAATAAACTTTGTATCTATCTATCTATCTAGAGGCAAAGATTCAATTTAACAGACAAATCACTATGTGGCATCACATTGGCTCTGAAAATGAGAACATCGTTATAATGGTCACCAGTTGCAAAATGACTCAGCTACGTAAGTTGAGAGCAATTATTGTAGGGTCCCACCCCCAAAACAAACCTAGATTTGAAAATTCACTACTGCATATCATTCTAGTGATTTCTATAAATTGGGGGTTTTCACCCCTGTTGGCCAAGCAATATTTGGTTTGTGTATCATGTGACAGCCTGAAGGATCCCAAAGATAATGAAACTCAGCCAAATTCTGATGTTATTTATTTCTTCTTCAGTTTTATGGAATATATTTGGGATTCCGTAGCGTTAACTAAAATTAGAAATGGGTTTTAAGGTTACATAGGAGTTGCTACACTTTTCAATGATACACAGCATGAACAGAAAATGAAACTTCGGTACGAGTTTGGTGATACTAATATTACCAAAAGGTGACCTGCAGGAACTGAGGCATGAAGAGTACATTTTCTTGTACTGACTCCAGTAATGACAGAAGTAACAGCCAGTGTATGGTTTGGCTGGTCTACTGGAGGTGATAATTTTCAACCTATCTTAAGAAGCATCATAGGAGTTAACCCGTTAGAATTCTCCCTGCAAACAAGGACATGTTGTAGAGCTGAGATGGGATGTGGGTCTTCATGTAAAGCAGTAGAACAAGTAGATGTAAGCAAGTGCGTATAATTTCCTAAATCGGAATTTGAACAGGAGAGACATAGTGTTGACTCGTGTCCCCTAGTAACACTCAAAAAAAAAGTTATCATGACTGCTACCTGGTTTGCAACTCTTGTCCTAGCAACACTGGCAGTGTTGCTGTATAAGGACTGTTATTTATATGCTGTGATTCTAAGCACTGCATCTGAGCATCTGATTCTGCCCAGCTTCTTCTATCTAAAAGGGTTATTTTTCTAACCAAAGTGGTTATATTTGAGAGACAGGTTATGTTTGACATTCTGGAGTTGCTACCAGCTCTCATACCTCCATTATCAAGAGAGAGGATCATTTAGTTTCTGCTGGCGATGCCTTGCTTTTCTGATTCATCTCTTGCCATGTTAAGTGGTCACGACTTCGTTTTGACAGCTCATTCAAAATAGAGTACTTCAAGCTTTGCTGGAATAATGGCTCAAAATGATTCATAGGGAAGAGTGTGGTTCCACCTACTGAATCAACACCGCTGTCTTCATCACTTCGGATTTTCCTCAGACATCTGTCTGATGATGCCTTACCCTGCATAGTTCAGGAGACAAGATGAGCTCACCGCTGGTGGTAATAGCATGCAAGAGGCCAGCAGAAACTGTTTTGCTTTTGTTGTCCACTTTCTGCCAGCTATCTGAATTGTACTGTATACATTAAAGTGGAGGGCAGTTACTTATGCTTGGTATTTGTAAGAACAGTAGATTAAACAGTGGAATCACTTGAAGGGTAGTGATTGAAGAGGCAATGTGAGTGAAGCCTGATTTAGAAGATGGAGAGGGAAGGGTGCAGTTGTCTAGTGGAAGTCTCTTATGAGCAAAGATGAACTGGAGAGTTATAGATCTCGTAACTCTCAGTCTTGATTTTGCATATTGTATGTTGTAACTATTTAAGGTCAACTTCCACAGAAGAAAGTTGAGTAAAATGTATAATGAGTAAATAATTTTAAGGAACATCTTCAGATTTTTGTTCAAATTGGACAGAAATATGCTTTGAAGAGGATAAGAAGTATACATCAGAGTTTCTTGCACTTAGAAGTCAAAGAATTTAAAGTTCCAGGGGAAAAAAAAAAAAAAAAAAGAAACTAAAGTGAAGAAGGTAATAATAAGAACTGAATAAGAACTGAAAGGGACAAATTTAATTTACAGTACTTGGAGTTTATAAGTATTTGACACAGTGAGGAAATTCATTTGAAATGTGTGTATTACCAAATAGATTTTATCAGGTTTGACTACTCTGAAAGACAACTGACAGCATTCAGCACATTATTCTAAAGTTGAAACTTGGTTAGTTTCAACAAAATTGCTCATAGATAGTAATTTAAAATGGATTTGGAAAGAAATGATCAAGAGATTTCTATACTTCTGTATGCTGTAAAAACTGTATACAAAGAAATACGTTGGTTTGATAATGAAGTGAGGTCTTTGAAAGTTAGAAGTGGCAGAACTAGGTTCAATGGGTATCTTTATTTTATTACCATACATCTCCGTTATGCATATTGAATAAAAACTGGTATCCTGGGGGAGTGGAATTACATGATAATGTAATTGTAGACTGCACTCACAAGAGCGAAAAATTAAAATTATGTGGACAACCTTAATTCTGGCATTCCCTAACTTTTGAGTCCTTGACATTTCATTCAAAGTGGCATTATTTAAACTGTGTGTCTGTGTGGTTTTGATGGCCCTGAAAGCACATACTGCTGATATACCAACCACCTATGATATAATGTCAGCACCATTTGAACCCTCAAGTGTCAGCATGGGAGAAGTGCCAGTGTCATTTGAGTTACAGGAGTAATGATATGTTCTCCTATGTTAGCAGGAGAAAAGTTACCTGGCCATGTGGATAGGAGCCCATGTTATGATGCTTCTCTCTTTCTGTATCTTGCTCCCTCTCTCTCCCTCTTTCCCTCTCTTTCTCTCTCTCTCTCCATCAAATTAGAGAAGAATATTTTCTATTGATGTCCTTCTCAGAAAGGAAGACTGATTACATCAGTGCCTTTGTTGAATTTGGGCTGGCTATATTGAAAATGGAGTTTGATGCTTTCTTTTCAATGCCCTCTACTTGCTCCCCCCTTTCTCCATCAGTGAGTTTGGGACCAAATTGATTATCATCACAAGTTACCACTAATCAATACTTTCCTCCTAATTTACCACAATCTTTATATTTTAGCAACATAATGGAGGCTGACGGTATAGAATTAAAGTCATAGATCTTTTAGTAGAGGTGTCTCTTGTTCTGAGTATTTGGTGGAAACCTGTTGAAGCATTTAGCCCTGTAAAGCTCTGTGTAGTTAGTTTATTTTCTTATCTTTCACGTTGTTTGTAGAATTGTGTCTGCAGTTTGAGTATGACTGAGCTGCAGTGCATCAGTGAGAGTTTTTTCTTATATATATACTGTATGTAATGAGTTTGAATTTCTTTGCATCCTCAAGAATCACTTAAGTATAAATTAAGAATCATTTCCAGATTTTTAACTCAGGAGTCAGAATTTGGAGTCCAGGAACAAGTAAGCATGTATAAAACAGCTTATCGATTACATTCACACCTTATACACAGAATTAAGCCACCTTAATAGCCATAAACACATATAGGTGCATATTTTCAGGCATGCATTTGGAATGCCCTGATTCAGATAGCAATTACAAGCATGATTAATTATCTGCGCGTGAAATTCTAATGTCTCTAAAGGATTTAAAGAGGAAGGAATCAGGATGTTTTCCATGTGGGCACCACAGGTTGTTAATACTTACCAAATTGTAGCTGATCTTAGATGTGAATTTTTTCAAGAGTTTATGAATTCTTCAGCTCTGTTGACAGTTCCTCTTCAGCTGAAATCATGGCAAACAGATAGAACCCCTAATTTAGATCGAGGCGTTGATGATCTCAGTGTTTCCCAGTGATGCAGAGAGACTGATGCACGCACTGAGATACAGAGTAAGCAAAAATGGATTCAAATTATTTGCAATTAGAAAACGTGAAAAAATCAAAACTTTCATGCTTTCTTCTTTTCCACTTCTGTGATTCTTTGGATGGCTCTGTAACTGGAGACTCACCTCTGAAAGATGCCTCTGTTTTTCTGCAGAACCTGGTTCTGGCAGCAGCAGGTTTCCCTGGGTACAATAGCTCCCCAGTGACTTGTTAAACGCAGGTGTTTCTCTGTCATTGTGATAAGAAGCAAAGTTCTGGAGAGCTGATACATTGTAGTGGCTGGAGTTAGAGTTATGCTGTTTTTCTGGTATTTCTTCTTTACTTGAGATGAAAAGCAAATTTGAAATGCAATTTTTCAAGAATTTTAGCTTTGTGTGTCATGAGTTTCAGGGTGTTATTTAAGTCTACTTTCCTTGTTTTTTTTCCTATTGCACAGTTACAAAATTCTTTTTGGTACAACTAGAATAAAGAAATTCAAATTGTAATCAATTTACTGGCGTAAAATTCTGTATTCTGTGGAAATAATATTTACGCTTCTTATTTAAAAAGAAATGCATCAATTTTAGGTGTTTTTATATCCCCTTCAGATATTGAGGTGGGTTTGTTGAAATCACAAGTTTGTCTCTGCATCCTTTTGTGAGGGTTTTTTGAGCTCAGTATCCTCTTAGCAGAAACTCTTGTTAAGGCCCCATGGGAGGAAAATTGTCCATTGTGTTCTTTTGAAAGCAGGCTATCTTTTTTCCTGGAGCTCAGCTCAAGCAAGTTTATTCTTCCACTCATGGATATCTTAGGAGGTTCCTGTCCTTTCTGGTGCCTAGGAAGCAGAGCTCAGATACGTATACTGTATTTGTTGCCATCATATAATCTGTGCAACTTCCCTTCAAATACAAAGAATTATGCTTTCCCCAGCTGTTCATTTGATAGGATTCTAGCCCTTCATTTAGAGAAGACTGTGCTTCTCCAATTCACATTGTTTGAACCATGGCCTCTCTTCTATACGTATTGTTTGTTTTGTCTTTTTTTGTTGTGCGTAACAGGTGTTTCTTTCATACAGCCAAGGCAGCAAGGCAAGGGCTTCCTTTATGGCAGATCTCTTGAGACTTTGATTAAACTCTTCTTTGTGATAATAATGCCACTGCCTTTAATTGAATTGCACATGTAATCTGTATTTGCACAAATGCCCTCCATCTCTCTGCCCTCGTTGCTGAAGTCTGTCTCTCTTTTGGTACGTGTGTTTGCCTTTTCTCCTGTCTTTTGCCACAGACCTGATTCCTTTTTACTTTTCCAATACTGCATGCACTGCCCTCTGAGCCTGGATGCAGCCATGGGAATGGTTTAAAAAGAGCAAAATGTTCTGCAGAAAGAACTGCCTTTTTTTCCAGTGTTTCCCCTTGCTGCCCCCACAAATATTGCCAGACAGTTGGGAAAACCTTCCTCAGTGTTTCTGAAGGAGGAACCAAAGGCTGGGAGCTAGGCAGTTGTTCTGCATCTGCTGAGCACATCTCAGTCCAGTGTGTTATAGGTAGCATAGATCTTGTCTATCCTGTCCATCTTTTTTCTTTCACAGCCTCAACTGTGGTTGAGGAGAGCACACTGCTAAAAACCAGGTTTCCTGCCTTAGGCATGGGAATGCATTCGGGATGTCTGGTCCATTGTGGCAAGTGCTTTGGTGCATTGTAAGGAGAAGGTACGTGTAAATCAGTACCTCATGGTACCAAATTGTGTAATGAACATCTAATCATGTTTCTAGTTTTTGTTTAGAATGGAACTTCCATACTCTCTGGTATGATCCTCATGACTCTCTAGTTGTTAAGGCATTTCCAGAGAAGCAATGCAAGCCAAAACTAGGCAAGAGGCTAGTACCATATTTCTTAGTAGCTCAGTTGGCCCATGCTGTTCAAGTATCCTGATGGAATGTTGCTCCCCTATAATACATTGTTCTCATGCCCTTCTTTTTATGCCAGGACATTTATTGGTTACAAGCCCCAGAGGTGAACAGATACAAATGTGTGTCAGTAAGAAGAGATGTGATGTATGCCCTGGGAACTGTGCCAAATGATTAAGAATATAGGTGTAATGACTTACAGGGTAAGCAATGCCTCCAGAGAACACTGCATCTGTACAGGCTGTCCTGTGAATCTGCACAAGTGGAGTAACTTGCATCATTTCAGTCTTTCATTTTAACTAGAGTTAATACGTATGTGGGGAGCTGTGGATGGACTCTCTTGCATTCAGTTTGAGACCCACCTTCTGCTGATGGCTTTCTGTTGTTTTGACCAGTTGGTAGAAATTCCAAAATGTCATCTGCTGTGCCTCCGAGAGCCCATCTCTATATAGTGTTTTTTTCCTCCTGGTGCAGACTCACCGGTAGTTAAAATGGCAGCACAGCCGAGACATGACACTAGCGCTGTATCTATTTTAGTGCCCAACTTTGTGACAGTGGCAGCATCTGTGAAAAATACAGAGATAACTGTCAGAAAGAGTGTTTGAAGGGCATTTAATTTAGAAATGTTAACCCCTTCTCATACTGCTGTTTGCTTTATCATGCAGTAGTTAACATTGGAAGATGAGACTTTAATAGCGGCATATAATATGGTTTCCTAAATTTTTTTTTTCTCTTAAAATACTTTGTCTTTGCACTAGGTAGGTAAACACTAACAATAAGTGTAGTTCAATATGTTATTTGACTCAAAACCCATGAAGTTTTATTTTTTTTCCTAATCACATCGTAGATGGCAGGGGCCTGAAATTCCCTCCTCCTGTACTAGTATAGAACATCATAAAATGAGAACATGCACATTTACAGCCACTTTGTGCTGACATAAAGATAAATCAACGAGATGCAGAAGAGACAATGATGTAACAATTTCATCAGGTCTCACACAGTTCCTTCTCTGTGTTAATTTCCTTTATGTTCAAGGAACCCAAGCCACTGTTTTAATAAATAAATGCAAAAAAATGACATTTTATTAAAAACAAAAAACAACCTATTCTAAAAGCAACCACTTCCGAAGTTCAGGCATGCAAACGTAGCTCACATGCAGCTCTTGTTAGAGTATGTAGGCAATTTCTAGGAGCCTCGCGCCCACGTTGCTTTCAGCCATCATCCATCTCCCCATTCGTTCAGGAAGAGCACTTTTGTGCGAGGTTAAGCCTTCTTTCCACCAACAGGGGACTTGAGGAGGCTCCCTTGGAAGCCTGTCATTGCTATTCTTGGATTTCACAAGACAGTGGTGCTTCTTGAGACATGTATGAAGCTCACCTGCCCAGAAGGATTGCTACTCAACAGTCTGCTTTAAGACGGCTTTGCATGCGAAAGACTGATTTTCTTCGTTGTGGGACTATCGCTCAATGGAAATGTCAGAAATATGGAAGGATAAATACCGAGTTACATTAAAAAGAGAAAAAAAAGAACTCTGAAATTATCTCCTGGCTCCATGTTTTCCGAGGTTTTGCATTAGCGGGGACGAAGTCACGGTGTGTTGACACAGTGTAATGTGCAATGACATAATACCTGGAATATGGAGACAGCGAGATGCGCAAAATCAAACTTATCTGAGTTTTCGCAGGAAAAGAAGGGATTAAACTTTGCTTTTTTTTTTTTTTAAATAAAAACTATCCTAGTTTGATTGAGATAAACCTACTCAGATCTAATTCTATCCAGTCTCTGGGAAAAGTGGGCCTTAAGATGTTGAGCCTATTTGCCCAATCCCTTTTTTTAGAAATAAAGATTAGGGTAGGAAGTTTGGTCCTTATCTCTAAGGTTCTTACTGCTTCAGAAGGAAACTGAAATACTTACATGAAGGACACTTTCTTGAACTTGTGATTTGTCTTCACTCAGATTACTTCAGAAAGCTTTGTCATTGTAGATTTCCCACAATGCTTGGCTATTTTTGTTTTATGTATCTTAGAGGAACTATGATAAATTCTTGTTACAGCCTATTAAATAGTAGAAAGAGATGTCAAAAGGCTCTGGTGATTTAAAATTCAAATGTTAATGCGTGTGCATGTTCCAGAAGCATCACCCCCCTTTTCATAACTGCTAGGTATGATTCTTCTCTACCTTTTGATCCCATGTGGTTAGTTATAGCTCTAAAAAATAACATTCAATCACTATATTCTACTGGCATTCCACACCCCATTTGCATGGATATTAGTAGTAGTATATGTTCCAGATCTTATATATCACTGGATGTTGTAATAGGTTTGTTTGTTTGTTTGTTTCCATTTCTTTTCTTTTTTTCTTTTCTTTAAATGTCCTGGTTTTCAGACCAGGGGACTTGAGGACAGAGGGGAAGCAGCTTGCACATCGTTACACTGTAGCTCCTTGCCAGGACCAGGAACAGAACCCAGATTGTCAGTCGTCTCCCATTGGGCCACAACGCAAAATGTGAACTGAAGTGCAGAGTTAGCAGTGATTCGGGCCTTCCAGGTTTTTGTCTTCTGTCTCTGTTTTTACTGTTTTTCTATAGGATTTCCCATTTCAGTGATAGAAATC